>NC_137810.1:87059029-87659029 GCF_963921795.1 Nannobrachium achirus
GAGTTTGCCTATGAGCATGCAAGCGGAGCTCGACGTCGACGATAGACAGACACGCACACACATGCGCACACGCGCACACCACGGCCTGATGGTGGCGCTATATGGGACAGATCCATTTTGATGACACGAGTGTAGACATACTGTGTAGCGATTTGCGTGATTTTAGGGCAAAATCTGTAGGAGTAGTGTTCAAAAATGTGTTTTGAAAAATCGGCCTGAAGGTGGTGCTAAATGAGACAGCTCCATGTTGATGACATCAGTGTAGACATACTGTGTACCGATTTGCGTGATTTGAGGGCAAATATTGTAGGAGAAGTGTCCAAAAATGTGTTTAAAAAAATCGGCCTGAAGGTGGCGCTAAATGGGACATATCCATGTTGATGAGATGAGTGTAGACATACTGTGTACCGATTTGCGTGATTTGAGGGCAAATATTGTAGGAGCAGTGTCCAAAAATGTGTTTTGCAAGAATCGGCCTCATGGTGGCGCTAGAAGAGGGGCATGTGAGAATTGATGGGTGGAGGTTGTAGTTTGGCAGGCAAGGAGTGTGTGTGCAAAATTTGGCATGGATCGGGGCAACGGTTGCGGAGATATGATCAGTGCAAAAGTGTGACGTGTGACGGACGGACAGACAATGTGCCCATTACTCTGTAAGAAAATATTTTTTTTGTTTCAAATCATTCAGTAAGCATCTGATGTAATAAATAAAGAGCTGTGAGTAAAAAAAATTAGTTGTTTGCTTGAAAAGAGACCATTCACAAAAACGTCTTTTTCTCCAGTTGTTATTCTGAGAGGGCTTGGTTTTGGTGAAACAAGGGTTTTCAAATGGCTATAACTAAAGAATAAAAACATAATTCTTTTTTCTGTGGAAACTAGAAGTTATCCTCTATCATCTGGGCCATGGCATGACATAGTCATCCTTAGACAGAATAAAAAAAAAAATGGTAAACATGGTAAAAAATCAAGAAATGCTTGGCAACCTAGCTTGATAGTTCACTTTTAATGGTGGCAGTCAATGAGTTAATACTAATAGAATTACCCATTTAGAAAATATGATTAATCTTTTTGGGATTTAAAAGGATTAACGATATTTGGTGCATTCATAAAAGAAAAACACATGGTAACTGGTCCGATATACATAACTGGCAAGATGGTCAAGCATTTTTGCGACCTCGCCCTAAAGGGTCGCATGCCGCACTGAGGCGTCTTACTAGTTTATTATACTGTAGCCTACAATAAACAACTCCAACCAAACATGGACATTTTGTCTACACTGTGTCAACGTCAAAGTCACTCCCCATAAAAACCACATACAAAGTATGTGTACTGACTGACTCCCATCAGTAGCCTACATATTGAAACTTAATTTATTCACTGAACTTCCCTTCAGACAAATGTTACTGCACACATATACAGCAAAGAAAACGTCAAAACACTTCATCTGTTGAACAGAACAAGTTTTATCTTAAAGATGAGGTACCGTGATTTTTGTCCACCCTAAAACATGATGATCAGGGCCAGGTCTATGGTAAAAGGGGATGATTTTATGATGTCATTAAATCAGTGTTTTTCGATCAGACCTTTTGACTCAGAGGCTTTCATGAAGAAACCACAAATACACAGAGATGGCAAATTTGCACATTATTACCCCACCTGGTGGTCTATTAGATTAATGTTAACTTCATAGACACAAACAAAACAGGAAAAGTACACAACTATGGCACCACCTCTTTAAAGAGGTCGTGCCATAGTTTTGTACTTTTTCTGTTTTCCATGTGTCTAGGAGGTTGAAAGTACTTCATTAGACCCCCCTGATGTGGTTTTTATGAGAAATGATGTATTCTCAAGTATCTGACTAATATGACTTGCTAAATTCTGACAAGTGTGCAGACACTATTCTGCTGTTCTGGAGCATGCAAAGCCATCACAAGAAACTAGTCATGTTTATTTTATTCGGTCATGAATCAGATTATATCATTCTTCTGCTTTAGGAGGACATCGCGCTCTTTCGAACGACCATCATTTCGACCGAAGGGTTAGCGACTCACTCCACGGAGGTTAGGGTGGGGGTTAGAGTCGGGTGTCGAAAAGATGACATGTAGTAACAGCGACACACTCCCTGCTTTAGTGGCCTTTTCTTTGCCATTCTGGCTTAGACTGAATGTGTCTGTGTGAACTAACTTAACCCAAATGCTTTCCCATGTCTTCATATGTGGTTTTAGACCACCCATTTGATTACACTTTACAACATACAGTGCAAGAACTTGGCTTTTCACTAACTAAATAAAGTAAAGGCTTCCACCTGTATGAGTCTTGTGTGTCTCACAAAATTGGAGTAACAATGTATTTTAAGTTAACATTTCAACAATATATCCTCCACCCCATTCCCACAACTGGTCTGACGTGGTTTCAAAACAGGACACATAACACAGCACCGTCAGAAGCTTTGAGAGGCTGTTTGACTTTGTAAACAGAAAACTATTCAAAGGTTGTTGAGCCCAGACCACCAGGAAATAATTAATATAAATGTATTAGAACTAAACCGAACTTGGTATTTGTTTGTTTTCTCTTGGAAGCTGCCACCTTGTGGTCAAAAGTGTCAGTTAAAAAACACACAGATACTAAGTATGTCACAGTATCAACTCCTCCCCTAATTACCATTCACCCAACAATGTGGGGTGTCGCTAACTTCAGCTGGGTCACCACCCACCATGACATCCATGCATACTTAAAGGGGCACTCCACCACTTTTCAACCTATGTTCATATAATTGGTCCTCACTCAAAAATTGCTTTTTCTTTTTTTTTTTTTTTTCTCAGAGGAGGGCTGTGGGCAGGTCAGAAACCCATAGTCTTGTGACATCATCGATTGCCAATCCAGCTTATAGAAACTGCAGGATTTCTATTCCTGAAAAGTTGCAATTTTAAAGTGGAAGCCATTGTTCTCGCGATAATAAAAATCTAAATATTTTAAAAAAAATATTGATTACATTTTTTTTGGGAAAATGATGATGTCACAAGACTATGGATTCTGAACTTCCCACAGCTCTCCTAGGAGACTTGGACTGAGTAGAAAAAAATGGTGATATTTTATCATGAACATTAGTGAGGACCTATTATATGAAGACAGGTTGAAAAGTGGTGAACTACTCCTTTAATGAACTGGGGGTGTGGCCACATATAAACCCAATTTTAACTCTTTCTGTATACTTTTTTGGAAAAAATCTTCCTCCTAGTATAATCATAATACCTGATAATCATGTTTTAGAGGGGGGAAATATCATGGCACCACCTCTTTAAAGACTTTCATCATTCAGTAATTTTCAGTCCCAGCCCCTGAACCATTCAGAAACATTACAAAGCATCTCAGGTGTGATCAAGTGAATCTGGGTCTCAGGATGTGATAAAGTTTAGCATACTGAATCTGTAATTACACATGTATGTGTTGGGCCCCTTTTAATATGTATAGCAACAGCCTCTTGTGCTAATGTGTCTCTAATGGGCCTCTCTAAAGGGACACTCCTCATTTTGGGATTGTTTGTTTGTGGTCTCATATATACGTTAGCATTCACCAGTGTCAGCAGGTTAGCATTTCATATTCTGACAACATTATGTAATGATAAAGCAAACCTGTGGTGAAACCTTTAGCCTCTTCAATCAAACAAACATTATCCATTATGTTTTACCCCCAGGTATGAAGAGGGTTATTTGAGTTTACAAATAGCAACTTTATAAAGACACAAAACACTGTAGAATATAATTCAACTATAGGACCCCCAATGGAATTCTTGATATGCTTTTTTTTAGCTGACCATGTATTGTACTGTACTTCCCTGTTACATGTCTTTGCAAACTGTTAATAAAGTTATAAAGTATTCTATCAATCAAAACTAAGTGATGATTTCAACTGACTCTGGCATCTACTCTGATAATCTAACAACCCAAACAACAATTTGCAAATTGTTGTGTCATGATGGGTCAATACAGTTTATGTATACGCATAGGCCTATACATTTTTCTTCTTCCTGTATGATTGTATTTATAATTGCACTGCATACTTGAAATAATAAAACAATTATATAATGACATTTTGTCATTCAAATAGCTTTAACCCAACAATAATGTATTGTCTGACAGGGTTAACCCTAACCCTACACTCTAAAGAGCCTTTCAGACGGAGCGTGGTTGCCGCGTCATAGTAATTCATTTTCAAAGAGAGGCGGGCGGTTATTTTGGCCGTGCAGAGAAGTTTAGGGGTGGCGAGGCAAGCGGGCGCGGTCCGGTGAAATTCCCGCGAGTGTGCTTGTTTGTGCATGCGCTCGCAGGCGGCAAGAGCTGGATTGTGGTCAGCTTTTCTTTCTACGTTTGGCTGCTGGCGCGCAGGAGGACGAGAACAATGGCCCTGATTCACCAATAAGTTCTTAACTTTTCCTCTTAAATTTCTTCCTTAGTGAATTCCTAAGAGAAGTCGAGTCAGATTCATGTTCTTAGGAAGGCAAAATTGTTCTTAACTATGTTCTTATCCTGATGAATTCCAATCTTCCTAACTTGAAGTGGTGTGCCAAGTAACCCTAATTAAAAATTTGCTGAAATTAGAATGTTATCATATTTCATGTTTGGAAATATAAAATTGTATTACTGAAAGCTGGTGGGGCTTTAAGTTAGCAGCTACTTAATATGTTTGATTGATTGATTGACTTTATTAGAAGTTTGCATAGAAAAAGGTACAGATTCATGACGGTACAGTTCACTGGTACAAGGTCAACTAAAAGGAGATCCTAGGAAAGCAGTTGGCTTATTTACACAGGAAACCATTGAAGTATCTCAAATAACATTGAAAGACAGACGGATAGAAAACAGTACTATGCAGTAGATATAGTAAAATTAAAAAAAGTAAATACAAATATAATACAACGTGCAAAAGGTTTGTTATTGCCAGTTGCGAATGGCTGCCGCCTGTAAGTAGTTTTTCAGGGCGATTTTAAAGGATGCTAGGGAACCACACACCTTTAAGGCCTTCGATAGGGCGTTCTACATTTTGGTTGTATAGCAGAAGAACGAGTTAGACCCTTTGTTTGCGTTGACTTTGGGTTGAACGTGATCTGTGCCTCTGGTGTTGTAATTGTAGAGGTCCTTAACATGAAGTATTTTGCCAGGTACATGGGTATCTTAGTGGTGTAGTGCATCTTGTACATCAGGCCCATTGCAAGTTGCTGTACTCTGTCATCTACTCTGAGCCACCCCACTCTTAACTGGTGAGTAGTGGTGAGGTGAGTCTGATAGGGAAGGTTAAGCAGGACCCTAATTAGTTTGTTTTGGGCTGTTTGGAGCTTCGTTTTCAGGGCTTGTGGGGCGTCACAATACCATACGTGGACTCCGCAGTCAAAGAGGGGCTGGATTATTGAACCAGCTATGGTCTTCAGTGTAATGGGGTGTGGTGGTTGGGATATGGTGGTGCAAGGGGGGCTTTCAGGTAGGAAGGGGACAGGAAAATGGGCGTGTGGCGGCGGTTGGGATATGGGGTGAGAGTGTAGGAAGTTAGGTTATGGGGGGGGGGGGGGGGGGTGATGAAGGGGAGGGGGGGGGAGGGGGTGAGTATGGGGCTTGGGCTTCAACTCAATCGGATAATTTTGGGTTGGGATGCAATTTTCAGACCTGTTGAAAACTAGTCTAAAGCAGTGGTTCTAAACATTTTCATGTCAAGGACCCCCAAATTGACATGCATTCTGCAGACCCCCACCTGAAAATATTTTATGTCTGGGAAGATTTTTCAAAAGTTTATCAAAGTTAAAGAATACGTTGTCACACTTAAGAACTAAAAGGCCACCCTAAGAGTGCTCTACAGTGTGCGTAGATTATTTCTTAACAAATCACAGCTAATAAAACATTTGTGTATGCCAAATCTTCTTAAAAAACGTCTTAAAAGGGTCCAAGAAGACATTTCTTTGTAAGAACGTTCGTATGTAAGTTGGTGAATGGGGCCCAATGGCTTCTAGGCATAATATCGCCCAGCGTTTACTTGCGTAGCGATTGTGTTTCTGTCTCCAATAGCAAACACAGTCATACTGGGTCAATATGTGCAACATGAACTGCTAAACATTACAGCATCAAATGTCAAATTAAGGGGTCAAGTGTGTTTTGTACTTGTATGGGGGAATTACCATTTCTTCAGACGTGCAGGGACTCGAAGGGTTCAACTATTGGCCAGTTTCTGGCTATTGTGGCCCCACCCCCTCATCCGATTGGGCCATCAGAATCTCAGTGAGTATTTAGCAGGCCTGTGTTCATGTTTGATCACACTTTAGATGCAAGTTGTTAAGGGCCAAACTTACTTAATCTCTTTGTTGGTGTATTTGTCAGAGAAACTCAGAGAGCTAGCTTTGAGAAATGGCTTTACTACAAACACTGAAGTCCTTGGTCAATGAGAGACTATCTGCTGCTGCTGAAGAGATATTTGGGACCGTTGTACAGATTGTAACAGAGTATGAAGACGAGGCTTTAAGCTTGAAGCAAGAAATTGACCACAAACACAGACTACTGGATATGGTTTTCAAACTATACAGAACAGGTTGGTACAATTATTTTACAATACACTAATTCGATAATATTTGGTTTATCTATATTCAATTAGTGAGATCAATGGGGTTTTGTTATCCATGATGGAGTTGTGTGGGGATTAGTTCTAGTTAATTCATATTGGCTCTTCTCTTGTGGTCTGGGCTCAGCAACCTTTGAATATTTTCTCTATTTACAAGTGAATCATCAGAAAGCACAGCTGAAGTTAAACAGTAGCCTAGCTTCTAACAGTGCAATGTTGTGTATGCCATTTTGAAAGCATTTCAGATCAGTTGTTCTGGGAAAGACACAGGATAATGGTGTTGAAATGTTGTATCCTACATTGCTAATCCAATGTTGTGAATATATTGCCATCTAAAGTACAACTACACCTAAAAAGGACAAATTTTCACAATGTTCCACGACAGTAGAAGTCGTTTACTGAATTATAATGGTGGCAAAAATCCATAAACTATCATAGGGTTAGGATTTAGAAATGTAACATACATATCTTGATATGTGAATATCATTGGTATGGGAGCTCACAATAGAAAGAAAACATTGATCAAAACAGCCAGATGTGGTTCCAACAGCAGATGTTTGTTCAAACAGCCTACCACTGCGACAAAACAAGTGACAATACATGGATGAATGTATATTTCAAGCATTTAATGGGTTTGTCTCATTGTGTCTTCTGCCTAGACATCCTCCAACTCCCTTTGTGTAAAGAGCGGGTTTACCCTGAACAACAGAACATGAACTCCAGTCTGGTCCAGGAGGAACCACAGATTAAAGAGGAACAAGAGGAGCTACTTCTAAGACCAGAGGAGGGGTTGAGATCACTAGCAGTGAAACGTGAAGATGATGGTGAAAACAGAGAGACAGAGCCTGTAGCCAGCAGCCCAGATGAACACATGAAAACAAAAGCTGATGTAGAAGACTTTGGAGAATCACAACCAACTAGTGATGACCATCTTCTCTCTTCACACTGTTCTGAATCTCTCACTGAAGACAGTGATGAGTGGGAGGAGACCAGTGTGTCAGCTTTAAACACACTGGAAACACGTATAACACAACATATGGAAGGACAACAATTGTCTTTGAGCAATAACCCGACCCAGGGCCTGAAATCAACAAAACAAATGAAATTCCACACAGAGAAGAAAGACTTTAATTGTAAAGACTGTGGGAAAATATTCAGCTATGAGAGCCATCTGAAGAGGCACACAATGATTCATACAGGCGAAAAGCCATTTACTTGTACAGTCTGTGGTAAAGGCTGTCTTCACATGAGTAATCTAAAATCACACATGAGGACTCATACAGGCGTATTTCCCTATACTTGTACAGTCTGTGGTAAAGGCTGTGTTAGCGCAGGTAAACTAAAAACACACATGATGACTCATACAGGCAAAAGGCCATTTTGTTGTACAGTATGTGGTAAAGGCTGTCTTCACATGGGTGATCTAAAAAGACACATGAGGACTCATACAGGCGAAAAGCCTTTTTCGTGTGAAGTTTGTGGTAAAAGCTTTGCTCACACAGGTAATCTAAAAACACACATGAAGACTCACACAGGGGAACGACTTTAGTTTAAGTTAGTTCACACAGACACATGAATGATCATTCAGTCTAAGCCAAGGCATGCAAGGTGACAATATAAAGGACACTAAAGCAGAGGAATCATATAATCTCACAATATATAAAAAAATAAACATGAATAGTTTATTGTGATGGATTTTGCTTCGCTTGCTCCAGGACAGTAGAATAGTGTCTGACCACATTTGTCAAAAGTCATATTCAATAATCTTCATTCAAAACATACAGTATGTTCATTAATATGCATGCAAGTGTAGTGATGTGCGGAAGCATCATTAAAAGTGCTGACAAGCTGCTGGGTTTGTGTAGCTGTTCACTGTGTGTTGACATGTGTGTTGTCAATACTTTTTTTAACATTGGGAAGGGGGGGGGGGTGATAATCTTTGTTTGTTTGATTTAATAAAGGTTTCAACTCTACAGGTCCTCTCTCAGAATGTGTACCATAACTACTTTGAACAAAACAGGAGGAATCACTGATTCATTTTACAGCCTGCACATCTTGTGCTTGTATGCTTTTATGCTTTAACTATTATTACATGATGGAAGTACATATTTTACAGTCTACATACCTAGTTAGTGTGGTTGC
Organism: Nannobrachium achirus; assembly: GCF_963921795.1. NCBI lineage: Eukaryota > Metazoa > Chordata > Actinopteri > Myctophiformes > Myctophidae > Nannobrachium > Nannobrachium achirus. The sequence goes on from NC_137810.1 coordinate 87,067,769, forward strand.
CTACAGGGCAATCCGGAATATAGAGTAACCCAACCTCTTCCAGAGAGAGATAGAGACACTAGAAACCCTGCTGGGTCACTGCTTCATTCACTGCTTCATTTTAGAGCCTGCAAGTCTTGTGCTTGAACTATTATTACATGATGGAAGAAAGTATTCATTTTACAGTCTGCATACCTAGTTATAGTCCAGCGTTGTTATTATTTAATAACAACACCCCCAACGTCCATTGTGTTCAATGGACTTTTCTGTAACCCCAAAAGTTCATTTAGTTCAATGGACCTTTTCTGTCCCTTTTCTGATTGGAAAATAATGGATTTGAGGATTAGCTTCATTGGCATTATTGGCATGAGAAAACATACATTGCCAAAGCAATTGTCAAAATATAATAAAAAACTGTTGAAGATGGGAAAAAAATATATATATACAGTTGGAGGGGGTACAGCATTGTGTAAACAGAGCTATACTATGGCAAAGTGAAAGTTATAGACACACCAAATATGGACATACAGCAGGAATGTCAAACTCAAATTCACAGAAGACCAAAAAACAAAAATGTCTAAGTTCAATGTTTATGTAAAACATATTGAAATGATTTCACATAGCCTATTAAACCTGGACCTAACACAGTGTATATTATTGCAACAAGTAGGTCGGGAGTAGCCTGGCTCCAGCCAATAGACCCACCCACTCTCTGAGTGAACTGCTTCTCTTGGTCTGGATGTGTCATATGACGCGTCTCTTGATACGGTATCTTGGCCTACCGACCAATGAAATCAGAGGAGGGGGTGGGTCTAACAGTAGACTCGCAGCACTCAGAGAGTGGGAGGGTCTATTGGCTGGATGAGAAGGAAGTGTAATATTTTCTTTACAGAGGAGTCAAGCGAGAGTAAACAATGGCTACTGCTGCTACAGATTGTGTTGACGCTGCTATCGAGGCTGTTTTAAATAAATTAACAGCAAGAATTACTTTAAAATCGGAGCAACGCTTGGCCTTGAAGGCATTCGTTGAAAAGGGCAATGTTTTTTGTGTTCTGCCTACTGGATACGGCAAAAGTCTAATCTACCAACTCGTCCCTCTATATATATATATATATATATATGTCACGGTTTGTTAGAGAAACAGGACGGTCGAGAAACGTAGCACTCGGCGTGCAGCACGGGGCGGAACAAGCGGTCGCCCACAGCAACGTCCTCCAGGCGGAGCCGCTCGATTGTCCAGTGTCCACGACATTACAAGCGGCGCGCAGGCCAGCGGACCTTGGTCCTGCTCTTCGCCCCCGAGCACCGCAGGTGCGAGTGGCCGCGAAGAGCGGGCCAGGGCCGCGTGGCCGGCGGAGCGCCGCGCGAGTTACGAAGCCGTGGTGAATGCAATCGTTATATTTATGCCCAGGCCGTAAGGCCTGGGCAAGCCCACGATAAACGCCCTGTCCAAGTGACTACAATGTAGCAGCTAGGCTAGGCTAGGCTAGGCTAGTAAATAAAGTCGCAAATATAGTCGCAAACGAGTGACGTCAGCGCCTTCACTAGTGAATGCATAGAGTATGAGTGAATGGCTGTCGTACGCCACCTGGTGGTGATTGGTGTGTGGTGAACGACAAAACAAGCGCTCTTACATAGAACGTCCTGCGTTACCCAAACATCCGGTAACATATATATATATATACTGTATATATCGATGGCCAAAACGCAAAACCTCCTATCTGCAAAAAATGATTTTTTTTTTCATGAAATGAGTACTACAGGCTATGCTTCACACGGTCAGCCTGTCTGCATGATTGTCCTGACCCTCATTTTGTCAGAAATGTCACGTGAGTAAAAACCTCCTATCTACTGCAGTTCCAGTCAGTGAGAAATCTCACAAGCACAAAACCTCCTAATTAATATGACAAATGTGGACAAACACTGTTCTACTTTTCTGGAGCAAGCAAAGCAAAACCCAATGCAAGAAACTATCAATGTTTATTATATTGAGTCATGGTGATCCTCTGTGTCTAAGTGAACTAACTTAAACTAAAGGCTTTCCCCTGTATGAGTCTTCATGTGTGTTTTTAGATGACTCGTTTGAGCAAAGCTTTTACCACAAACTGCACAAGAAAATGGCTTTTCGCCTGTATGCGTCCTCATGTGTGATTTTAGATTACCTGTCTTAAGAAAACCTTTGCCACATACGGTACAAGTGTAGGGCTTTTCACCTGTATGAGTCATCATGTGTGATTTTAGATTACCTGTGTTAAGAAAACCTTTGCCACATACGGTACAAGTATATGGCTTTTCTCCTGTATGAGTCATCATGTGTGTTTTTAGATTACCTGCGCCAACACAGCCTCTGCCACAAATGGTACAAGAAAAGGGCTTTTCTCCTGTATGAGTCATCATGTGTGTTTTTAGCTGACTAGTGCCAACACAACCTTTACCACAAACTGTACAAGTATAGGGCTTTTCTCCTGTATGGATCATTGTGTGCCTCTTCAGAGTTCCCTTTTGATTAAACATTTTGCCACACTCTGTACAACTAAAACTTTTCTTCCCTGTGTGACTCCTCATGGATTGAGTTTGTTTTGATGATTTCAGGTCCTGGGACAGCTTGCAATGTCCTCCCACATGTTGTGCCTTGTGTGATTTCAGTGTGTTTAAAGCTGACTGATCTCCCCTGGTCTCCTCCCACTCATCACTGTCTTCAGTTTCTGATTCAGAACAGTGTGAAGAGAGAAGATGGTCATCACTAGTTGGTTGTAATGTTCCACAGTCCTCTACATCAGCTTGTGTTTTCATGTGTTCAGTAGAGATGCTGGCTGCAGGCGCTGTCTCTCTGTTTTCATCATCACCTTCACTTTTCACTGCTAGTAATGTCAACGTTGACCCACCAGCCTCTTCCTCCTGTTCTTCTTTAATCTGTGGAGGTTGTTGTTCCTCCTGAACCAGACTGGAGCTCCACTCCTCTCTACACACAGGGGCGTGTAGGAAGTCTAGGAAAAAGGTACAATGAGACTTTACTGCAGTGTTCCCTCAGTTCACTGAAACGTTGGAGCACACATCCTTCAATGACCAGGTGCAGACAACACACAAACAACACAATAAAATAAAGTCTGCACTTAAAAAGTGGTTCAACTTTACACCCTCAGTAGCGGCCCACCTTCTCCAATAACAGAAATAAAGACAGGGTGCTTGAAACTTACTGAGATCCAGGTGGTCTTCATGTTCCTGTTTCAGGTGGTCTTCAGGTTCTTGTTTAAGGTGGTCTTCAGGTTCCAGTTTAATAGAAACAGTCCTGGCTGGAGAACTGATCTTCACCTGCAGACTGGCCTCCACACACTGATCTGGAATGAAGAAATTAAAGCATGGAAACTTGAATAAGGACTTGGTGTAATATGAATACAAATTTTAACTCATTGATTGCTTTCATTAAATGCTTTCATTAAATGCTGTGATGTCCGTACAGAAAATATTGCATGTTTGAGTGATGAAGCATCCCAAACCTTAATGGCGAACTAGCTTGCATTGTTTTCAAAGGAGATGGTCGGCAGGATCAGGACACAGAGAAATTAACTTTTGCACAACATTTTACATGGGAGCAAATGGAGAAACTGATTTGTTGACTTGTAAATAGAAAACTACAAGGGAAGAAGTATTATAAATTAACTAGAACTAATCCCCACAAAATCCCATCATGTATATTAAAACAACAATGGTCTAACTAATTGAACACAGTTAAACCACATATTATTATCTTATAACATGCATTTCTTTAAAGTTATTGTACCAACCGGCTCTGTACAATTTGATGTAGGGTTTTAAAACCATGTCCAGTAGTCTGCTTTTGTGGTCGATTTCTTGCTTCAAGCTGAAAGCTTCGTCCTCATACTCTGTTACAATTTGTCCGACGGCCCCAAATATCTCTTCAGCAGCTGCAGATAGTCTCTCATTGACCAAGGACTTCAGTGTTTGTAGTAAAGCCATTTCTCAAAGGTAGCTCTCTGAGTTTCTGTGAGAAATACACCAACCGAGAGAAGCACGTTCAGTCCTTAACAACTTGCAGTGACTAAAGTGTCACCAATCATGAACAGAGCCCTGCTAAATACTCACAGAGAGTCTGATGGCCCAATCAGAGAGTGGGTGGGTGGGGCAACAATAGACATGAACTGGCCAATAGGTGAACCTTTCAAGTCCCTGCACATGTGTAGCACCCATTATTGTTGTGACAAAACCTATTATATTTATATATTTTTATATATTTTGTACACATTTACACATTTTTAAAATATGTTTTTTGTTTGGATTTAGATGGCCTGCAGAGTTGATTTGTTATGGTTGGGACACACCAGGGATTAACAATATTTGGTGCATTTATAAAAGAAAAGCATATGTTTTAAGTTGTGAATTTTTGTCTGGGACAAGGGTGATTTCTGTCAGGTTGCATGTTTAGATAGATTAGTGTGTCAATAAATGATGATAATTTGAAATGGTTTGGTAGGACATGATTTGTCCAAATTCTCAAGAATGGATTATTATAATGACACAAAACAGAGTCACCGGAAAGAAACTGGCCTGGGCTGATGGTTTATGCCTTTTGATTGATTGATTGATTGAGGTATTTATTAGAATTCTCGGATAGAAAAAGGTACAGTTTCATGAAAGTACACTTCATTGATACAATGTCAACTATAAGGAAACTCGGGTAAGGCAAGGCTTAGTTGTTCTTTTCCATCGAGATCCTTAATATCCTTATATACCTCTGTAAACGGTTAAACCTAACCTTATTCCTAACCTTAACCTCAGTAAAACAGTGCCAAAACCTAACCCTATACCTAATCTTAACCTCAGAAAGATATGCGTAATCCTAAAGTTATTTCGAACCTAAAAAAACAAATACACGAATAACAATCTCTGTCTCTTGAGCTTCTTTCCAGCGACTTTACCGGTTACCGTCAAGGGTGGCTGCTACCGTACATTAAGACAATGTTTTTGAATGACAAAACACAGTACGACGGCCCAACAGGCTGACAGGCCAAATTAGACAGCCTGGTTTAGGGGAAACCTTTTAAAAGACTGGGGCCTGAATCTCGCAAAGTGCATATTTATGACAGAGGCCTTTGAATCACACTTTGAATGTGAGTGACGTTTGGAATATTACACACCACAATAGCAATGCTATTCCACCCTGTCCATTTGGTATGCTGCACTCTTTCACTCACAACTATAAGTGTTTCTCCCCTGTGTCTATTTAGAAATAATGTAAATGCATATAGTACATACCATGTACATGGTATGTACATGGTTGCATTGACTCACTGGTGACAGGGCTGTCACCGCCTGGACATAACAGCCTATACCATTTGCATTGCAATTCTCTACCTGGACAGGGTATGTGTGAATGGTGTGTTCAGGTGTGATCTGCATTACCAGTGATGGAATGTGGAATGATGGAAGGTCATTTGCAATTGCTTGGTCTGGTGTTTTGTCGATACCAATCATTACAGTAATGTCCCTAAGCATACTGCTCCACAACCTGTTGCATAACTTGGGCACAGAGAGGAGGTCCAAGTCTGTGGACCTCAGTTTCTGTAACTGAGTAGGTTTATGGAGGAGGTTTAGTTGTATGTGGGTGAGGTGAATATTGTAAATTGAAGGAAAATATACAATGTTCAGTTTTATCTGCAGGACAAAGCAACACAGAGACTGCACTGCAGCAGTGGTTCCCACACTTTTCAGGTCGAGATCCAACAGAGGTTCAACGTTTTCATGGGAAGCATCTTATATATTTTATATTTTTGCCTCTATGTATATGTATCCCAATGTATGAATGAATGAACCATTGTAAGTGCTTTGAGTTCGCAACTTGCTTAGAAAAGCGCTATAAAAATGCAATTCATTATTATGTAATGACACAATGTGACATAGCTCTGTTTACACAATGCTGTACCCCCTCCATATATGTTCCCCATTTTCAACGTTCAAATTATTTTTATTATAGGTTGACACTTGCTTTGGTAATGTAAACTTATGTTTTCTCATGCCAATAAAGCTCTTTTGAATTTTAAATGTTACATAAATATATGTCAAATAAAGCTTGACCAATCTTCAAATCCATTATAAAGGGACAGAAAAAGTTAATTGAACTCAATGGACATTGGGGGTTTTGTTATTAAATAATGTAATAATAATACGTTTTCTGGTTGCCCTGTAAGCAACCACAAACACTAGGTATGCAGACTGTAAAATAAATGCTTACTTCCATCATGCAATAATAGTTTAAGCATAAGATGTTCAAGCTGTAAAATAAAATAAAAAAAAACAGTGTTCCTGTTTTGTTCACAGAAGTTATCTTACAATAAATGTGTGTATGTATGCGTATATATATTCTGCGTATCTCGAGAACCGTTCGTCCCACCGGCCTCAGATTGCTTTGTTGTATTCTCATTCCAGTAGACTCACCTTTTAATTTGATCTCTTTATAAACTATTAACATCTCTGGGTTTTCTTTCTTTTGCAAAGACAAAACAGGCCGCGTGTTGAAGAATACATTGGAACTTGTGTCTATGTAAATGTTTCTCTGATGATGGCCCATCATCATCATCAAGGTGTTACGAGCCTTTCACATTGAAATGACACCTGACTGCAGTTAACTGCAGGAGAGCTGGGAGGAGGTGTTTATCCACTCCAAGACAAAAGGGAGGTGTTGTTTATACTGGAGGAGAGCTGTGAGGAGGTGGGAGGAGGTGTTACTGTTTATACTCCTACATCAACACACTGGTCCTGCTCAGAGCCTCAGAAGCAGTGTTGCCATGTCCACTTAGTATAAGCCACTTTGGTCTTGTTTTTCTGTAAAGTCGACATATTGGTGGTTTGCATGTTGCAGTAATTATGTTACATATTCAGATAACATTATGCAATGATAAAGCACACACAGAGTACATGTAGTAACCTTTATTAAATCAAACAAACGTTACCAATATCCCCCCAAGAGGGTTCTTTGAGTTTACAAAAAAAGGAAGAAAAAAAAAGTAATCCAAGAATGGAAATTGAAACAAACCATAGGCTTTATTCAACACATCATTTTAGCAGACCGTGTATTTTACTACGGGTGACAGCCGGAATGTAGACGGCACCCGGGAGCAGCTTGGGTTAGCGCCCCCCAGCCTGTGTATTCCGGAAGAAGCCCAACACACCCACGGTCAGGCCTTTCAAGCCACAAGCGGAGCCTGCAGCACCACCGTTGGGCGAGGTGGAACCTGCAGTACCATTGCGGCTCAAGAATCCACCACTCCTGAGTGAAATGTCTGGGGCTGAAGTCTGGTGCAACGCACATGTCCTGGACCTGATGAGAGCAGGAGTGGACATGGTGAGGAACAAGAGGAGCTACTTCTAAGACCAGAGGAGGGGTTGACATCACTAGCAGTGAAACGTGAAGATGATGGTGAAAACAGAGAGGCAGAGCCTGTAGCCAGCAGCCCAGATGAACACATGAAAACAAAAGCTGATGTAGAAGACTTTGGAGAATCACAACCAACTAGTGATGACCATCTTCTCTCTTCACACTGTTCTGAATCTCTCACATAGTACAGTACACTTCAAACAGTCATGGTGATATTCTGAACCCCTTTTTTCTCCCCTCAACCCCTTAATTTCATGTTAATGATCGTAGGACAATGTCCGGAGAGTCATGGAGAAGTAGGTTATTTTATAGCTTTTCATGAAACATTAATATCATGGGAATTAGTAGACTTCACATTGCATAGGTAACCAGGCCAAACTGTTGAAATGGTAGTGGTGGATTGACCAATCTTCAAATCCATTATAAAGGGACAGAAAAAGTTAATTGAACTCAATGGACATTGGGGGGTTTGTTATTAAATAATGTAATAATAATACGTTTTCTGGTTGCCCTGTAAGCAACCACAAACACTAGGTATGCAGACTGTAAAATAAATGCTTACTTCCATCATGCAATAATAGTTTAAGCATAAGATGTTCAAGCTGTAAAATAAAAAATAAAAAAACAGTGTTCCTGTTTTGTTCACAGAAGTTATCTTACAATAAATGTGTGTATGTATGCGTATATATATTCTGCGTATCTCGAGAACCGTTCGTCCCACCGGCCTCAGATTGCTTTGTTGTATTCTCATTCCAGTAGACTCACCTTTTAATTTGATCTATTTATAAACTATTAACATCTCTGGGTTTTCTTTCTTTTGCAAAGACAAAACAGGCCGCGTGTTGAAGAATACATTGGAACTTGTGTCTATGTAAATGTTTCTCTGATGATGGCCCACCATCATCATCAAGGTGTTACGAGCCTTTCACATTGAAATGACACCTGACTGCAGTTAACTGCAGGAGAGCTGGGATGAGGTGTTTCTCCACTCCAAGACAAAAGGGAGGTGTTGTTTATACTGGAGGAGAGCTGTGAGGAGGTGGGAGGAGGTGTTACTGTTTAGGTGTTACTGTTTATACTGTGTCCTTCAATGCCCAGGTGCAGACAACACACAAACAACAAAATAAAATAAAGTCTGCACTTGGTTCATCTTTACACCCTCAGTAGTGGCCCACCTTCTCCAATAACAGAAATAAAGACAGGGTGCTTGAAACTTACTGAGATGCAGGTGGTCTTCAGGTTCCTGTTTAAGGTGGTCTTCAGGTTCCTGTTTAATAGAAACAGTCTTGGCTGGAGAAGTGATCTTCACCTGCAGACTGGACTCCACTCACTGGTCTGGAATGAAGAAATTAAGGCATGAAAACTTGAATAAGGACTTTGTGACATGAATAATAAGGACTATGGTGTAATATACAAATTGTAACACATTGATTACTTTCATTAAAAAAAAACTATGGTTGCAAAAGTGGATGCAGTGTGTCCATCGTGCACAATCGGTGTGCATGCTGGGATATCCGTACAGAAAATATTGCATGTTTGAGTGATGAAGCATCCCAAACCTACTAGTGAACTAGCTTGTATTGTTTTCAAATGAGATGGTCGGCAGGATCAGGAAACAGAAATGAACTTTCGCACAATATTTTACATGGGAGCAAATGGAGAATCTGAGTTGTTGACTTGTAAATAGAAAACTACAAGTGAAGAAGTATTATAAATTAAGAACTAGAACTAATTCCCTCAAAACTCCATCATGTATATTGAATGATGGTTTAACTAATTGAACACAGTTAAACCACATAGGCTATTATTGACTCTTATAACGTACATTTCTTACTTGAAACAAATGTGTTTTAAGTTATTGTACCAACCTGCTCTGTACGATTTGATGAAGGGTTTTAAAAAGTAGTCTGCTTTTGTGGTCGATTTCTTGCTTCAAGCTGAAAGCTTCGTCCTCAAACTCTGTTACAATTTGTCCAACGGCCCCAAATATCTCTTCAGCAGCTGCAGATAGTCGTTCATTGACCAAGGACTTCAGTGTTTGTAGTAAAGCCATTTCTCAAAGGTAGCTCTCTGAGTTTCTGTGAGAAATACACCAACCAAGAGAAGCACGTTCAGTCCTTAACAACTTGCAGTGACTAAAGTGTCACCAATCATGAACAGAGGCCTGCTAAATACTCACAGAGAGTCAGATGGCCCAATCAGAGAGTGGGTGGGTGGGGCAACAATAGACATGAACTGGCCAATAGTTGAACCTTTCAAGTCCCTGCACAAGTGCACATGTATAGCACCCATTATTCTTGTGACAAAACCTTTATATATTTTGTACACATTTACACATTACACATTTTTAAAATATGTTTTTTGTCTGGATTTAGATGGCCTGGCAGAGTTGATTTGTTATGGTTGGGACAGACCAGGGAATAGGGATTAACAATATTTGGTGCATTTATAAAAGAAAAGCATATGTTTTAAGTTGTGAATTATTGTCTGGGACAAGGGTGATTTCCGTCAGGTTGCATCTGCATTACCATTGATGGAATGTGGAATGATGGTAGGTCATTTGCAATTGCTTGGTCTGGTGTTTTGTCGATACCAATCATTACAGTAATGTCCCTAATAAGCATACTGCTCCACCACCTGTTGCATAACTTGGGCACAGAGAGGAGGTCCAAGTCTGTGGACCTCAGTTTCTGTGACTGAGTAGGTTTATGGAGGAGGTTTAGTTGTCTGTGGGGGAGGTGAATATTGTAAATGGAAGGAAAACATACAATGTTCAGTTTTATCTGCAGGACAAAGTGTAAATGAGCAACACAGAGCCTGTAGCAGTGGTTCCCACACTTTTCAGGTTGAGATCCAACAGAGATTCAACGTTTTCATGGGAAGCATCTTATATATTTTGTATTTTGCCTCTATGAATATGTAATGACACAATGTGACATAGCTCTGCTGTACCCCCCTGACACTTGCTTTGGCAATGTAAACTTATGTATTTTCACGCCATTAAAGCTCATTTGAATTTTAAATGTCACATAAATATATGTCAAATAAAGCTTGACCAATCTTCAAATCCATTATATTGTAAAGGGGACAGAAAAAGTTAATTGAACTCAATGGACATTGGGGGTTTTGTTATTAAATAATAACAAAGCTGGACTGTATGCTGGTTGCCCGGTAAGCAACCACAAACACTAGGTATGCAGACTGTAAAATAAATGCATACTTCCATCACGCAACACTAGTTTAAGCATAAGATGTTCAAGCTGTAAAATTAAACAGTGTTCCTGTTTTGTTCACAGAAGTCAATCTTACAATAAATGTGTGTATATACAGACAGACATATATCTCCATATATGGGCATAAATGGACACAGCCAAACAGATGGTCAAAACGGGTCCTATGACAACAGGTATAATGGGGTTTGCATTAAAGGGCGGGGCATTCATTCCCGATTTGGACCAGACGCTCGGCTGCCCGAGCTTCTAGTAATAATAATAATCTTTATTGTCCCCGAAGGGAAATTTGTCTTCACAGTCTGTTCAAACAAGAAACAACACATAGCCAAAAACAACACAAACATATCACATAGACAAGTCATCAGTACCCCACTGTACACAGAAAAGACCCTCTTAGCGATGGGGGCGATTGTTTAGCAGATTGTTAAGTGCAGCAATGGCTGAGGGGACAAAACTCCTTTTAAACCGAACTTTGTGCCATGCCAAGGTTCTGTATCTTCGCCCAGATGGCATCAGGTCAAAGTGGCGATGCAGAGGATGGTCAGTGTCACTTGTTATTGAGAGTGCTAAGCGTGTAATGGCCTTATCGTTCATATGTGTGGGTGTGGGAAGTCCAATGATCTTTGAAGCAATACGGGTAATACTGTAACGTTTGTTTCTGTTTGGCATGGACAATATAGTGAAGAAACATGCAGAGCAGCACATAGTCCAGTCATTTTAGGCCAAAATTAGGCCAAACCTGGAACAAATTGCAATAGTAGCAAACTCAACTGATTTTGTATCCTCAATATGTCCTTAGTGAGGGAAAAAAAGTCCCAAGGAATCCCACCGGGGCAAAGTTTTGAAAATCTACCTTCACTTACTATACTACAATATAAAGGAAAAAATTACTGAAAAAAAATCTGCTTTAAGTGGGATATGAGGGGTCAAACTAGGGGTTTTTAATTATTCTGAATCCATTGCAATCATTTGTTTTGCACGAAAAACATTCCTTGGGCCAGAAATGGCCACTCAAAACGTCAATTTTCATCAATTTTCATCAATTTTCAGTCTTTTGGGGTCCGTTTTTAGCCCAAGGAATGTTTTTCATGCAAAACAAATGCTTGCAATGGATTCAGAATAATTAAAAACCCCTAGTTTGACCCCTCATATCCCACTTAAAGCAGATTTTTTTTCAGTCATTTTTTCCGTTATATTGTAGTGTATAGTAATTGAAGGTAGGTAGGTCGTTTTCAAAACTTTGCCCCGGTGGGATTCCTTGGGACTTTTTTTCCCTCACTAAGGACATAATGAGGATACAAAATCAGTTGAGTTTGCTACTATTGCAATTTGTTCTAGGTCTAACCCTAAAATGACTGGACTACCAGTAGTGGTACATAATTCTGACAGAGGAGCATGTAGTGGTAGAACCTTTATTAATCAAACACACATTATAAAGACACAAAACACTGTAGAATGTAAACAAGTAATTGTATTGTACTCTGTATATGTCTTTGCAACCTCTTAACCCTTAAGTGCTGTTCGGGTCATTTTGACCCGTTTTACATTTTCATTTGGAAAAAAAAGGTAGAAGTTAAAAATGTTCCACCTGAAACTCACTGGCCTTAAAGATTCTTCTGAGATGAACATGTAAAAAAACTAGACCAGGTCAACCTGGTTGTGCCAGACCCCCTGTCTGTCATCATCATTTATGACATCATGCCTTTTGTAGGCATGTCATCATCATGTCATCATCATATATACCCTTTATATAGAAAACCCGGACAGACATTTGCTTATGTAGGCCTACCCATTTCATGGGTCTGGCAAATATTTTTGCACTACACCCATGCTACACCCCCCTCATATTTTTTGAACCTTAAGTGCTGTTCGGGTCATTTTGACCCGGAAGCACAGAAATACACAGTATTATGCCAAAACACAGACACACAGTCACCCCCACTTCTAACACCCCCCTTCCGAAGCCCCAATCCGAACCCTCCCCCCCTTCCTATAAGCATGAGCAATATTGCCCAGTATTAAATGAAGTAGTTTTTTTTACATGGATTTCAGCTAAATCAGTAAAAACGCCTAGCTCTTTCAGTGTTTAATGTGATATAGCAAAGCAGAAATGCAAACATTTACCAAATATATCATATGAATTGTTTGGTATTGAGTCAAAGTCAATGTGTCATGATGATTTGTTAAGTTAAAATTTATATTAGTGTTGTTTTTTTAAAACCAAATATCCACCGGGTCAAAATGACCCGAACAGAACGAAGGTGTAGTGAATCTGAACAGAACTTAAGGGTTAATAAAGTATTCAATCAATCAAAACTAAGTGATGATTTCAACGGACTCTGGCTTCCATCAAATATATACTTTGACAATTTAACAATCCAAACAACATACATGTCAACACAGTGAACAGCTTGTCAGCACTTTACTACTACATTATGGCATGCATATCAATGAACACAATTATTGCATGAAATCTAATTAATATGACAAATGTGGACAAACACGGTTCTAGCTTTCTGGAGCAAGCAAAGCAAAACCCAATCCAAGAAATGATTAATGTTTATTATATTGAGTCATGATCCTTTATGTGTCTGTGTGAACTAATTTAAACTAAACGCTGTGAGTGTTTTTTTTAGATGACCTGTTAGAGAAAATAAATTGTCAGTTTATTATGATTCCTCTGCTTTAGTGTCAGTTTTTAATCGTCATTCTGGCTTAGACTGAATGATCATTCATGTGTCTGTGTGAACTAACTCAAACTAAAGGCTTTCCCTGTATGAGTCTTCATGTGTGTTTTTAGACTACGTGTTTGAGCAAAGCTTTTACCACAAACTGCACAAGAAAATGGCTTTTCGCCTGTATGCGTCCTCATGTGCCTTTTTAGATAACTAGTGGTATGCCAACCTTTGCCACATACTGTACAAGAAAAGGGCTTTTCCCCTGTGTGCGTCCTCATGTGTATTTTTAGATGACCCATTCGATTAAAGCCTTTACTACATACTGTACAAGAAATGTGCTTTTCACCTGTATGAGTCATCATGTGTATTTTTAGATTGCCTGTGCTAACACAGCCTATACCACAGAATGTACAAGAAAAGGGCCATTCACCTGTATGGATCATTGAGTGAGCCTTCAGATGACATTTACGATTAAACATTTTTCCACACTCTGTACAACTAAAACTTTTCTTCCCTGTGTGAACCTTCTCGGAGTGTGTTTGTTTCAGGTCCTGGGACAGCTTGCACTGTCCTCCCACATGTTGTGTCTTGTGTGATTGCAATGTGTTTAAAGCAGACTGATCTCCCCTGGTCTCCTCCCACTCATCGCTGTCTTCCGTGTCCAATTCAGAAGTTAGGAGCTGGTCACCACTAGTTGGTTGTGATTCTCCACAGTCTTCTAAATCAGCTTGTGTTGTCATGTGTTCAGTTGAGGTGCTGGCTACAGGTGCTATGTCTCTGTTTTCATCATCACCTTCACTTTTCACTGCTAGTAAAGTGCTAGTCAACGTTGACAAACCAGCTTCCTCTGGTATTTCAAGTAGCTCCTCCTGTTCCTCCTTCATCTGTGGAGGTTGTGGTTCCTCCTGGACCAGACTGCAACTCCACTCTTCTTTAGGGGAAACCTCCTCTTTACACACAGGGACGTGCAGGAAGTCTAAAAAATATATGTAAGACTCATGAGACTCCATGACATTTGAATGTTGTGCGTCCAAAGCATAACTTCAGTTCAGAGTTGGGGCTGGAAAAAGTATCAACAGATTAATATTCTCAGTTTTAAATTGTGGTGGAAGCAGGCGTCGATTCATATAGATAACCAGTGTCACAAATGTGTGTGGGGAGGAATCATTTGGCATAACAAGTAACAGCAGGTTAGTGAGCACCCTCAGTACCGGCCCACTTTCACCAATACAATACAAAGACAGAGCGCTGGAAACTTACTGAGATGCGAGTGGTCTTCAGGTTCCTGTTTAAGGTGGTCTTCAGGTTCCTGTTTAAGGTGGTCTTCAGGTTCCTGTTTAATAGAAACAGTCCTGGCTGGAGAACTGATCTTCACCTGCAGACTGGACTCCACACACTGATCTGGAATGAAGGAATAACATGGAAACTTTAATAATAAGGATTTGAATAATAAAGACATTGGTGTAATAGGAAAACCAACTTGAACTCATTGATTGCTTTCATAAAGAATTGGTTGCACAGCGTGCATGCCACGATAAATGTCTGTACAGAATATATTGCATGCTTTGTGATGAAGTATAGCATTGTTTTCAAAGGAGATCAGGCAGGATCAGGAAACAGAAAAAAATAGTTTCTCACAACATTTTACATGGGAGCCAATGGAAAATCTGACTAATATGACTTGTTAAATTCTGACAAATGTGGACAGACACTGTTCTGCTGTTCTGGAGTATGCAAAGCCATCACAAGAAACAAGTCATCTTTATTTAATTCATGTTGTCATGTTGAATCAGATTATATCATTACTCTGCTTTAGTGGCCTTTTCTTTGTCATTCTGGCTTAGACTGAAAGTGTCTGTGTGAGTCTTCATTTGTGCTTTTAGACCACCCATTTGATTAGCCTTTATCACATACTGTACTCATGTGTGTTTTAGTTAAGCCTTGTGGAAACAGCCTTTACAACATACAGTGCAAGAAATTGGCTTTTCGCTAACTAAGTAAAGTAAAGGCTTCCCTTTATGAGTCTTGTGTGTCTCACATAATTGGAGTAACAATGTATTTTAACATTTCAACAATATATCCTCCACCCCATTCCCACAACTGGTCAGACCTGCTTTCAAAACAGGACACATGTATAACACAGCACCGTCAGAAGCTCTGAGAGGCTGTTTGACTTTGTAAACAGAAAAATATTCAAAGGTTGTTGAGCCCAGACCACCAGGAAATAATTAATATAAATTAATTTGAACTAATCCCGACAAAAATCCATCATGGATATTAAAACCACAATGGTCTTACAAATTGAACACAGTTAAACCACACATTATTCACTCTAAAACACATTTCTTACATGAAAAGGGGTTATTAAGTAGTTATTGTACCAACCTGCTCTGTATAATTTTATGTATGGATTTAAAACCATGTCCAGTTGTCTGCTTTTGCGGTCAATTTCTTGCTTCAAGCTTAACGCTTCGTCCTCATACTCTGTTACCATTTGTCCAACAGCCCCAAATATCTCCTCAGCAGCTGCAGATAGTCTCTCATTGACCAAGGACTTCAGTGTTTGTAGTAAAGCCATTTCGCAAAGGTAGCTCTCTGAGTTTCTGTGACAAATTCACCAACCAAGAGAAGCAAGTTCAGTCCTTAACAACTTGCAGAGACTAAAGTGTCACCCAACATAAACAGAGCCCTGCTAAATACTCACAGAGAGTCTGATGGCCCAATCAGAGAGTGGGGGCCAGGGGGGGCGTGTTGGGGCAACAATGGACAGAAACTGGCCAGAAACTGGCCAATCGTTGAACCCTTCAAGTCCCTGCACATCTGAACTCCCCCATACAATACAACATACACATTTTGACACGACTTCACAATTTGACATTTGTTTGTTGTAATAATTAACAGTCTGTGTTGCCTATAATAGCACCTATTTTTGGAATTGTGACAAACCCTATTCATTTTGTCAGTTCTATTAATACTAATAGAATTACACATTTTGATAATATGATTAATCTTTTTGGGATTTAGAAGGCCTGGCAGAGTTGATTTGTTATGTTTGGGACACGCCAAGGATTAACAGTATTTGGTGCATTTATAAAAGAAAAACATAGGCCTATGGTAACTGGTCCGATATACATCACTGGCCAGATGGCCAAGAATTGTTGTGACCTCGCCCTAAAGGGTTGCATGTCGCACTGTCGCAATGAGGCGTCTTACTAGTTTATAATACTGTAGCCTACAACACACAACTCCAACCAAACATGGACATTTTGTCTACACTGTGGAAACGTTAAAGTCACTCCCCATAAAGACCACAGACAAAGTATGTGTACTGACCAGCGGCGTAGGAACGGCCGGGGACACGTACGTTTTGTCCCCCGTGGGCCGCGGACCACCAGTTGGGCTGCCGCGACGCTGAAATCCAAAAAGGAGAGGAAAAAAGCCTCAAATAGGGCCGGCACTAGGACCACGCAGACGATATTTGCGCACAACCGGTCTGGCCGACACGCAGTCACCAGTGACCAGTCTCACACTGGGCCGGCCCGGTCCATTATACATTGTTATTAAGGGGGGGGTGGTGGAGTGATTGTGACTGGTAGAGGGAGGTTAGGTAGAGACTCCATTCCCCCTGCTCAAGTGGTTTGCTCCGTGTCAACGTAACCCGTTCAAAAAATGGTGGCGGGATGGAGGACCAGTGTCCAGTGCTCAACCCTTAATATTATAACTCTATGGCTCAACCGTGCGTGCAAATTGCGGAGAAAGTAAGAGATAAAAAACGAAAATATCTGGAGGCAGATGCAGCCCAGCAGCAGCCTACTGTACTGAAAATAATTATTTTGTCAGCGAGGACGAGGAGGCGTCGCTACCGGCCACGGCCAGTAGTGCTGTCTACATCGGATGGTCTACCCACAGCCAAATCACCTATTGTCGGGGAAGTGGAGCTATCAGACATGCATTATTATTACTAGAAGCTCGGCCGCCCGAAACAACGTTGGAACGGCCGCTACATTGCAAAACAGGGGGTTTCCCCGAAAATATATGTTTTAATTTGTTTAATCCCAGTGGGACAGAATCACTATTGCAGATTCTTTTATAGTGGAAGTGGATGGTTTTTTTTTTTGTTTTGTTCATAGCCTCATTACAGCTATATAAAGTACAAAAAAAAACACATCTACGTGCTATTAATAAAAAGGGAAGAAAAGGGTACAGTAATTACATAGCAAAACAGTAGTTTCCCCCCGAAAATATATGTTTTAATTAGTTTAATCCTCTGGATCAGAGAGAGAATAGAAATAGAAATAGAAATAGAAAGCGCATTGAATCTTGGGTAGGAAGAGGAGAACTATAATCTGTTCTCCTCACATAATAGGCTGGCTTTTCGTAATTCTGCCCATTTAAAATATATGTACCCAATCGTAACTAGTTAGACCATTGATAAGGTCCATGTGAACTAGTTTGTTGAAGCTTATTCATTATGATGAGCGTGATCGCTATCACCTACCGCGGCCGTACCGGGCGATTGCCGTGCTCCGCAGTGCGGACAGTTTTTGAAAGGCTGAAGCAACATTCTCCACTGCACAAACTCCACCCCCGATAGCAAAAAGTGAATGTTTTTTTCTGGTTGGCCAGTCAGGGAGTCTCAGGGACCAATCAGAAGGCTGACAAAAGGTCTATTGTATATATATATATTTTTTTTTGTATTTGTGTTTGAATGTTGTATTGTCATTGTCGTGTATCATTTTTGTCTGGTTTAAAAAGAAATTGAAAACTTAATAAAGTACCAATCATAAAAATAATGGGTGATTATAGTATAATGAAACAAAACACGATACATTATAAACTCAACCATGAGTAGACAGTATGGCTGGGTTAGCTGTTATATTGTTTGCTCAAACAGAGCTAATTGGTGTGTTGTAATTCTGAACACTTCTATTCCTGCAGGTTTAAATCAAGACTGATTTTTACTGTGTATCATCTTGAGAAAGTAGAGGGTCCAAAATATATTAATATGGCATTTGAATTTGGAGAAAACTGATACACGTTAACTGCTAGTATGCCCATGTCGATTTAAGCTGTGCCTATTTAAGCATTAACATAATTATATTGTCTGCATTGGCCCACACAGCATGTTTCGAATAGGCTACCACGAATAGGTGGCTTGGTCACAACATCCTATAGCATTTGCATTGCAATTGATCTCAGGTGGTGTTTGGGAAGTGGCGCGTGCAGGTGTGATCTGCATTACCATTGATGGAATGTGGGCGAGGGCAGAGCACCTCAAATACATGACAACGCCATAGTGTGTTGGTAGAACAATAGCAGGCTTTGCATAAAGGCCATCACATTAAGTCCTCAACTACATCCTAACATGCAGTATTAAAAATGACAAGGAGAGAGCTGAGCAGAAAATGTATGTTGGTCCAAAGAAAACTGTATACATACTGTGTGATGTGACTTGTTGTGAGCTTGTAGATCTGTCCTTTCTTGGAACAAATTTAATATTTTTCAACATGGAAACAAGTGACTATTTGTCGCACAAAATTGAAACTGGAATTTAATAATTGCATCAGGACTACTGTATCATCCAGATGTTAAACATTATCTACTCAAACAAAAACTTGTATTTTCAACAGAATTAACAGACAAATTTTTGCCAACATTTTTCTTAATTAGATGCTAGTGATGGCAGCGAGCCAGAGGCCCATGATGATGATGATGATGATGATGATGGAGATGAAGGTTAGTTACCCCCACTGATGGATGTTGGCAGTTCCATCAGTCCTACTTGATTGTGATTGACTGTAAGCTACTACAGCAATGGCAAGAGTATTGATGAGGAATATACTAATTTAACACACAAAACAGCAGTGATTAATTTTTGTATACAGTCAAAAGAACAGGCGTTAATCTCTAGTTTTCTTTAGCCCCCTTCAGTCCAGAGCCAGTGCTTCCGCCTCCTCCCAAAAAGGTTATTCCCAGGTCCACCGCCAACTCATAGGATGACGATGTTGCTTCAGCCTCAATTGTCAGACCAAAAGGTTTATCTGAAGTCATAATTATTCCGGCATAGTGGTAAATGCTAGTTCATACATACGATGTATTTGATACTCTGTAGTGTGTACTTAATGCAATAGTCATCTATATTTAAGAGTAGAGCAGATCAACTTCTCATGGATGCCTGTCTCACCTAACAGAGAGAGCCAAATCCACTGTGCCACGACCCGCAAATAAAATAGGCAGCTCCAAACGGTCCCCATACCTGATGCGTGAAGCAAGCAAGCAACACACACACTTGAAATGTTTATTTATGTCCACATAAGCAGAAGTATAATAATGACTTGTACAATGGACATAAACAATATCGGTGAAGTCAGATAATTAGGAAAAAAGCCAGTTACAAAGTGCTTGTAGGGCAGAACATTGTTACATACAATACTGTTGACACATGCCAAACACAGCAGACAACAATCATGGGTAAAGGAAACACAACTACTCCAAATTGAGTGGAAACAATGACATTATTAAGGGTGTTAACTGAAATGTTAGAGAAGTAGAATGCTTACATAGCATGACGGAGGACCTGGAGATGGAAGATATCCATTCCACTATTCTGTCATGCTCTACTTATGTAGAGTCCATGGCACCCATTTAAGATGTTGGACATGGTTTCATGTCAACATCTTTAACCTGTTCAGGCTGGGAAGACATTTTAGTACATGTACAGTATGTAGCAGCATTTTGTAATTTTTGAAAAAGATTAACTTTTTCAGCTTAGGTTAGGCCTACACAGAAAGAATGGTCCACAGCAGGGAGACATGCAGTCTTCCCTTGCAGTCTCAGCTCAGTCCAAAGCTGCCACCTTTGCTGTTGTGCCTTTAGGAGGCGACCTGGGGCATTAGTCAGTGGGAGTTGGTGTTCTGTTCCACACAGTCATAGTTGCTCTGACAGATAAAGTGCGTGTGCTTTTTCTAATTGTGATGATCATTTGTTTCAATGCAATAGAATTCCAGAGGAGAGTCATGGAATTGCTCGTGGCTATCTGCAAATCCCTGGAAGCGTTACATCTCAGCGGAAAAGTGCCAGTTGGAGACACATCTCTTCCTGCCAGGGTGAAGACAGTGGAGGAGCTCGCACATCTTGATGATTCCCTCAGCTCCACAGAAGAAAAACAGAAACTGGTAGGTTTCACAACTGTAGCACAACAGTTTCAGAACTGTAGCATAGCCAGCAATATTGGCACACTTCGCCTCTAAATTGAATGTTTGTGAAATGTAGATAAATAAGGAAACTCGACTAAGGTCCATTAATCTCTCCCCTATAATACTGTGCATTGGGCATTCGTGGCATGAGCAGCACAGCTTAACATGTGGGTAGTGCCCTCAAAATGTGCCAAAATGGCCTGCAATACTGTTCTGTGGGCATTCCCTTTCGTTGTGGGCTTCCCTGTGTCAGGGATTAAAGTGTAAAAATTGTCCAATATGTGTTTTTGTTATCTTATTACTGTGGGAGAGTGCAATCATTCAATGCATCAAGCAACACGGT
This sequence comes from Nannobrachium achirus, assembly GCF_963921795.1. Classification (NCBI taxonomy): domain Eukaryota; kingdom Metazoa; phylum Chordata; class Actinopteri; order Myctophiformes; family Myctophidae; genus Nannobrachium; species Nannobrachium achirus. The sequence goes on from NC_137810.1 coordinate 87,088,591, forward strand.
TGAATACTGTGGGAGAGTGCAATCATTCAATGCATCAAGCAACACGGTTGAATACCAACCTAAAAGTGTTGCAGGCTATTTTGACATGACTGGGCAAGAAAACTATATATAATTATAGCTGTTAACTATCTATTAGTGATGCGCGGATAGGCTTTTGAAGGCATCCGAATCCATCCGCGCAAATTCATTATCCGCCCATTATCCAACCGCATTAATTATATCATCCAATTTATAAATCCGCACCATCCTCATCCGCAACTTCAAAAGTATTATTATTATTATTACCCTTATTATTAGGCTAATATTATTTTCTGGTAGGCTATTCCCTGTTAGTTTTCTTAGTTGTGCGATCACAGCATTGATCTAGCCTACGGAATGTCACCGTTCGTCTTTTTTTTTTCTTTCTTTTTTTTTTTGGAGTCGGTGCTGCGCGTCGATGCAGACAGACATGCAGGCAGGCAGACAGTCAGACACACGAGAGAAAGAGAGCGAGGGAGAGAGCGAAAGAGAGAGGAACAAACACAACTTAGTGGAAGTTTAACTTACCTACAACTGTACAGTACTTTGCAATATGGACTATGGAGCTGAGAGAGATTCACTTTTTAGCGACCAGAGGTAATGAGTGCGACGATGCATGCCGTGATGCCGTTTAAGTGGACACAGCTGTTTAGTTTTATCGTGGACTGCACATTACCTCATGAAAAATGATGGTTACTTTACAAATTATACAAAATAACACACACTAACACAGACACAAGCATACCTAGATTTAGCTTTTTATTGATAGATATATTAGGCCGTTCGCTGGCAAACCCTTCGTCATGAGACCGTGCTGCACGCCAAAATTGGCCGATCTACAAGCTCACAGCAGCTCGCATCCGAGAGTCAAAGCAGTCAGACGTGCAGTGCTCACGTCTCACATTCGGTCTGAAAAAATCTGCCTGATCCCGTGCACGTACATAAAATGAAGCAGTGATTATTCTTGTATTGTTCACAGTAGTTATGGTACATGTTCTGATAACATTATGTAGGCCTAATGATGAAGCACACACAGAGTGATGAAACCTTTATTAAATCAAACACACATTATCAATATGTTTCCCCCAGGTATAAAGAGGGTTCCTTGAGTTTACAAAACCACTTTATGAAGACACAAAACACTGTAGGATGTTAACAAGTAATCTAACTATAGGACCCCCAATGGAAATGGAAACAAGCCACAATGAAATAATGATTGCATTAACCTTAATGAATATGAGTTGTTAAACAAATGTGGACACACACTGTTCTGTTTTTGTGGAGCAAGCAAAGCTAAATCCATCAAAATAAACTATCGATGTTTATTTTATTCAGTCATGTTGAGATTATATGATTCCTCTGCTTTAGTGTCCTTTTCATTGTCATCCTGGCTTAGACTGAATGATCATTTATGTGTGAGTGAACGAACTCAAACTAAATGCTGTGTTTTTTTTAGAGTAGCCTACCCATTTTATGTATGTTTTTATCACATACTGTACATATAAAAGGCTTTTCACCTGTCCTCATCTGTGTTTTTAGATTACTTGCGCTAACACAGCCTTTACCACAAATAATATGACAAATGTGGACATACACTGTTCTACTGTTCTGGAGCAAGCAAACCAAACCCCAATCAAAGAAACTATTAATGTTTATTATATTGAGTCATGATCCTTTATGTGTCTGTGTGAACTAACTTAAACTAAAGGCTTTCCCCTGTATGAGTCTTCATGTGTTTTTTTAGATGATTCGTTTGAGCAAAGCTTTTACCACAAACTGCACAAGAAAATGGTTTTTCACCTGTATGCGTCCTCATGTGTATTTTTAGATTACCTTTGCTAAGACAGCCTTTACCACAGACTGTACAAGTATAGGGCTTTTCACCTGTATGAGTCATCATGTGTATTTTTAGATTGCATGTGCTAACACAGCCTATACCACAGACTGTACACGAAAAGGGCTTTTCGCCAGTATGATTCATTGTGTGTGTTTTTAGATTCATTTTGTTAAGAAAGCTTTTACCACATATGGTACAAGTATAGGGCTTTTTTCCTGTGTGAGTCATCATGTGAGTTTTTAGATTACTTGTGTTAACACAACCTTTACCACAAACGGTACAAGAAAAGGGCCATTCACCTGTATGGATCATTGAGTGACTCTTCAGATGAGCTTTACAATTAAACATTTTTCCACACTCTGTACAACTAAAACTTTTCTTCCCTGTCTGAACCTTTTTGGAGTGTGTTTGTTTCAGGTCCTGGGACAGCTTGCCCTGTCCTCCCACATGTTGTGTCTTGTGTGATTGCAATGTGTTTAAAGCAGACTGATCTCCCCTGGTCTCCTCCCACTCATCGCTGTCTTCCGTGTCCAATTCAGAAGATAGGAGCTGGTCATCACTAGTTGGTTGTGATTCTCCACAGTCTTCTAAATCAGCTTGTGTTTTCACGTGTTCAGTTGAGGTGCTGGCTACAGGTGCTATGTCTCTGTTTTCATCATCTTCTTCACTTTTCACTGCTAGTAAAGTCAACGTTGACAAACCAGCTTCCTCTGGTATTTCAAGTAGCTCCTCCTGTTCCTCCTTCATCTGTGGAGGTTGTGGTTCCTCCTGGACCAGACTGCAACTCCACTCTTCTTCAGGGGAAACCTCCTCTTTACACACAGGGACGTGCAGGAAGTCTAAGAAAAAAAAAATATATATAATGATTCATTAGACTCCATAACATTTGAATGTTGTGCCTTCCGAAGCAGAACCCCAGTTCATGTCTGGAAAAAAGTATCAACATATTCATATTCTCAATTTTAAATTGCGGTGGAAGCAGGTATCGAGTCATATAGATAACCAGTGTCACAAATGTGGGGAGAAATCATTTGCCATAACAAGTAAAAGCAGGTTAGTGAGCACCCTCAGTACCGGCCCACTTTCACCGATACAATACAAAGACAGAGTGCTTGAAACTTACTGAGATGTGGGTGGTCTTCATGTTCCTGTTTAAGGTGGTCTTCATGTTCCTGTTTAAGGTGGTCTTCAGGTTCCTGTTTAATAGAAACAGTCCTGGCTGGAGAACTGATCTTCACCTGCAGACTGGACTCCACACATTGATCTGGAATGAAGGAATAACATGAAAGCTTTAATAATAAGGACTTGAATAATAAGGATGTTGGTGTAATAGAAAACAAACTTGAACTCATTGATTGCTTTCATTAAGAAGTGGTTTCAGTATGTCCATCATGCATGTGATGAAGTATAGCATTGTTTTCAAAGGAGATGGCAGGATCGGAAAACAGAAAAAATAGTGTTTCCAACAACATTTTACATGGGAGCCAATGGAAAATCTGACTAATATGGCTTGTTAAATTCTGACAAATGTGGACAGACACTGTTCTGCTGTTCTGGAGCATGCAAAGCCATCACAAGAAACTAGTCATGTTTATTTTTATCCAGTCATGTTGAATCAGATTATATCATTCCTCTGCTTTAGTGGCATTTTCTTTGACATTCTGGCTTAGACTGAATGTGTCTGTGTGAACTAACTTAAAACAAATGCTTTCCTGTCTTCATGTGTGTTTTTAGACCACCCATTTGATTAAAGCCTTTATCACATACTGTACTCATGTGTGGTTTAGTTAAGCCTTGTGAAAACAGCTTTTACCACATTCAGTGCAAGAAATTGGCTTTTCGCTAACTAAGTAAAGTAAAGGCTTCCCCTGTATGAGTCTTGTGTGTCTCACAAAATTGGAGTAACAATGTATTTTAACATTTCAACAATATATCCTCCACCCCATTCCCACAACTGGTCTGACATGCTTTCAAAACAGGACACATAACACAGCACCGTCAGAAGCTCTGAGAGGCTGTTTGACTTTGTAAACAGAATTCAAAGGTTGTTGAGCCCAGACCACCAGGAAATAATTAATATAAATTAATTATAACTAATCCTGACAAAAGTCCATCATGGATATTAAAACCACAATGGTCTCTCAAATTGAACACAGTTAAACCACATATTATTGACTCTAAAACACATTTCTTACATGAAAAAGGGTTATTAAGTAGTTATTGTACCAACCAACCTGTTCTGTATAATTTGATGTATGGTTTTAAAACCATGTCCAGTTGTCTGCTTTTGCGGTCAATTTCTTGCTTCAAGCTTAACGCTTCGTCCTCATACTCTGTTACAATTTGTCCAATGGTCCCAAATATCTCTTCAGCAGCTGCAGATAGTCGCTCATTGACCAAGGACTTCAGTGTTTGTAGTAAAGCCATTTCTCAAAGGTAGCTCTCTGAGTTTCTGTGACAAATACACCAACCAAGAGAAGCAAGTCCAGTCTTTATCAACTTGCAGAGACTAAAGTGTCACCAAACTTGAACAGAGCCCTGCTAAATACTCACAGAGAGTCTGATGGCCCAATCAGAGAATAGGTGGGTGGGGCAACAATAGACAGAAACTGGCCAATAGTTGAACCCTTCAAGTCCCTGCACATCTGAACTCATACAGTACAACATACACATTTTGACATGACTTCACAATTTGTTGCCTATAATTGCACCTATTTCATTTCATTAAAATCGTTAAATCAGTGTTTTTCGATCAGACCTTTTGACTCAGAGGCTTTCGGCTTTCAGGAAGAAACCACAAATACACAGAGATGGCAAATGTGCACATTATTACCCCACCTGGTGGTCTATTAGATTAATGTTAACTTCATAGACACAAACAAAACAGGAAAAGAACACAACTATGGCACCACCTCTTTAAAGACTTTCATCATTCACTAATTTTCAGTCCCAGCCCCTGAACCATTCAGAAATATTACAAAGCGTCTCAGGTGTGATCAAGTTTAGCACACTGAATCTGGGTCTCAGGTGTGATAACGTTTAGCATACTGAATCTGTAATTATCACATGTATGTGTTGGGCCCCTTTTAATATGTATAGCAACAGCCTCTTGTGCTAATGTGTCTCTAATGGGCCTCTCTGAAGGGACACTACTCATTTTGGGTTTGTTTGTTTGTTTGTGGTCTCCTATCTATTAGCATTCACCAGTGTCGGCAGGTTAGCATTTCATATTCTAACAACATTATGTAATGATAAAGCAAACCTGTAGTGGTGAAACCTTTAGCCTCTTCAATCAAACAAACATTATCCATGTTTTACCCCCAGGTATGAAGAGGGTTCTTTGAGTTTACAAATAGCAACTTTATAAAGACACAAAACACGGTCCCACCCTTTTTTACAGTACACTAATAAGACAAAATAAGACATAATAAAGCCATAATTAAGAAATAATGTGTTGGTAATTAGAACTTAAAATGTTTTATTAGACAAGAACAAAGACAGAATAAGACAGAATAAAGCCACAATAAGGATGATGTTTTATTACCCCTTGAATGAAACGTAACATATCAGGGTCCCAACAAACTCTAATAAGTCCTATAAGACCAATCAGGGTCCTAACAAAGTCTACTTATTTAACATTAGGCTTCATTAGAAAATGATGTGCTCTAATTACAAACAAATTAGCACTCATTATCACAGAATTGTACTGTAAAAACTAATCAACGACAAGGTAATTAGAACTTATCATTTTTATTAGACAGAAACAAAGACAGAATAAAGCCATAATAAGGATGGTGTTATTAACCCTTGAATGAAACGTAACAAATCAGGGTCATAACAAACTCTTCTTATTTAACAGTAGGCTTCATTACAAAATAATGTGCTCTAATTACAAACAAATTAGCACTCATTATCACAGAATTGTACTGTAAAAACTAATCAACGACAAGGTAATTAGAATTTATTAGACAGAAACAAGACAGAATAAGGATGATGTTATTACCACTCAAATGAAACGTAATAAATCAAGGTCCTAACAAACTCTTCTTATTTAACATTATAGTCTAGTAGCCAGAAAGTGAACCCGGACATTTTGAGTACCCTGAAGTTTTATGTTAGAAATGTTGAGTATGGGTCCCCAGCAGTTAAAAACTGCCGGATGCTAACTTGCATATGTTGGGCAATTTTCATAATTAGCATAATTAGCTTTAATTAGCATAATCACCTATAATAATGAAAAATATGTCAAAAACTGATTGGCCGATTTGAACAATATTGGAGTGGTTTTGGGGGTTATTGAGGATGCTGAATCCATTTCTGACATTTTCTAAATTCAAAATGGCCGTTTTAAACCGGAAAGGGCCATATACCAACTTAAATTGGGATGATTTTGATACTTTTTTGTTGATTTTCCAAATGATGAAGTGACTATTTTTGATAGGCTATTGTGGCAGTCATTGTTCTAATAATTTGTGTGGATTGTCTATATTTTGCTTTTGAAATGCAGATAATCTATAAGCATATAAATAACCACATTTATAATTTAATTCATAATCAAAATCAACAAAAAAGTATCAAAATCATCCCAATTTAAGTTGGTATATGGCCATTTCCGGTTTAAAACGGCCATTTTGAATTTAGAAAATGTCAGAAATGGATTCAGCATCCTCAATAACCCCCCAAACCACTCCAATATTGTTCAAATCGTCCAATCAGTTTTTGACATATGTTCCATTATTATAGGTGATTATGCTGATTTAATCTAATTATGCTAATTATGAAAATTGCCCAACATATGCAAGTTAGCATCCGGCAGTTTCTAACTGCTGGGGACCCATACTCAACATTTCTAACATAAAACTTTAGGGTACTCAAAATGTCCGGGTTCACAATGGGGCTCTATGGGCTGGCTACTGGACTATTAGGCTTCATTACAAAATAATGTGCTCTAATTACAAACAAATTAGCACTCATTATCACAGAATTGTACTGTAAAAACTAATCAACAACAAGGTCATTAGAATTTATTAGACAGAAACAAGACAGAATAAGACCGAATAAGGATGATGTTATTATATGAACAATGGCCGAACTCTCCACCAGGGGGAGCTCCTGAGCACATTTTTTTCCCTGCCTGCTGCAGAAGAAGAGAGGAGGAAGCCAGCAGCAGAGCAGATAGCTCCATATGTTTTTCTAAGAGAGTGTTTTGACACATGTTCCAAAGCTTTAAAAGCTGATTCTGAGGCAACTAAATGTGATTAACCTTACAGACATTGAGTAAATGATTTTCTATGTTACTGTATGCTGCCAGATGACCTGAGAGTACTGTTTCCTTTTCTTTTGATGAAGAATCTCTGGTGAGTGTGTCTTTCTTAACAAGGGTGCTAAGCTAACTGTTAGTATGCAGCTTCATGCTAACAGTTACCTTAGCACCCTTGTTAAGAAAGGCACACAAAAGACAATTACACTCACCAGAGATTATTCATCAAAAGAAAAGGAAACGGTACTCGAAGGTGTACCGTTCTGGACCCGAACAGAACGAAGGTGTAGTGAATCTGAACAGAACTTAAGGGTTAAGCAGATTGCATATGTCTATAGGGCACGGGCTGCCCCGTGACAAAGTGGTTCCCAAATCCTACAGTCTTTTGCATACATGTTGTGTAGAGGCCTGTGCCCTGCATTTTTCACATCTGCCATTTATAGCGCCACCAGAAGGCCGACTTACAGTATGTAAATCACATTCTTCGATATTACTCCTTCAGATTTTATCCGAAAATCACACAAATCAGTACACACACAGTATCTCTACAGTGATGTAATCATGACAGATTTGTCCGATATCATATTCTATCTAATTGGCTAACATTGAATTCCAAGGTTTGCAGGATTGCTCCTTTTTGAAAAAAATGTCTCAAACGCAGCCTGCTATGTGTGTGAGATTTTGCACACACATTCCCACTAGGCCAAGGAACAGATGCCACCCTTCTCACATTGGCCTGTTATAGCACCACCAGCGGGTAAATTTTTGCAAAACACATTTTTGGAACAAAATGCTTCAAATCCCGCATGCAGCATCCGATTGCCGTGAAAGGCCCAAGAACACGTGGTACCCTTTTCACTTTGGCCTATTATAGAGTCACCACTAGGCCAAAAAAAACAAACAAAAAACACCTGACCTGCCGGAGACCTGTTCGGAAGAACACTGCTTCCAGTTTTTCTTTGATTTGTTCTTTGCTTTCCCTTGATGCTTTTTTGATTTCCTGCTTTTTCTTCCTTGGCCACTCTTGCAGCTATATTCTCAAATTAAAATTGTGGAAGCAGGTATCGATTCATATAGATAACCAGTGTCACAAATGTGTGGGGAGGAATCATTTGGCATAACAAGTAACAGCAGGTTGGTGAGCACCCTCAGTACCGGCCCGCTTTCACCAATACAATACAAAGACAGAGTGCTGGAAACTTACTGAGATGCGAGTGGTCTTCAGGTTCCTGTTTAAGGTGGTCTTCAGGTTCCTGTTTAATAGAAACAGACACAGTCCTGGCTGGAGAACTGATCTTCACCTGCAGACTGGACTCCACACACTGATCTGGAATGAAGGAGCATGAACACTTTAATAATAAGGACATGAATAATAAGGACATTGGTGTAATATGAATTCAAACTTGAACTCATTGATTGCTTTCATAAAGAAGTGGTTGCATGCCGGAAATACAGAAAAATATTGTCTGTTTTTGTGATGAAGTATAGCAATGTTTTCAAAGGAGATGGCAGGCAAGATCAGGAAAACATATTAATATGGCATTTGAATTTGGAGAAAACGGATACACTTTAACTGCTATGCCCATGTCGATTTGTTTGTTCATCACATCAGATTGATGAAAGCTATATTATCACATCTAAGATTCTTAAACTAAGGAATGGGATCCTGAAATAATTGTGCAGTACATTTTAGGCATTTAGCAGACAAGCGATTTACAAGCAAGGACAGCACACAGTAATAACAACTAATCAATGTTAATAGGCCTACATCACATGCATAGAAATATTAATCCAAAAAGTAAGTAGGCTTCAGTCATCAATGTCTGCTTTAACATATAACCCAGTTAGAGTGTAGGGTTAGGAAGAATGTTATGCTCAACTAACTTAAGTTACAGGACACTGTCAGACAATAAATTATGACAACCAGCAATGTCATTTCACCAAGTCTTTACAGCTGTGCCTATTTATGCATTAACATATTAGTCCAGTAATTTTACACCAAAATTAGGCTAAACCTAGAAAAAATTGCAATAGTAGCAAACTCAACTGATTTTGTATCCTCAATGTGTCCTTAGTGAGAGAAAAAAAGTCCCAAGGAATCCCATCACGGGAAAGTTTTGAAAACGACCTACCTACCTTCACTTACTATACACTACACTATAAAGGAAAACATGATGTGAGGGGTCAAACCAGGGGTTTTTAATTATTCTGAATCCATTGCAAGCATTTGTTTTGCATGAAAAACATTCCTTGGGCAAGAAATGGCGCCTCAAAATGATGATTTAGTGATGAGTCATCAATTTTCACAGTCTTTTGGGGTCCGTTTTTAGCCCAAGGAATGTTTTTAATGCATAACAAATGCTTGCAATGGATTCAGAATAATTAAAAAACCCTAGTTTGACCCCTCACATCCCACTTAAAGCAGATTTTTTGGGAGTCATATTTTCCGTTATAGTGTAGTGTATAGTAAGTGAAGGTAGGTAGGTTGCTTTCAAAACTTTCCTGTGATGGGATTCCTTGGGACTTTTTTTCCCTCACTAAGGACATAATGAGGATACAGAATCAGTTGAGTTTGCTACTATTGCAATTTGTTCTATTTTTTTTTTTTTTTTCATATAATGACTGCACTATATTGTCTGCATTGGCCCTCACAGCATGTTTCGAATAGGCTACCACAAATAGTTAGCTTGGTCACAACATCCTATAGCATTTGCATTGCAATTGATCTCAGGTGGTGTTTGGGAAGTGACGCGTGCAGGTGTGATCTGCATTACCATTGATGGAATGTGGGCGAGGGCAGAGCACCTCAAATACATGACAACGCCATAGTGTGTTGGTAGAACAATAGCAGGCTTTGCATAAAGGCCATCACATTAAGTCCTCAACTACATCCTAACATGCAGTATTAAAAACGACAAGGAGAGAGCTGAGCAGAAAGTGCATGTTGGTCCAAAGAAAACTGTATACATACTGTGTATTGTGACTTGTTGTGAGCTTGTAGATCTGTCCTTTCTTGGAACAAATTGAATATGTTTCAACATGGAAACAAGTGACTATTTGTCTCACAAAATTGAAACTGGCAAATAATAATTGCAACAGGACTACTGTATCATCCAGATGTTAAACAACAAGCAACAAAAACGTGTATTTTCAACATAATTAACAGAATAAATGTTGCCAACATTTTTCTTAATTAGATGCTAGTGATGGCAGCGAGCCAGAGGCCCATGATGATGATGGAGATGAAGTTTAGTTACCCCCACTGATGGATGATGACAGTTCCATCAGTCCCACTTGATTGTGATTGACTGTAAGCTACTACAGCAATGGCAAGAGTATTGATGAGGAATATACTAATTTAACACACAAAACAGCAGTGATTAGTTTTGGTATACAGTCAAAGAACAGGCGTTAATCACTGGTTTTCTTTAGCCCCCTTCAGTCCAGAGCCAGTGCTGCCGGCTCCTCCCAAAAAGATTGTTCCCAGGTCCACCGCCAACTCATAGGATGACGATGTTGCTTCAGCCTCAAGTGTCAGACCAAAAGGTTTGTCTGAAGTCATAATTATTCCGGCATAGTGGTATATGCTAGTCCATACATAGGATGTATTTGATATTCTGTAGTGTGTACTTAATGCAATAGTAATCTATATTTAAGAGTAGAGCAGATCAACTTCTCATGGATGCCTGTCTCACCTAACAGAGAGAGCCAAATCCACTGTGCCACGACCCGCAAATAAAATATGCAGCTCCAAACGGTCCCCATACCTGATGCGTGAAGCAAGCAAGCAACACACACACTTGAAATGTTTATTTATGTCCACATAAGCAGAAGTATAATAATGACTTGTACAATGGACATAAACAATATCGGTGAAGTCAGATAATTAGGAAAAAAGCCAGTTACAAAGTGCTTGTAGGGCAGAACATTGTTACATACAATACTGTTGACACATGCCAAACACAGCAGACAACAATCATGGGTAAAGGAAACACAACTCCTCCAAATTGAGTGGAAACAATGACATTATTAAGGGTGTTAGCTGAAATGTTAGAGAAGTAGAATGCTTACATAGCATGACGGAGGACCTGAAGATGGAAGATATCCATTCCACTATTCTGTCATGCTCTACTTATGTAGAGTCCATGGCACCCATTTAAGATGTTGGACATGGTTTCATGTCAACATCTTTAACCTGTTCAGGCTGGGAAGACATTTTAGTACATGTACAGTATGTAGCAGCATTTTGTAATTTTTGAAAAAGATTAACTTTTTCAGCTTAGGTTAGGCCTACACAGAAAGAATGGTCCACAGCAGGGAGACATGCAGTCTTCCCTTGCAGTCTCAGCTCAGTCCAAAGCTGCCACCTTTGCTGTTGTGCCTTTAGGAGGCGACCTGGGGCATTAGTCAGTGGGAGTTGGTGTTCTGTTCCACACAGTCATAGTTGCTCTGACAGGTAAAGTGCTTGTGCTTTTTCTAATTGTGATGATCATTTGTTTAAATGCAATAGAATTCCAGAGGAGAGTCATTGAATTGCTCATGGCCATCCGCAAATCCCTGGAAGCGGTACATCTCAGCGGAAAAGTGCCAGTTGGAGACACATCTCTTCCTGCCAGGGTGAAGACAGTGGAGGAGCTCGCCCATCTTGATGATTCCCTCAGCTCCACAGAAGAAAAACAGAAACTGGTAGGTTTCACAACTGTAGCATAGCCAGCAATATTGGCACACTTCGCCTACTATCTAAGAACCTCTAAATTCAATGTTTGTGAAATGTAGATATATAAGGACACTCGACCTCGGTCCATTAATCTCTCCCCTATAATAATTCTATTACTGTGCATTGGGCATTCGTGGCTTGAGCAGCACAGCTTAACATGTGGGTAGCGCCCCCAAAATGTGCCAAAATGGCCTGCAATACCGTTCTGTGGGCATTCCCTTTCGTTGTGGGCTTCCCTGTGTCAGGGATTAAAGTGTAAAAATTGTCCAATATGTGTTTTTGTTTTCTTATTACTGTGGGAGAGTGCAATCATTCAATGCATCAAGCAACACAGGTGAATAGGCCTACCAACCTAAAAGTGTTGCAGGATAGTTTGACATGACTGGGCAAGAAAACTATTATAGCTGTTAACTATGTGTAATAATTGATTTATTTACTCGACAAATTGAATACACTGGATCACAATGTAAACAAGTCCCCAGGTTGTTTATTGTTATCTTTTTAGCATAAATGTCTTGCTGTACCACGGTGCTGTTTACATTTGTCCAAGTATTCAATCAATGAAGTGAAGCCTACTCTTCCAAGGTAAACAAATGGCAGTCCCCTTGTCGGGGCGCTGTGGGGCTTAGGCTTGTTTGCTTTGTGAGTTTTCTAACTTAAGTTTGTTCATTTCACCATGTGGCAAAGGCTAAATGAAGGAAATTTGTGAGAAAAGGTTGCTCACCCCTGCATTAGGTCCAGAGGGGGGGGGGGGGGGGGGGGGTACATTTCAAACAGTCATGGTGATATTCTGAACCCCTTTTTTTTCTCCCCTCGATCAACTCCTTAATTTCAGGTTAATGCCTTGGCAATGATCGGAGGAACAAACCTAAAGGACAATGACAATGTCATGGAGAAGTAGGTTATTTTATAGCTTTTCATGAAACATTAATATCATGGGAATTAGTAGACTTCACATTGCATAGGTAACACCAGGCCAAACAGTTGAAATGGTAGTGGTGGTTTGAACTTGGAGTTACTGTATATCATTTGTCAGCAGTTTGGATGCTACTGCACTAATAGTCCAGTAATTTTAGGCCAAAATTAGGCTAAACCTAAAACAAATTGCAATAGTAGCAAACTCAACTGATTCTGTATCCTCATTATGTCCTTAGTGAGGGGAAAAAAGTCCCAAGGAATCCCATCGGGGCAGTGTTTTGAAAACGACCTACCTACCTTCACTTACTACACTACACTATAAAGGAAAAATTACTCCCAAAAAATCTGCTTTAAGTGGGATGTGAGGGGTCAAACTAGGGGTTCTGAATCCATTGCAAGCATTTGTTTTGCATGAAAAACATTCCTTGGGCAAGAAATGGCTCCTCAAAATGATGGTTTAGTGATGAGTCATCAATTTTCACAGTCTTTTGGGGTCCGTTTTTAGCCCAAGGAATGTTTTTCATGCAAAACAAATGCTTGCAATGGATTCAGAATAATTAAAAACCCCTAGTTTGACCCCTCACATCCCACTTAAAGCAGATTCTTTTTGGGAGTCATTTTTCCTTTATAGTGTAGTGTAGGCCTATAGTAAGTGAAGGTAGGTAGGTCGTTTTCAAAACTTTGCCCCGATGGGATTCCTTGGGACTTTTTTTTCCTCACTAAGGACATAATGAGGATACAGAATCAGTTGAGTTTGCTACTATTGCAATTTGTTTTAGGTTTTTTCCACAGATTGATGACAAATGACGTCATGAAGGGGATGGCGAAGGGAGAAAAGCCAAAGCTCTTCTTCGAAAAGCTCCGCTTCTACACATGTATCCAGTGTTTTGTGAAAACCAGTAACCATGTCTTGACACAGTGGCCACTAAACAACCTGGACTGGGTAAATTGGTAACAGATCCATTCACCCGCTTGGCCGTTCGCTGGCAAACCCTTCGTCATCACACCGTGTTGCACGCCAAAAGTGGCCGATCTACAAGCTCACAGCAGCTCGCATCCGAGAGTCAAAGCAGTCAGACAGACGCGCAGTGCTCACGTCTCGCATTCGGTCTGAAAAAATCTGCCTGATCCCGTGTACATAAAATGAGGCAGTGATTATTCTTGTATTGTTCACAGTAGTTATGGTACATGTTCTGATAACATTATGTAATGATAAAGCACACACAGAGGACCTGTAGTGGTGAAACCTTTATTAATTCAAACACACATTATCAATAATGTTTCCCCCAGGTATAAAGAGGGTTCCTTGAGTTTACAAAACAACTTTATAAAGACACAAAACACTGTAGGATGTTAACAAGTAGTCCAATTATAGGACCCCCAATGGAAATGGAAACAAGCCACAATGAAATAATTATTGCATTAACCTTAATGAATATGAGTTGTTAAACAAATGTGGGCAAACACTGTTCTGTTGTTGTGGAGCAAGCAAAGCTAAATCCATCAAAATAAACTAACAATGTCTCTTTTATGTCATGTTGAGATTATATGATTCCTCTGCTTTAGTGTCCTTTTCATTGTCATCCTGGCTTAGACTGAATGATCATTTATGTCTCTGTGTGAACTAACTTAAAGCTATACTGTGTAAGATGCTCAACTAGTGGTCAGTAGCCCTATAGCAAACCGCGGTCGCGTCCGCGGCTTTCGGCCGTGTTTCGTACCTTCCCGCGTCTGCCTCCACCTCGCCGAGATCTATCTTTAGAGGGGTCCCTGGTTCCTGTGCGTTCAGGCATTCCGGAGAAACGGACTACTTCACCCTGCCTGGTAGGCCATAGCGACCCCACTTCAAGATGCGCTGTGATTGGCCGGCAGTGTATAACCCTCGCTGTGATTGGCCGGTAGTGTGATGACGTAATTTTTCCGCGAAAACCGGGGCCCGGTCAGGATCATAGAAAACATATAAAGAGAAGGCTTTAGAAGCTGAAAATAACGGAGTGGGTGTTCTAAAACTTTAGCGATTTAACAGTTAGGACAATTTTAAGATTTGTTTTATAAAAAAAGTTACATGGTATAACTTTAAACTAAAGGCAGTGTTTTTTTAGAGTAGCCTACCCATTTGATTGAAGCTTTTATCACATAGTGTACAAGTAAAAGGCTTTTCACCTGCCTGAGTCCTCATGTGTTTCTTTTAGATCACCCTTGTGAAGACAGCCTTTACCACATACTGTGCAAGAAAAGGGCTTGTATGAGTCCTCATGTGTGTTATTAGATTACTTGCGCTAACACAGCCTTTACCACAATTAATATGACAAATGTGGCCAAACACTGTTCTACTTTTCTGGAGCAAGCAAAACAAAACCCAATCCAATAAACTATTAATGTTTATTATATTGAGTCATGATGATCCTCTATGTGTTTGTGTGAACTAACTTAAACTAAAGGCTTTCCCCCGTATGAGTCTTCATGTGTGTTTTTAGATGACTCGTTTGAGCAAAGCTTTTACCACAAACTGCACAAGAAAATGGCCTTTCGCCTGTATGAGTCCTCATGTGTGTTTTTAGATCACCCATGTGAAGACAGCATTTACCACATACTGTACAAGAAAAGGGCCTTTCGCCTGTATGCGTCCTCATGTGTGTTTTTAGATTACCTGCACTAACACAGCCTTTACCACAGACTGTACACGAAAAGGGCTTTTCGCCTGTATGAGTCATCATGTGTGTTTTTAGAGTACCTGCACTAACACAGCCTTTACCACATACTGTACAAGAAAAGGGCCTTTCGGCTGTATGTGTCCTCATGTGTGTTTTTAGATTACCTGCACTAACACAGCCTTTACCACAGACTGTACACGAAAAGGGCTTTTCGCCTGTATGAGTCATCATATGTGTTTTTAGATTACCCATTTGATTAAAGCCTTTACCACATACTGTACAAGAAAAAGGCTTTTCCCCTGTATGAATAATCATGTGTTTTTTTAGATTACCTGTGCTAACACAGCCTTTACCACATACTGTACAAGACAAAGGCTTCCCCCCTGTATGAATCGTCATGTGTGTTTTTAGATTACCCATTTGATTAAAGCCTTTACCACATACTGTACAAGAAAAAGGTTTTTCCCCTGTATGAATAATCATGTGTTTTTTCAGATGACTTGCGCTAACACAGCCTTTACCACAAACTGTACAAGTAAAGTGCCTTTCCCCTGTGTGGATCAGTGTGTGACTCTTCAGATGTGCCTTTTGATTAAACATTTTGTCACATTCTGTACTAAAACATTTCTTCTCTGTGTGACCCTTCTTGGAGTGAGTTTGTTTCTGTGATTTCAGGTCATGGGACAGCTGTCCGCCCATATTTTGTGTCTTGTGTGATTTCAGTGTGTTTGAAGTAGACTGATCTCCCCTGGTCTCCTCCCATTCATCGCTGTCTTCCATTTCCAATTCAGAAGATAGGAGCTGGTCACCACTAGTTGGTTGTGATTCTCCACAGTCTTCTAAATCAGCTTGTGTCTTCATGTGTTCAGTTGAGGTGCTGGCTACAGGTGCTATGTCTCTGTTTTCATCATCATCTTCACTTTTCATTGCTAGTAACGTCAACGTTGACAAACCAGCTTCCTCTGGTATTTCAAGTAGCTCCTCATGTTCCTCTTTCATCTGTGGAGGTTGTGGTTCCTCCTGGACCAGACTGCAACTCCACTCTTCTTCAGGGGAAACCTCCTCTTTACACACAGAGACATGCAGGAAGTCTAAGAAAAAAGATAAAATGACTCATGACTCTCCATAATATTTGGATGTTGTGCCTCCAAAGCAGAATCTCAGTTCAGAGTTGTCTGGAAAAAGTATCAGCAGATTAATATTCTCAATTTTAAATTGTGGTGGAAGCAGGTATCGATTCATATAGATAACCAGTGTCACAAATGTGTGTGGGGAGGAATCATTTGGCATAATAAGTAACAGCAGGTTAGTGAGCACCCTCAGTACCGGCCCACTTTCACCAATACAATACAAGACTTGAAACTTACTGAGATGCGGGTGGTCTTCAGGTTCCTGTTTAAGGTGGTCTTCAGGTTCCTGTTTAAGGTGGTCTTCAGGTTCCTGTTTAAGGTTGTCTTCAGGTTCCTGTTTAATAGAAACAGTCCTGGCTGGAGAACTGATCTTCACCTGACTGGACTCCACACACTGATCTGGAATGAAGGAATAGCATGACAACTTTAATAATAAGGACTTGAATAATAAGGACGTTGGTGTAATATGAATACAAACTCATTGTTTGCTTTCATAAAGAAAAGTGGTTGCAGTGTGTCCATCGTGCACATGCATGGGCACACAATAGTTCTGCAACTAACTTAAACCGAAAGCTTTCCCCTGTCTTCATGTGTGTTTTTACACTACCCATTTCATTAAAGCCACTGTAGGCCTACAAGAAAAGGGCTTTTCCCACTTATGAGTACTCTGAGTATGCTCGGATACTTTAACAATCCAAACAACACACATGTCAAGACACAGTGAACAGCTACACGAAAAATGCTTTCCCCCTGTATGAGTCATCATGTGTTAATTTTTAGATTATCTGCACAAACACAGCCTTTACCACAAACTGCAAACGAAACTGGCTTTTCGACTGCATGCGTCCTCATGTGTGTGTTTTTAGTTGACCGTTGTGAAAACAGCCTTTACCACATACAGTGCGAGAAAATTGGCTTTTTACAGTAAACTAAAGGTGTCCCCCTGTATGAGTCTTGTGTGTTTTTAGATTACCCAATTGATTAAAGAAATGTCAACAAATTCATACAATTCAATTGGAGTAACAATGTATTTTAACATTTCAACGCCATTATCCTCTATAAATCCTTATTTCCACAACTGGTCTGACTGACATGCATTCAAAACAGCACACCTAACATAGCACTGTTAGAAACTCTGTTCGTCTGAGACTTGTAAACAGAAAACTATTCAAAGGTTGTTGAGGCCATACCACAAAGGAAGTAGTAATATAAATTAACTAGTACTAATCCCCACACAACTCCATCGTGGATATTAAATGGGTCACACAAGTTGAACACAGTTAAACCACATATTATTGACTCTGACTCTTACATGAAAAAAGTGTTATTGTATAAGTAGTTATTGTACCAACCTGTTCTGTATAATTTGATGTAGGGTTTTAAAACCATGTCCAGTAGTCTGCTTTTGAGGTTGATTTCTTGCTTCAAGCTGAAAGCTTCGTCCTCATACTCTGTTACAATTTGTCCAACGGCCCCAAATATCTCTTCAGCAGCTGCAGATAGTCGCTTATTGACCAAGGACTTCAGTGTTTGTAGTAAAGCCATTTCTCAAGTTTCTCTGACAAATACACCAACCAAGAGAAGCAAGTTCCTTGCAGAGACTAAAGTGTCACCAAACGTGACAAGAGCCCTGTTAAATACTCACAGAGAGTCTGATGGTCCAATCAGAAAACGGTGGGTGGGGCAACAATAGACAGAAACTGGCCAATAGTTGAACCCTTCAAGTCCCTGCACATCTGAACTCCCACAAACAGTACAACATACACATTTTGATGTGACTTCATAAATTGACACTTGATTGCTGTAATGTTTAGCAGTGTTGCACATATAGGCCTATATATCACCCAGCAAATAGGCCTCTATTAATATATATATATATATATATATATATATATATATATATATATATATATATATATATATATATAATTACACATTGTTAAAATAAGTTTAATTGATATAGGCATACTGATATCTGTTTGGTGCATTTCATGTGTTTGGTAGAAACATTTAAAAACTGAAACAAGGGTTAGGACATGTCATAATAATAGGCAAACATTCACAGAACGTGAATGTGATGCAAATCAACACCTTTGTTAGCTTTTACATCAGCTAATTAGGTCGTTTGGTGTAGAGGAAAGGGGGGACAGTCAACAATGTGTTTCATGTAGCTTCACAAAGTTAACCTGTTTTATACTTAGGGTATTTGAAATCCTATGAAAATAGTGTTGTGCATTGTAGCTAGAAGATCAGCTTTTTACAACAAACAACACTTTGTTGTATTCTCATTCCAGTACTCACCTTTTTATCATCTAAACTGACCATTTTATTGACACTAATTCATCTCTTGGTTTGCTTTCTTTTGCCAAGACAAAACAGTCTGTGTGTTGATGAAGACATTGGAACTTGTGTCTATGTAAATGTTTCTCTGATGATGGCCCATCATCATCATCAAGGTGTTACGAGCCTTTCACATTGAAATGACACCTGACTGCAGTTAACTGCAGGAGAGCTGGGAGGAGGTGTTTCTCCACTCCAAGACAAAAGGGAGGTGTTGTTTATACTGGAGGAGAGCTGTGAGGAGGTGGGAGGAGGTGTTACTGTTTATACTCCTACATCAACACACTGGTCCTGCTCAGTTTGTTGCCATGTCCACTTAGTATAAGCCACTTTGGCCTTGTTTTTCTGTAAAGTCGACTAATGTTGGTGGTTTCCAAGTTGCAGTAATTATGTTACATATTCAGATAACATTATGTAATGATAAAGCACACACAGAGTACATGTAGTAACCTTTATTAAATCAAACTTTACCAATATCCCACCAAGAGGGTTCTTTGAGTTTACAAAACAAAGTAATCCAACTGATTGAACACATCATTTTAGCAGACCTTGCATTGTACTTCCAAATTATTGTCTTTCCAAACTGTTAAAAAAAGTATCCAATAAATCAAAACGAAATGGTGATTTCAACTGACTCTGGCACTAAATATATATTCTGATAATTTAACGCAAACAACACACATGTCAACACAGAGAACAGCTACACTCCATTATTACATGCATATCAATGAACGTAATAATTATTGCATTAATATTAATGAATATGACTTGTGGACAGACACTGTTCTTCTGTTCTGGAGCAAGCAAAGCAAAATCCATAACTATTCAGTCATTCATGTTGATATTGTGAGATTAAATGATTCCTCTATAGAAACCCCAGTGGAAATGGAACCAAGACATAGGCTATGTTGAAAACATTTATTTAGCAGCCATGTATTGTACTGTACTTCCCTGTGCATGTCTTTACAAACTGTTAAGTTTGCAATCAAGCAAAACTATGCGATGATTACAACTGACTCTGCACACAAACAGCACACTTGCCAATACACAGTGAACAGCTACACAAACCCAGCAGCTTTACTACATCATTATTGCATGCCTATCAATGGACATAATAATTGCATGAATGTTATGAATTCGGACTATCCTGGAGCAATTTGTGGTGTCACATTGAAATGCAATAAGTGGTTTAATAGGACATTATTTGTCCAAATTCTCAAGAATGGAAAAGTATAATGAAACAAAACATGACACATTATAAACTCAACCATGAGTAAACAGTACGACTGGGTTCACAGCTGTGAATAGATTCTGAAATACTTACTATAGTTGGTTTGCTACTTACTATATTGATAAGGAGATTTTATATTGTGTCTGTGTGAACTAATTTAAACTAAAGGATTCCCCTGTATGAGTCTTCATGTGTGTTTTTAGATGACTCGCTTGAGCAAAGCCTTTACCACAAACTGCACAATAAAATGGCTTTTCGCCCGTATGCGTCCTCATGTGTGTTTTTAGATTACCTTTGTGAAGACAACCTTTACCACATACTGTACAAGTATAGGGCTTTTCTCCTGTATGCGTCCTCATGTGTGTTTTTAGATCACTCTTGATACTACATTGTTTACCACAAACATTACAAGAAAAGGGCCTTTCGCCTGTATGAGTCCTCATGTGTGTTTTTAGATTACCTGTGTTAAGACAACCTTTACCACAAACTGTACAAGTAAAGGGTTTTTCCCCTGTATGAGTCATCATGTGTGCTTTTAAATAATCACTTCGACCACAGCCTTTACCACAAACAGTACAAGTAAAAGGCTTTTCCCCTGTATGAACAACTGTGTGCCTCTTCAGACTATCCTTGTGCTTAAACATTTTGCCACACTCTGTACAACTAAAACCTTTCTTCCCTGTGTGGCTCTGCGTGGAGTGAGTTTGTTTTGACGATGGCAGGTCCTGGGACATCTTTTGGCTTACAGACAATGTTTGTCCTTCCACATCTTGTGTCTTGTGTGAATCCAATGTGTTTACCACCGACTGACCTTCCCTGGTCTCCTCCCGCTCATCACAGTCTTCAGAGACGTCAGATTGAGAACAGTGTGGAGAGAGGAGCTGGTCACCACTAGTTGGTTGTGATGTTCCACAGTCCTCTACATCAGTTTGTGTTTTCATGTGTTCAGTTGAGGTGCTGGCTA
The DNA here is from genome assembly GCF_963921795.1 of Nannobrachium achirus. Taxonomy (NCBI): domain Eukaryota; kingdom Metazoa; phylum Chordata; class Actinopteri; order Myctophiformes; family Myctophidae; genus Nannobrachium; species Nannobrachium achirus. The sequence continues at coordinate 87,109,660 of NC_137810.1, forward strand.
CAGCCTCTGTCTCTCTGTTTTCATCATCACCTTCCCTTTTCACTGCTAGTAATGTCAACGTTGATCCATCAGCCTCCTCTTGTAGTAGCTCCTCCTGTTCCTCTTTAATCTGTGGAGGTTGTGGTTCCTCCTGATGTTCAGGGAAAAGCTCCTCTTTACACACAGGGAGGGAATCAGAGTCTAGGGAAGAATAAAAATAGATAGAGAGATTGAGAGAAAAAACATGAATGGTTTGAACTTTACATTATTCTGTTTCATAGCTCTGGTAGTTGGGAAAACCTCAGCTGTAAATATGTTTTCCATTTCCACACCTTAAAGTCTATTCACATTCATTAAAAAAATGCCAACATTCAAATTTAGAGAAATAGCATGACACGTACTGTTGTCCAGGTGGTTTTCAGGTTCCTGTTTAACAGAAACACTCCAACTCATCTTCACCTTCAGGCTGGACTCTGCACACTGGTCTGCAATGAAGGAATTTGATGAATATGAATATGAAAAAGGACTCAAATAATTAAGGTTAGTTAAGATTAAGATTTGGGGAAGTGCTCTACAATTTATTACTGACGATGGTTTTCACACCCATACTTGTGTATTTATATGTAAAGTGTGTTGATCATTTCTCGCAGTTCGTAGAGAGCAACATTGTATTTTATTTAAGGCCTTGTGTGGCTCATCGGGAGCAGATAAAGTTTCAGCGTTGAAAGGCAGTTACGTGTGTGTCACGGGACAAGGACGCATTGACTGCATGCACAGCAGCCATATTAGAAATAAACTGGGCCTCTTCCTTACTTTATTCACAGGTGTTACCAATGATAGTGAGGGACGCAACGCGAGTGATGAAATCTCATTTGAATACATTTGTTTCAATGAGGACGTCCAGACCTACCGTGAGTGAAAACGCGTCATGCGGCGACGTCGTCCACCCCTCCTGTTTTTCGCTCGCAGAGCTTCTATTTGAGTGAGGTTTCGCGGCGACGTCCATAGAGGTAAATGGCCATGTCCCGCCCCCCCAAACACTTTATATTACAATGTATTTATTCGATTGGTTCAGGCTACGTCATAACGCAATGGCCAACGCTCCATTAGCGGACAGTATTTTGCGGGACATTGTGTCGCGTTGCTCGCTTGTGTGCTGTGCGGATGAGGTGTTAGGGTTGTTGATATTGTGCATGTTGGCTCACTGGAAACAATCTGCTACACCAGTGGGCCTCAAGGTGTGGTCCAGGGACCCTGGTTCCTTGAGGGGGTTCCAAATGGCGGGTGTCTAAGTCTGGGGGGTGTACAAATGAAACCAAATCAACTCAAAAGGGTTCATTTGGTTCCATTTGCACACTCTCATCTATCTATAAATGCGAGAAGTCTCTGCGTGTCTGTCTGTCTGTGTGTCTGTAATCCGCGTATCTCGAGAACCGTTCGTCCCACCGGCTTCAGATTCGGCACGCGCGTTCCCCGCCGCGGCACGGAGTGCAGTGCCGGGTCTCGACCCGACCCGACGCGCGGTTTTCCCGAACCGGCGCGAAACGTTCGGAATCTCCTTATGCGGGGTTGATTGTTGACATCAGGCTGTTCCGGAGGAAATCGGCGAAAGCTCTGACTCATTGTGACATCACTTCATAAAAGGCTCTGACATCACGTACGCCACATGAGTCAACAAAAAATCTCTGTGAGTATGTATGTATGTAATCAGCGTATCTCGAGAACCGTTCGTCCCATGGGCACGCGCATTCTCCATATATGGGCATAAAATGAATGCCCCCATATATGGGCATAGAATGGATTGCAGACAGACAGATACAGATATCTCCATATATGGACATAAATGGACAGAGGCAAACAGATGGTCAAAGATCTCCATATATGGGCATAAAATGGACGCAGACAGACAGATACAGATATCTCCATATATGGGCATAAATGGACACAGGCAAACAGATGTTCAAAACGGGTCCTATGACAACAGGTATAATGAGGTTTGCATTAAAGGGGGAACCGGCACTGTGAATGCAACACAGTTGGAGGCACAGACAGATACTCCATATATGGGCATAAAATGGACGCAGATAGACAGATATCTCCATATATGGGCATAAAATGGACCCAGAACTATAACTGCAGTGATCTCCATATATGGACATAAAATGGACGCCGACAGACAGACAGACAGATACAGATATCTCCATATATGGGCATAAATGGACACAGGCAGACAGATGGTCAAAACGGGTCCTATGAAAACAGGTATAATGGGGTTTGCATTAAAGGGCGGGGCATTCATTCCCTATTTACATTGTACCGAGTTGGCCAGGTCGCCGACTAGACGCTGGGCCGCCCATAGTAATAATAATTTGTCATAAGAATTAAGGGTAACCTAAATGCTCAACGCAAAACACACTCTACCCAATTCTTTTTGCAGATGGAAGAAGTTTCTGAGGTTCATGAATAGGGTTAGGTCTAAGCATTGTTTTAATGAAGTTACATTTAGGAATATGGTTTGGTTTAGACCTAGTTTTACTAAGGTTAAGTTTAGCAATAAGTTTAGGCTTGACATTTAGACACTGCTTCACTGAGGTCAAGTTTATGAATACGGTTAGGTTTAGGCATTGTTTTACTGAGGTCAAGTTTAGGAATATGGTTTAGTCTAGACCTAGTTTTACCATGTTTAGGAATACCTGGTGGTGACAGTTCCAAGGTCGCCAGATTCATACTCGGGGCGAGCGTGTTTAAGAATAAGGTTAGGCTTAGGTATAGTTTTACCGAGGTTACATTTATGAATAAGGTTATGTTTGGGCATAGATAGTTTTACTGAGGTTACGTTCAGGAATACCTGGTGGTGACTTTTCTGAGGTCGCCGGATTTTTACCCAGGGCGAGCGTGTTCTAGGGCTTGTGTTCTTGTATTCAATTATAAAACAATGCAAACCTATCCTGTACAACTTTAACTATAGGATTAAAGCACAGTAAATAAAACAGTACATCTATAATGTACAACTTAACAACAGGTTGTAAAGTAATTAAAACAGTACATACCTATCCTGTACAACTTTACAACAGGTTGCATCCTTGCATCAAACAGTCCACGTCCCATGTCCATCTCTTGCAGTTCCTCTGACAACATTGAACATGTTTGGGAGGCCATCTCTCTAGACTCTGTAGACCTCTTCCTGTGGTGTTCTGTGGAAATCACCAGTAGAAAGGTTGGTTATCATTCAGCAACCGTATATTATTACCATGACGTAATCAAATCACGTTTGCCATGTTTTGTTCAGTTGAAAGGATCAGTCACTACTTGTTCTAAGAGCTAAAATAATTGTCCTCATCCTGACGTAAACACCAGACAAAACAATCTACAAGCTCAACATGTGGGTCATTGTGAGCTTATAGATTGGCTATTTTCACTACTATAGGTCAAGAGTTTGGGCCACTACAGAGCGTTTACATCTCTGTCGCATCATCAATCCAACTGATATACATATCTGTTAGTCCGTGTCCCTTTCATGCCCATATCTGGACAGCCCGTATGGGCATGTCCCCTTTTTTCCCATATATGGAGCTACTTTTTTCTTCTTTTTTTAACCCCTGATGCCATGCCAATGACGACAAAAAATTGAGATTAGACAACAAACTCCTTTAATTTTTTTAAAGATTTGTTTTTGGGCTTTTTTTTTTTGCCTTTATTTGATAGGACAGTAGACCGACAGGAAATGGGAAGAGAGGTGGGGAATGACACGCGGTAAAGGTCTTCCGGATCGGGAATCGAACCGGCGACGCCAGCAGGCATCATAGCCTAGTATGTGGTATGCGCCTTGACCACTAGGCCAGCGGGCACCCCGACAAAAAACTCCTTAGGCCTATAGGTTTATGGCTGAGTCATGGTGACGTGAGAGCTTGTAGATCTGCTCTTCTTCAGAGCCATGCGATCAGTGTTGCCAGATTGTGCTGCTAGAGGAATAAGCAACCAGAGCCTGAAAACAAGCCCAAGAGAAGCGACTATAGGCCGAATGAGCACTTTTGTTTTTATATATAAACTTTATTCCACAAATTTCTCACATAGTTATTCATTTACATACATTACATTGTACCTTAGGCATTTGTGCAATAAATTACATTAAGCAAATAAGTAGGCCTACGTACATTTCTTAAAAATCTTTTGTTCTTAAATTAAGGTTGGTGCTTTATTTGTGTTTTTTTTACCCCCCGAAGCTAAAGAAAGAAAAAGAGGAAAAATGGGAAAGGGGAGAAAAGAAAAGAGATTAGAGAGAGAAGAGGACGAATGAGCACTTCAAACTAGAGGTCTTCACGGGGGCCCCGACCCCGAAATTACCCGAGGACCCGAGAGACCCGTAACGGGTTCGGTCAGTGTTTTATCATATTCAAACGGACCCGGGTCGGAAACGGCCGCATTTCCCTCGGAACACCTCGGAACCGGGACTGTAATCATCATGTGTATTACCCGAGTGGACCCGTAATGATTGTACTGTTTGTATTTTATTTTGTATTTGTTGCAATTTTGCAAACTGTTAATACAGTATTCTATCATTCACTGAGTGTTTTTTTGTGTGCTGCGGCTGTGTGTGTGCGTGCGTGCGCTCCTGCAGCCAGCTGCATTCACTTCACTCAAGCCCGCCGGAGATTGGGGGAGGCGGACTGGCAGAGAAAAAGCAATTCGATTCAGGCTGACCTAGGATCAGTTAGTGCTGTAGGCTAGCGACTTTGCCTGGCTCCAGCCAATAGACCCGCCCACCCTCTGAGTGGACTGCGCTGGTCTGAAATCAGGCTAGTAGCGACTTGTCTCTATGTAGCCATGATCATGAAAAAAAAGGTCTGTTTCATTTATTCCTCCAGTCCACATCTATTTACAAAAGAAAACCTTTATGCATAGGCCTACGCACGCATATTAGCGCGGCTGTTGCTGCGCTAATTTATTTATTTAGCCTGGCTGTTCTGTTGTAGTCAGACTTATTTCCTATGCGCTTTTTTGAAGGGATGTGTCTGTGTCGGGCCTCGGAATCATGGAAATAATCGTAATTCGGGACAAATTTCAACGGTACAATTAGGGTACGGGTCCTTAAAAAAAGAATACAACTCGGAACGGGTCAGAATCGGAGGTAATGGTTACGGGGCCACTCGGGTTTGGTTTTGTCAATTGATTATTATTTCGGACCCGGTCGGAATCGGTAAAAATGTGACGGTACTTTTCGATTTTTTGGACCTGTGAAGACCTCTACTTCAAACCTATATACATCAGCTATTTCAAAATAGCCGATCTACAAGCTCACAACTGCAACCACCATTATTTACAAGCAACTTTATACCAGAAAACCGCGGGCCTGCGGTGACTGTGTGTCTATTTGATGATCCTCTATTTTCATCATTACGTGAACCTTTGGCTGAGTCGTCCACTTTAACACGCTAAGGGACCTAATAATTAAGCTCTAAAAAAGTTATAGCCTACTAAATAAAAACAATTCGGTGGAATTGCATCATGTCTATATTATGCATAGGCTGCAGGCGTAGGGTCCTTTTGGTTACCGCTTATCCACATTGAACAGGACTATGTCATTGTTTGACATATTCTTGTATTTTTAAAATATGTTGGCAAATGTTAGGCAGAATGGGCACATATTTATAATTTAACTTAATGTTTGGCACAACTGAAATTGATTTTGTTTGAAGAATAAAGCATTAATCCAATCGATGGCCATTTCAGAATGCAGTACACCTCCCCAACCGATGTAAAAACCTTGATATTTCGATTGTTAGTTGTTTCGATACATATAGTCTGTTTAGGGTTAGGGTAAGAGTTAGGTTTAGGGTAAATGTTAGGGTTTAGGCTTTGGGGTAGCATTCACCAGCATCTGCAAGTTAGCGTTCACTTGAGTCGGCAGCAGGTTAGCTTCGGACTACTGGGACCTCGAAACAACCCCAACCGATAGGGTTGTGTAGTTGAAACATATGGAGGAAATACGAGGAAAATGGCCACCATTTAACTGTGTTTTAGGAGTGCATGTCTTTACTGTTACATACAAGTAAGATTCCACAAACAAGTGGATGGATGTGTAAAGATATTTTACTAAAAGAACATTATGCAGCATGCATGACAAAGGGAGCTCCGCCCCCTTCCTGAAACAACATCTGACGAGCCAATAGGACTACAAGAAGCCAGATAATCCAGGAAACCATTTAATATGTGGCACATGCAGTGTGTAGTGTGGTGTTGTGTGTGTAACAGACATACCTGCAGAGTGTAGTGTGGTGTTGTGTGTAACAGACATACCTGCAGTGTGTAGTTGGGTGTTGTGTAGTGTCACCATCTCTCTCTGGAAGAGGTTGCACATGACCTCTGCGGCCGCATGGAGGCGCTCCAACACAAACACACTGACATCGAGCTTCACACGACAAACATCAACACTTTGTTGCTTTTCCAAAACACACAATATCTCCTCTCCCACCGACGTCATGTGTTCATTTATCTTCAGCCGTACAGACTCCATTTGAAGCGTTTTTAACTCCTTTTAATATGAGAAGGTTTTCACCACGCGCTGTGTCCCAACCACCATGAAACACCAACACTGAGTGAGACACCGCCGCCGAGCGAGCTACAGCGAGTCTCCGTGTGGAGCGTTGCGAAGTCCGTGCGAGTTATGTCCTGATAGGGACAGAATAGTACATCTTCGTCCCCCGACTTTCGGCACCTCCGCGCGGTCCAAGTGAACACAGCGGAGCTCCTTGCCCCCCGGCAACCACCGTTATGCTTAGGTTCGTTGGCAAACGGCAGGTCGCGTCCCAAAACCACCATGAAACACCAACAGTTCCTTTGTTGTGGAAACGCCACCAAAGAGATTCTATAATAAGAGACGGCACTCCCTATACATCCCATTACAACAAGCTGTGCCCATGTTGCTCCGCCATCTTGGAATGATGACGACTTCCGGTGGTTAAAAAAAAACATAATAAAGTCATGCTGTACAATCAAAAACGTGTTTTTATTCTGTTCTACTATAATATATTTAATGATTCTATATAACTGGTCTGTGTTGAACTGCAAAAAAGTATTATAGCCTTTATATGCATACTATTGTAATGATTTACTATTTTATTTATAGACTAATATTTATCAATGGATCAAAACAGAAATGACTTACTAATAATAACATTTCAGGGTGCATGTGTGCACATGCATATATATGCTAATGCTTGTTTGCGTGCGGGCACACATGTTAAATAATTATGATGTGTTAATACCAAATAGAAATGATTAAAACGCATCATTAAAAAAGGGGAGGAAAACACTGCCCTCTGCTGCTTTTTAGGCAGCACTGAATCTGTTCCTTAGAGATTATGAATGACAAAACAGTAAAACATATAGACCTAATGTAGGCCCACATGATAAATTATTGTCCACAAAAGCCAGACTAATGTCAAACAGATAAAATAAATTAACATTAGACCAATTAGAACAATCCGAAATGTATTATTCATACCAAATTATTACTATTTCTTATAACTGAAAAAAATTCTATTCTATGCTTCTATTGATCTGTTTAGCAGTCTATGATAATATGTAATATCAATGGTGATTTTCACTTTGTTGGGTGATCAAGACAGCTTTGGAAAACGTTATTCACAGCCAATTTAATTGTTTTGATTAATTTAAGAGCAGAGCCATCATTCCAAGATGGCGGCAGCACTACAGCTGCGCCATCTAGTGGTGATTCCATATATTTAAGGACTGCCGTCTCTTATTATAGAATCTCTTTGACGCCACGCCAGAAACATTCTACTTCCGGAAGCTCCGGCTTCCGGATCAACGTGTTTGACGCATGCGCAATGATGGATCCAAGCGCGGTTGCTTTAATGCCTTTCGCCCCCTGGTGGAGGAGATGTGTAACTGTCACTGAATGACTGACAGACAGACAGACAGACAGACAGACAGACAGACAGACATTCACTAGATACAACAAGCAGTGAACATACATAAATATGTGTGGGGAGTATGGAGGACGAAAAATGACTTTATTCAAAATAAATAAATTAATAAATAAATGAAATTATAAATAAAGAAATGCAAAAATAAATAAATAAATATGCAAAGAAATGTAAAAAAATATAGATAAATATATATATTTATGTGAAAATGTATTTATTTATATATATATTTATGTATGTGTGTATTTATTTATTTATTCATTTATTTATTTATATTTTTATTTATTTATTTATTTGTGTATATAGTTATTTTTGTATGTATTTGTTTGCATATTTCCTTATTTTTTTATTTTTTTCCTCATTTATTTATTTATTCTTTTATTTTTGTATTCTTTTATTTATTCTTTTATTTATTCCTGTATTTCTTGAACCGTATGCTAATGGCCTTTCAGGCTTTAGCAATCAAACCCAGAGTGATCAAAGCCACACATGCCACAATAGCTATGAGGAGATTTCAGTGCCAGATTTCCATTCGCATTCGACTCTGGGGCCTCGGCCTCGGACCGCAGAGTGGCACACGCTCGGGGACCACCTCCAGGGACCCCCTGGAGCTCCGGGGACCCCCGCGGACCCCCTGGCGCTGCCGTCAAAGGGGTTAAAAAGTGGCAAAAAAGTGCGCCACTTTTTGGGGAAATTCGGGACTTTGACCGTGCGGACCCCCTCCATGGGTAATGGGACCGGGACAAAAGTGACAGCGCCGCCTGGTGGCGCCCCCCCGCCACTGCAGCGCACCCCCGCGGACCCCTGCGCCGCCCCAAAAAAATAGGCCAAAATACCCAAAAGTAGCCGATCTACAAGCTCCAGCTCCACTCCGCGGGCCCTCCCGGGGGTCCCTGGGCCCCCTCTTCTCGAGGGCCAAAAATAACGCCAAAAAACAGCATGTGGTAGGGAGCGCTCTCTGGCCTGTGAAAAAGACGAGGATACAATGTACCCTCCCCTTTTTTCAGCTTTCGAATTAATAGTTGCAAGCAAAAAATAGTGTTTATTGTCAAGATTCTTCACCAGCCGGGCTGGCTTTGTCAGAGGCCCAAAAGGGGGACGGGCCTCCATTCCGAAACCCCACCATTCCAAAACCCCACCATTCCGAAATTTAAATTATTTTAACTTTCACCCACCTCCACCCACTTTACCTCACCCACGTTCACCCACCCACCTCCAACCACCTTCCCCCTTCTCCACTCACCTCCTCCCACCACCACCCACTTTCACTCACCTCCACCCACCCACCTCCACCAGTTCCGGCCAGTCTGCGCATGGCCGGCTCCGGGGCCCCGAGCCGGACGCATGGGTACCGGTCCCGTCTCGAACGGTCGCTCCTAGCCCGAGTTATGGATTTGTATGTGTGCTGCAGTGGCGGGGGGGGGGGGGGGCACCACCAGGCGGCGCTGTCACTTTTGTCACGGTCCCAGCACCCATGGAGGTGGTCCGCACGGTCAAAGTCCAGAATTTCCCCAAAAAGTGGCCGAGGCCCCAGAGTCGAATGAGAATGGAAATCTGGCACTGAAATCTCCACATAGCTATTGTGGCATGTGTGGCTTTGATCACTCTGGGTTTGATTGCTAAAGCCTGAAAGGCCATTAGCATACGGTTCAAGAAATACAGGAATAAATAAAAGAATAAATAAAAGAATACAAAAATAAAAGAATAAATAAATAAATGAGGAAAAAAATAAAAAATAAGGAAATATGCAAACAAATACATTAAAAAATAACTATATACACACATAAATAAATAAATACAAATATAAATAAATAAATGAATAAATAAATAAATACACAAATACATAAATATATATATAAATAAATACATTTTCACATAAATATATATATTTATCTATATTTTTTTAAATTTCTTTGCATATTTATTTATTTATTTTTGCATTTCTTTATTTATAATTTAATTTATTTATTAATGTATTTATTTTGAATAAAGTCATTTTTCGTCCTCCATAGGGGAGGAATCATTTGGCATAACTACTAAATTGGGGATAAAAGGATGTAAAATGTACATCAAACTTTTTTCCCTTCTTTTTTGGGTGAAATATGATCATGATAATGATCATTAGACATGGACATCGACATGCATGTTCATCAGTGACGGCTCTTGGTGATTTTAGGTGGTAGGGCTAATGTAACGCCCGGGATTCGAACTCGGGTATCCCATGTGGAAGTCCAATATCTTAACCATTGATCCAAAGGGATATCCCTATGGACTGAGGGAAATACTAGACTTTTGAGGCCATCAGGCTGAGGCAGTGAGCCACTCTGCTACATCAAGAAATCCATCATACTATATACTAGCCATAGTTCACTCTGCAGCAACAGCATATTATACTAATATGCTAGCCATATTTCACCCTGCAGCAACATCACATTCCAGATACCAAGTTACAGCAATGACACTACTGTAGGCCTACTGTATCTATACTTTCTTATAGCAAAAGCTCCACATGAACAGAAATGTCCACAGCAAACAGGGGTTCCACTGCTCCAGTGAACATTATGTTTGTATTTGCAGATAACTATCATCATTATTGGTGGAGTTGACAATACTCATCATTTTAAGCATGGGATTAATACAATCCTAAATTACGGGTCACACAAGAATATCATGTACTTTTTAAACAAAATATAAGACCAGAACCAGACAACTAATGAAAAGGTTTGATTATTACAGCTTGAGGTGGACCTTATATTGCCAAAGCATTACATTATGATACAAAACAATCTCTGTCTCCCTTTCCATATCATTGCTTTTAAAGTGACACACACACACACACACACACACACACGCACACGCACACACACACACGCACACGCACACACACACACACTCCCTCTTCACCGTGCCACGCCACCGACACAAACCGAAGCACCAAAACACACGCACGAATGCGCGCAATACCTAGGCGTCAATTGAGTATGGCAAGCTATGGCAGCTGCCATACCTTAGCTACAGGGGGAAATAATAAAATGTACTTTTCATCATGCCTGTTGCTAAGGTATGGCAACATGACTGGTGTCTTGCATGCGCGCCACAAGACACCAGTCATGTTGCCATACCTTAGCTTTGCTGAACTGACGCCACTGGCGCAATACCGACGCGAACCCACGCGGTACAGACACGAAGCAAAACAAACAGACACACACACACACACACACACACACACACACACACACACACACACACACACACACACACACACACACACACACACGTGCGAGCGGTACCGACGCAAACGCACGCGGTACAGACACGAATCAAAACAAACAGACGCACACGCACGCACACACACACACACACACACACACACACACACACACACACACACACACACACACACACTATGGGGCTTTTTTAGTGCCAGGTAAGCAAAGAGACGCACGGGTGCCGCATGGCTTTTTGTTTACATATGCGTGCGTGCATGCATGCGTTAGTTGTGCTCCAGTGGCACTCCTGGGCACACGATTGCGCTGGACGCATCGCGTCTTTGGTACGCGTCACGCGTCCTGTAACGATGCCATGCGCGTCTTTGGTACGCGTCACGCGTCCTGTAACGATGCCATGCAGCCAACAAGGTACGCGTCACGTGTCTTGTAAAAAAAATAATAATAAAAAAAAAAAAAATCTGTAAATGTACTGTGATTCTTATATCATTTTTTTCATTGTATTCTTTTTAAGCAGTAACTCATTCCAGTTCAAATACAGACCAAACCATTCAATTCTATGCCATTACCATCCACTATTGTTGCCCGTTCTGTTTCTGCATTTAACAATGCAGATCTAAGCTTTTAAATATATTTTACTCTGTTGTGATTAAATTAATCTGATTATTATCAAACCCCCGCCCCACCATTATTCAATAAATACTGATGAAATAAAATCATTTTAATAGCTAATCCATCCATCCATCAATACACTTTTCTTTATAAACAAACTGCACTGCTCTAAAATGAACAGTGGGGGGCAATGTCACATATTAATACGGCCAGACTTGCTAGATCTGTATTAGACCTGCTGGGGTATCACAAGACATTGTGAGTTCTTTGTCCTGAGACACAATCTGTTAGCCTACATCTTAATGTCTCAGAAGAGCAGGGAGACAAAACGAGCCAACCAAATTGTATAAGTTACATTAAACTTCACCAAAATAGTTCATTTCTTCTACTTTATGACTTCACTGTTCTGAATGTTTCAATTGCATGTATTCCAGTAGATGGTGCCAGTGTGCCAAAATGTGGGTCAAATGGATGGAGGGTCAGGTCATACAATAACAAATACAAATGTTTGGTGTATTCTTTATTTATTATATCAAATCTATGGATTTCATAAAAAGATAATACAATACAATAATAGCAATACACTAATACACGTTTCATGCCTAATGATACTAAGGTAAATCTCATCAAACAGTACTCCTTGGCCCAGTTTCTGAAAAAAAGAATGGAACTTGAGATGAAAAGCATTGAAAAATACTGCAGTATAGGATGCCAAGTCAACAACAGCATCCGCCTATATCAGGGGTCTTCAACGTTTTCAGGCCAAGGACCCCATAGCTGAGAAAGAGATGAAGCAGGGACCCCCTCTATCTCTATTGTATAAATGTATCCATTTCATCTGGACTTGTTTGTCAGCACTGTCATTCTAGGTTGGATTACGTTTACGTTACGTTTAGTCAACTTGACCTTTCACTCTGTACTGGGTCTGCTCTTTTTTTCCCTCTACACCAAACTTATTTGCCGAAAATAGGCGATCTACAAGCTCTCAGCAAGGCGTTGAGCGCTTGTAGATCTGCTGTTTTTGACTAAAGGTCCCCTCAGAATAGGGATGCGAGGGTTCAAGTTTTTAATTTAAAAGAATGATCTTACTAGGGGTCCCAGAACCCCTTGCTATCTAAATGACATTTTCTGTGTTCTAGATTACCACAGAAGATTGTGAATGAGTCTCCAGTTCCGATCCATAAGGGAGAAGAGTCTGTGGTGTGTTGAGCACTGTTCCTGATGTTATTATACATTGGTTCAGCCAGCTTCCATCTGTGGGAGGGGTTGAAGAGTTGGATCAGACTTTGAAGATATGGGGATGCCATACCTTTGGCTGCTTTGTAGGCCAACATCTGTACCTCATATATCAGCAGCAGCATGGGTGTTTCCTTCCAGGATGAGAAACCTACAAACATGTCCTATGGGCTGACTTCTAACCAAGCATCAGGCATACGTTTGTTGAGCATACAACTTCCTCAGTACATTTACAAACACATATGTATCAAATACATTTTTGTACATATAGCCCCAAAGTCTGTTACATTTATTTATATTCTGTACAACCTCACTGACTCACATTTTGCTGTAAAAGAAAATATCACACATCGAGATACTTGCTGCTCCTACTACAGCCAGTTTGCTACCAGAGCCCCAAGACGAGCCAGTGTCGTCTCCTGACTCAGTGTCTCCTCTCTCTGTACCAGAGCCGTCAGCTTCTCTCTCTAGTGCGCTACCAGACCCCCAAGAAAAGAGGAACTCAAAAACGCATTGGGGACACTCCAGGCCATTGTCGATTTTAAATCTACCCCACCACCTGGAAACTGTGTTAACGTGAACAGAAGTGACATCTTGGGTTCTTCCCTGAGGGCTTTTAAAAGAAAAACATTCAACCCCAAAAAGAGGCTTGACATTGTCTTTGTTGACACCTGTATGACACCTATATGTTCATAATAATACATTACAAATCATTTGTGGGATCTGCCCCAGGTCTTTGTTTAAATGCCATGTGTGTGTTCCCACTAACGAAAAGGTCCAATAACTGACTGCGCTTCCTGTTTAGCCTGAATGTACAAGTCACACCCAAAACATGAGCTTTGCTGATTCGGATCGACCGTCTCTCTCAGTCTTGCCTCTATCGCAGCCTTCAGTGTCAATTCCGGGACAGGGACAGTGACTGGATCGAATGCATCAGCTGGTGGTCCGTCATAATCGATCCTGAGGTGTTCATCTTCAGCTTCCTGTAATGACATTAGATTTTGTTTTTTTTAGTCTTCAAACCACCTACACATGCATTCCTGGTCCAATACGATGGTGTTATGCAAACACTGTCCAACATCTCTAAATATGTCTATATACTGTTCATAAGCGGTTTATACCTGGTAATTGCTTTCATGTGATAATTCCAAAAACATGATCCACCAAGTTACACAACGCTAGGGCTGACCTTCGATTGCAATTATTAAATCGAAGCTTGTTCGCCCAAAATCCAGCCAAATTCGAAGCTTCGGTGACGGCGACTGGGGGGGGGGAAACACCTGTTTTTCCTCATAATAAAGCTCCCTATTTTCACTACATTAAAACAACAATACGAGGAAGAAGAATATGCTATGATACAAATGTTTTCTATAATATAGAGGTTTTTTTTTGCAGTACAGAGTAGGATTAACATAGTCACATCATGTCTGTAATGTAACACATTGCGGCTGCAACAGTCAACAGCAGCAGCGTGACTCAAGAGCCCTATACTGTATAACAGATAACTCCCAAGTCCCTATGTGTACTGTACACGCATATGTAATAGTAGATTTTATAGTAAATAATTGCACTGCAGTGTGTCTGATTTAACGTTCCACTCATTAACCGAAAGCTGACAGTCAGGCTCAGACAATTAGGCGGTCACGATAGTTCTGAGCTTGCAGATCCGATATAAACCTGTCATCATCAACACCACAACGTAACCCTCTTTTAAGACGATCAATGTTTGTTTCCTGATGTTTTCCTTTCAAAGTGTGGAAGACAGCAACCGACAGCATGCATGAATGCTACACAGACACTGGTTTGACACAGAAATGTGTGACTGCATCGCATAGTTGCATTGGGTGATATTACTCAGACACTGGTGTCTGGGGATTTATCTGTGACAGCGCGCTCTTTTCTTTTCATCTGCGACCATTCTGATGGCTTCATGCTTGCTCTTGTTGTCGGCTTGTTATTAATGTTAACACGTGTGCGAGAAGGAGGTGACGCTATCACGCTGAAGTGGAGCAAGCTAAACTAAGGCACGCGGCCCCCCCAAAGGACAAAACGGCCGCGGCCGATTATTCTAATATCTTTTTCAAAACCGAATACTGTGTTTGCGAACGAAGCTTTGAATATTTAATTTGTTTGGGTCAGCCCTACACAACGCACAACATTATTGTCATAATCTCACTTTACCTCAAGAGATCCTTGATGCATCATGAGACCGGAGACCCACAGCTGTTCGGGAGACTTGTTACTCTCAGACGACAAAGGATGATTGTCCCAGCTAACTCGAAAGAGGTCAAGGTGCGTGTTGATTCTGCACAGCATAACATAGTGTAAGCAAATAAGATCCACGTCATTATCAGGATCCAGAGCACCGATGGCTTCCAGGTGGCGGAATGCAGTGTAGTAATTCCCGCAGACAATGCACCATAAATCTCTCCATAGACGTTCGATTTGCTGATTATGCACACTCTTTCCTGTGAGGTGGCTCCTTCTTTCTGTGTAGAAAGAAAGGAAAAAAGGACAAACTTATCTGGCCATAGTAATTCAATTACAGACCTGCCAACCTGTACGCATTTTGCGTATTTAGCACGCATTTTAGGTCTCTGTACGCAGGTACGCAAACTCCTCTAACGGCTACGCATTTTTGGTTCGGGGGATGGTAACCGATGGTAACACAACACATTCTGCGTTGTGTTGTGTCTCAAAGTAAGTGAGGCCAACATTTTTGCTCCATGCCGTGTAGTTCTCCCAGGCACCACATGAATGGTGTGTGAATGGGGTGCATGGCGCTGCGGAGCACTAGAACGGAAGCGATGCTCATTTTGTCGGTAGAAGAAGAATTTAACCGAATGGCTGCGGACGGAGTTTGTTTTGTTTTGGTCATAGACGAGTTATAAGAAGAAGGTTTTGGGTTTAGTTTCAGCATGCACACATCTCACAGCGACGCGTTATCGCTCGGATTTCACATAGCGGCGATATTAATCAGATTAATTTATAAAGAAGATACTACGGAGAATGGCCGTGGTGTGCTGCCAACGAGTCTTAACAGGTAGGCTAATAATAAACTTTTAAAACCCTCCTCTGAGGTGAATTCACATGTCATAGCAGCCACGAGGGTGAGAATTGGTGAAATCTCGTACTATGCCTAACCTAAACCTATCTTGCGACGCTGGTGAAACAAAACAACGAGCGGCTGCGGTCCGCCTGGAGCTGTGGTGTTGTGTATGAAGCCCGTGTTGTAATTCGTCATACGACGGTGTTGCAGCGAGCAACCAGTCAAAACGTGTGACCCAGGGCTTAGTACAATGAACTGAAGCATATGGCCATGATTGGATAACATACTGGGCTGCCTGTTCCACTTTATCTCTAAATGAGTATGAATGAATGAATTAGGCCCATGTGTATTGTCAAACACATTAACAGTGAACAAATTATTTATCACCTTTGAATATATGAAGACATTAATGGTCTATCAACAATGAGTAGCCTGCAGCCTATAAAGAATATACAGACTAGGCTGTATGTGATCTATACACAATGTAGGCCTATATATCAATTAATGAATGCAATAGAAACCTACATGAGTTGAATACCTTCAACTTCATGCAAATCATGCACAGAAATATGGTTTTATTTAGGCTGCTCAATTAACAAAGACACAGGTTTATGTAAATAGCCTACAATGAAAAGCTATTTTGCAATTTGAATAACAGGATTATATTGATGCATGTTCATTCCTGAAGTCACTGGTGACTGTTTTGCGAGTCTATTGTTAACTAACTCTGAGCAAGTGCAGTTAGTATATTTTATTAAAGATTTGTCAACAATATTGCCAAAGCAACATTACTGTATTGCCTGGTAATACTAGCCTACTTTTTCTCCAGACCAAATGGCATTTTTATTTAAAAGGTTGTTCTAACATCTTGCCTCCTCCTATTAGTGTAAGTCAAGACATGCAATGTGCTACATTTCTGGTGTGAAATTGTGTTAACATAACTGTAAAGGTCCCACCCAAAAAGGTGCATGGAACCCCCCAAAATATACGCTGTTTTCAACAAAAATTGCACCGCGGGCGCTGCGCGGGCGCTGCGGGTGCCGCGCGGGCACGAAGTGCCCGCGCATGAGTACTCAAAAAAATTTGCCAGGGTTGGCAGGTCTGCAATTATATTGGTTATTTTCATAGACTCAAATACATTAATTGTAGTTTACGAAAGATTTTCATGTTAAGTGCCCGCTGGCCTACTGGTCCAGGCAGATAGCACATAGGCTATGATGCCTGCTGGCGTCGCCGGCTCAATTCCCGGTCCTGACGCCCTTTGCCACATTTCTCTCCCTTTTTCCTCCTCTGAAGCCAATCAAACGAATGTGTATACAAACTGTAAATGTGTACAGCCCTGAAAGGCAAGACTATACACAGAGCCTTTTCTTGGGATCAATAAGCACATCTATAGTTCCAAAGCATTTCCCTTAGATCATGTAACAAAATAACAGGCGATCCACAAGCTCATAGTGCCTAATGTAACCGAAACACCTTGGAAGGCAATTATGAGAGCAGGAACCACTTTTGTCAGTTGAATCTGTGAGAAATAAACTAATAATACAGTATTCATCTGTGAGTAGGCCACTGCATACCATCCACTCTCTACAGCAGAACTATGAACAAGAGGAAATAACACCAACATCATTTTCGCTATCTCGCAATTTAAACCGGCTGATTTATTTCTGAGCCATTGAGAGACCAGATATGAGTCGGGGAAAGTCTGATGTGACGTGACTGACAGCCGGTGGAGGTTTTGATGTTAACTGTGACCTGTCGGTCGCAATGAGGGACACAGTACGATATGCTGTGACCCAAAGTACTATACAAATTACTTTAATACAACAAATATTGTCTGGTACTGCTCAATAGTGGACAAACATTAACTTTCAACTCTGTTACACTTACATCGGGAGGCATTGTGAACTTCTAGATCTGCTATATTCAATGTTTTAGAGCTTAACTCCAATTTGATAAAGTATGGCATTCTTTTACAACAACAAAAAAAATTAAGTTGAAATATGGAGAAGGTATCTGCCTCACAACATAAATAATAGCCCTACCTGGTCCTCTGTCTGGGTGCTCCAACATGTAACGTGCGACATCCCTGTTCTCTCCACCTTTAAGATTGAATACTTTATTAGCAGGCGTCGCAGATATCATATTCAAGTTTTTGCTAATGGCATAACACTAAAGGCCCAGATGGCCATTTTTGCATTGTGTACTAAATTCATAGCATACCTTTGTCCGTCCTGGTACGACATGGCAAACCATATTCCTGGACAGCTCCCAAGAAGGCACGTAAAACCGTCGAAGCCTTGTTGTCGGTGCTTGCTTTTAAGAACATTATCTTTCTGCTGTAATGATAATGATAATGAATTTTATTTATATAGCACTTTTCAAAACAAAGTCACAAAGTGCTACACAAGGCAGGAATAAAAACATCATATAACAATGCAAAAAACATAAAAACACAGAAACACAGCAAAAACACAATACAAATTGAAACACAAATCATAAATTAAAAATGTGTACTATCACATCACTACAATTAAGAAAAAGATTTTGTGAATAAGTATGTTTTAAGCAATGATTTCAATAATGGCAGGGAAGTTGCTAACCTAAGGTGCACTGGCAGTGCATTCCATAGCTTGGGTGCTCGGGCGGCAAAAGCCCGATCACCTCGGGTAACTAGGTTTGTATTGTGGCCTTTCAAAAGGGCCTTCTCTGATGATCTAAGGGTGCGCCCTGGCTCATAAGAGGGCAGCATATCTAAAATATAGGTAGGGGCCAATCCATGTAAGGCTTTATAAGTGATTAATAGTACTTTAAAATCACATCTAGAGCTCACAGGTAACCAGTGATGAGAAGCCAATATCGGGGTGATGTGGTCGCGTTTTTTTGTATTTGTGAGTAATCTAGCAGCAGAGTTTTGAATTAACTGTAGGCGGGATAGTTTTTTTTTTGCTGAGACCGGAGTAGAGGGAGTTGCAGTAGTCAAGTCGTGATGAAATGAGGGCATGGATTACCTGTAGCCATCGATGCCGCCGTGTATGACTATTCTCCACCTATGGGGTTAAAAGAATATGATCATTATCAATCAACATGATTAGTGTGGTGAAATTCTTAATTATGCAGGCTCACAATGCAGTTTAAAAACAGAATTACATCATAAAGGAGAAGAGGGTGGGGGGGGGGTGGCATAAAGTGCATAATGGCACAATTAATGTGTTGCATGTTATGTAACTAAAATGAATATTAAAGACAGACACCCTTTTTAAACTACCACAAAATACTGTACATCATACGATATATTTGCGATACATTGAAATCCTGACGATGCGATGTATCACGATTCACCCCTGTTCCCGATACGATGCGATTCACCACGATTCAAGCCCACATCCCACATTAATTTCACAAAACATGTAGCTACTAAAAATACGTTACATTTAAATTCAAGGCAATTTATTGTTTCACTACTAGCTCTGTCTAACAACCCAACATAGTATTGTGGGAGAACACAAAGCTGCTGTCTATTGTAGAATTGTTTGATAACTAATCATACTGTATAGTAGGCCTATGTCATATTAGTACATGTCTTCAACTGGGGCGGGGTCAAAGACAGGCACCCAGCTGCATATTGAAACTTCTCCGCCCATGGTTGTTGATTCTCACGCACTACGCTGCACTATGCCTGCGCCTGCCCTACAGAGAATGTCCAAGACTCTGAGTCGAAACTGGCTTTGGGGGAGGGGCCTGGTGGATGGTGCATTCAAGGCGCCTCGGAAACACAAGATAGAATGAAAAACCGATACAGCCGTGGAATTTACCGATCCAGACACTCACGGAACGATCCAACACGATTTCAGCCGTCATTGTACGATACACACTGAATGAACCGATTCACTTGTATCGCGCATGTTTGTAGCGCGATTACGATATGTATCGATTAATCTCTGCATCCCTAATAGACCACCATAGCTTCACTTTGAATTGAAGATTCTCAATACATACTCAAGTACCTCGCAAACAAAGTTAAAACAGACAGTGCTTACCGTATCAACTTGTGGTTCCCATCAATATGCCAAAGGGAGAGCGGAGCACGAACTTTATATTCTCGTCGTGGGATGATTCTTTCCTTCAGTCCACGCACAACTGCCCCCAAAGGATCCACTGCTCTCAGGCCATCCATAATTCTGAACCGTTGTACCCTGTAATACAATTAAAAAAGGAATTTAGCAGTCATATGCCATATTTTCTTTAACACTTTCTGGTTGTTTCCTGTTCTACAGTCTTTTTATGTTCCATTTGGTGGGCGCCTGCAATTACTACATAAGTTATACATTGGAATCAAGAGTAATCTATTATGTTTCAGTTTTAGTAGTCCTCCTCCTTTATGTTATGACATTGGTTCTCAAAGTGTGGTCCGGGGAGTGGGGATAGTTAGGAACCAAATGGACCATTTAAGCTTTCTGTAATC
This sequence comes from Nannobrachium achirus, assembly GCF_963921795.1. Classification (NCBI taxonomy): domain Eukaryota; kingdom Metazoa; phylum Chordata; class Actinopteri; order Myctophiformes; family Myctophidae; genus Nannobrachium; species Nannobrachium achirus. The sequence goes on from NC_137810.1 coordinate 87,130,177, forward strand.
TCAGAGACAGTGTACAAATGGAACCAAATGGACCCCAATGTCCATTTGGGTTCCATTTGTACATGCAGTGTTAAATTAACATTGATTTAACGAATTGGGGTCCCAGAGATAGTAATGCCATTAAATGGGGGTCCGTAGCCTAATGCATGTCAGACTGAGGGTCCCTCGTCTAACAAAAAAAGGCGAAAAAAAGGCAGTACACATTCACTCTCACCAAAACAAAGACAGTTTTAAGATGTTGAAAGCCTGCTTTCCTTAGTGGGAACTACTGGTATGTTCCTAAAATTGCTGCACTATATGGCAAAAAAATGCACTGATCTGTTGGCCTTGAACCACTTTGATTAAGAAAATAACCAATGTTATGTTGCTTAAGATTATGTATTCACTATCAATTGATTCACTTGTATACCAAAATGCATAAAAAATGCTTTTCACTTTTAAGGTTAAATGTTGATATGCGATTAATTCCAAAGCCTGTAATTAATTTGCTTTAAATTGCATCCCAGCTCTAAATAATATACTAATAATTATGATGCCCAACACTGTAGGAAACCAACAACACCACAACGTTGGAACAGTCTGTAGGTCCTATCAATATTGTCTAAAAGTGTTCCCTGCTCTTCTGTTTGGTTTAGACATTGAAAGAACTCACACCAGAAACACTGAATATAAAGAACGTACTTAACATATAACAAGGGATCTAATTTACAATGAAAGATCATTTTACATTCATTTAACAGCTTACTTGTATGAGAGTGCGTAGCAATAATCACCTTATGCCTTTGGACAGTAAATAGCCTTCCGTGACCCTATATCCTGTAGTTGGAAAATGGACATGAAAGTCTGCTATCTCCCTTCTTAAATCTTCGTCCGTTATGTCTGTGTAATTGTCTCTGATTTTTAAGCCATACTCTGTCATACGTCTGCGAATGGTTCGGACACTCACGTCTATCATGCGGGCAATTTCTGGAACACTGAAACGACACTCTATGAAGTATTGTAGTAGTTCTTCTGGTATGTGGAACGCCTGTCTGCCGTTTTCATTTGTGTAAAATGTCACACATCTGACCCCATTTGCATTCTCTCTCAATATGTCAAGGGCTTCATTTAACTTTCTAAATATCTTTTCATCGTTTCCTAGGTCTGGAAAGCCTGACAACAACTGAATGATGTTCTCCACAATGTCCATGGCTCGGTCATTGCTTTCCATATCCAGTGTTGCTGGTTGTTCACACAGTTGTCGTCCAACTGATTCAAGTACATCTGCAACTATATCCAAGCATTCTTGGGCAGTAGGAATTGGGGGTCTGAAATGGAGGGAAAAAGAAAGGGGGAAAAAAACATGTATTAATTAAATGCTTCTCCATTGTCCTTACTAACTAACTTCCCCATTCTGGTCTTCATTATTCGATAAGATGACATATTGATAAATGATACACTATTAAAACACATTATATCTTCAACACAGGCTAACACATTAACATAATGGGTGTCGAATAGCGTTTCTGGAACCCATGGGGTGGTCCCCAAAGTTACAACAGGGGGGTCTCTCCACTTATTTTATCCATTCCTTTTCATTTATTAACCACTTGAACCCTAGCATCCCTATTCTCAGGTAAACACTAACCCCAAGTATCAGATTTTCAATAAAAAAAACTGCAAAATGTGAGAGCCTGTAGATTGACTATTTGGCTAAGAATTGTATTAATAGAGCAGGTCTATTTTACTTTAAGCTGTGGTTCTTAATGCAAGAACAACACTTGAAAAAGTACTCACTGTACTTAAATTAGGCTATTAGGCACATTCTTGGTGTTAATACCAGGGGTTTTCAGGCCAAGGACCCCTTAGTCGAGAGAGCGAGAAAGATGAAGCAGGGACCCCCATCTGCTATTTTTGGCTAAAGTTTTCAGAATATGGACAGTGGGGTTCATGTTTTAATAAAGAAAAAGGAGGGAAAAAAAGCTTATATCATAAAAAGATTTGGGAGGACCCCCTGTTGTTGCTCTTATAGAGTAACAAAGTCATGATGTCACTCGCTCATCCCCCGGTTCTAAGGAATAATGGAGAATAACATTGATATCATCTTAAAATGGTCTCATATAAGCATTGCGGTCCAAAAATAAACAAACAGTCTTTGCCATATTGTCGGCGAGGTGGCTCTGTGTGGTTTCTGATAGTCAGTCATTCATATTTGATAAGGCCTGTTTTTAGCAAAAATTTAACTAATTCGGCGACAGTAACATTAGCATTTTCTCACCATCAGTTGATTTTTCATATCCATGAGTCAAACTGCTGACAGTTCTTATATGACGCAATATGAAAAAGGTCTATGGTAATTCAGAATGGGGGAAGAAAACCGCGAACCAGGTCGGATGTGTAAATTACATCACACTTTGCTACTCTATAAAGAGTTACAATAGGGGGTCCTCCAAGTCCTATTGAGAGTCTCTGAGGCAGTGAAGGAAAATGTATTCACATAAGTAAAAGTATCAATAAAACTGCATTGTAGAAGTACTCTGTAACAAGTAGATGTCCAGAAATCAGTACACAAGTATTGGCATCAAATATACTAGCCAAGGCACAACTATAAAATGGGGCCAAAGTGGATTCATGTATGTTTTAAATTATAGGCCTAATCATGTATATCTGCGAAGTAATTAGTAACTAAAGTTCTCAAATAACTGTAGTGGAGTATACTCACTAGAGAAATACTCAACTAAAGTAAAAAATAACTCCAAATTGTATTTAATATGTCTATTTTTCTTAATCAGAAAATGTTTGGATCTGACCGCCTCCATTTTGCGCATGCGTATAGCAAGGTAACCGATTAGGATAGGTCACGGTTTTGGGTGTAGTGCAATAATATTCTAACATGGTTCTGCCGTTCTGGAGGCTTGATTATTTGAAAACAAGCTAACAATCCAGCGGTGCGTTTGTCGAAGAAATCTTGGCATTAAACAAGGTGCACCAAAGAGTGTTTTCGCGTGGGGTTGAATTTCACGAGTACTGGTATTGTCTTTGTAGAAAAATGAAATGACATTAACTGATAAGTGACAAAAAGCAATCAGAAAAGTGGCGTTCCTTATTTTGGTATCGATATATTCTTCAGTATCTCGAGATGTCTTACCTGCTTGCCATAATCACAAAGCTTCCACTCGGATGATTTGTTAACTTTGTTTGACTGTCCGTCCTCGCTTTCCACGTTTCTCTGGCTGGCTGTTTGCCTGCGTTAACTCCTCGTCTTCTTCTTCTTTGGATTTTATGGCGGATTACAACCTTTGTTTCCGGTGTATACCGCCACCTACTGTACTGGAGGTTGGAGTAGAGCTCTGTACTAGTGTTTTTTCAATTTGAGTTGGACACTGTACTTACTATTTGATAGTTGTGCCCCAAGACACTTGTATATATTATTCGTCCCCTCTCTAGTGCTGCACCTTCTCTTACTGTTACTGCACTGTTCTTGTTTCTTCCTATCTTTTTTTTCCTCTTACTTCTTTGTAACTAATGTACACTGCTGTACTTCCACTGGGGCAACTGAGTTTCCCCCAATAAAGGTATCTATCTATCTATCTACTGGAGTATTCAGTATGACTCCTGCACTACTTTATTCAGACTTCTTTGTGCGAACTATTAACGGGAGACTGTTTTCTGCACCATTTGCTTTCTTTCCAGACTGCTTGATCGATTAGATGCTCCCATTGCTTCATCCTGAGTATTTCAATAAGCCAGTTCAGAGACAAATATTTGTGATAATAGAATAGGTCTATCGTTTGAGTTTTCATGTCTTACTGTAGGCTATATAGTATTTATACCATCAATGAATCTATGCATAGGCCTATGTTCCATTGTGTGTATAACAAAGACTATATAGTATCTTTATATGACCCATTGGGAATGTGCCCAAGTCCCCTGCCACAGAAAAAAGGGTTTGAATTGCAATAAGGAAGTGCAAAGAGAAAGAGCTAACTAACGGTGCACAACTGCAGCACTGCTACTATAGTGCATTGTACAACGAAGCCTCCTTATTGTTTTTATCAATATTGGCCTCAAGAACACCAATCACATGTAGATTGTGTCACTCAACAGAGAGAGGGGATTTTATGCTGATTAACCCTTCTCTGACAGATTACTGCACAAGACTTGTTTAGACCTTTTACTATTGTGCATTATGCACAGTTCATCATTATATTACATCTAGTTAGTATTATCACAATTAAGATTTTCACACAGAATAGCATCATATGGATGTTCAATAACCCAAAGATTCGTCTCGGTAGTGACCTCAAGTCATCCTCAGAGAGCCTATTAGCTCACTGGTGTTTACCCATGCTTGCTGTTTCAAATAACTCTGGGACTGGTAGGTTCTCCACCTTATAGCTTTTATAGAGACAGGCACAGGCATATGGTCTGTTGCTGCCAGCCCATATAGCAGGGCTATTCAACTATATTAGGCAGGGGGCCACCATTGTAACATGACTTCAAGTCAGGGGCCACAAGACTGTTACAACAAAAAATTACCAAATGTTCACGGTTAACTTTTTGAGCGTTTGTTATGTGCTATTAGGTCTGATAGGAGAACAATGGACATGTTGTGTCCATTATATAACTTATTAGGCCCTGCTTTATACTGCATTCATGCATTTTGATGCACATAGGATAATGTCTCTGCCAGTCCTTAATAGTCCACAGGCTTCTGCCAGTCCTTTTTAGTGTGAAGGGTTTTAATTTCAAGTTAAGAAAATAGGAAATAGATATTTCGGTATGTTCTATGCAAGAATCCCTGGCATGGACGTGTCTTTGTGAGAAAGATATTGGCGACAGACTTGCAAGGTGAAGTGTTTACATGTTTTATTATTAATTAAAGGGTTTTGCATTTGGTTATGTCTGGGGCCTGAGCCCTGAGCACTCATTTTTAATTTGTACGACATTTGAAGCACTTGCACCGGGAATCTGTAATGGGGACAGAAGAAGCTCCTCAGGGGCTGGGTTTGGCACATGGGCCACCAGTTGAATTGATCTCAACTTAATCCACACAGTCATGAACATCAGATGTTGTATTCCAAGCCTCAGTGACAAACAGTAGGCCTATTGTCATGACAGAATTGAAGCAAATACAGATCAAAGAGGGACTTTTCATCACTGATATTTGCATTCAGATTTCCCTTAGTACACATGTATATCCAATTTCCTCTATGAAAGCATTTATGAAGGAAAGCCTTTCAAGATCTACATCCTCATTACTATAGCTTTCATATGGTGTGTATACCCACATTATAATCTCACTTAAAGGGATATTCCACTTTCAACAGGGACACGCTGGAAGTGTTTCTCTCCCCACACACACCCATTGTAACTTCAAACTCCATTTTAACCATGATGGATTCACTAAAAACACCCATTATTTTTTCTACTGACTCATACTACCCTCCTAATACGTGAGATGGCCGTGTTTTTTTCCTAACGTTTTCAATTATTTTTTATTAATTATTTGGGAAAAAATAAATACAAAAAATAACTATTACAAATAAATGAAAAACGTTATGGAAAAAACACGGCCTTCTCACGTATTAGGAGGGTAGTATGAGTCAGTAAAAAAAATAATGGGTGTTTTAATGAATCTATCATGGTTAAAATGGAGTTTGACGTTAAAATGGGTGTGTGGGGGGGAGAGAAAGCCTACCAGCGTGTCCCTGTTGAAAGTGGAATATCCCTTTAACAAGGGGTCCCCAAAGATTAAGATGCTGTGCCGTGTCTGCTGCAGTTTGTCCCAGACGCAGGCCACGTGTGTTATATCAATTCAATGAGTTCTAAGAACTTTATTTTCCTTTCTGAACTTTGTGCAGTGGTTAAAAAAGACAACATACCGGTACATTCACAGTACATAAAACATAAATGTTATATAATAATAATAATAATAATAAAACTTTATTTGTATAGCACCTTTCATGACATGAAATGCAGCTCAAAGCGCTTTACAGAGCAGAAAATGAAGCACAAGTGCTTAACAGAGAAACAGTAAAATAAAATAAAAAATACAGAATAAAAAGAAATAATTAAAATTATTACAATTAAGCAGAGAAATAACAATTTCAGAACAGTGCGGACGTCAATTAGCAGCACAGGGATTTAAAAATTTAGCTAAAAGCAAGAGTAAAGAAATAGGTCTTGAGCTGTGCTTTAAAGCTATCCACAGAGGCTGCCTGTCTTAGGTGTAGTGGGAGTTTATTCCAAGCTGTCGGTCCGTAGAAGCAGAAAGCTGCTTCACCATATTTTTTATATTTCATTGTTGGCGCCTCAAGCAGGTCTGCACTAGAGGACCTAAGTGGGCGGGTTGGAACATATCTATGCAGGCAGTCATAGAGGTACGAAGGTGCCAGACCATTTAGAGCTTTATAAACAAGTAAAAGTATTTTAAAATCAATCCTAAAAACAACCGGGAGCCAGTGTAGCGACGCTAAGACTGGAGTAATATGTTCTCTTATCTTAGTTTTAGTTAAAACTCTGGCTGCCGCATTTTGAACAAGTTGTAGTCTGTCAGTTGTTTTCTTTGGCAGACCAGAGAGAAGCGCGTTGCAGTAATCCAGCCGAGAGAAAACGAAAGCGTGGATCAGCGTTTTTGCATCGTTCAGCGACAGATAGGCTCTAATTTGTGCAATATTTCTAAGGTGAAAGAAGGCAATCTTCGTGACATGATTAATGTGTGTATTAAAATTTAATTCAGCATCAATGATCACCCCCAGGTTCTTTATAGAGGTGTTACTTTCTTTAGCCAGGTTACCAAGTCTACTTATTATAGATTCTCTTTGGGCAGTAGAACCAATTATGAGAACTTCTGTCTTGTCCTCATTTAGCTTGAGAAAGTTCTCACTCATCCAGCATTTTATGCTAGACACGCACGTCAGCAATGGGTCTAGAGCACAGGGGTCATCCGGAGCCACCGAAAGGTACAACTGGGTGTCATCAGCATAGAAATGAAAATTCACACCGTGAGCGGAAATAAGTTCTCCCAGCGGCAGTATATAAAGGGAGAATAATAGAGGTCCAAGAATTGAGCCCTGTGGAATACCAGAGCAGATCTTGTGTTTGTTTGACTCAAAGTCAGCTAGATTAACAAAGTAGCTTCTGCCTGTTAGGTAAGAGTAAAACCAGGACAGAGCTGTCCCAGACAGTCCTACCCAGTGTTCGAGACGTTGTATTAGAATTGTATGGTCGATTGTGTCAAAAGCCGCCGTTAGGTCCAGCAGTAGGAGAACGGACACATCTTTGTTGTCAGCAGCCACCCTAAGATCATTAATAACTTTTACAAGTGCAGTTTCTGTGCTGTGTCCTTTCCTGAAGCCGGATTGGAATTTGTTGTGCACCTTATTGTTCTGCAGAAACACATCCAATTGATGAAAGATAATTTTTTCAAGGACCTTGCCCAGAAAAGGTAAATTAGAGATGGGTCTATAATTACCCAGCACAGACGGGTCAAGGTTGGGTTTCTTGAGTAAGGGTTTAACTACAGCCGTTTTCAGTGAGTCTGGAAAGACACCTGATTGTATAGAGCTATTTACTATTTTTAGGATATCTTCAATAACACAGTCTACAACCTCTTTGAGAAACGGCGTGGGTATTGCATCCAGCGAGCAAGAAGATGATGTCATTTGCGATATGGTTTTACGAAGTTCCTCTTCATCAATTGCACAAAATGATACTAGGCTCCCCCTAGATTTATCGACACTTTTACACATGGCACCATTAACCGCATTTGCATTTGTGACAGTATTATTCAGAATACCAGCTCGAATGTTCTCAATTTTGTTGTCAAAGAAGGATGCAAACTCATTACACTTTGCTTTAGAGGCAAGGAGTGACTGCTTGTAGGACTGGGGAGGGTTTAAAAGGCGTTCAATGGTAGAGAATAAGACCCTAGCATTGTTCTTATTGTCATTAATAATTCCGGAAAAATAGGCCTGCCTAGCCAGACGCATGGCTTTATTGTAGGCGGCTGTTGAAGACTTAAAAATCTGTAGGTGGATAGTTAGTTTATTTTTTCTCCAAGCTCGCTCTGCTCTGCGGCATTGTTTTTTGAGTGAACGTATATGATCGTTTATCCAGGGTGTCACTTTGGAGTTAAGTTTCTTTTTAGTTTTCATAGGAGCTACTAAATCCAGAGCTGACTCTAAGTTAAGATTAAAACGGTGAACCATATCATTTACTGAGTTAATATCAGGAAGAGGGGGTGAACATGCAAAATGGCAAGCAAACTCTTCTGCTGAAGAAGATCCGAAAAATCTCCTTTTTATAGTATATTCTCTATTATTTCTTTCTAAATCGGAGACAGTCATATTAAAACACAGTAAATAATGGTCTGATAGGTCAGGCTTAGCGATGATTCTGTCCATAGAAATATTTAGCCCTTTAGAGATCACAACATCAAGAGTGTGGCCTTGATTGTGGGTTGGCCCGGTAACATGCTGAACAAAATCAAGGGAATGCAATAATTGTACAAAACTCATAGCCATAAGATCTGTAACAATGTCTACATGTAGATTTGTATCGCCAGCAATAAGGGTTCTCTCATAGTCCGTGGAACAGATAGATAGAAGTTCTGATATTTCTGTAAGAAATAAGGATTTGCTACATTTTGGTGGGCGATATATCGTAATCATTAGAACAGAGGATTTACTCTCAAATAAATTAGCTTGATATTCAAAGGATGAAAAACTTCCAAAATACAGGGGCTTGAATTTAAAAATATCAGAGAAAATGTATGCCAAGCCTCCGCCTCTTTTTCCTTCTCGCACTGATTGAATAAAATGATAGTTTGGTGGACAGGCGACGCCTAGTGCAACAGCTCCATCTGAGCCCAGCCATGTCTCAAGATCTACATCCTCATTACTATAGCTTTCATATGGTGTGTATACCCACATTATAATCTCACTTAAAGGGATATTCCACTTTCAACAGGGACACGCTGGAAGTGTTTCTCTCCCCACACACACCCATTGTAACTTCAAACTCCATTTTAACCATGATGGATTCACTAAAAACACCCATTATTTTTTCTACTGACTCATACTACCCTCCTAATACGTGAGATGGCCGTGTTTTTTTCCTAACGTTTTCAATTATTTTTTATTAATTATTTGGGAAAAAATAAATACAAAAAATAACTATTACAAATATATGAAAAACGTTATGGAAAAAACACGGCCTTCTCACGTATTAGGAGGGTAGTATGAGTCAGTAAAAAAAATAATGGGTGTTTTAATGAATCTATCATGGTTAAAATGGAGTTTGACGTTAAAATGGGTGTGTGGGGGGGAGAGAAAGCCTACCAGCGTGTCCCTGTTGAAAGTGGAATATCCCTTTAACAAGGGGTCCCCAAAGATTAAGATGCTGTGCCGTGTCTGCTGCAGTTTGTCCCAGACGCAGGCCACGTGTGTTATATCAATTCAATGAGTTCTAAGAACTTTATTTTCCTTTCTGAACTTTGTGCAGTGGTTAAAAAAGACAACATACCGGTACATTCACAGTACATAAAACATAAATGTTATATAATAATAATAATAATAATAAAACTTTATTTGTATAGCACCTTTCATGACATGAAATGCAGCTCAAAGCGCTTTACAGAGCAGAAAATGAAGCACAAGTGCTTAACAGAGAAACAGTAAAATAAAATAAAAAATACAGAATAAAAAGAAATAATTAAAATTATTACAATTAAGCAGAGAAATAACAATTTCAGAACAGTGCGGACGTCAATTAGCAGCACAGGGATTTAAAAATTTAGCTAAAAGCAAGAGTAAAGAAATAGGTCTTGAGCTGTGCTTTAAAGCTATCCACAGAGGCTGCCTGTCTTAGGTGTAGTGGGAGTTTATTCCAAGCTGTCGGTCCGTAGAAGCAGAAAGCTGCTTCACCATATTTTTTATATTTCATTGTTGGCGCCTCAAGCAGGTCTGCACTAGAGGACCTAAGTGGGCGGGTTGGAACATATCTATGCAGGCAGTCATAGAGGTACGAAGGTGCCAGACCATTTAGAGCTTTATAAACAAGTAAAAGTATTTTAAAATCAATCCTAAAAACAACCGGGAGCCAGTGTAGCGACGCTAAGACTGGAGTAATATGTTCTCTTATCTTAGTTTTAGTTAAAACTCTGGCTGCCGCATTTTGAACAAGTTGTAGTCTGTCAGTTGTTTTCTTTGGCAGACCAGAGAGAAGCGCGTTGCAGTAATCCAGCCGAGAGAAAACGAAAGCGTGGATCAGCGTTTTTGCATCGTTCAGCGACAGATAGGCTCTAATTTGTGCAATATTTCTAAGGTGAAAGAAGGCAATCTTCGTGACATGATTAATGTGTGTATTAAAATTTAATTCAGCATCAATGATCACCCCCAGGTTCTTTATAGAGGTGTTACTTTCTTTAGCCAGGTTACCAAGTCTACTTATTATAGATTCTCTTTGGGCAGTAGAACCAATTATGAGAACTTCTGTCTTGTCCTCATTTAGCTTGAGAAAGTTCTCACTCATCCAGCATTTTATGCTAGACACGCACGTCAGCAATGGGTCTAGAGCACAGGGGTCATCCGGAGCCACCGAAAGGTACAACTGGGTGTCATCAGCATAGAAATGAAAATTCACACCGTGAGCGGAAATAAGTTCTCCCAGCGGCAGTATATAAAGGGAGAATAATAGAGGTCCAAGAATTGAGCCCTGTGGAATACCAGAGCAGATCTTGTGTTTGTTTGACTCAAAGTCAGCTAGATTAACAAAGTAGCTTCTGCCTGTTAGGTAAGAGTAAAACCAGGACAGAGCTGTCCCAGACAGTCCTACCCAGTGTTCGAGACGTTGTATTAGAATTGTATGGTCGATTGTGTCAAAAGCCGCCGTTAGGTCCAGCAGTAGGAGAACGGACACATCTTTGTTGTCAGCAGCCACCCTAAGATCATTAATAACTTTTACAAGTGCAGTTTCTGTGCTGTGTCCTTTCCTGAAGCCGGATTGGAATTTGTTGTGCACCTTATTGTTCTGCAGAAACACATCCAATTGATGAAAGATAATTTTTTCAAGGACCTTGCCCAGAAAAGGTAAATTAGAGATGGGTCTATAATTACCCAGCACAGACGGGTCAAGGTTGGGTTTCTTGAGTAAGGGTTTAACTACAGCCGTTTTCAGTGAGTCTGGAAAGACACCTGATTGTATAGAGCTATTTACTATTTTTAGGATATCTTCAATAACACAGTCTACAACCTCTTTGAGAAACGGCGTGGGTATTGCATCCAGCGAGCAAGAAGATGATGTCATTTGCGATATGGTTTTACGAAGTTCCTCTTCATCAATTGCACAAAATGATACTAGGCTCCCCCTAGATTTATCGACACTTTTACACATGGCACCATTAACCGCATTTGCATTTGTGACAGTATTATTCAGAATACCAGCTCGAATGTTCTCAATTTTGTTGTCAAAGAAGGATGCAAACTCATTACACTTTGCTTTAGAGGCAAGGAGTGACTGCTTGTAGGACTGGGGAGGGTTTAAAAGGCGTTCAATGGTAGAGAATAAGACCCTAGCATTGTTCTTATTGTCATTAATAATTCCGGAAAAATAGGCCTGCCTAGCCAGACGCATGGCTTTATTGTAGGCGGCTGTTGAAGACTTAAAAATCTGTAGGTGGATAGTTAGTTTATTTTTTCTCCAAGCTCGCTCTGCTCTGCGGCATTGTTTTTTGAGTGAACGTATATGATCGTTTATCCAGGGTGTCACTTTGGAGTTAAGTTTCTTTTTAGTTTTCATAGGAGCTACTAAATCCAGAGCTGACTCTAAGTTAAGATTAAAACGGTGAACCATATCATTTACTGAGTTAATATCAGGAAGAGGGGGTGAACATGCAAAATGGCAAGCAAACTCTTCTGCTGAAGAAGATCCGAAAAATCTCCTTTTTATAGTATATTCTCTATTATTTCTTTCTAAATCGGAGACAGTCATATTAAAACACAGTAAATAATGGTCTGATAGGTCAGGCTTAGCGATGATTCTGTCCATAGAAATATTTAGCCCTTTAGAGATCACAACATCAAGAGTGTGGCCTTGATTGTGGGTTGGCCCGGTAACATGCTGAACAAAATCAAGGGAATGCAATAATTGTACAAAACTCATAGCCATAAGATCTGTAACAATGTCTACATGTAGATTTGTATCGCCAGCAATAAGGGTTCTCTCATAGTCCGTGGAACAGATAGATAGAAGTTCTGATATTTCTGTAAGAAATAAGGATTTGCTACATTTTGGTGGGCGATATATCGTAATCATTAGAACAGAGGATTTACTCTCAAATAAATTAGCTTGATATTCAAAGGATGAAAAACTTCCAAAATACAGGGGCTTGAATTTAAAAATATCAGAGAAAATGTATGCCAAGCCTCCGCCTCTTTTTCCTTCTCGCACTGATTGAATAAAATGATAGTTTGGTGGACAGGCGACGCCTAGTGCAACAGCTCCATCTGAGCCCAGCCATGTCTCTGTTAAATATGACACAACTCTAATGAGAAATCTACTCTGTGTGTGTAGTGGAAACTGTTAATGAGGGTGAGAATGTCCTTTGTTCTTATCGAAGCCATTGTGCAAGATAACTTTGTGGACATGTAGACTAGAGCATGTAGTGCTTCTTCACACACTCTAACATGGGAAAAGGTTTTTCTTTTTTATTTCCAAAACTGACTGTAGATTTCAGCCTATTTCATGTATATGCAGGACAGGACTGAACAGGACAGGACAGGACAGGACAGGACAGGACAGGACAGGACAGGACACATAGCTCACATTGAAAAGTATACAGTAGATGCTCTAAGGACCAGTAAGACACCTAAGGGCAAGGGCAAACATTTGCACAGGACAACATTAATTTGCAAGTGTGATTAGAGGTGCGGCTTGGTTGTTTAAGTTGGATAAAATGTGCACAAAATATTTTCACAAATATGGATATGACTGATGTCTGACATCATAGATGTCTTATAATAGTAACTTATAGACCACATAAGACACAATGTGATCATAAATGGACATTCCAAGCTGTGGGCCTAATATTGATGAGGGATATGGAGGGGATATGCCCATATATGGAGATCAGGGATCTCCATACCGGTATATGGGCATATGGGACAGAACGGAATGTGATGTCACAAGAATGTGATGTCATAGGTCAGCTATAGACATTGAGGCGTTATCCGGAATCTGACAGGTGTTACTGACAAGATGTGACATTTTTCATTGCGACTACATCTTGTACATACGTGAGTAACGCTTCAATGTCTATAGCTGATGACCTGTTTGTTGACATTGTGACATCACATTGTTGAGAGGGTTAGATCAGGCATCTGACATCACTGTGAGGTCAAAGGAACTGCTCTAACAGAATGGGTTTGCCGCTCAAACATGACATCATTGTGATGTCAGGGCAACGGCCCATATGCAACAGGTCTTCATATGGGAATTCCCATATGTGGAGGCCACATCGGCCACATACCACACTAACAGAATCCATATATGGCCAAGACTGATGGCCAAGACTAGCCTCGTATAACCTCCCTAGATACTATGCAGCTAGCTAACTAACTCCTTGTTTTAACAAGGGTGGATGATGGTATAGCTGAAGCTAGGCAAGGCCAAGACAGCCAGATATTTGTTCTCTTTCACATTTAATTAGGCCTACATCTTGAATAATCTCATTTGGGAAAGTATGTTGCTGGAGCTCTCTTTCTTAACGGTATGGTGCTCAGAGTCATCTCTTATGAGCATAGGTCAGAAGAGTTATAATCTCTTGTGACCTATGCCTAAGTTCACAATTGCTGGGCTCCGGTGTTAAACCGATTTCACTCTATTGCAATAGACTGGCAATAAAAAACAAACTATCATAAAGTTGCCTAGAAAGAGCAAACTCCATCAGAGAGGTTAAACAGGCCTGAGCCATAGAAGGAAGACCATTCCATCCTAATTATAATTAAATATTATCGGCTGATAGTTGGGCCTTATACGGTCTAACATATTTAGTTGCTGTTGTGCTGCTGAATGTAGGCTACACTACAAATGTATTGTAATTGTGTTTTGATTGTGAACACAATTAAATTAGCAGAATGTATACACCCAAACCACGAAGATATCATGAAATTTCATGTCATGCATGAAGTAGTTCACCCCCAAAATGAGTTTTTACCCCCACTACATATTGTATAGATGAGATGAGAGAGAGAGAGAGAGAGAGAGAGAGAGAGAGAGAGAGAGAGAGAGAGAGAGAGAGAGAGAGAGAGATGAAGCAGGGACCTCCACTGCATAGAGAGAGATGATGCTTCATATTGTATAGATGAGAGATGAAGCAGGGACCCCCACTACATCTATCTATCTATAAATTAGGGAAACCTACATCTGCGTGTCTGAGTCTGCGTGTGTCTGTGTTTATGCCCGTAGCCAATCATGGGCCACGGGCCATGGGCCCTTAGCCAATCAGAGAGGGTCAAAGGGTCACGTCATAATATCAAGGCATATAAGAGCCATGAGAGGGGCTGTCTATGCCCGTAGCCAATCAGATGGGCATATGTCCGATAAGCGTGGATTGGTGATCTTCATATGACATTTTGGCCAACTAGAATCTCCATGTTTGGTCAAGTTTCACGGAGCGACATTAGAATTGTGACCGTAGGTTGCAGTTTAGTATGTGAACGTTCACAGCTTGGCCGTATCTCTGTCACGCCTGACACTGTGGTTCCCCTGATCACAGGTGACATCACAGTGATGTCAGGTGCTCAGAGCAGGGATCTCCATATATGGGCATAAAAGGGATTCTGTTATGTCAGTTACTCAGAGCTGGGATCTCCATATATGGGCATAAAAGGGATTCATGGCCAAGACAGATGGCACGACCTGCCTTTTAGGGGACGTCGCTTTTCGCCCTTCGGCGTCTTACTGGTTACATACTGTATCACTATGAAACGGGAAACGCAGTCGCAAACCTCTAGTTTATTGAAATCTAAATGGTGTCTTAGTAATGCACAACCACCACAATAATCACATTTGAACTGGGGACCCCCCTACTCTGACGAGCACTACAAGAATCGAGGCATTACATTTTGTATAACATGGTGCTATTGTGAAAATAGCACATCTACATGTTCACATGCCTCACGTTGCGAGGCGTTGCAAGCATGTAGATCATCCATTTTCACAATTCCTGCCTCAAATATTTAATGTTTGATACTTAAACAGAAAGAAATCTGAGGATACCCTGTACACACTTAAACCTTATATGCTCTTTTGTTTACTGTTCAGAGAGAAAGCAATGGTGCACATTGAGTTAATCATCTTGGGTCGGGGACCAACATTTTTTTGGAGACCCCCCTGGGGGTCCCGACCCACAGGTTGAGAACCACTGCTTTAACTAACCTGAACAAACAAATAAAAAATAAGCCATATGCATAGATTACACAGAGTATGAGGTCCATTGGTTACATTTAGGGTTTGATTGATTGATTGATTGATTGAAGACTTTATTAGAAGTTTGCATAGGAAAAGGTACAGTTTCATGACGGTACAGTTCACTGGTACAAGGTCTACTAAAAGGAGATCCATGAAAAGACTAAGCTTATTTCCACAGGAAACCATTGAAGTATCTCATATAACATTGAATGACAGACGAATAGAACACAGTACTATGCAGTAGATATGTAAAGAAAAAAAGAAAAGAAAAAAATAGTGAAGGTTATTTTTTTTTTGGACAACCCTAAGCATATTAACCTGACTTTCGCCAGATAGTTGCAGCAGTGCTTAACGCTCTGCCTTACATCTGGGATCTCTCGGCCAGACTCTATGTAAGGGGCGGGCCATTTTTTGAATTTCTGTAGCAGGTGATTGGATGTGGCCGTTTCTATCACAGTCTGGGAGTGCCAACTCCAACCACTCATATTGGCCTGTCTGCATGACGTTGCAGACAGGCAACGTCATGCACTCAGGCAACGTCACTCTATTGGCTCAGAGCCGCTCAGAGCCCGCCCATAGCTGCCGCTGATTGGTCCGGCCCGGGACTTTACGAGTGTTATCAACGCTGGCAGACCGAGCCCAGATGGTAAAGCAATGCAACGCAATGCTGCCACCATCTGGCGAAAGTCAGGTAATAAGCATATAGTAACATAGGATTTACTTTCACACACGTTCACAGTATTTAAAGCCTTTGTCTTTTACAGACTGCATCCAACTAACCAACTGAACTGCCAGTTTGCTGTTGACTGTGTTGGGGCCTGGGGGATGGGCACAGCACTGCAGCACAGGTGAATTTGATTAGTGGCTGAGAGATGAAGCAGGACAGGGACCCAGCCCCACACTACATTTGAAGCTTGTGGATGGAGCTTTGTAATACCCCTTGTATCAAATATGATACAAAAACATTTTTTGAAAAAATAAAAAATATAAATAAAATATGTTTTAAGACCCAATAAAGTGTCCCATTAAAATAAATGCATTTTCAGACACTTTCTTCACAGTTCAGGTTTCTATATTTAATCCAGCTGTAGACATAACATTTTTTTTTTCTTTTTAATGGCTAGAATGGGTGTGAAAATTTGAATCTGATAAACCGCGCTAAACACGACCTGGTAACTATTTGCGCATGCGTGTCAATTGAACTTCACCAATCAGCGCCCAGAAGCGCCAGCTTTGCTCCAATATGAACACACCTCCTGTCTCAGAGCGCTCCAAACAACCAAGCCATCAGCTCCAGCATTGCCAGCGTTTTGTTTAGCAGAGAGTCCAGAGAAACAACTACTTCAAGCCGAGCACACGTCGCAAAGATAAACTTCACCCAGGTTTGTGGTTTGATAATACTGTTTGTACTGGAAAAACATTTCCCTGCTCACTTTATTGTCAGAGACTAGTGTTTGTACAAGTCCTTCCCAAACTCTCCAGCCCTAGCCCTGGAAACCTGACGGTCATGTATGACCGTCATGTATTCAGGCTTATCTTCAGCCCCTGACTCAAAAGAGAAATTAGATGTTTGCCCGGGCCCCTTTTCTTATTTCAAATTCCTCCAACAAATTCAATACATTAGGTTTAATTCATGATGGATGTTCCTTTTTGGAAATAAATAATTGGGGGACCCTCTAAATACATGTCCTGACCTGAACCAGTGTTTGGGAACAGTGGTGTGTACTAAACCGGGCCTGTTTCACGAAAGTAGAATAAACTAAGCTGGGTTTTAAGACATATCCAGACTTGACAAAGCCTCCTCCATATAGCCTGGCTTATTCCGTTCCACTAACACCAAGCCAGGCTGAGAAGGAGAGACTTTGTTGAGCCAGGATCGTAAAGCCTGGCTCGACAAGGCATGGGCTTTTCTTTGGAAAGCCCATGCAGTCGAGCATCGATTCCTTGATCATGACCAATCACGGCACCGAAGAACAGAGCAGTGTTCTCTCCCCGCCTCCCCCCACATAAAAAAGACAGTGGTGAAAAAGTACTCACATGTTTTACTCAAGTAAAAGTATCAATACTGCAATTAAGAAATACTCTGTTAGTAAACAGAATTCAAAATTTACTCGAGTAAAAGTATCAAAATGTACTTAAAGTACAAAAAGTAAAAGTACTCATTATGCAGATATCCCATTTCAAGTTTTCAAATGTAGGAAAATCTTTTGAAAATAGAAGATCTACATCACGATCTACTCACACGATCTACATCAAGATCTACTCACATGCTTTGCATTGTGAGCTTGTAAATCTACAAAGTAACTAGTAACTACATTTTTCAAATAAATGTATTGGAGTAAAAGTACAGTATTTGGATCTGAGATGTATTGTGGAGTAGAAGTAAATAAAGTATTGGAAATTGGAAATACTCAAGTAAAGTACAAATACAGCAAGATTATACTTAAGTACAATAATTAAGTAAATGTCCTTAGTTACTTTACACCACTGGCGGCTATAGAATAATCACACCTAGACAGGCTGTTATATTACTCTTATCACTAACTTAATTGAAAACACCCTTGCTACATTGTCAGACATTTTTTATAATCTCAAGAACTTCAGTAATATATTATCACACATCTAACATTATGAACTATAGTGACATATCACATGAGTCATATGATTCATGATTTATTCACTATTTCAGTAATAGGCTTATAATTAAATGTAGTATATATTTTAGTATTTTTCATTTCAGTCTATATACTAACGTGTTGAATTAAGCATGGAAAAGGTCATTCGTTTACAATTGGAGTCATAGGACTAACAGCTATTTCACAAAACTTGAACAAAAAGGCACATGGATTAACATACCTTGGCTGTGAGCCTGGTCTGGAGCAGGCTAGCTTCAAAGCTTAATCTCCATGGTAACTAATGTGGGATAACTTTCATGAAACCGAGTTCAGACTTAAAATATCCAGGTTAACTGGCGAGGCTAATCTGCCAAGATAATTCAGCTTTCATGAAACCGCTTGAGCTCTGACTCAGGCTTACTAAAGCCAGGATAGCTGATAAAGCCAGGCTTTATCCCTAATCTAGGTTTCGTGAAACGGGCCCCAGGCCTGTGTTAATTATTTGACCATTGTGATTACTGTTCACGCACCAACATACTACAAGTCCCAAAATGCTCTGCTAGTCCTTTTGGCGCCTCCCCCAGTGTTGTTAAGTGCAGACCTATCTGTGAGGAGACGGTTACGGTAATGCAGTTTCATTTTTGTGCTCATCTTGCTATAAGGAGACATTTGATTATTGATGGATAATTATGCTGTTTGAATGTATTCATTAAACTCCATTGATTTGGCCCAATTGGTTCTCTCCACTGTATAGAAACGGATACATGTGAAAGATTGAAGTCAGGTTCTCTAGGGCAGTGGTTCTCAACCTGTGGGTCGGGACCCCCAGAGGGGTCCCCAAATTATTTTGGGGGGTCTTCAGACGTTTAGTTAACATTTTGACATTGATTTCTCACTTGACAGTAAAAAAAAAAAAAACATGCAGTATAAGTGTATATAGGGTATCTGCACATGACAGTGACAATTTAAGGGCTTTAAAGACCTTTGTAGTACCTTTGGTCAAATTGTCAATTATTAGAGGTGCAATGTGGGAAGGCCCTCAGTTAAATTATGATTTTAGGGGTTGTGGCTTGAAAAGGTTGAGAACCACTTTTCTAGGGAATCTGAAGCTGAGGTAACAATAACTTTACTAAAGGCAACTCCTAATTCTAAGTGCTTGTACAATCTGGGAGGGTCCCCAGTTAAATTATGATTTTGGGGGTCGTGGCTTGAAAAGGTTAAGAACCACTGCTCTAGGGAATCTGTGAAAGCTTAAAGCTGAGCTCATTAACTTTACTAAACTTAACTGTTTAATTTACTTTATCCCAAATCTATCTGCTTTATGTTGCATGTTGGGGGTCAGTAAGGGGTTTTGGTTTTTGCCATAGACAACTTTTCCTCTAAGGCCATTTTTTTGCTAAATCAAGGCTTTCATTGGAATCCTTTTTTGACACCTGAGATGGTTACAAAGCAGATTTGTTTTACTGCATAGTGAAGTTAATGGTAGGCTAACCACAACTTTCAGCCTGTGGCAGTTAACTACTAGGGAAAATGAATTGGAGGTCTTTGTCTTTTTCTTCTATGTTTGGCCATTAAGGTCTACAGAATGAGAGGTCTGCTCTGCCGGAAACATTGCCAATGGCCATTTGTATATTCACTGTTTGTCTTGGCATGTGAGAGGTCAAACTAGGCGTTCTTAATGATTCTGAATCGATTGCAAGCATTTTATTTTTCATGAAAAACAAGTAATCACTTATCAGTTTTGTGCTGGCAATGGATTCAGAATTATGAAGAACCCTAAGTTTGACCCCTCACATGCTACTTTTAAAGCTATAGCAAGGGTCTTCAACAGGGGATCTGAGAACCCTAGGGGGTCCTCAGAGCTTCTACAGGGGGTCCTCCAAATCTTTGTGTTATAGAAACTTTTTTTCTCCTTTATGTTAACCAGTTGAACCCTAGCGTCCATAATATATTCTGAGAACTTTAGCCAAAAATAGCAGATCTACAAGCTCAAAGAGGTTTGGTGTAGGGGCAGACTAAGCACAGAGTTAAAAGTCAGGTTTATTAAGTATTGACTGTTCAAGTAGTTATAAATCAGAAAAATGTTACTGTTAAATGTTTTATCCGGACAAGTGACTTTTGTGCCCGGACAAGTGAATGGGAAATGTACTTGTCGTGCCTCAAAATGTTAATGTCAAGCCTTGCTTCTCATCGGTCTGTTCTGTTAACAGGTGTATGTGGACGTCCCTGGGGGTTTGAACCTGTGTGTGTCCTTACCGCTGGTCATAGGGGCATCCCACTGCACAGCTGCCCCACGCGAACCGCCAGCAACAGCAGCCACTGCAGCTGGTTGGACGAGTCCGACAGACCCGAGGGTACGTTCACACACACACACACACACACACACACATGAATGCAGTTGTTACTATGATGAAACAAGTGACTTTTGTGCCCGGACAAGTGAATGGGAAATGTAATTGTCGTGCCTCAAAATGTTAATGTCAAGCCTTGCTTCTCATCGGTCTGTTCTGTTAACAGGTGTATGTGGACGTCCCTGGGGGTTTGAACCTGTGTGTGTCCTTACCGCTGGTCATAGGGACCAGCCCACTGCACAGCTGCCCCACGCGAACCGCCAGCATCAGCTGCAGCTGGTTGGACGAGACCCGAGGGTACGTTCACACACACACACAAATGCAGTTTTTACTATGGTGAAAGAAATGCAAACGCCCTCTTTCCATGCCATACCTGAAGGCAGCATTCAAGAGAATTGTCATGTCCAAAGTCTCCTGAACTTCAATGCAGCATCTTATGTTAAAAGAATTGCCCTCTCTGTGTAGAAATCCATGCCATATGCCACATCTGAGCATGTAGATCTGCTATTTTCACAATAGAACAGTGTTATACAAAATTCCTTAACTCTTAGTGCTCGTCAGGGTGCCGGGTCCCCAGTTAAAACATGATTATTTTGGGGGTCACGGCCTGAAAAGGTTGAGAACCACTGGCATACACTACCTGTCTTTGGGCATTGCGCATAGGAGTAAGCAACCTGTTATTGAGCTCAATTATTGTTATATATTCCTGGAAATTGGGTTAAATATTCTGGAAAAGTTTTGGAAATTATTTTGTAAAAATGTGTGGGAACCCTGATTATACAAATGGCCATAGATCCCCCCCCCCCCCCCCCCCCCGCAATGTTTCTGGCAGAGCAGACCTCTCATTCTGTGGACCTTAGCCAAACTAATACAACGGAAATACATTTACGGCATGACATCACAGGTTTAAGCCTATTCCTGAGCTTGTGGGTCCCGACTACAGAATAGATATTGAAATGACGCTGGAAGTGTTATAAAGTGAGACATTTTTAAACGGGTCTGACCTGGACTATGGCTGTGAAAATAGCCTTTCGAGCAAAGAATCAATGAGTGACAAAAGTACAGCCCTAATCTAGCTCTCCACCTCCAACAGCCGCTGCTGTCGTCACCCGGACCATTGCTGTCACCTGGAGCAGTCTTGCCACAATGCAGGCAGGGATGGTGCTCGGAGAGCTTGCTGGACTGTTGCGCTCCCAGCAGCAGTCCACCTCAACCGAGAGGGCGCTGGCTGGACTCTTTGAACCCGCCCCTAAGAGAAACAAGAGGCTCCAAGCCATTGCCAGGAACCCAATTGCTGTACCTTGGGAGCATGAGTTCTGTTGCCTAGCTCAGCCAGGACAGCAGCACAAGCCAACACCACTGGAGTGTGTTGAGCTGAAGAGACGTGGCCTTGGTAAAAGGAGGGTGCGCCTGTCCAGAGAGTCCACCCATCTGGACCTGGTCCGCAGTCTCTACACTGCCTTTCCCCCCCTACAGTTTGGAGGCGGGTTCAAGCTGTATAAGAGCAATAGAGCAGGTGAACTGATAGAGATAGATATGCCACCGGGTGGCTAAAGTGTCTCGTTTTTAAGAAACGAGAGTGAGCTTAATCGGGCTGTGGCCTATGTTGTCCCTATACAACGGCGGCTGGAGGTGGCTGCGTCACAGGGACCTGTGGTAGCTGAGGAACAGGTAATTGCTCATGATTGTCTTATAAGTGTCATATAAACACTCGCATGGTAAGGAATTACTTATGGAATACACCCAAACCTGTTTGCGCTTAATCTTTCTTTTCTTTTTTAAACTTGTGCTCCACTCAGGTTGTCAAGGAGAAGTGCTTGCACTGCCAGCAAGACATTGCCCTGCAGTTTCTTGACCTCCATGTGCGTTCCTGTGGAACTGGGTACTTTAACTTTTTTTTTTCTCTGTAATCTGTCCCTCAGTCTGTCCATAGCTGGAAAGTCCATAAAACTGAAATTATGTTTCTGTCTGTTGTACAGCTCATCAGGAGAGACAGAGGATACGCCCCCTGCTGGACCATCTCTGTAAGTACACAATGTCGTGGGTGGGCAGGGTAATATTTTTTTGGTTATGTTTCTTCAGAGCATTTAATCCCAATAGAGCGAACATTATGTTGTTGCAATAACAAGGCACCTTATCGCTTTTGCATTCAATATTTGCCGTGGCCCAAGTAAGCTGGTAACTAACATAAAGCAGACATTTTGGCCCTGGGGATTTCTGACTCAAACATGCTGCTATGTTGTAGAAATATTTGTTTAGATCAACACAATCAGACAAAGCAGTGATCCAAAAGTTCTTGTATTGGTTGTACAGCTGTTTAACAGTTATCGTGTGTTTTAACAGCAATACCGTCCAGCTTCGAGTGGGACTTCTCCTCGACCCTGGTCTGAAGACTTACTCTCACAAGCACGGTATTGTAATTTCTTTCAAATCCAATACCTCAACTTGAATGTATTAACTTCTACAACCAGTAAGACTCCCTAATCGGGAGATAAGCGACCGTTGGTCGCTTATCTCCACAAATAGGCCAAAAAATTTGTTTTACCAATTATCAAGACATACGGGCAGTTGACAGTTTGCCATGGTTACTCATTGAAGTTGAATCTCCATATATGGAGATAACCTACGCATCACACTAAGTCTGACCTCACCAGCCCATATTTGGGCATGAGCAACTTATGTCTCCATATATGGAGATATGATGACATCACACAGTCCTCAGCCGATGATGTGGCGTGATGTCATACAATACACAAACGAGCCCTACAGTATAAAGGGGCAATTCTTGCCAGGAAGGAAGCATTTCTTCGACTCAGACCTTATCGCCAGGGTTGGCTTATAGCAGCTGTCGGTAGGACCATGGATTCTGTTAGTGTGGATCTCCTAACAGGGCATCATCTGGGATACAATCCCTTTTATGCCCATATATGGAGATCCCTAACAGAATCCCTTTCATGCCCATATATGGAGATCCCTAACAGAATCCCTTTTATGCCCATATATGGAGATCCCTAACAGCATCCCTTTTATGCCCATACATGGAGATCACTAACAGCTAACAGAATCCCTTTTATGCCCATATATGGAGATCCCTAACAGAATCCCTTTTATGCCCATATATGGAGATCCCTAACAGAATCCCTTTTATGCCCATATATGGAGATCCCTAACAGAATCCCTTTTATGCCCATATATGGAGATCCCTAACACAATCCCTTGTATGCCCATATATGGAGATCCCTAACAGAATCCCTTTTATGCCCATATATGGAGATCCCTAACAGAATCCCTTTTATGCCCATATATTATGGAGAAATCCCTGCTCTGAGTATCTGACATCAGTGTGATGTCACCTGTTTATGCCCATATATGGAGATCCCTGCTCTGCGTATCTGGTTGCTATGGTAAACAGTTGGTTGCTAGGGTAAAAAAACATGGTTGCTATGGTAAACAGTTGGTTGCTAGGGTAAACAGTTGGTTGCTAGGGTAAAACCATGGTTGCTAAGGTGGTTGCTAACGTACACTAACAAACCAGCAACAACAGACTGTTGCCACAGCAACGTACACAAAGGTTTGTGTACACATGTGGTGTGATGTCATACTGATGCGGAGATATGAGCAGGGCAAAGGTGTGACGTGTGACGTGTGACGGACGGACGGACGGACGGACGGACGGCCGGTGGAGGTTTTCATAGTAAACTGCTCCCTGACGGTCGCAACTAAAGGATGAACTGAATTTAACACTTTGTCTGTGGTCTACTCTGCACACACTTTTCAGCCGTGAAGGTTCAGAAAATCCGCATTGCACTGTCGCGAGACGGGTCTGCGTTGACCACAGCCCTCAGAAGCACATTCCCCATCCTGGGAGAGCAGCAGTTTAAGCTTTGCACCGTGGACGGCCGTAAAAACATCCACATAATAGAAAGTAGTCTGTGGAACCCGGTTGGCCTCCGGTCAATGACGACAAACTTGAGATCGGCAATCTACGTGCTCCCGAAGGTACTGTCCGTTGTATGCCATGTCCATCAGATTATAGATTAATGAAGGCGGTAAAAGCCTGATTAAGGTTCAGGTTCAGGTTCAGGTTCAGGTTTATTAGTCAAATGCATATCCATACAGGTATAGACATACAATGAAATGCTTGTGCCAAGAGCACTCTCAGCCTTATTACACACAAAAAAAAAAACAAGACAACAACAGGTCACCCAGGACAACCCAAAAACAACAAAACAACCATACAGTGTAACAGTGTACAGTTTAAAAACTGCGTATATTGCACATGACTACCTACGTCTCGCTTCCATCTCTTCGTTAAGCATCCTGATTGCTTGAGCATAAAAACTATTACTGAAACGGGTGGTGTGAGATTTGATGCTCTGGTAACGTTTTTTGGATGGGAGGAGATAGAACAGGGAATGGGCGGGATGACAGCTGTCCTTTAAGATGTTCTCTGTCTTTTTCTTACAGCGTGTGTTATAGATTGTGTGTAGCTGTGGTAATTCTGTGCCAATGATTTTGGCAGCTCTCTTCACAATTCTCTGTAACTGTGTACTGTCTTGAACAGTCACGTTACCAAACCACACTGTGATGCATCCTGTCAAAACACTTTCTATGGTACAGCGATAGAAATTAACAAGAGCCTTGGTGCTCAGGCCAAATCTCCTGAGGCGCCTCAGAAAGTACAATCGCTGCTGCGCTTTCATAAGGATACCTTCGCTGTTTTGAGACCATGTGAGTGAGTTTGTTATGTGAACACCCAGGAATTTGAAACTGTCCACTATGTCTACAGGTGAACCATTTATGGTTAAGGGACTGTGATTGACTTTAGACTTCCTAAAGTCAACGATGATCTCTTTTGTTTTACTAACATTTAGAGAGAGATTGTTATTCTGGCACCATAGGGTTAGCTCTTCAATTTCCCTCCTATAGGCCCTCTCATCATCGTTGGATATTAGTCCTATAACCGTGGTGTCATCTGCAAATTTGATTGAGCTGACTTAAAGAACAATTGAAGCTCATGTTGTCCTCTTTGTGCTTCCACCACAGGATAAAATAACTCCTGATGAAGAAGGGTTGACTGGGCAGTCTGAACATGTCAATGCAGACTCCGACTCTGATTCTGTAAGACATCACAAACTGCTGTTTCTTTGTTGATTGCTGGGCAGACATTTGTTGGGGTCTAATCTGTTATGTTCGTCATACAGGAAATGGAGACAGACCACTTGGCAGACAGTGACAGCTCGGCTGAAACCATCGTAAGTGAGCTTTGTTTCACAGAAGACTGATATTACATTTAATGTAAATTTCTGTAGCTCATGCCATCATTGCCATGTCATAAAACCATTGACTTTTATTCTATTGTAAATTTCTGTAGCTCATGCTATCGTGTCATAAAACCATTCTGTAGCTCATGCCATCATGTCATAAAACCATTGACTTTTATTCTATTCTGACTTTTATTCTATTCTGACACAACCTTTCTGTGAATTTGTAGAGTGACTCTGAACAGATGGCCACCAGTCCCTCAGTTGCGGTAAGAGTACACTACAGCAACACATATACATTATGCTTTACTCATGGTCTATCAATAATAATTGGTATGGTTTTCCTCATTCAATGTGTCTAATTCTTAAGGAACCCATGGAGTCAAACAGTGAGGATGCCCCTTTTGGCGACAACCAGAGGGGGGACAGTGAAGAAGACTCTGACATTGAAGAAATCGGCTTGGTAAGACAAGAATCCAAGTGTGGCTGTAGAAAATCTAGATTCGGTTTCAGCACAGCAGGTCATTACATCAGCTTGTTTATGTTACTGTATGACCTTTGATTCATTTACTGATTAATTTACTAATACACAATCTATTTAATTTTGGAGGTGTCTTTGGAGAACCGGACTGATGGGGACAGGAGCAGTGTCTCTTCCACCGCCACCCTGACCACAGCCGCAGCAACTTTGTCCACTGTGGCCGGGGACTCTTCCGCTGCCACCCTGACCGCAGCCGCCACCCTGACCGCAGCGACTACGTCCACAGCGACTACGTCCACTGTGGCCGGGGAAAGGAACAGTGTCTCTTCCGCCGCCACCCTGACCACAGCCGCAGCGACTACGTCCACTTTGGCCGGGGACAGAAGGCGTGGTGAACCCGTCATAATGGTAAAGTCAGAGGCAGCACTATCTGTTTTCTAATCAATGTGGTGTTCAAAACTGATATTATTGAGGATGGATGGAAGGTGATTATCTATATTATGTTATGCTTAAATCATTTCTGCTCTTGGTGGCACTAGTTGGATTATATGCTGAGACATACAAACGCGTATTGGAATTGTGTCAATTGTTAAATCTCATACCAACCTACATTTTTATTTGTAATCTAGAAATTGCCTACACAAACATTTGCTTGCTGTGTGTACATTTAATTGTCAATTCTAGTGCGGTCAGTTAAAGAATTATTGAATTCTGTTTTCAGGACGAGCTACAACAGCGCCGCCTGCTGATCGCACAGCAGGATGAGGAATATAACAGAAGCTTGGCTATAGACAGAGAGAGGGTATTGGAACTCATACATTCACTCACATAAAGTACATACAGTATATGCACACAGTTTGTATTAACACACACAGACACAGTATTTATTTTCTCTCTCTCTCCCCCCCAGACACGAATTCTGGAAGAAGCTGCCCGACTTGGTGCTGCTGCAGCGAGGAGGCAGGAGGCTGAAGCTCTCCAGGCTGCAAGGATCGCAGAAGAGGCAGAGACTAGACGTCAGGCTGTAAGTACTTGTGCATAGACCGGGTGCTACCTATACATTATTTCACCTTTAAGCCAGGTGCTACATCTGAGCTGTATTGGTATTTTCAAAACCAGGGGTGTCCACACTTTAGTTGACTTGAACATCTGAGCCGTATTGGTATTTGACTTGAGTTGCTTTTAAAATGACCAACTCTACATGATCTACCAAGCCAAAAAGATACTTGAGGGGGCTTTAGAATAGTACAGTGCCACCGGTGTTACATACACTAAGACAAACACCCTTGAAATGCCTAACCCTACCTCAGTAAAACTATGCCTAATCCTAACCCTAACCTCAGTAAGACTATGCCTAAACCTAATCGTAACCGTAACCTCAGTCACATTCTTAGTTCCCCGAAGGAGGCACCGCCTGTTCCACATTGTGGAAAAAAACGAGTGCTCCTGTTCTCAATCTAACTGAATCTCAAACAGACATATATATTTAGGAGCATGTCATGTGGTCTACCTGCACAGCCTTTGTGATCAACTGGTAACGAAAAAAAATAGGAATTTGAAGGTTAAGTTCCAGAAGACAAATGGACATTTCAGCCACTAATGACCCCATTTAATCTTTTGATAGGTTGTGGAAAGGAGGATGGCTGAAAGTCGGTTGGCAAGCCCCAGCAATGGGTTCTTGTTCAAATTTAAATATCCAGACCACGTAACTCGACAAAAGAAGTTTCGCCTGGGGAGCTCTGTCCAGGTAACTAAAATATGCTGTCATCAATATTGCTGTATTCTTAGACATGACTTTGAAACTATTGGGTGACATGCAAGCATTCTGAGCTCTAGAACCAGATGCTAAAAGCTACATTATAGGAATTTAATAAATGTAATGTTAAATGGCCTGGTATAATGGCTGTTTCAACAGTGTACACTCGTTCATTTATAGTCTGTTTCATCATTGCACACGTCTGTTTCATCATTGCACAATTGTTTTTGTGCGTGTGTGTGCGTTCGTTCGTTGCTTCGCTCGTTCGTTGCTTCATTCGTTCTTGCACATACGCATGTTGGGCCTGTGTATGTGCGTGCATGTGCCCCTTGTCTCTCCCTTGTCTCTCTCCTCTCTCTCTCTCTCATGGCTCTTTAGCCTTTGTAAAGTGAGATGGCTCTTTAGCCTTTGTAAAGTGAGAGAGTCTTGAGATAACTTGTTATGATTTGACACTTTAATAAAATTGAATTGAATTGAATTTTTCATTCATAGAGTCTTGTATCCTTCGCTGGAGCAGTTCATCAAGCAACAGAGAGATTCCGTCTAACGTCCCGAACACCTGTGTTGGAACTCTACAGTGACAGAGTTGGGACGTTAGCGGACGTTGGCTTTACGCAGGGAACAACCCTGCATGTTCGATGGCTTGACCACACGGTATTTTTATTTAAGTTTATTATAAACTGTATCAAACATAAGTATGTTAATTTTGTACTGTTGAGGCCCAAAAGTTAAATTCCCTGTCTGTCTTCTCACATTTCAGGATTCATTCCCTGTCGACACAGTGTCTCCTCTCTCTCGTTCAGCAGCAGTTGTCGCCATCTCTCCTCCAGCGGTCGCCATCTCTCCGCCAGCTGTCGCCGTCTCTCCTCCAGCTGTCGCCATCTCTCCTCCAACGGCAGTTGTCGCCATCTCTCCGCCAGCTGTCGCCGTCTCTCCTCCAGCTGTCGCCATCTCTCCTCCAGCGCCAGTTGTGGCCATCTCTCCAGCGCCAGTTGTGGCCATCTCTCCAGCGCCAGTTGACGCCATCTCACCTCAAGCGCCAGTTGTTGACGTCTCTCCTCCATCGCCAGTGTCGTCTCCTCTCTCTGTAGCAGAGCTGTCAGCTTCTAGTGCGCTACCAGACCCCCAAGAAGAACTCAGAAACGTGTTGAGGACACTCAAGGCCAATGTTGATTTTAAATCTCTGCCACCACCTGGAAACTGTGTTAATGTGAACAGAAGTGACATCTTGGGTTCTTCGCTGAGGGCGTTTAAAATAAAAACATTCAACCCCAACAAGAGGCTCGATGTTGTCTTTGTTGACACCTGCGGTCGGGGAGAGGGAGCTGTAGATACTGGTGGCCCTACACGCGAGCTCATCACTCTGCTCATGCAGGCCATAATGAGCTCTCAAGTCTTTGTGGGTTCGGCTCAGAGTAAGAATCTTGCGCTGGACGCAGTAGGTATGTACATGAGGATACAGCACTTAACACCTAGATACACCTTGAATCAAATTTATCCTAGGCTGCACTTTGCAGCAGATACACTGTCAATCAAGAAATGTGTAATTGTAGTCCTATGACAAGAGGAAAACATTTGCATGCGTTCTTCATAGACTGCATGCAAATACACATTACTTTTTATCCTGCCTGACAAAACCAAAAATCTCTGTCCCCGGTTTCAGCACTCAATAGGGGCAACTATCGAGTCATAGGCTCGATGTTGTCTGTCTGCCTGGTCCACGGAGGAGTGGGGCCCAGTGTCTTCTCTGAAAGACTGCTCAGCCAAATCCTAGGACGGCCACCGCCACCTGTTAGCATTGACGAGGTGGATGACGAAGATCTAAAGGCTGGCTTGCAGAAGGCAAGTAGTGAATTTGCTCACACAGTTTTCTAAACTGTATAGAAGATAAGAGGAAGTATAAATAAATAACTATTCAAAGTAGGGTAGATGTTGTGGCAATTTATTTAGTTCATTTGCAGAATAAGAAACATGGATTAGCCTATGTGCTGGCATGACAGTCTTTGTGAGGCAGTCAAAAGCTGTCGAGTCAGAGAGAAACAACGCTTGCAAAAAGTCTGACCCCCCAGGTCAAAAGGCTGTTTTATGTTATGTTGCCTGAAGAGCGCAGATATTATACAGCTCTTAATATACGATGCAAACAACTTGGTGTCCCTCTCTTGAGGTCCTGCAGACACTGTTTAGAACCCAGTGTTAACTTTGGTCTAAGGAAATTAAGTGTTGCAAGGCTTAGGCACATTTTATGGAATTTCTTGCAATATAGAAATGTTACGTACGTTCTCAAAATACCTTGGATTTACCGTATTGCAGATACAACAAGCAGAGACACTGAAGGAGATTCAGGCGGAACAGACCAGACTCTCCCAAGTCGGCGGTCTGGGATTGGTGGTCCGAAATTTGAGTGACCGGGACGAGCTGGTCCAGTCGGCGCTCGAGTTCTACCTGAATGCACGTCTCTGTTTGCCTGTACGAGAGTAAGTGAACATTAGCCATTTATGTTTAAGAGTCTAGTTGCTATCGTTTGCTGTTTACCTGCTATTATTGTTAGCTGTAATAGATAAATCCAGCAGCGCAAAAAAGCATTTCAATGGACTGTATTTGATTCTTAAACAAGTACACACGTGCTGTATGCCTTGTATTATCTAATCTCTTAGGTTGAGCCATGGCTTGGAGAACCTCGGAGTCCTGCAGGCTCTCCGAGACCACACAGCCCTGCAAAGACTTTTTGTTGGAGGCCCACCAGAACCTGTGACTGCAGCAGACTTGAAGGGGCTCTTCAGAGTCCGTTATTCAGTCGAAGGGAGCTCCAGGAGATCTGCGGAGGAGCGAACCATTGCCTTTTGGAGGGATTGGTTGGCTGATGTCGAGGGTAGGTTTCAGATTTTTAATATTATTCAAAAAAGGGCTAATTATAGTTTCATAATCAATGACACAGTATGCTGTATATTCTTTGGAGCAGTTCGGTTCACTAAAACCTCACATCTTTTCTTTTACAGCTGGGGAGGCGGTGCTGGAGGCGGAAGCTGTCCTCGGTGAAGACATCCTTGATGGATGGGAAGCGGTTGACGATGGCTTGCGGGCAGATGGAAAGGTGCAACTTCTGAGGCGTCTCACTTTGGAAGAAGTGCTCCGTTTTGCCACCGGAGCAAAGACCATACCACCGCTTGGGTTCGCCCCAGTCCCTCAAGTGCGCTTCCTGCATGAGCTGGACGGTAACAAAAACAGATTTCCAGAGGCAAACACGTGTGCCCTGGTGCTGCGACTGCCCATACATAATGTGTATGAAGACTTCTCTGAGAACATGGTGTCAGGAATTGTTCAGTCTCCTCACTTTGGAGCTGCTTAAATGTCCAGTACTTTACATGGAACATTTGTGTTCATTTTGATACCAATACTTGTGGGACATGCCTACCCTCTATCAGGAGTCTTCAATGTTTTAAGGCCAAGGACGCCTTAGTTGAGAGCGAAGCCGGGACTGCCACTTCATAGAGTTCATTGTTTGACAGCAGGATCAACAGTGTATTTTGGATTCATGTTAATGTGCGTTTTCAGATAAACACTTGAAATGTCAATACGTAATCTGACTTTTCACTCTGTACTAGTCTGCCCTTTAGATTAGACTAAAACTAATCTACAATTTCATTGTTGACAGCAGGATCAACAGTATATTTTGAATTCATGTTAATGTGTGTTTTCAAATATTTAAACATTTGAACTGTCAATACTTTGACTTTTCACTCTGTTCCACTCTGCCCTTTAGGCTATTGAACTGTCAATACTGTAGTGAACCTGCAGATGGGAGATGACGTAAGCAATGACAAGTGTCACTCACAGACTGATGGCACACACCGGACTTGAATGAGAGACGGAGCGCTGATCAGTCACGGCTGGACATGATTGCGTTGGGTGAAGGGACAATACAAAATGGTTTGCTCAGTACGACAGAGTCGTGTCTGGAGAGCGGAGCTCAGTCCACGTCAAAGGCGTTTAGCCTGCTGAGCTATCTAAGTTGAACGTGCACTCACTGCGGGGGGGTGGGTGCCGCTCGCACGCTGTTTAGGGCTGCCGGCGGTGAAGATAGAAAGTGGGACTAAGGCCAGGTTCCTGCGTTAGGCAGGGCGAGACATTAGAAAGTGGGGATACAATAGGAGTGCTTTAATTCCGCTCTCCAGTGTGTGCGAGCTGTCTCCTATTGCCAACGGGGGCGGCTCATACGGCGTTGGACGGCGCGGACGCTTACCCACAACAAAACTGACTGTCCTACTTAAAGCGGCCGTCCTAGCGCCACGCTCAGACCCTGTGGGGGGTCTCCGACCATGGGAAAGTTAAGTACTGACTACTGACTCGAGTGGCTTCGTTTTATAGGAAATGTCAATGATGGACTAGGCTTATGAATTATGCGGCTGATGATGAATTGTAATGTTGATGAATTAATGGGTTTGAATTAAGGCTGATGAAATGTGTTTAGGCTCGTTATGAATTGGACTAGACTGTGATATGATTATGAATTCATGCTTTTAGAATATAGGACTATCTGCTGGCAGCTCTGGTAATGGGGTGGGAAATGAATGGGGTTATTAATGAATGAATTTGCTCTGGTACCTTTATCTAGTTTTATTATTATAGGCTCATGTGTGTTACTCTCTGGTGTAGTTTAATAAATAAAGACTGTTCTTGATAATTGTGACAATTGACGTTCTGCCTCCATCATTAATGTTCACAGTAGAAATATTCTGTGGGCGGGCTCTTTACATTTCTCAGACCTGAGACAAGGTTTATTACAATACTTTGACTTTTCCCTCTGTTCCACTCTGCCCTTTAGGCTAGACTACCGGTAAATGTTCTTTGACAATCTACAAGCTCACAGTGCGAGGCATTGAGATTTTAGATCTGCGATAGTTCATTGTTTGACAGCAGGATCAACAGTGTATTTTGGATTCATGTTAATGTGCGTTTTCAGAAAAACACTTAAAATGTCAATACTTAATCTGACGTTTCACTCTGTACTAGTCTAATCTACAAGTTCATTGTTGACAGCAGGATCAACAGTATATTTTGAATTCATGTTAATGTGTGTTTTCAAATATTTAAACATTTGAACTGTCAATACTTTGACTTTTCACTCTGTTCCACTCTGCCCTTTAGGCTAGACTACTGGTAAATTTTCTTTGACAATCTACAAGCTCACAGTGCGAGGCATTGAGATTTTAGATCTGTGATAGAAACTATATTAACCACTTGTCAAAAATAGCAAAGATTAGCAGGACCCGAGTACCACCTAAGGGTCCCTGACCCCTGAACCCCTGTTGAAGACCCCTGCTCTGTGTTATGCTTTTAATTTAAAAATTGTTACTGTCAACATACAAATTGGAATACAGGGTTTTTGACAGACAATGACCATATAATAGAAATGGGGGACATTGGATCACAACCCCATAAAAAGAAAGACATTGTTGGAAAGAATTGGCAGTAGTGGTTGAATAAATATGATGAGTCTCATCTAGCCAAGTGACGTTGAAGAGCTCTATATTGAAAATGGACTCATCCAATTCACATCAACTTTAATGGTTCCTGAGGGCTAATTCCTTTGACAGCCTGGTGGTAAAAATATAAACTGTGTAAAAAAAAAAAAAGGAAAAGCCACAGAGCTTTGTTGGTCTGTCTCATAGCCTATAGTATGTCATGTGGCCAATGTCAGGAAGGTGAGAAGTTGCTTGGCTTGTAGTTCTGTTTTTTTTTTGTTGTTTTATTTTTATTTTTAGGATGTAGCCGAGGCTGTAGATCATATTGTGCTTTTTTATACCACCAGTATACTGTAATCTGTATACAGTATACCACGGTATGACCTCATTGTTAACTGCAATACTTTGATTAGCTCTGCCTGAAGCCCAGAAACATATCTCAGTAGATGCTCACTTCATTTCTATCATTGGATTCCTGGGTTTGAATCCAAATCCTTACATTTATGATTTTGGGGGGTGGCTTTGTGGAGAATAAGTGGGCAGCAGGGTGGCGGGGCTGCTGCTTGCTGGCCTTTCAACGCTATTCACAAACATTTTTTTTTTCTTTTTTTTTTTTTACAAACTAGCAATGGGCAGGCTGTGTTCAGGTGTTCTCATAATGTATGGATGATGTTCCAATCTATTCTTGCTCAAGTTCCTTGCTGTTGAGCACCTGGCTCTCATCTGATCACTTTTCACTTAAATGTTTATGTGCACAGAAGAGTTTGAATCCCTGATTGAACAGGGAAAAATAAATGTTTATGTGCGCATAAGCCCAGCCAGCACGCCCACATGGGTCCCGCATGGGTATGAGTTGGGCTTCCCTACATGGGCCCCATCTGGGAATGTCCGCGGTTTCCACAAGGGTCCCTCGTGGGTTAGCCCACGTGGGCTCAACGTGGGTTCTACATGGGCCCTGGGTTGGCCCCACCTCGGCAAATTTATATGGGACCCAGGTGGGAACCACTTGGGCTAGCCCACGTGGGCTCAACGTGGGTTCTACATGGGCTCTGGGTGGGCCCCACCTCGGCAAATTTATATGGGACCCAGGTGGGAACCACTTGGGCTAGCCCACGTGGGTTCTATGTGGGAATGTCCGCGGTTTCCACAAGGGTCCCTCGTGGGTTAGCCCACGTGGGCTCTGGGTGGGTTCTGCATGGGTCCTGGGTGGGCCCCACCTTGGTAAATTTATATGGGACCCTGGTGGGAGCCGCTTGGGCTAGCCCACGTAGGCTCTGGGTGGGTTCTGCATGGGTCCTGGGTGGGCCCCACCTTGGTAAATTTATATGGGACCCAGGTGGGAGCCGCTTGGGCTAGCCCACGTAGGCTCTGGGTGGGTTCTGCATGGGTCCTGGGTGGGCCCCACCTTGGCAAATTTATATGGGACCCAGGTGGGAGCCGCTTGGGCTAGCCCACGTAGGCTCTGGGTGGGTTCTGCATGGGTCCTGGGTGGGCCCCACCTTGGCAAATTTATATGGGACCCAGGTGGGAGCCGCTTGGGCTAGCCCGCATGTGCTCTACATGGGTTATACATGGGCCCTGGGTGGGCCCCACCTTGGCAAATTTATATAGGACTCAGGTGGGAACCACTTGGGCAAGCCCACGTGGTCCCACCTAGGCAATTCTATATCGGAACCATAGGGGATAAATGTGGGATCCAAGTGGGCTCAACCTTGCTCCTAGGCAAATGTAAGTAGTTTCTGACTGGGCCTTCGATGTGCGATGGTTCCTTTTGGTCCTAGACATCAACCATATTAATAATTGTAAACAGTAAACACATGAAATATTTTTGCAAGGATGAAAGTAGACAATATATTTTCACAAAGTTTATTAAACAAAAACTTTGTTAATACAAACACAATGTAAATAAAGAGCAGCAGTGTCAAGAGCAGTGTCAAAAGGCACAAATAGCAAATGTACATAAAGAGCAGCAGTGTCAGAGTAAATATACATATGGTATATATACATATGGTATATACAAAAAAATCACTTAAAATCACTTAAAAAAATTAAAAAGGAGGGGAAAAAACAGCTCCACAGACAAACACTGTGTGTGTGGGTGTTGCATGAGCCAAGAGCCAGAGAACACACATCAAATGTACATAAAGAGAAGCAGTGTCACAGCAAATATACATACTGTATATGTACATGTGGTATATAAAAAAACACACTTAAAATGGAAAAAAACTGCTCCACAGACTGCAAACAGAACAAAATGATGGATAAAAATGG
Organism: Nannobrachium achirus; assembly: GCF_963921795.1. Lineage (NCBI taxonomy): Eukaryota > Metazoa > Chordata > Actinopteri > Myctophiformes > Myctophidae > Nannobrachium > Nannobrachium achirus. Next base: position 87,165,830 of record NC_137810.1, read on the forward strand.
TCCAAATACAAACACTGTGCGTGTGGGTGTTTCTTTGAGCCAACCATAGGGCAGCATTGTGCTGCCGAGGGGAGAGAAAGAGAGACAGAGACTTGGTCTACTGGGGAGGTGCATCATCCAGTTGAGGACGCTGTACAGTCTGACCTCTGACTCTGTTCCCACCTCTATCGCGAGCACCAATGAACCACTTGGAGATGGCCTTTTCTGCAGCCTGGTGGTTGGTCTCTTGTGTGATAGGGTTTTTCTTAAGTCCCCCTAAAAGAAATGACAAGAAGACAACTGTTAGAATGATGGAATATGAAACCTTTTTGAGTGACATCAGTTCCAATTTTTTTTCACCCCGTTTCCACTGCTGTATATTTTAATCAGGAACACTCAGGTCAAAGTCCTTTTAACCATGTATTGCAACAATTGTAATACAGTTAAACTTGGCATTAAGGATGTTCCCTGAATTTTGTTCATGCTTGCTTGCTATGCAAAACCAGGGAACTTTAAGCAAAACCCCCCATAGGGTTACAATAGTAGTACAATAGCAATATTTTGACATGTTAGCTTGGGTGGATGCTGGGGTGGATGAGGCAGCATATCCAAGATCAAAACCAAGTAGAGCTATAGTGAATGCAAGTCGTATTTAAAGGAGCCTCCCGTACAGAGCGAGAGCTCAGATTGGATTGTAATGGATTGTAATTGGATTGTAATGATCAGCAGATCTGTGAATGAGGAATAGGAAAAGGATCTAACTGACAGCTGGTTACAGTTGAGGCGGGTGAGACTCACGTGTGAAGCATAAACTAACACCATTATTCATGCTGTGGCATGCCTTAAAATTAAAACATTTAATTAAAGTGACATATAAAGTAAAGTTACACAGAGCAATTCAATACTCAAACATACCATATATGACATCATAAAGGCGCAGGTCTCTGAACTTCCTCTTGTCGTTACGTCCAAAAAGGTTGAACTGTTTTGCCAGATCATGTGACATCCATCATCCAGCGAAACACCTCCGATATCACCCACCATGGCAACCTGAGTGTATGGAAAAAGTCACAGGAAGGAAAAGCTGAAGTGACAAGTGAATCCACTGACAATTTGGGCTGGGATGCTAAGAATTTGGAGCAATTCATATTTTGTCAGAGAAATACGTACCCTTTTTTTCACTTGGGTGTCTCGCTGTCCGTCGGCTGTCCAGAAGATGACTCTGCTACTGCTTCTACCAGCTTTTTTCGGGCACTGCTATACGTATCTAAAAGACAAAGCACCAAAAATGGGGAAACAAACTTTAAGCAACCTATATCAGTGGTTAATTGAGGACCCCCAAAATATGTATTTGGCCACGGACCCCCATCTCAAAATAGTTTGTTCCAAGGATGGACCCCCAGCGCAAATTATTTTGTTCCAGGGACCCCCACAAGCAAAGATTTGAGTTAAAGACTTTCACTCTAAATGTCTCACATAAAGATACTTTAATCCCTTTAAAAGAATGTGACCCCCTCCCCCACACACACCCACACACACACACACACACACACACACACACACACACACACACACACACACACACACACACACACACACACACACACACACAAACAGTGGTGGATAATGTACTGAAATGTTTTACTCGAGTAGAAGTATCAATACTGCAATGTAAATGTACTCTGTTACAAGTAAAGTCCAGAATTAAAAAAGTACGAAAGCATTTGCATCAAAATGTACTAAAAGTACCAAAAGTAAAAGTATAAACTGTTTGAAAATAGCAGGTATATAAGCCTATGCGTTGTGAGCTTGTAGATGGGCTATTTTCAAATAGCCATGGTATAAAATAAAGTAGGCTAAAGTATCTATGTTTTATATTATAATTATATCTGCAAAGTGACTAGTAACTAAAGTTTTCAAATAAATGTAGTGGAGTAAAAGTAGGCTACAATATTTGGATCCGAGTTGTAGTGGAGTAGAAGTAAAAGTATTGGAAATACTCAAGTAAGGTACAATTACCTCAAAATTGTATTTAAGTAAATGTACTTAGTTACTTTACACCACTTTAAACCACTTTACACACACACACACACACACACACACACACACACACACACACACACACACACACACACACACACACACACACACACACATAAGACTAGTTTCTTACCTTAAATTAGTTTTCCAATCGAAGAATGAAGATTGAAGAATTGAAGAAATGCAAAAAGCAGCAAAAATGATGACACGTAGTATGCAGTTTGTGTTTCGTTGTAAGATAGCACACACTAGCAGCAGCTCTGCAGTATCTGTGAGATTCTGTCTGTATGTCTTTGTGTGTGGACTTAACCGCTCTGAGAATTCAAATAACAAGGGGCTGCATCTGATTGGCCAGTTCTCCCTGCCCTATTCATAGTTTTTATTTGTTGAAGAAATTGTCAGTACATTTAGTCTTAGTTTTAGTCAACAGCTTAGTTTTTCTTTAGTTTAGGTTGAGAATCAGTGCAGTCTTGTTTTACTGGGGTCCTTAGCATATCTTTTCAAATGGGAGAGGTTGGACGGCTATTGTACCCCCAAAACCGGTTTGCCACTTCACAGTTAGGAAGTGAGCATCGTCAAGTCGTATTTATATTTAAATGCCATATATTTGCATTCAAGTTTAGACAACATACACACACACACACACACACACACACACACACACACACACACGCGCGCGCGCACACGCACACACGCACACGCACGCGCAAACACGCACACACACACACACACACACACACACACACACACACACACACACACACACACACACACACACACAAATTGGCTCACACATACAAGACCATGATAGTGGAATGCATTGTGTCATTTGATAAAGTTCATATTCTCTTGAGATTTAGTTGACAACAAAGAAAACGAAAGACTCTTACTCATACTGTCTACCGATGTGCATGATTTGTGGGCAACATCTCTTTGGGTAGTTTACATAAATGGATTTTGCAAAAATCTACCTCATGGTGGCGCTAGAACAGGGCCAAGTGAAAAATTGTGGGGCAAAGGTTCTGAATTGGGATCCAGGGAGTGTGTGTGTGCAAAGTTTGGCAGAGAAAAAGCCAACGGCACCGGAGATTAGCTAGAAGACGGACGGGCGGGCGGACGCACGCACGTGTGTGCGTGCACATGGACGCACACACGCACGGACGGACAGGGGCGAAAACATACTCTCACTTCCATCCCATGCCCAGTTATCCCACATGTAGCCCATGCGGGAACCACGTGGGCTTGCCCACTTCCATCCCATGCCCAGTTAGCCCACATGTAGCCCATGCGGGAACCACGTGGGCTTGCCCACTTCCATCCCATGCCCAGTTAGCCCACATGCAGCCCATGCGGGAACCATGTCGGCTTGCCCACTTCCATCCCATGCCCAGTTAGCCCACATGTAGCCCATGCGGGAACCACATGGGCCAGCCCACTTCCATCCCATGCCCAGTTAGCCCACATGCAGCCCATGCGGGAACCACGTGGTCCAGCCCACTTCCAACCCATGCCCAGTTAACCCACATGTAGACCAAGCGGGAACCACGTGGGCCAGCCCACATCCATCCCATGCCCAGTTAGCCCACATGTAGACCATGCGGGAACCACGTGAGCCAACCCACGTCCATCCCATGCCCAGTTAGCCCACATGTAGCCCATGCGGGAACCACATGGGCCAGCCCACGTCCATCCCATGCCCAGTTAGCCCACATGTAGCCCATGCAGTAACCTCGTGCCCCAGCCCACTTCCATCCCATGCCCAGTTAGCCCACATGTAGCCCATGCGGGAACCACCTGGGCCAGCCCACTTCCATCCCATGCCCACTTAGCCCACATATAGCCCATGCGGGAACCATGTGGGCCAGCCCACTTCCATCCCATGCCCAGTTAGCCCACATGTAGCCCATGCGGGAACCACATGGGCCAACCCACTTCCATCCCATGCCCAGTTAGCCCACATGTAGCCCATGCGGGAACCACTTGGGCCAGCCCACCTCCATCCCATGCCCAGTTATCCCACATGTAGCCCACGTGGGAACCACTTGGGCCAGCCCACTTCAATCCCATGCCCAGTTAGCCCACATGTAGCCCATGTGGGAACCATGTGGGAACCATGTGGGAAAGCCCACTTCCAACCCATGCCCAGGTATCCCACATGTATCCCACGTGGGACCCATGTAATTTGCCCACATCAAGCCCATGCCCACGTGGTACCCAAGTAGCCCAACTCGTACCCATGCGGGACCCATGTGGGCGTGCTGGCTGGGAGAGTTTGAATCCCTGATTGAACAGGGAAAATTGTAAACAATTTGAGAATGGCTGGAGTGGTATCGAATAAAAATGTACTGCATAAAAATGTACTGCAAAGAAAGATTGTTACTGTTAAATTGTAAAAGTGATTTCAAATCATTTTGGTGTGTTTTTTTTTGTTTTTGTTTCAGGAAGTAAATCTCAAAAGCACTAACTGAAGTTGGTAACACCACTTCTGACTTAGTTCTTGGCCACACTGGCCTGTAGCATTTTAACAAAAAAATTAATGGCCTGGCCTGCATTCTACAAAACACGCTGTCGATGAAAGGTAATTTCTTGTTATTGGTGTCAAGTATCAAGCACATGTATTTTAAACAATAGTTACTGGTGAAGACTTAAAATGCTAGAATTATTAAAGCGCCACCTTCTGTTCAAATATTCCATGCATTTTTAGTGAGACTCACTCTCATAAGTGTCATGTTTAAAACATGAATACAGCAAATATTCAAGAGTTTTAGGAATAGAGTAGAAGTAGAAGAGTGTTAGAGGTTGATAAGTAGAGTTAAAATGTTGAAAAAATAAACACCTTCCTATCACATTTTGGAAAACATGAACGCTATTTTTGAACAAGCGATTAAAACATTTTAGAGGGAAAAGTAAAAATCATGTTTCAAACTACTTGGCTGCTGTTCCAGCTTTGGCCAGTAGGGGGGCTGATTCAAAATATTCTTTGATATTTACAAGCCGTTCTGGGGGTTGGTGTCTTGTTACGCATGCGTGAGAAGCGTCAGCACTCAGAATGTTGGAGGGAAGGGCACATCACGAACAAAAGTAAAATAATCTAGAATAAACACTATAAAGGAGGAAAACACAGGACGGAGGCGAAGATAAACTTCAGCCAGGTAGGCCAATGTCTAGTTTGATGCACTAGAAAGGTTACTGAACTGTATGCTTAAAATGCCACTTTGTAGGCCTATAAACAACACACAAAAAAGACTACCTTCTTTTGCCATTTTATCATTAACACAACTGCTGCCAAGGGCTTCTCCGCGATTTCCGAGGATCACGAAGATGTAATAAGCTTTAATTAAAAAAAAAATTGATCAAAGCCGAAATAAAATAGGCCGGAACTAATGCTCCGGTTTCTGATCGGTTTCTACACGGACACATTATGGAGCGGGTCGAGTAACCAATGGAAGGGCAAGCATGGAAGAGACACGCAGGGAAATACACATCACGAGTACAGAAGTAAAATAATCCAGAATAATCAAAACAATATAAAGGAGGAAAACACAGGACGGAGGGGAATATAAACTTCAGCCAGGTAGGCCTGTGTCTGGTTTGATGCAATATGGTTACTGTTTGTTAACGCTACCGTATGCCTATCGCATAGGCCTATCAACAACCAAAAAAGACCTAACAATAACGAATGAAAGGCAGATATACAAGCTCACAACGCGCCGCTAAGCACCACTTTCTGAGCTTGTAGATCGGCTACTTGTACATTTGTGTTCTTTGGTTTCTTCGTGCAATTTAGACAAGGCAGAATTTCTGCAAATGTGCTTGTATAAAGTCCCGAAGGCATTTTGCGAATATTTATTATATACAACTGTTCTAGGGGTATTAAGGGATGCTGAATCCAAATTTGCTGTATATAATGCTCAAACATGTTCCTAAATGTCTCAAAATTGAGAAATCCAACATGGCCGCCACTGCAAGACTGAAATCTATATAAGTGAAAATCTTTTTGACTAAACAAGGTAGAAACTTAAACTAAATGTGTTTTTCTAGGTTAGCCTACATGGGGAATTTGAAATTCTATCCTGATTTTAGATCAGACGTGAATAATTGTCTTGAAACTCATACATAAGACAGAAAAGGTTCGTTATTGATGCATAATTCAACAAACAGAAACAAAAGCAGGATGAACCATGGTTTTATTCATCAACACTCTTTTGATTTAGATTTTTCTATCAACAAGTCATATATGCAAATTATATATAGTCCTTAATATGAAGGTAGGCTACTTTAATTTAGCCTATTTGCAGTCATCAATATTTCGAGCAGATCTCATAGGTATCTTGCAGCTGCATGCATCCAATTCCACTTTTCCTGAATAGAATAGAATGGATTATAATATAATATAATAGTATTTTACCATATCAATAAAAGTAAATGTACATGGGAATACTTCTTACTGTAATCCTTACTGTGGCAGCTTATTCACAGTCTTCCTTGTTTTCCGGCAAGTGTTGAGTTTTTTGCAGTTGCATGCTTCCATACATGCCATATGACTCTTTATGGATAGAATAGAAGAGATGGGGATACAACGTTTATAGCCAGCACAAGTACATCAGGGTAGGGTACATCAATCTGTCAACATCTAAGAGTCTAGACAGAGTATGCAGTCTAGTAGGCTGATATTCTCTAAAATGACCAAATCCCATTAGTACAATTTATTATACATACATACATACCTGCAGCTGCAGCGTTGGCTGTGGCACTCCTTTGTACACAAGTGAACTCCCTGCAGGCTTTGGGCATAGGTGGCAGAGAGAGTAGCCGTGGTACTAACTGGCCTTCCTTGATCATCCAATCCTATTTCCTCCACTGGAGGAAGATCGGGGTGTGGCAGGTGAGCTTGATTCCATATAGTTGCTTGATAGTGTGCACGCATGATATGGAACCTCACAGCATCTGTGGTTGGTGGCAGAGTCTCTTGGGGACGACCTTTGCAGAATAACTTTACTCATGCTTTGTTGCATGAATTAACGTCAGGCACACCATAGATCTTACAAATGAATCTTTCTGATGATGTCACAATATCTTCTGTGAAAGGGCCCTTCCCAAGGCCAGCAAGATCAGTGTGATGATGTTCGAACACCTGCCAGGCTGTCTTCTTTCCGTGGCCGCTGAACTGAGAAACACTGTCACATCCACACACTCCTTGCCTTCCATGCCCTTACTGGATGTGACAGTGTGTCTCAGTTCAGTGGCCACGGAAAGAAGACAGCCTGGCAGGTGTTCGAACATCATCACACTGATCTTGATGGCCTTGGGAAGGGCCCTTTCACAGAAGATATTGTGACATCATCAGAAAGATTCATTTGTAAGATCTATGGTGTGCCTGAAGTTGATTCATGCAACAAAGCACGAGCAAAGTTATTCTGCAAAAGTCGTCCCCAAGAGACTCTGCCACCAACCACAGATGCTGTGAGGTTCCATATCATGCGTGCACACCAACCACAGATGCTGTGAGGTTCCAGATCATGCGTGCACACTATCAAGCAGCTATTGGTATATGGAATCAAACTCACCTGCCACACACTGATCTTCCTCCAGTGGAGGAAATGGGATAGATGATCAAGGAAGGCCAGTTAGTTCCATGGCTACTCTGTCTGCCACCAATGCCCAAACCCTGCAGGGAGTTCACTTCATGTACAAAGGAGTGCCTCAGCCAACGCTGCAGCTGCAGGTATGTATGTATAATATATTGTACTAATGGGATGTGGTCATTTTAGAGAATATCAGCCTACTAGACTGCATGCTCTATAGACTCTTAGATGTTGACAGATTGATGAACCCTACCCTGATGTACTTGTGCTGGCTATAAACGTTGTATCCCCATCTCTTCTATTCTATCCATAAAGAGTCATATGGCATGTATGGAAGTATACAACTGCAAAAAACTCAACACTTGCCGGAACACTGAGGAAGACTATGAATAAGCTGCCACAGTAAGGATTACAGTAAGAAGTATTCCCATGTACATTTACTTTTATTGATATGGTAAAATACTATTATATTATATTATAATCCATTCTATTCTATTCAGGAAAAGTGGAATTGGTTGCATGTCGCTGCAAGATACCTGAGATCTGCTCGAAATATTGATGACTGCAAATAGGCTAAATTAATGTAGCCTACCTTCATATTAAAGGGATATTTCTCTTTCAACAAACGTCTGGTAATCCTATCGTCTAATCAGGCTTTTATGAACACCCTGAACATTTTTTAATTTGCTTGATTCAATATTTAGATATTTGATGTAAATGTTACCAGGCCCTCGGCCTCTCCCCACAGACACCCATTGTAACATCAAACTTTATTTTAACCATGATAGATTCATTAAAAACACCCATTATTTTTTTCTGGGGACTCATATTACCCTCCTAATATGTGAGCAGGTCATGTTTTTTCATCATGTTTTAACCCTAACCCTAACCCACCACAAAACATAATGGGTGTTTTTAATGAATGGTTCTACCACTTTTTCGAGTCACGTGTTCAAATACTGGATTCTGATTGGCTAAATTCCAGAGGTTATGAGAGGACAACTGCCGCAAAGTTGTGTGTCCGAGATCAATGCGCCTCAGTGTACATCCGGGGACTTCAGGAGGTAGTCCCCCAACCAACAAATGAAGGTCGCAGCGGTCCTATGTTTACTAACGTGCGTACTATCGTCGCCGATTTATTTGGATCCAATGCAATCCGCCAACTTTAAAGCCCCTTTTCTCTGAACCTATGCCTTTCTGGAAGCGAACAGCCTCTATTTACGGCCGGAACGGTGCTTTTAACTGACGTTAGCTTAGCTGTAAGCTAGACGCATGGATTAGTATGGAGTTGGCGCCATCTGTTGGTGAGTAGAAGATGTTGTTGGTGGAACTATCTGCTGTCTCGCGGAAGTTTTATAGGCAATAATGATTGTAACTTAAGATCCTTGCAAGTTACAACTATGTGTTTTCTTTCATGTATACGGGAAAAAGTGGTAGAAAAGCTATTTACCACTCGGGGTCGGACATTATGCTCTCATAATGTCCTCTCACTCGGGGTAAATTGCTTACTTAAAATGGAGTCTGAAGTTACAATGGGTGTGTGTGGGGGCAGAAGCCTTTCCCCTGTTTCCCTGTTGAAAGTGGAATATCCCTTTAAGGACTATATATAATTTGCATATATGACTTGTTGATAGAAAAATCTAAATCAAAAGAGTTTTGATGAATAAAAACATGGTTCATCCTGCTTTTGTTTCTGTTTGACGAATTATGCATCAATAACTAACCTTTTCTGCTATACATGTATGAGTTTCAAGCCAAATATTCACATCTGATCTAAAATTAGTATATCATTTCAAATTCCCCATGTAGGCTAACCTAGAAAAACACATTTAGTTCAAGTTTCTACCTTGTTTAGTCAAAAATATTTTGACTTAAATAGTTTCAGCCTTGCAGTGGCGGCCATGTTGGATTTCTCAATTTTGAGCCATTTAGGAACATTTTTGAGCATTATATACAGCAAATTTGGATTCAGCATCCCTTAATACCCCTAGAAAAGTTGTATATAATAAATATTCACAAAATGCCTTCGGGGTTCTGATTTTCTGAAAGTTGATCCTGTCTATACCCATCCCCCCAAAATGTATCCACAAAAGTGGAATCTGAAAATGGGGGTTTCAAGGGAGGCAGGATGTAAAGGGCAAACCTGTAGTCAGTGTTGAGACACTGAGCTTTAAGCATGCATTTTGTGTTGATGCATGCAGTTTCATTTCTGCATTTATCTTTGTCTTAGTCTTTTGAATAACACACGATTTAGTCTTAGTCTTCTGATTTTTTTTTGGTCTAGTCTTGTTTTAGTCGACTCCTTTTTTTAGTCTTAGTCTTATGGGATTAGTCTTAGACTTTTAGTCTTTGTCTTTTAGGAGAATGTTTTTTAGGCTAAATATAACCACATTGTGAACAAGTCATTGTCTTCTATGAATGTTCATTGGCTTGACCACGCGGTATATTTTTTATTTATGTTGACATTTTCATTATATATTAAACTTAAGGATGTTAATGTAGTACTTGAGGCCCAAAAGTTGAATTCCCTGTCTAACTGTCTTCGTCTCACATTTCAGGATTCACTCGATGGTCCGCATACAGCAGCCACGTCAGATCCGCTTCCAGTGTCGAAGCCGTCTGTATCTGCAGAGCCAAACTCTTGTCCCGCAACTGCCGACAGCAGGGACAACCTCTAATTCTCTTTCTGCATCAGCGCCAGTGTCTCCTCTCTGCTGCCAAGTCAACCGGTTCGCTACAACAGCCCCAAGATGAACTCAAATACACATTTAGGACTCTTGAGGCCCACGTTCATTTCTTCTCTCAGCCACCACCTGGAAACAGTGTGAACGTCAACAGAAGTGACGTGTTGGGTTGTGCCCTCAGAGCCTTTAAAAGAAAGACTTTCAGCCCCCAAAAAAGGCTCGACGTTGTGTTTGTGGACTCTCTGGTCAGGGAGAGGGTGCCGTTGACACGGGCAGACCGACCAGAGAGTTCATCGCGCTACTTAAGCAGGCCATACTGTCCTCTCAACTCTTTGTGGGTTCGGCTGAGAGTAGGAGTCTTGCGCTGGACGCAGTAGCTATGTACATGAGGGTACAGCACTTTACACCTAGACACACCTTGAAAAAAATAATTTAGAGATCCCAGGCTGCACTTTACACCTAGACACAGACACACCTTGAAACAAATTTATTTACAGATCCTAGGCTGCACTTTACACCTAGACACACCTTGAAACAAATGTATTTAGAGATCCTAGGCTGCACTTTGCAGCATATACACTGTCAATCAAGAAATGTGTCAAAGCACTGTCAATCAAGAAATGTGTCATTGTAGTCCTAAGACAAGAAGGGAAAATATTGAGAAATGTCTTCATAGACTTCCTGCAAATACACAATTGTGGGCTTGTAGTAGACAGGGAGACGTATGCAGTGGTGGACAGTTTCTGCTACCTGGGAGACATGCTGAACGCTGATGGGGGGTTGGACCTAGCGGTGACCACAAGGGTGAGAAGTGGGTGGAAGAAGTTCAGGGAACTCATGCCATTTTTAACATCCAAGGCCCCATCCCTGAAGATGAAAGGGCAAGTGTACTCAGCCTGCGTCAGAAGTGGCATGACGTATGGAAGCGAGACATGGGCCCTGAAGGTGGAGCATGAAGACAAGCTGAACAGAGCAGAGATGAGGATGCTTTGATGGATGTGTGGTGTGTCACTGAGGGACAGAAAGACCAGTGAAGGCTATTGCGGATGTGGTGAGGAGAGGCAGACTGTGATGGTACGGACACATAATGAGGAAGGAAGAGAATGATTGGGTGAAGAAAGTTATGTCGTTTAACGTAGAGGGGACAAGACCAAGTGGCCGGCCTAAGAAGACCTGGCAGACGACCGTGGTGGCTGACATGAGGGCACTCGGCATCGACCATGAGGTGGCCATGGACCGTTCCCGGTGGAAGAAAGCCATAGCGAGAAGCCAGTCCACCCCAGCGGTGCCTGGAAAGCGGACTTAAAACAGATGATGATGATGTTAGCCTGTCTTCCAAAACCAAAAATGTCTGTCCCCCGTTTCAGCACTATGTCGTCCGTCTGCCTTGTCCACGGAGGAGTTGGACCCTGTGTCTTCTCAGAAAGGCTTCTCTGGTTTGCAGAAGGCAAGTTTCATAAGTAGAGCATTTTCTCAGTTTTCTAAAAAGACAGTATAGAAGATAAGAGGAAGTACAATTAACTATTCAAAAACTTAAGGTAGGGTAGATGTTGTGCCACAGGGTTATATGTGGCAATTTATTTAGTTCATTTGCAGACTAAGAAACATGGTTTGGCTTAAGTGCTGACATGACAGTCTTTGTGAGACAGTCCAAGGCTGTCGGTCAGAGAAACAATGCTTGCTTTAGGTCAAAAGGCTGTTTTACGTTATGTTGCCTGAAAAGCGCAGATATTATCCAGCTCTTAATGTCTGAGGGACCTCTGGAGAGGGACACCAAGTTGTTGGCATCGTACATTGTTTATAACCCTGTGTTAACTTTGGTCGGAGGAAATTCATTGTACCAAGGCTTTGGCTAACTAATTAATAACTTGCAACTTGGAGGTTCAGTCTGAACAGTCCAGACTCTCCCAAGTAGGTGGTCTTGGAATGGTCGTGCGAAATATGAGCGACCGGGACGAGCTTGTGCAATGGGCGCTCGACTTCTACTTGAATGGACAACTCTGTTTGCCTATACGAGAGTGAGTATGTGTGTGAGAACATTAGCCATTTCGGTTAAATGTCTAGTTGCTATTAATGTTTGCTGTTTACCTGTATTAGATGAATCCAGTAACACAAAGAAACGCATCATTTCCATGGACTGTAGTTAATGATTTTAAACAAGCACACACTTGTGTTGTATGCCATGTATTTTCTAATCTGTTAAGGTTGCGTGACGGCATGGAGAACCTCGGAGCCCGAGCTCGTGCAATCGGCGCTCGACTTCTACTTGAATGGACGACTCTGTTTGCCTCTACAAGAGTGAGTGTGTGTGAGAACATTAGCCATTTCGGTTTAATGTTCTAGTTGCTATTAATGTTTGCTGTTTACCTGCATTAGATAAATCCAGTAGCACAAAGAAAAGCATCATTTCCATGGACTGTAGTTAATGATTTTAAACAAGCACACACTTGTGTTGTATGTATCTATATTATCTAATCTGTTAAGGTTGCGTGACGGCATGGAGAACCTTGGAGTCCTGCAGGCCCGAGCAGGTCCTCCGAGACCACACAGCCCTGCACAGACTTTTTGTGGGAGGCCCCCCAGAACCTCTGACTGCAGAAGATTTGAAGGGGCTCATCAAGGTCCTTTATTCGGTGGCGGGGAGCTCAAGGAGATCTGCTGAGGAGCGAACCCTTTCATTTTGGAGGGATTGGCTAACTGACGTAGAGGGTAGGTGTCACACTTTGAATACTGCAAATAAAAAAGGGCTACTGTACTGATAAAGTTTCACAATCAATGACACAGTAATGCTGTATATTGTTTTTGAGCACTTCGGTTCACTAAAACATCATATCTAGGTTATGTACATTAATGACAACTGGTGTACAAATACAGTGACTGTAGACAGTCACTGCTGCCCGGACCTGGAGTATGTGACTGTTAAATGCAGGCCATTTTATCTCCCTAGGGAGTTTACTGTTGTCATGACGACTGTTGTTTACATCCCACCGGATGCTAATGCTAACGTGGCTATCGGACATTTATATAGCAGTATTAGCAGCCTGCTGAGCAAATATCCTGATGCTGTGTACATCGTAGCAGGGGACTTTAATCATGCGGACTTGAAAGCAGCATTCCCTAAATTCCACCAGCATGTAAAATGTGCTACTAGAGGAGCTAACACTCTGGACAAGGTCTACTCTAACATCAAGCTGGGGTACAGGGCAAAACAACTGCCGTGCCTGGGCGAGTCTGGTGAACACCAGTCTGACCATATGTCCCTGCTTTTAATTCCTGCATATGCCCCTCTCAGGAAAACTGCTCCAACCATTACAAAAACTGTTAAAACCTGGCCTGATGATGCCTCTCAGCAGCTGCAGGACTGCTTTGATAGAACCAACTGGGACATTTTTGAACACCAGGACCTGGATTTGTTCACAGACAGTGTTTTGTGTTATATTAACAACTGCACAGACACTGTCACAGTGGACAAACGTATCCGGGTCTACCCCAACCAAAAGCCCTGGATGACCCGGGAGGTCCAGCGGCTGCTGAAAGAGAGGAACACCGCCTTCAGGTCTGGGGACAGGGCTCACTACAACCTAGCCCGAACCAACCTGAAGAGAGGCGTCAGAAAGGCCAAGTCAGACTACAGGAGGAAGATCGAGGACCATCTGGACAGCAACAACAGCAGACAGGTGTGGCAGGGAGTCCAGCAGCTCACCAACTACAAGACCACCAGCGGAGCTGTTGGAGGTGACGCCTCGTTGGCAGAGGAGCTAAACATCTTCTTTGCCCGCTTCGAGGTAGAGTCACCGGAGGCTGCCACGTCACACGCCACGGTCCACAGCAGCTTCACCCTCACAGTGGAGGAGCATGATGTGAGGCGCACGCTGCGGGCCATCAACCCCAGGAAGGCGGCGGGTCCCGATGGCGTCACCGGACGTGTACTGAAGGACTGCACGGACCAGCTGGCTGGAGTCTTTACCAAGATTTCCAACCGGTCCCTTGCCCAGTCCACTGTCCCACTCTGTCTAAAATCTTCCACCATAGTCCCTCTGCCCAAGAAACGCAACATCTCCAGTCTAAATGACTACCGGCCAGTCGCACTCACCCCAGTGGTGATGAAATGCTTTGAAAAGCTGGTCCGGGATCACATTACATCTCTCCTGCCCATAGGCTTTGACCCCCACCAGTTTGCTTATAGGGCAAATAGATCCACGGAGGACGCCGTAGCTACAGCTCTCCATGCTTCACTGTCCCACCTGGAGCAGTCGGGGAGCTACTTGCGGATGCTCTTCGTGGACTTTAGCTCTGCGTTCAACACCATACTCCCTCACAGACTGGTGGATATATTGGGGGAACTGGGTTTTCCACACAACACCTGTATGTGGATTAAGAGCTTTTTGTCCGGTCGCAGCCAGAGGGTGAGAGTGGGCCCTCACACGTCCACATCCCTTAGCCTCAGTACCGGCTCCCCACAGGGCTGCGTGCTGAGCCCGCTGCTCTACACCCTCTACACTCACAAATGCACCCCCGCCCACCACAGCAACACCATGGTGAAGTTTGCGGATGACACCACAGTAGTAGGGCTCATCTCCAAAGGGGATGAGTCTGCCTACAGGGACGAGGTGGTGCAGCTGACAGCGTGGTGTAGAGAGAACAACCTGCTCTTAAACACATCAAAGACCCAGGAACTGGTCATTGACTACAGGAAGAATAAAACGGACATTCCACCACTAATCATCAACGGGGACTGTGTGGAGAGGGTGTCCTCTTTTCGTTTCCTGGGAGTCCACATCGAGGAGGGTTTGACCTGGACTGTGAACACCTCTGAGCTGGTGAAAAAGGCCCAGCAGAGACTATACTTCCTGAGGGTGCTCAGGGGTAATAACATCTCCCAGAGACTGCTTGTGTCCTTTTATCGGTGCTCTATAGAGAGCATCTTAACATACTGTATATGTGTGTGGTACACCAGCTGCACAGCAGCTCAGAGGTTACAGATCCAGAGGGTCATAAACACAGCACAGAGAATCGTTGGCTGCCCTCTCCCCAAACTAGAAGAACTACACAGGTCCCGCTGTCACAAAAAAACAGAGAACATTTTAAAGGACACGTCCCACCCCGGTCATTCCCTGTTTGATCTGATGCCATCAGGCAGAAGGTACAGATCGATAAAGTCAGGTACAGCCAGGTTTAGTAACAGCTTCTATCCCGCAGCGGTAGTTACACTGAACGCTGCTAAGAAACGTTGATCTGATTAACATGTTTGATGGTGCTGTTGGGTTAAGTGCAATATGAGTTTGTGCAATAACAGCTGCTTTTATTTACATGTTTGTCTATGCTGCGCATGCTAAGTGCAATAGGGGTTGTGCAATGACGGAAAGTATGGTTCTGTGTATGTTTTGTTTTATGTTTTAGATATATTTTGGTGATGCACTGATCGTTTGGCACTTTTAATTTCGTTGTACTTGTGACAATGACAATAAAGATCTATTCTATATCTTTTCCTTTACAGCTGGGGAGGCAGTGCTAGAGGGGGAAGCGGAGAAGGATTAAGACATCCTGGATGGATGGGAAGCAGTTGATGAGGAACGGGCAGACGGGTAGGTGCCACTTCAAAGGCGTGTGACATTGGAGGAAGTGCTGCGTTTTGCAACTGGAGCAAAGACTATTCTTGGATTCACCCCACTGCCGACAGTGAGCTTCCTTCACGAGACAGACGGTGGGCGATATGGTTAATTATCGTTGAGACGATAAAATGTCTCCACGATATGCCTTTTCAGAGGTATCGTATATACAGTATCCTGATACAATTGAGGGAGCCTTGTAAAGAAAATCATGTTTAATCAAGATTAAACAGAGTTCAGTGTACTTCCTCTTATGTTCTATAATCTATACTGTCTTTTTAGAACACTGAGAAAATGCACTACTTATGAAACTTGCCTTCTGAGCAAGCCAGCCTTAAGTTCTTCGTCGTCATTCTATGTCAACAGGAGGTGCTGGCCTCCTGATAAAATTGTGTATCGTGATACAGCTTGGGAAAATGTTCATATTGCATTTTCCATTTTCCAACTAGTCCTTTAATGGTTACATTAGCCCCATTTCCACTGTAGAGCCAACCCAGAACTAGAAGCAGAACCTGTGAAGTTCCGTGACCAAGTTCTGCTTACGTTTCCATATAACCAAACCTAAACAATAAAAGAGCAGCAGCGCTGCTGGCCCCGCCCATACTGTAGGTTCCCAGAACTAAAGTTTAGTTCTACCTCAGGAGCAGGACCTAAAAAAGGTTCCAAGAACCTTGTCTGGAAACGGGCCGTACGCATTGGAAAAAAATCCGAACCAAAAAAATAGGTTCAGGTTCCTGAAAGTTCTGGTTCCACCTAAGGCCTAAGGCAGTGATATTCAACTGGCGGCCCGCGGGCCAAATGTTGCCCCAGCAGAGCTTTCTTATGGCCCCTGGAGAACATTACATATTCCAATGTAAATTAAATGTAACAAATTACAGGATGACCATTTTGAATGTTCAGCAATTTATTGTTTCACCATGTTGCTAAGCAGCTCGGCAACAACAAAACAAGAGCTCAACAGATGAGTTCTGTGTGCAGTTCAACCATCCACTTGAAACCATTTTACCCCAAAGAAATAATTCACCTGGATTGTGTCCATATTCTCCATCATCAAAATCTTAAGCCTGTGCTCTATAAAGGACTGTCACAGAAAACATCAAAATGCATGAATGCAGTATAAAGCAGGGCCCAATAAGTTACCATAGCCTAATGGACATACAGTACATGTCCATTGTCTCCATTTCTGGGTCTTGAGTGGATGTACCCAAAGAAATAATTCACCTGGATTGTATCCATCTTCCATATTCTCCATCATCTTTAACTTCAAGCACATCTTGTGCTCTTATCAGTCGGTGTAAATATTTCACCTTGCCAGCCTGCCTCAAATACGTTTTTGTATTTTGTGCCCATCTCTGCCTAATGGACATACTGTACATGTCCAATGTTGGGTCGTATCGGAAATATAGCGAACAGCAAACAGTGAAACAGTTAACCATGATCATTTTCGTTTCTGTTCTGTTGTCACAGTCTTGTGGCCCTCAACTTCAATTGATTTTACAATTGTGGCCCACTGCCTAATCTAGTTGAATACGCCTGTTCTAAGGGTTGGTTTTATTATTTTAATAAAAAAAGAATGCCTATTGTTAAAATGTGTTAAAGTGATTTCAAATAATTGTGGTGGTGTTGTCTTTTGTTACCTGATGTTTGAGGAAGTACATCTCAAAAGCATTTAACTAAATTTACTTTTTGCACCACTTCTGACTTAAGTTGTGCTGTTTAGATTGTGCTTGGCCACACTGGCCTGTTGAAAGCATCTAACAAACTGAAGATGGCCTGGCCTGCACTCTACAAAACATCCTGTCGATTAATTAAAGAGAATTTCTCTTGTTTACTTGTTGGTGTCATTGCACATCTATTTTAAATATTTGAAAATGGCTAAATAGTTACTGGTATGACTTCAAATGTTAGAAACTTATAGGATTTGATCCATTATAGTCAACAGGTGATGTTGCAACAGTGCCACCTTCTTACATTTCCCAGTACAAATATTCAATGCATTTTGAGATTGTCATTGAGTATTATGATATGGTGTTTATTTTACAAAAATGCATTAAACATTGATTATAAACTATTAATTTTCCAAAAGGGCATCAGACTGTGGAGAAATAAGAGAAGACTAATTTCAGGACCTGAACTTGCAACGTTCAGTTGCAATTGATGTACAAGGTGAGCTATTGGGAGATATGTGAAAGAGTGGATTCAGTCTATTTAAAGAATTGAAAAATCTAAAGTTTGAAGGGGAAAAAAATAAGAATGTAGAATATATATGGCATTTCTAATTCATTATACTGACACGCCATGATATAGGGCTGAGCTTGATTTGCTGGGTTTGGCAAAGTTTGTTTGGAGTCATTTTAATGGTTTGTATTTGAATTAATATTAGCCCGACTGAGAAACATATTTGTTCTCATTCAGATTGAATTAGACAGGTACATTGTGTTATTAGTGTGGTTGTAGTCCTGGGGAGTGGGTAAACGTATTTATTGTAGATAAACTTGATTTGTGAATGGCCAAATGCTAGGGTAGGAAGGCCATCAAATAAAACAAGATTTTAGTCCATTGAAAGATTTTTTTGAATTTAAGGGTTAAGGATGATAACCTTATCCGCTGTGAAATAGATAAATGATGGTATTTACAATCTTGTGACTATCAAAGTCATTGAATTGGTTTAAAGCTGGGGACTCGGGAGTTAAGATTTCAGAAGCTCAATAAAAAACACTGGTGTCTGACATGACAAGAAAGACGCCACAGTACCGCCTGCAGTGACAGCTTTGGCCAGTAGGAGGGCTTGGAGCTGCTGCGAGTAGCTAACTTGTTGCGCATGCGTGTGAACTGCGTCTAGATCCAGGAAGGACTGCAAGAAAAGAGACCAGACCCCTATGGACCAGACACGCAGGGAAATACACATCACGAGAACAGAAGTAAAATAATCCAGAATAAACAATATAAAGGAGGAAAACACAGGACGGAGGGGAATATAAACTTCAGCCAGGTAGGCCTGTGTCTGGTTTGATGCAACATGGTTACTGTTTGTTAACTATACCGTATGCTAACGTATTGGAATACAGTTTACAGTTTACAGTTTAGGCATTTAGCAGACGCTTTTAATCCAAAGCGACTTACAATAAGCAAATAACATCACAATAATAAACAAGATAATATGTCAGAACATCATCAACAATATAACAAATGCAAATGGATATCTATCTAGAAAAAACACAGTAATAGTCTAGACTAGCGCATAGGCCTATAAACAAACAAAAAAAAGACTACCTTTCTTCTGTTAAAACAATAACGAATGAAAGGCAGATATACAAGCTCACAACGCGCCGCTAAGCAAGCACCACTTTATGAGCTTGTAGATCGGCTATTTTCACTACTACTTGTACATTTGTGTTCTTGGGTTTCTTCGTGCAATTCAATTGCAACAAATAATTCAATGCGTTTATTTTAAAAGTCCAAGCTGCCGTTCGCCTGCTCCGTCCGCGGCTATAGTCTCTTATTTTGAAAGCCGCTCACGACCTTTTGATATTTACCCGGAAGTGTTAAAGCGTACACAGTAATGGCGGATCGATCATAGAATAGGGATCGATGCCTTTCAGTTTGTACCATTTTAGCGAAAATCCAATGCCATCCTTCCCAGCCAGCACGCCCACATGGGTCCCGCATGGGTACAGGGTGGGCTTCCCTACATGGGCCCCATGTGGGAATGTCCGCGGTTTCCACAAGGGTCCCTTGTGGGTTAGCCCACGTGGGATCTGTGTGGGTTCTACATGGGCCCGGGGTGGGCCCCACCTCGGCTAATTTATATGGGACCCAGGTGGGAACCACTTGGGCTAGCCCACGTGGGCTCAACGTGGGTTCTACATGGGCGCTGGGTGGGCCCCACCTCGGCAAATTTATATGGGACCCATGTGGGAACCGCCTGGGCTAGCCCACGTGGGTTCTATGTGGGAATGTCCGCGGTTTCCACAAGGGTCCCTCGTGGGTTAGCCCACGTGGGCTTAACGTGGGTTCTACATGGGCGCTGGGTGGGCCCCACCTCAGCTAATTTATATGGGACCCAGGTGGGAACCACTTGGGCTAGCCCACGTGGGCTCAACGTGGGTTCTGCAGGGGCCCTGGGTGGGCCCCACCTCGGCAAATGTATATGGGACCCAGGTGGGAGCCGCTTGGGCTAGCCTGTGTGGGCTCTAGGTGGGTTCTACATGGGCCCTGGTTGGGCCCCACCTCTGCAAATTTGTATGGGACCCAGGTGGGAGCCGCTTGGGCTAGCCTGTGTGGGCTCTAGGTGGGTTCTACATAGGCCCTGGTTGGGCCCCACCTAGGCAATTCTATGCGGGAACCATAGGGGATAAACGTGGGATCCAAGTGGGTTCAACCTTGCTCCTAGGAAGATTTTAATGGTAGACTAAAACAGTGTTTGACATGAACTGTGTTAATTATTGAAACACCTGAAATACATTTTGGATGAAAATAGACAATATACTGTATATTTGACAACGTTTATTACAAAAATAAACAAGATAATAAAATACGATATAGATAAAGATAGCAGCAGCATGAAGGCAAACAGATCAAATGTGCAAGTGTACATACAGTACATCAGTGGTTCTCAACCTGTGGGTCGGGACCATAGACTGTGGTCGGGACCCCCAGGGGGGTCCCCAAATTATTTTGGGGGGGTCCCCAGATGATTAACTTAATGTGCAACATTGTTTTCTCACTCAACAGTAAACAATCCAACATGAAATGTAAGTGTATAGAGGGCATATGCACATTTCTAAAGTGACAATTTAGGACTTTTTAATACCTCTAGAGGCAAGAATTGTGAAAATAGCCGATCTACATGCTCACAACGCCTCAGGTTGCGAGGCGTTGTGAGCAATGTAGATCTGCTATTTTCACAATAGAACCGTGTATATACAAAAAAAAGAATTTTACTGGGGGTCCCCAGTTCAAATATGATTATTTTGGGGGTCTTGACCAGAAAAGGTTGAGAACCACGGCAGTACATTAAAGAAAACACTTGAAATGCAAAAAGAGATATTGCTCCACAGATTGCTAACAGAACAAAATAAAGGATAAAAATTTTCCAAAAACATAAATTGCGTAAGAGGTGCATCAAAATCTTGAATTTTGTAACAAAACTGTTTTAGGGCATAGGTTTTCTGGAATCCAGTGTTCATTCATGTTGCATTCATCATCTGGGTCCGTTGTGCTTGTGGGTGTTTTTTTTTAGCCAACCACAGGGGAGGGAGAGAGAGAGTTTGTCTATTGGGGTGGCACATCACCCAGTTCTTTTTCTGTTGTATAGTCCTTACACTCGGTTGCAGCAATCCAGTCGAGTGTGTCATTGTCTAGGTCATGATCATTCTCGGCCATGATCACCATTCAGTGGCTGGTATATAGGGAAGCTGATCATCACATGCTACACAGTCTGTGATGGATCCTGTGCTGCACTGAAACGTCCCACACCTGTCCTCAGCTGATTGAGGGTTGTCCACTCCTTACAGGGGAGGTGCTGGTCAGGAAAATCTGTGAGATCCTTGATGAATTGGTGAAGCCTGGATGGTTCCGCTGCCTTCCACTGTTCTGTCCATCTTGCCTTCACCCAGGAAGCCTTATCTCCCACATGGCAATTCCTGAGTTTATGACAAAAGTCAAAGAAAGGAAAAGCCACAAGATATGAATGTAAAGTAGTAGTCATTCTATCTTTAAACACACTTACACTGGCGTCACCAGGAATGAGATTTTAGTAGGCGAAATGCCAGCCGAAATGCCAGTGAAGTGAGCTTGTAGATCGGCTATTTTCAAATGGACAAAATGTATAGGGCTGAAGAGATTAATGTAGGCCTATGTTTTATAGCCTAATAATATTCTAAATAAGTAACTAGTAACTAAAGTCCAATAGTGTAGTATACAGGAGGAGACATCATTTGGTGAGTGTGTGCACATTTGATTCTTTGTAAAGCCAGGTGACGATGACCCAAAGTAAACCCCCGTCACCCAATGGAAACAATAGCAAAAATTTGCATCTCTATAAGCAAGTTGAGTAGGCTATCAGCTGCCTACTGTCTACGTGCCTGCTGACTGTGGACAAACTTGTTTTGAATTCTCAATGTTTACAGGCCAAGGACCCCTAGTTGAGAGAGATGAAGCAGGGACCAACACCTTTTCCTTGCTTCCATATAGTTTCATCATGACAGGAAAATCATCATTGTATTTTGGATCCATGTCAATTTGTGTTTCAGATATTTAACCACTTGAACAGTCAATACTTAATAAAGTTGACATTTCACTCGGCACTTGGTCTGCTCTTTTCCCTCTCTATAAAACCTCTTTGCCCAAATGTCTGATCTACAAGCCTTGCACTGCGAGGCGTTGTGAGCTTGTAGATCTGCTATTTTTGGCTCAAGTTCTTCAACAAATCTGCCCCTTCCACTAGTTAGCTGCAGCTATATGCTGTCACATTCAACTTCAGTTTTTTCCACACAACATTTAAGTTAGCCAAGCATTATGTAAGTTTATATTACCATTGTCACTTATGGGGTACTTCATTGTCTGTCTGTAGTTCGAAGCCTCTGCTTTTCAGGTTTGTGTTGAGCACATTTTCTTCATGAAAGAGGGAACAAAAGAGATTTCAAAAGTTAAAGCAATGTAAATGTCAATGTAGGCCTACACATATTTGAGGAGGGGAAAAAAGTTATGTTCTGGCCCACCTTTAAGCATCTGGCTGCACTAAATACTTAAATGCTCTGCACACAACTCTGACAAAACATTGCCAATTTACAAGCTCATAACATATGTGCTGTGATGCTTCATTAGCTAGTAGAACTGCTATTTTTGTGGGTTTGCCCAGAATAGGGACACTATAGGGTACATTAACCAACATATACAGTAGGCTACATTAAAACATAATATATAACAATATTGGCCTGTCTAAATCCATGGTTTGAAATAATTGGTTGCAATGTGATAACTAGAGCATAAAACATGTAACTTGTTGTTTAAAGATAATGTCCTTATAGTTAAGTTGACAAAAACAACAAACCTTGAGTTAAAACTAGGCTAGTCTCTAGGCTAGTTTGAGAAGATTTTAGAATATAGATTAGATAATGAGGTTACTTACCACATACTTTTGGATTTTTTTAAGGTCCATTCGTGGAACCTCTCATGAAGTTCCTCACTCTCAAATGACAAAGAAAAAGAGATTCAGTTTGAAAAAGTCTGGGAAGGACAGTGATTGGCTAGACGGTCAATAGCACCTACATGTGAAATCACCCTGTATTCACATGGTAATGAGAGTCTTGGTTTGGTCTACTCACTGTGCCTGCCTGCCTGCCTGCCTGCCTGCCTGCCTGCCTGCCTGCCTGCCCCTGCCTTTTTGAACAAAATGAATCAAGTAGAATGTGGTGTTGTAGCCTAGCGTAGCGAGACTATATACTAATGCAGCTAACTAAATGCAATATTAGGTGGATTGTTTAGCTCTGCTAGGCTATTGGTGTTGTACAAAGCAGCTATAACTAGCAGCACATAAAGCAAAGTCCAAAGTCTGGCCAATCGTGGAACACCGACAGATTGTGTATGGCCTGAGGCTTTTCTCCTAAAATGTTTATAACCACACATAATAACTACAGTTTTGCAGTGGAATGCGTTGTGATCTTGTAGATTGGCATATTTGAGTGTGGATTTGACCAGGAGTCTGCTTAACTTATTTTAATGAATATAATGTAAGTGGGGCGGCATAGCTCAGGGGTAGAGAAACCGTTATTAGAGCACGAAGGGTTCCCCAAGGGTTCCCAGTTCGAATCCGGGCTCCCCCTGAGTTAATGTCGAAGGTTCCTTGGGCAAGACTCTGAACCCCACATTGCTCCCGGTGAGTAGGTTGGTGCCTTGCATGGTTTCCTCCGCCACCGGTGTATGAATGTGTGCGTGAATGGGTGAATGTAATGCACAATCTCTGTAAAGCGCTTTGGATAAAAGCGCTATATAAATGCACCATTTACCATTTACCAATGTAATGTTGTCGAATGTTGTTTTAGGAGCATATGAACAAAATAGAAATAATGAAATTAATGTTTTTCCTACTACCACCAGACAGGTTAAAAGCACACGCACGCACGCACGCACGCACGCACGCACGCACGCACGCACGCACGCACACACACACACACACACACACACACACACACACACACACACACACACACACACCACCAGTGGTCCTTTATTATTATTATTATTATTACCCTTATTAATATTATGAATAACCTGTGTATAGATATTTTGGTCAAGCTGTTGTTAATAACTAGGCTACTCTTGGTTGGTCCATATGGAAATATGTAAAGGAAATATGTTTTTCCCCCACTGCCTAAGCCAAAATTCACAGCAAAAGAAAATGAAACTGGGTAATGATAAAAAAAAATACACCAATGTAGGAACTGCAGGGATTGAAGCTTGAAGTGTATGAAAATGTATGTAGACCAATGTGGGAACCACGTGAGCCAGCCCACTTCCATCCCATGCACAGTTATCCCACATGTAGCCCATGTGGAAACCATGTGGGCCAGCCCACTTCCAACCCATGCCCAGTTAGCCCACATGTAGCCCATGCAGGAACCATGTGGGCCAGCCCAATTCCACCCCATGCCCAGTTAGCCCACATGTAGCCCATGCCTGAACCACGTAGGCCAGCCCACTTCCATCCCATGCTCAGTTAGCCCACATGTAGCCCATGCGGGAACCACGTGAGCCAGCCCACTTCCTTCCCATGCCCAGTTATCCCACATGTAGCCCATGCGGGAACCACGTGGGCCAGCCCACTTCCATCCCATGCCCAGTTAGCCCACATGTAGCCCATGCGGGAACCATGTGGGCCAGCCCATGTCCATCCCATGCCCAGTTAGCCCACATGTAGCCCACGTGGGAACCACCTTGTCCAGCCCACTTACATCCCATGCCCAGTTAGCACACATGTAGCCCATGCGGGAACGACGTGGGCCAGCCCACGTCCATCCCAGGTCGTTAGCCCACATGTAGCCCATGCGGGAACCATGTGGGCCAGCCCATGTCCATCCCATGCCCGGTTAGCCCACATGTAGCCCATGCGGGAAACACGTGGCCCAGCCCACTTCCATCCCATGCCCACTTAGCCCACATGTAGCCCATGCAGGAACCACGTGGGCCAGCCCATGTCCATCCCATGCCCAGGTAGCCCACATGTAGCCCATGCGGGAACCACGTGGGCCAGCCCATGTCCATCCCATGCCCAGTTAGCCCACATGTAGCCCATGCGGGAACCATGTGGGCCAGCCCATGTCCATCCCATGCCCAGTTAGCCCACATGTAGCCCATGTGGGAACCACTTGGGCCAGCCCACCTCCATCCCATGCCCAGTTATCCCACACGTAGCCCACGTGGGAACCACTTGGGCCAGCCCATGTCCATCCCATGCCCAGTTAGCCCACACGTAGCCCATGTGGGAACCATGTGGGAAAGCCCACTTCCAACCCATGCCCAGGTATCCCACATGTATCCCACGTGGGACCCATGTAATTTGCCCACATCAAGCCCATGCCCACGTGGTACCCAAGTAGCCCAACTCGTACCCATGCGGGACCCATGTGGGCGTGCTGGCTGGGTTGGCATCAAAAGTGTTTTTGGGAGAAAATGGACATCAAAGATGAGAAAGACCGTTGGCTTCCATGTTAAGGGATCACTATTGTGTGCACGTGGATGCGCGATGATGAATCGGTGAGTCCTAGCCTGGGGCTAGCCTAGATACTAATGCATCTAGCTAACTAACTAACTGTAGTATCCCTAGTACCTTGTTTTAATATTGGTTGGGATGTCTAGCTCAGCTAGGCTAGGTCCAGCCCTTGCCAGCTTTATTGTATATACAGTATATTTCGCAAGTATTCGAAGGATCGGCACTATAAATACTCGAGTATATTTTGCGATATCAATCAAAACAATATATATATATATATATATATATATATATATATATATATATATATATATATATATATATATAACGCTCCCTCATACGACGGTGACGCTCGGACGCTACACAGTGTACCTATGTTCCCCAGGTTCTATGTTCCCCACTTTCTTACCACCTAACCCTAACCATAACCTCACTAAACTAATGCTTGAGGTGGGGAGTGTGATGATTAACTATAGCCACAAGGTGTCGCAAGTGAGGTAGGACTGCTCAATCTATATGTAGGCAAGAACAAAGACAGGAAGGCAGTTCATGTAGGCCTAGAGATCACCATGCAAACATGTCTACCCTGTTTGATTTGAATAAAGAAACCTGCAGTTAAAGTACAAGATGAAGATGATAAAAATAAATTGGATAAAGTGCTCGAAAAGTTTGACGCTCATTGCTCTCCAAAGAAGAACGAGACCTATGAAAGATATGTATTTCGTTCTCGAATGCAGCAACAGCGTGAGCCTTTTGACAGTTTCCTCACAGATCTGAAGCTAAAAGCACAGACATGTAACTTTGAGAATCTGAGGGACTCCATGATCCGGGACCAGATCGTCTTCGGCGTGGAGGATAAAAAACTCAGGGAGAGGCTATTGAGGGAAACGGAGCTGACAATGGATGGAGCCATAAAGATCTGCCATGCAAGTGAGCTGTCCCAAATGCATGTCAAGACATTCAGCGAAACAGGGACATACAGCACTGCCATCGTGAGTGACAACTCTGTGTGCACAATATCAAGAGGTGGAAAAAGACGCACACAGATGCGACCTGCACAGCAGCAGATGAGCGACACCACATTCCACTGCAAGCGGTGTGGTTCACAGCACAGACCCAGACAGTGTCCAGCCTTTGGTAAGCAATGCTCTAACTGCCAGGGCAAGAATCACTTTGCTAAACAATGTTTCTCAAAAGGAAAAGAGAGAAAGAAAGGCAAATCTGTATATGTAGTGGATGATGACACTGATCTGAGTGATTCATTTTTCGTTGGCATGGTGAACTGTGAAGATGAGCCTGTAAAAGAGGTTAATGCTATTAAGCAAGATAAATGGATTGCACCACTGCAGATCAATGGAACTTTGGTCACCATGAAGCTAGATACTGGTGCAAAGGCAAATTTGATCAGCATGTCAGATATCCAAGAACTGAAAGAAAAGCCAAAAATACAGAGAAAGACACTTGCACTGAAAGACTATAATGGAAAAGGAATTGACAGTCTAGGAACATGTAAACTGAAAGTAACTGTCAAAGGCAAAGTGCACCACCTACTGTTCTCTGTTGTGGCTGAAGAACGTGATTCCCTGCTGGGTGATAAATCCTGTGAAGATTTGGGGCTGGTGAAAAGAGTGTATCGCATCAACACAGCTGTAAATGAACTAAATGACTCTGTGGACACCATTGTACAGAACTTTGCAGAAGTCTTCAGGGGTCTAGGTTCATTGCCATTTACATACAAAATACAGCTGAAAGAAAATGCACAGCCAGTTGTGCATGCTGCACGACGAGTCCCAGCTCCACTCAAAGACAGCCTGAAGAAAGAGCTGGACAGGATGACAACATTGGAAGTGATCAAAAAGATTGAGGAACCAACAGACTGGGTCAACTCCATGGTCTGTGTGAAGAAAAAGAATGGAGACCTGAGACTATGTATGGATCCAAAAGATCTCAATGAGAACATTAAGCGTGAGTACTATCAAATTCCAAAGCGTGAGGAGATCACCAGGGAGATGGCGGGCGCCAGATACTTTTCAAAGCTTGACGCATCACAAGGTTTCTGGCAGCTGAAGCTAGATGAGTGCAGCACCAAATACTGTACCTTTAATACGCCTTTCGGGAGATACTGTTTCCTGAGGCTCCCATTTGGAATAATCTCTGCTTCAGAAATCTTTCACAGAGCAGTGGAACACATCATTGAAGGACTGGAAGGTGTGAGAGCCTATGTTGATGACATCATTATCTGGGGCTCCACAATCCAGGAGCATAATGATCGGCTGATAAAAGTGATGGAGAGAGTGAAAAAGTTTGGACTAAAGCTCAACCAAAAGAAGTGTCAGTTTGGAGTTCAAGAAATTGTCTTCCTGGGAGACAAACTCTCTGCACAGGGTGTTGAGCCTGACCAAGAAAAGATATGTGCCATACAGAGCATGCCAAGGCCCACAGACAAAGCAGGTGTGTTGCGCATCATGGGTATGCTGAATTTCATTGGCAAATTCATTCCCAACTTATCAGTCAAAACATCCTGCATCCGTGAGCTCCTGCGCAAAGAAAATCTGTTTGAATGGACAGCCAAGCATGAGAAAGAGTGGAAAAATCTCAAGCAGACGCTGACCACTGCACCTGTATTAACTTTCTTTGACCCATCAAAACAGATCAAGGTGTCAACAGATGCATCAAAAGATGGAATAGGTGGAGTTCTCCTACAGGCTGAAGGTGAGCACTGGAAACCGGTGGCCTATGCATCCAGAACTATGACAGAGACTGAATGCAGATATGCTCAAATCGAAAAAGAGTGCCTGAGTTTGGTGTTTGGCCTGGAGAAGTTTCACAGCTACATATATGGCCTACCCACCTTCACTGTGGAGACAGATCATCGACCATTAGTAGCCATCATCAGAAAGAACTTAAATGACATGTCACCAAGAATTCAACGTCTCATGATGAAGATGCTGAGATATGACTTTGAGTTAATATATACACCTGGAAAGCACCTGATAATTGCCGACGCGCTCTCGAGAGCAGCCACAAACAGCTGTGAGAGCACAACAGATGAAGATGTTCAGTGCCATGTGAACATGGTATCTGCTGCACTGCCTGTGTCAGACAAAAAGTTGAAAGAAGTGGCTGAGGAAACGGCAAAAGACACAGAGCTGCAGCATGTTATGGAAAATATGCAGAATGGATGGCCTGTAGGTTCCTGCCCACTATTCTACCACAACAGAGGTGAGCTGAGTGTTGTGGGTGGACTGTTGCTGAAGCAAAACAGAATAGTCATTCCACACAAATTGAGACAGGATCTGCTACAGAGAATCCATGAAGGTCATCTCGGTGTCGAGAAATGTAAAAGAAGGGCAAGAGACACAGTGTACTGGCCTGGAATTAACAAGGACATCGAAAGAATGATCAGCAGATGTGAAACATGCCAGAAGCATAGAAACAAGCAACCCAAAGAGCCTATGGTGTTAGCTGATGTGACAACAGCACCATGGCATAAAGTCGGAATGGACTTGTTTCATCTGAAGGGGAAAGATTATCTTGTGGTCATTGACTATTACTCAAACTTCCCTGAAATGGCATTACTTGCAAACACATCATCAAGCTGTGTCATCACACATGTCAAGTCCATCTTTTCTAGACAAGGCATAGCTTTTGTCGTCCAAAGTGACAATGGCCCCTGTTTCAACAGCAAAGAATGGCAAAGATTTGCAGAACAGTATAATTTCAAGCATGTGACATCTAGCCCACTGTATCCACAGTCAAATGGGAAAGCTGAAAAGGGAGTCCACATTCTAAAGCAGCTGCTGAAGAAAGCTGCTGACAGTGACTCTGATCCATACCTGGCTTTACTCAGCTACAGAGCAACACCACTGGAGTGCGGACTGTCACCTGCTGAGCTGCTGATGAATAGAAAGCTGCGTACTACACTACCATGCATTTCAAAGGAAACATCTAAACATCTGAAACTGGACCAGAAGCTACTACAGCAGAAGAAAAGGCAAAAGTCATTCTATGACAGAACAGCAAAACTGCTTCCACCACTGTCAAGCAATGACACTGTCAGAATTGAAGAGCCTGGTGGATGGAAAACCAAAGCCACTGTTCTTCAAGAAGTAGCTCCACGATCATTCACTGTGAGGACAGAGGAAGGACAAATCTTCAGACGCAATCGCCGCAGTCTTCTCAAAACACCAGAGACTGAAGAGCTCAGTGAGGCCCAGACTGAGTCTGAGTCCATCCCTCCACCTACCACAGATTCTCAAACAACACCACCTGTACAACACACTGCTTCTCCTCTACCCCCTGTACTCAGGAGATCCACAAGAGAAAGCAAAAAGCCTGACAGACTGATCTTGTGATTTTTTTTAAGTGCATTGAAAAAAGAAAAAAAAAATGTAAAAAAGAAGGAGAAAAAGAAAAAAAAAAAAGTAAAAAAAAAAAAAAAAAACATTGTGAAATTAAAGGTTATGTGATGTCTAGATTGTCTAGATTTAGTGCAGGGTAGGAAAGTCAGATTACTTACATTTCTTAAAATTGCTGACTACTTCATTTATGCTGACTAACTCATGCTAAGCGTATTAATAGTATTCATAGTCCTAGTGATGTGCGTAGAACTGTGCTTAGTATTATTAAGTGTGCCTGCTATGCAATAGCAGAACACTTATTGTAATCCGCCATACTTAAGTCAGTCAGTCAGTCAGTCAGTCAGTCAGTAAGTAATGTTCTTGCAAATTTCTGCTCGTAATAACTGCCGCACAATTTACGCCACCGCCGCAATATATACATCAAAACGTGCGGCTCGGCCGGGAATGGTGTGCTATTACTTTTCTTTCCGATCCGCGTTACCATTGCGACGTAATTCGCAAAAAACGACGCCAAAAAACCCCATTCACTTAGAATGGGGGAAATTTCGGCACGTAATAACTGCCGCACGATTTACGCCACCCCCGCAATATACACATCAAAACGTGCGGCTCGGCCGGGAATGGTGTGCTATTACTTTTCTTTCCGATCCGCGATACGATTGCGATGTAATTCGCAAAAAACGACGCCCAAAAACCCCATTGACTTAGAATGGGGGACTCCGAAAAAAAAACAGAAACTTTGGCGCCACATAACTCTGCCGGTTACACCCCGCCATTCCGAAACACCGCTATTCCGAACGTTGACTTCTAACCCTAACCCTACCCCTAACCCTAACCCTAACCCTAACCCTTACCCTAACCCTAACCCTAACCCTAACTAACCCTAACCCTACCCCTAACCCTACCCCTAACCCTAACCCTAACCCTAAACCTAACCCTAACCCTGCTTCGGAATAGCGGTGTTTCGGAATGGCGGACCGTTGCCAACTCTGCCATACTTTTGCCTAGCAACGTGATTTAAACTTTAAAATGCACACACAACTTTGGTCTTTTTCCGGCCAATAGGGATGAGCTGTAATTGATTAAGCCCCGCCCCCTCTGTAACAGGAAGTGCCTCTATAACTCATGAACCGTTTGTCGTACAGACTCGCGGCTGGTGTCATAATTTTTTTTTTTCTCAAAATTTTTTTTTCTCAAAATTTTTTTTTCTCAAAAATTTTTTTTTCTCAAAAATTTTTTTTTCTCAAAATTTTTTTTTTCTCAAAATTTTTTTTCTCAAATTTTTTTTTTCTCAAAATTTTTTTTTTCTCAAAAATGTTTTTTTCTCAATTTTTTTTTTCTCAAAATTTTTTTTTCTCATTTTTTTTTTCTCAAAACATTTTTTTTCTCAAAACATTTTTTTCTCAATTTTTTTTTCTCACATTTTTTTTTCTCAATTTTTTTTTTCTCAAATTTTTTTTTTCCTCAAAAAAATGTTTTTTTCTCAAAAAACTTTTTTTTTTCCTCAAAAAACGTTTTTTTTCTCACAAAACTGTCGTTAAAGTGCGACCCGTGATAACGGCCAAAAATGCGCCAAAACGCCACTAATTAGTCGAAATGGCTGACTTCCTGTTTGGTTTCTGATTGGCTGCTGGCCTTGTGACGTGGGTAGAGCTGCGAGGGCCCGGTCATCGCTGCTTGCAGCTTTAATTCATTAATCGTCCATGACCTTAATTGGGGCCTATTTCGCCAAACAGGAAGTGCCCCTCACCAAACAGGAAGTGACCCTTGATCTCGTGAACCGTTTGTCATACAGACACGCGGGTTGCGTCAAATGACAAGATTAAGAGTCCTTAAACTTAATTGGGGCCTATTTCGCCAAACAGGAAGTGCCCCTCACCAAACAGGAAGTGACCCGTTTTCTCGTGAACCGTTTGTCGTACAGACATGTGGGTGGTGTCATATGAAGAACAATAATGTTAACGTTTATGCAAAAAAATGCTAATGTTAATAACGCTAATGCTAACACCAACCGCTACACAAGGTTGCACAGACTTAGCGAGCTGCAGGCACACTTAAAATTTCTTAGAAATTTTCTTTTCTAGTTTGCATTATTTGCTACTTCACAGAAAGGGGGATGTGATGATTAACTATAGCCACAAGGTGTCGCAAGTGAGGTAGGACTGCTCAATCTATATGTAGGCAAGAACAAAGACAGGAAGGCAGTTCATGTAGGCCTAGAGATCACCATGCAAACATGTCTACCCTGTTTGATTTGAATAAAGAAACCTGCAGTTAAAGTACAAGCTCATCATTGTCTCAACGAACAGAACAGGGAGGTTGGACGTTACATGTCTCCTTTCCGACATGTCTCCATTCAGAGTTCAGACACTAACCCTATCTCTTACCCTAACCCCCCCATGGAAGTGTTGCCACTCCGACAATAAGAAGTCACTGTCGGAATGGAGATATGTCTGAATGGAGACATGTTCCCATGTCTCCATTCAGACATATCTCCATTCCGACAGTGACTTCTTATTGTCGGAGTGGCGACACTCCCATGGGCCTAAGGTTTAGGGTTAGGGTTAGAGATAGAAGCAAGAAAAGACCAGTTTTGATCACATTCACATTTGAGTCAATTATGAAGCGATTTCGAAAATTAAAACGTCTCCATGTTGCTTGGGAAGTCTACAATCTTCCATGACAAATGTCTGTATTATGTCCCTGTAAATATTTAAATGTTCGCTAATTTAAAATAGCCGATGTACAGTACTACAAGGATGTATTGAAGACAACAATATGATGAGATGTTTGTTTTCAGCTGTGAAATGCTGTCCGCAGCTTACAGTTGCAAGTCTTAGTCTTTTGAATAACACACGATTTTGTCTTAGTCTTCTGAAATTGTTTTTGTCTAGTCTTGTTTTAGTCGACTACATTTTTTAGTCTTAGTCTTATGGGAGTAGTCTTAGACTTTTAGTCTTTGTCTTTTAGGAGAAAGTTTTTTAGGCTAAATATAACCATATTGTGAACAAGACATTGTCTTCTGCTGGTCGTTACTTGGTTAAAATAAACCATAAAATATGTATTTGGCTTTAGTTTCATTGCAGTTACATACCAGTGTTAATTTTTACAGCCATTAGTCTCAGATGTAGATTTAGTCATAGTCTTTTGATTAACACAAATAATAGTCTTAGTCTTCTGAAATTGTTTTAGTCTAGTCTTATCGACAAAATATCAAAATCTTGTAGTCTCTTATTAGTCTTAGTTGACAAAATTAACACTGCTTGCTATTAACCCATTTAGTCCTGAACACATTATGACGCAATATTTTATGCTTTAAATATTTAAAAATAGCAGATATACAAGCTCACAGCGCGGCACTAAGTGCCGTGCTGCGAGCTTGTAGATCTGCTATTTTTTTTAAATCGTGAAAATTTGAATTTTGTCCCGATTCTATAAGTGTCTTTTGAATCCTTCTAAGATTTTTTTGAAAAACCTGGCTCCGAGTGCCGCGCTGTGAGCTTGTATATCTGCTATTTTTCACTGGTTAAAGCAGTCAATAATTCTAGGCCTAAATTTGACATTTAAGGTAAATTACTTTTCTGTTTGAATGTATACATTCATTCACTGGCCTGGTTTGTCCCACAGGCCTTTTAAGTCAGAGATTTGTTTACACTGTATCTCGAATCAGATATATTAAAGACTGAAAGTCTGGTTCCCTTGGGCAGTGGTTCTCAACCGGTGGTGGGTCCCCAAATTATTTGGGGGGTCCCTAGATGAATAACTCGGATGTGCAACATTGTTTTCTCACTCGACAGTAAACAAGTTTTAACTGTATGGAGGGTTTAACTATGCACATTTCTGAAGTGACAATTTAAGGACGTTAATACCTCTTCAGGGTGAGGGGGTCCCCAGTTAAAAATGTCAGGTCGTGGCCTGAAAAGGTTGAGAAACACAGCCCAAGGGGAATCTCTGACAGCTGCTAAAAGCTGGTGTAACTTTAAAAACGTTTACTGAAAACTATTTTCACTAAACAATCTGCTTCATGTAGCATGTTAGGGGTCTTGTATGGGTCGTACATCTGTTTAACTGTTGTTGTGTGTGTTTTAACAGCAATAACATGCAGCTTTGTGTGGGACTTCTCAACCCGAGACTGAAGGCGTACTCCAAGCACGGTATTGAAATCTCTTTCAATTCTAATACCTCAACTAAAATGTAATAACCTCTACAACTAGAGGATGAACTGAACCCCTTTGTCTGCGGTTTGCACTGAACACACTTTTCAGCCTTGAAGATCTGGATGTTCTCGATTGCCTTCCTTTTAAAAGGAATACATTCACACCAGACACAACTTGAAGAAACAAAGGTAGCACTTTACAATAATGACCTGTTATAAATCATTTATAAACATTTATAAATCATTTATAAACAGTTTATAGATAAGTAATAAACATGAACAAACTGTTTATTGACATTTGTAAATGTTTACCTAAACATTTATAACTGTTTTAAACATCATTTACATGTTATTAGTAAGGTATTAGTAAGTAGTAAACTAATCATGAATAAACCATTTATCTACATTTGTAAATGCTTACTAAATCATTTATAACCAATGCTAAAATTCACATAATGTGTAGGTAGGAATGCATTTACAAATGTCTGTTAAGGTGACCTCCATGTGTTGTTCATGTTTAATATACGCTTTGTAGATGTTATCAAGAGCCCTAATGTAAAGTGAAGACTATTCATTGCGACCGTGATGTCGCAAGTTACTATAAAAACCTCCACCGGATGTCCGTCTGTCACGTCACGTCACGTCACGCCACGCCACGCCACGCCACGCCACGCCACGCCACGCCACTCTTTTGGCCCTACTCTTATCTCTGGCACCGTTGCCCCTATCCATGCCAAACTTTGCACACACTCCTTGGCTGCCAAACCACAACCTCCGCCCCTGATTTCTCACATGCCCCTCTTCTAGCGCCACCATGAGGTTGCTTATCTCCCAATTAGGGAGTCTTACTGGTTATTTTCATCTGTCTGTTAATGTGGCCTCCTTGTTTGTTCATGGTTATGCTTTGTAAAACATTCCTTAAATATCTATAAATCATTAGTAGATGTTATCAAGAGCCCTAATGTAAAGTGAAGACTATTCATTATTTACAACTGTCTGTTAATGTGGCCTCCATGTTTGTTCATGTTTAGCAGTTTGGAAAGTTTGGCATGGATAGGGGAAACGGTGCCGGAGATAAGAGTAGGGCCAAAAGTGTGACGTGACGTGATGTGATGTGACGTGACGTGACGTGACGGACAGACTGACGGAGGGACTAACAGACAGCCGGGGGAGGTTTTCATAGTAACTTGCAACCTGATGGTCGCAATGAATAGTCTTCACTTTACATTAGGGCTCTTGATAACATCTACAAAGCGTATATTAAACATGAACAAACATGGAGGTCACCTTAACAGACATTCTTAAATGAATTCCTACACATTACATGTGATTTTTAGCATTGGTTATAAATGATTTAGTAAACATTTATGAATGTATTATAAATGATTTGTTCATGATTAGTTTACTACTTACTAATACCTTACTAATAACATGTAAATGATGTTTAAAACAGTTATAAATGTTTAGGTAAACATTAACAAGTGTCAATAAACAGTTTGTTCATGTTTATTACTTATCTATAAACTGTTTATAAATGATTTATAAATGTTTATAAATGATTTATAACAGGTCATTATTGTAAAGTGCTACCGAAACGAAAATATGAATTGATATGCAGCTCCTAGGCTGAACTTGGCAGCAGATACACTTAGGGGTGGTGCAGTCTACAAGCTCACAACACGTCGCATCCGCGACGCGTTCTGAGCTTTTAGATCTGTGCACTCGGATAGTAACTTAGCTACTTGGACTTTTCAGACACAGACAGCTGTGTGTGAACAAACCAGAAGAGAAACGGGTAGTCAGATCGTGTACAGTGATTCTGTAAATTCACGTCTCAACTCGCAGTGATTGAGTGCTGCTATATACAGGTTTTAGTTACAAGACTTGACAGAAAAGGTTATAAAATCGCCTATTTTTTGTTCTTTTTTGACCGCGGTAAGCACACTGACACGGTACGGCGGTTACCGTCCCCAACCCTAGATACACTGTCAATCAAATGTGTGCACTGACAAGTAAACGTTTGACTTTGATTGTAGACTTTTAGCATATCTATGTTAGATAGATATCTACAAGCGCTTGGGGCTTGTGTCCATTTGGGTCCCATGACAACAGAGGAAACCATTGGGAATGTCTTTAGATAAAGACTGCACCGAGTACAACTGCAGATCACAATCATTTGTGTCCTACCCTAACTAAAATTGTCTGTCAGCACCCGACAGGGGCAGCTCCATGTGTCTGCCAAGACTGAGTGACTGGGATGACTGAGTGACTGGAATGAACTGGTGGAAATCTGCCTTGGATTTCTACTTGAATGTTAGACTGTTTTTTGCCTCTACAAGAGTGTGTGTGAACATGAAATGTAATTTCTGTTTAAGATTCTAGTAGCCATTTTAGTGTTTACCTGCTATAGATAAATCCAGTGGCACAAAGAAATGCATAACATTTCCGTGGACTGTAGTTAAGGATTTGTTTTATGCCCATGTATTAATGACCACAAATGACTGACATGATCTTCTCTGCTGTTTTAAAGGTGCGTGACGCCATGGTGAGCCTGGGTGTGCTGCAGGCTCTCAGACACGGACCTGCCCTGTCAGGAGGACCGACTCGTGAGTTCCTTATTGATGAAGGCTCTCCTCAGCTCTTGCTTCTTTGTGGGTTCGGCAGGCAAGATGTCTCTGCTGCCAAGACTGAGTCCGGATTTACACTGCCACATAAATCTAGCCTGAATCAGATCTGTGTCACATCAAAAGTGGAATCGGAATTTAAAAAAATAGTCTAAATCCAGACAGGTCACATGCAGGTCACATGAAATCTGATTTTGAGAAACCACATCCAGAGGTGGTTTCAAATCCGATCCAAATTGGATCTGAGGACATCTGTATTAGAAAGCAATAACCACATCCACCCCATAGAGTTATACGC
Organism: Nannobrachium achirus; assembly: GCF_963921795.1. Taxonomy (NCBI): domain Eukaryota; kingdom Metazoa; phylum Chordata; class Actinopteri; order Myctophiformes; family Myctophidae; genus Nannobrachium; species Nannobrachium achirus. The sequence goes on from NC_137810.1 coordinate 87,202,878, forward strand.
AAGTCACATGCAAGTCACATCAAACTGTCCATACGTCACTTGCTGCTGCGCGACCCGAGCGCGGAGCTCCAAATGACGTCATTACAGAGCGCGAGTATTTACTATTTTATTACAGCGCGGCACTGAGCACATGAGAAAAACAAGAGAGAAGAGAGAAAACACCTGAGCTAAACGGATAAAACCAGAGAGAAAAGCGAAACACAAGAGTAATGAAAAGAAGGGAGAAAAACAATATTGTAACGTGTGCTTGTTTTTGTTGTTGTCGCCTTTCTGTAATGTCGCATTTCCTGAACATAATCAACGTTATGGTGTAATGACGCCTACGTCGTTACCACGGTAACCAAAGCAGATATGTCGACTAAGTGCAGCTTTGGGCTGCCGCTGTTAAAATCAGATCAGATCTGTGTCACTTGCAAATGCAGTGTGAAAAGTCGGGCCAAAAGATCCGATTTGGGGTGGATAGCACAAAGAAATGCAAACATTTGCATTGACTGTAGTTAACGATTTGAAACTTTACAACTAAAGTGGACACTTGGGTTTTGACATGATCCTTCTCTGGTGTTTTAAAGGTGAGTTGACGCCATGAAGAACCTGTGTGTGCTGCAGGCTCTCAGAGACGGACCTGCCCTGGAAAGACTGTTTGTTGGAGGCCCCCCCGGCACCTGACTGCAGCATCACTGAAGGAGCTCTTGAGGGTCTAGTATTCTGTGGCAGGGACCTCCTGAAGGTCTGCTGAGGAGCGAACAGTTTTTTACAGGATTCTCTCTCTGATGTAGTATGTGTCAGACTTTGGTTACTGGAATAAAAAAAGGGCTACTGATAAACTATTCACAATCAATGACGCTGTACTATGTATTGTCTGGGGCACTTCATTAAAATGTCACATCTTTACCGTACAACTAGGGAACAGTCCTAGACGGGGACATGGAACCGGTTTAGGTGTCGCTGAATGACGTTCTCTGTTTCTCCACAGGAGCCTTCACCCCACAGCCTACACTTTGCTTCCTCCACGACCCACTGGATGGAATTAAAAGGGTGTTTCCTGAGGCAAACACCCGTTGTGGCCTGCTGCGGAGATTGACTCTTCATCTTGTTTATGAAGACTTCAGTGACTTCATGATATTGTGCATCCTCCAGTATCTACAAATTCAATGCTATTGCAACTTTGAAAACCGTCACATCTTGTCTGTAATGCCTTGATGTCTATGGCTGCTGACCTATTGTGACATCACATTCTGTTACATTCATATTGTGACACACATGCCCATATTTGGGGGGGAAAAAATATTTTTTCAACTTGCCAAATGCAACTCGAATCACACTTTCAAATTAATTCCATCCTTTGTGAATTCCGTCCTGGACAGGTGTGGTCGCTTTTAACCCTTGATCGGCTTATTGGGTTTCATTTAATAGTGTTCCAAAGATGTTCTGACCAAGGTACTCAAATGTGTTACTTATAAGTATCAATACTGCAAAGTAGAAATGTCGGATAAAAGTCTCACATTTCAAAATGTACTTAGTAAATGTAAAGGTATGAAAATGTTTTGTAAAAATATCAATACTGCAAAGTAGAAATGATTTGTACAATATTTTTCTAAAATATGTACTTGGGTATATTGTGGCTTGAACTCCACAGAACATGCTGTCAGACAGTGAATTAATAACATTTGTATTTTATTTGTTTCATTTTGGGCTTAGTCTAGACCAGGGGTCTTGACAGCACAATCATCAGTGTATTTTGGATTCATGTCACCTTGTGTTTTCAGATATTTAACCAGTTCAACAGTCAATAGTTAATATACTTGACCTTTCACTCTGTACTTAGTCTGCTCTTTTTCCCCTCTACACAAAACCTTTTTGCCCGAAAATATCCCATCTACAAGCTCACAACGGCTCGTGCTGTGAGTTCAAGTGGTTAATATAAAAAAAGAAGAAAAAAAAAATATTTATAAACAATTGACACACTGGTGAAGACCCCCTGGTCCAGACTAATGATAATTCTAACCCTAAATCCAGTTAGAGAATCTCCCTTGTTTAATTATCATGGTTGTCAATGAAGACTTTATTTTAAATTGAATTTGTTAAAGTTACTGGTATAAAACCTTGTTCAAGCATTCAAAGTTATACAATCCGTTCAAGTTGTGCTGAGAAGTAATGATTTTTAGAAACCAATAGTGCAACAGTGACACCTGCTGACAGTTCCGTTCAATGCATTTTCAGATGATTATTCCTATAACCTATAGTCTGTAATCAGTTTATCATTCATTATGTGTCTCTCTAAGCTATGGTCTGTTTTAGATAAATGTAGTATATATTTATTTAATAAACTATTAGATTTGCATAGGAATGTGAATACATTGGACTCCTCAAGCAAGATTCGACTCGCCATTCGAAGACCATTTGACTTGGGGGGGGGGGGGGGGGGGGGATATATTTATAGATGGATGGCATTTCAAAGGCTTATTGCTTCATGAATCCAATTACAGATGTTGTTATATAAGCCCTATAGGGCAGGGATCTTCAACGTTTTCAGGCCATGGAACCCTCTAAGTGATGTGAAGATGGAGCAGGGACCCCTCCCAGCCAACATGTCCACCTGGGTACCATATGGGCCCAGTGTGGGTAACTGGGTACCAAGTGGGCATGGGCTAGAAGTGGGCAAACTTGGTGGGTCCCATACGGGTTTTTGTGTGGGCTAAGTGGGCATGGGCTTGAAGTGGGCAACTTTGGTGGGTCCCATAAGGGTTTTGTGTGGGCTAAGTGGGCATGGGCTATAAGTGGGCAACCATGGCTGGGTCCCATGAGGGTTACGTGTGGGCTAAGTGGGCATGGGCTATAAGTGGGCAACCATGGCTGGGTCCCATGAGGGTTATGTGTGGGCTAAGTGGGCATGGGTTAGAACTGGTCAACCATGCCTGGGTCCCTTATGGGTTATGTGTGGGCTAAGTGGGCATGGGTTAGAACTGGTCGAACATGCCTGGGTCCCTTATGGTTTATGTGTGGGCTGAGAGGGCATGGGTTATAACTGGTCACGCGTATCTGGGTCCCTTATGGGCTAAGTGGGCATGGGTTAGAACTGGTCTACTATGCCTGGGTCCCTCATGGGTTATGTGTGGGCTAAGTGGGCATGGTTTAGAACTGGTCAACCATGCCTCGGTCCCTTATGGGTTATGTGTGGGCTGAGTGGGCATGGGTTAGAACTGGTCACGCGTGTCTGGGTCCCTTATGGGCTAAGTGGGCATGGGTTAGAACTGGTCTACTATGCCTGAGTCCCTTATGGGTTATGTGTGGGCTAAGTGGGCATGGTTTAGAACTGGTCAGCTATGCCTGGGTCCCTTATGGGTTATGTGTGGGCTTAGTGGACATGGGTTATAACTGGTCACGCATGTCTGGGTCCCTTATGGGCTAAGTGGGCATGGGTTAGAACTGGTCTACTATACCTGGGTCCCTTATGGGTTATGTGTGGGCTAAGTGGGCATGGGTTAGAACTGGTCAACTATGCCTGGGTCCCGTATGGGTTATGTGTGGGCTTAGTGGACATGGGTTATAACTGGTCACGCATGTCTGGGTCCCTTATGGACTAAGTGGGCATGGGTTAGAATTGGTCAACTATGTCTGGGTCCCTTATGGGTTATGTGTGGGCTAAGTGGGCATGGTTTAGAACTGGTCAGCTATGCCTGGGTCCCTTATGGGTTATGTGTGGGCTTAGTGGACATGGGTTATAACTGGTCACGCACGTCTGGGTCCCTTATGGGCTAAGTGGGCATGGGTTAGAACTGGTCAGCTATGCCTGGGTCCCTTATGGGTTATGTGTGGGCTGAGTGGGCATGGGTTATAACTGGTCACGCATGTCTGGGTCCCTTATGGGCTAAGTGGGCATGGTTTAGAACTGGTCAACTATGCCTGGGTCCCATATGTGTTATGTGTGGGCTAAGTGGGCATGGGTTAGAACTGGTCAACCATGCCTGGGTCCCTTATGGGTTATGTGTGGGATAAGTGGGCATGGTTTAGAACTGGTCAACTATGCCTGGGTCCCTTATGGGTTATTTGTGGGCTTAGTGGGCATGGGTTATAACTGGTCACGCGTTGCTGGGTCCCTTATGGGCTAAGTGGGCATGGGTTAGAACTGGTCTACTATGCCTGGGTCCCTTATGGGTTATGTGTGGGCATGGGTTAACTGGTCACGCATGTCTGGGTCCTTATGGGCTAAGTGGGCATGGTTTAGAACTGGTCAACTATGCCTGGGTCCCTTATGGGTTATGTGTGGGCTAAGTGGGCATGGTTTAAAACTGGTCAACCATGCCTGGGTCCCTTATGTGTTATGTGTGGGTTAAGTGGGCATGGTTTAGAACTGGTCAGCTATGCCTGGGTCCCTTATGGGTTATGTGTGGGCTGAGTGGGCATGGGTTATAACTGGTCAACTATGCCTGGGTCCCTTATGGGTTATCTGTGGGCTTAGTGGGCATGGGTTATAACTGGTCACGCGTGTCTGGGTCCCTTATGGGCTAAGTGGGCATGGGTTAGAACTGGTCTACTATGCCTGGGTCCCTAATGGGTTATGTGTGGGCATGGGTTATAACTGGTCACGCATGTCTGGGTCCTTATGGGCTAAGTGGGCATGGTTTAGAACTGGTCAACTATGCCTGGGTCCCTTATGGGTTATGTGTGGGCTAAGTGGGCATGGTTTAGAACTGGTCAACCATGCCTGGGTCCCTTATGGGCTATGTGTGGGCATGGGTTATAACTGGTCACGCATGTCTGGGTCCTTATGGGCTTAATGGGCATGGTTTAGAACTGGTCAACTATGCCTCGGTCCCTTATGTGTTATGTGTGGGCTAAGTGGGCATGGTTTAGAACTGGTCAGCTATGCCTGGGTCCCTTATGGGTTATGTGTGGGTTAAGTGGGCATGGTTTAGAACTGGTCAGCTATGCCTGGGTCCCTTATGGGTTATGTCTGGGCTAAGTGGGCATGGTTTAGAACTGGTCAGCTATGCCTGGGTCCCTTATGGGTTATGTCTGGGCTAAGTGGGCATGGGTTAGAACTGGTCAACCATGCCTGGGTCCCTTATGGGTTATGTGTGGGCTGAGTGGGCATGGGTTATAACTGGTAACGCATGTCTGGGTCCCTTATGGGCTAAGTGGTTATGGTTTAGAACTGGTCAGCTATGCCTGGGTCCCTTATGTGTTATGTGTGGGCTAAGTGGGCATGGTTTAGAACTGGTCAGCTATTCCTGGGTCCCTTATGGGTTATGCGTGGGCTAAGTGGGCATGGGTTAGAACTGGTCAACCATGCCTGGGTCCCTTATGGGTTATGTGTGGACTAAGTGAGCATGGGTTGGAACTGATCATGCGTGTCTGGGTCCCTTATGGGTTATGTGTGGGCTAAGTGGGCATTGGTTATAACTGGTCAACTATGCATGGGTCCGTTATGGGTTATCTCTGGGCTGAGTGGGCATGGGTTGTAACTGATCATGTGGGTCTGGGTCCCTTATGGGCTAATTGGGCATGGGTTAGAACTGGTTAATTATGCCTGCATCCCTTATGGGTTATGTGTGGGCTGAGTGGGCATGGGTTATAACTGGTCAACTATACCTCTGTCCCTTATGGGTTATGTGTGAGCTGAGTGGGCAAGAGTTATAACTGGTCACGTGTCTTGGTCCCTTAAGGGCTAAGAGGGCATGGGTTAGAACTGGTCAACCAAAGCTGGGTCTCATATGGGCTATGTATGGACTAAGTGGGCCATGGGTTAGAACTGTTCAACCATAGCCGGGTCCCGTAAGAGTTTTATATGGGTTAAGTGGGCACGGGTTAGAACTGGTCACCCATATCTGGGTCCCAGAGGGGCTTTGTGTGGGGTACCTGGGCATGGGTTAGAACTTGTCAACCATGGCTGGGTCCTGTATGGGCAATATGTAGGCTAACTGGGCACGGGTTAGAACTGGTCATATCTGTGTGTCACAAATACAGTATAATTAATCTACTTCACAACAACTATATCAATGGCATATCTTTGCGTGTGACATACATTTAGGCTCATGTGAAAAATATTTTACATATACTAATAGGCCACAAAAGCAAAGAATTGATCGAATAAATAAACAAATAAATAAATTAAACACTATGTTCAAGAGACAAGACCAGTGTATAACATGTAAGATGGATGGATGGATGGATGGATGGATGGATGGATGAAGAGATGGAGGGATGGATTGATGGTTAATAGGATATAAGTCACAAATCGTTATGGTAAAGAGGGAGAGAGAGAGGGTAATCCCATACTAATTTTAGCAGGGTGGGATTGTGTATCTACCTGCCTGTATATCCATGTCTGGGTGTCATAAGGGCTATGTATGGGCTAAGTGGGCATGGTTTAGAACTGGTCACCCATATCTGGTTCTCATATGGGCTATGCATGGGCTAACTAGGCATGGATTAGAACTGGTCAACCATAGCTGTGTCCCGTATGGGTTATGTGTGGGCTGAGTGGATATGGGTTAGAACTGGTCAACCATGTATGTGTCTCATATGGGCCTTATATGAGCTGATTTTGCACAGGTTAGAACTGTGTAGGTCCAGTACACGCGCGCGCGCACACACACACACACACACACACACACACACACACACACACACACACACACACACACACACACACACACACACACACACGCGCGCGCGCGCACACACATCTAAGGATATATATTTGTCTCACAAATACAGTAAACAAGTAAGACGCCTCAGGGCGAAAAGCGACCTCGCCCTAAAGGGCAAAGTCGCGCCACAGTGAGGTGGACATCAGGGATGTGGATACATCAGGGATCTCCATATATGGGCACAAAAGGCATTTGTTCCCCTGTCATCACAGGGATCTCCATATCTCCATATATGGGCATAAAAGGGATGTGTTCCCCCTGGCCTCACAGGGATCTCTCTAACAGGGCATCATTATATATATTATATATTGATGACATCATTGAACTCCATATATGGGCATGAAAAGGAATTCTGTTAGTGTGGCATCACAGTGAAGCTAGAGCGTGATGTCAGAGTGTCAAACCCATTCTGGTAGAGTGGTTCCCCTGACATCACAGTGACATCAGAGCATGATGTCAGAGCAGCAAACCTATAGAAACTCATAAAAATGGGTACAGGTCTACACATCTACACGGACGCGGACAAGCTGTAACATTTCTTATGGTAAACTTCGACCTTCTGTCGCAATAAATATCCATTACATCAATGGCATATGTTTGTATTTGACAAATACAATCTATCTGGGCTCATGTGAAAAATATTTAACTGATATTAATAGGTTGCAAAAGCAATGGATCGATCAGCCTTTCTGTGGATATATCTCATAGGGACCAATTGGGGTATCAGAGATAGTAATACCCTTTTAAATGGGGGGACTGTCTACGTCAGTTTGACATGCCTAATGCATGTCAAACTGGGGGTCCTTGAAATTAAAATGGTTCAAAATATAAATAACTTCTCTTATAGGGTCCTTAGCCACATGCCCACTCAGCCCACACATAACCCATACGGGACCCAGGCATAGTTGACCAGTTATAACCCATTCCCACTCAGACCACACATAACCCATAAGGGACCCAGGCATAGTTGCCCAGTTCTAACCCATGCCCACTTAGCCCACACATAACCCATAAGGGACCCAGTCATAGTTGACCAGTTCTAACCCATGCCCACTTAGCCCACACTTAACCCTTATGGGACCCACCAAATTTTCCCACTTCAAGCCCATGCCCTGGCTGCTGAACTTCCTAACAGATAAACCTCAATCTGTGCGGGTTGGAAATAATAACTTCACCGTCATCTCCCTGAGTACTGGCTCTCCCCAGGGCTGTTTTGAGTCCACTGCTGTTCACCCTGGCGACCCATAACTGCTGTGCGAGGTTCAGTACTAACCACATGGTGAAATACGCAGACGACACGACAGTTGTGGGCCTCATCAGAGAGGACAACGAGGATCCATACAGGGAGGAAGTGAGACAGTTTGTTGGGCTGGTGCAACACACCTGAATGTCAACAAGACAAAGGAGATCATTGTTGACTTCCGACGGAACCTGCACAGCCACACACCACTATAAACGACAGGATGTCGTGAGCATCACCAAGTTCCTGGGGGTACAGATCACGGACAGCCTGACATGGTCCTCAAACACGGCCTCTCTTGTAAAGAGAGGACAGAAACGTCTGTTCTTTCTGCGCTGGATGAGAAGAGCCCAACTTCCCCCTCCCATCCTCACCACATTCTACAGGGCTACCATAGAGAGCATTCTGACAAACTGCATCTCTGGTCTGGTAGCTGCAGTGAAACAGATTGGAAAACTGTGCAGAGTGGTGAAGACAGCGGAGAGGATTATTGGGACTTCACTGCCTTCCATCAAGGACATTGGCCAAAATCAAAGGCTAAGAAGATCATGTCTGACCCTACCCACCCACACACCTGCTGCCCTCTGGTAAGAGGTACCGCAGCATCAGGAGCAGAACGGACAGATTTAGAAAGAGTGTTTTCCTCCAAGCCATAAGACTTGTGAACTCTGAAAAAACTAAAAAGTCCTGTTAAAAAGCATTATCTATCTATCTATCTATCTATCTATCTATCTATCTATCTATCTATCTATCTATCTATCTATCTATCTTCACTTAGCCCATATGGAACCTACATGGAACCCAGAGCCATGGCCCACTTCTAGCGCATGCCCACTTGGTACACAGGTTTGATCGATTGAAGACTTTATTAGAAGTTTGCATAGAAAAAAAGTACAGTTTCATGATGGTACAGTTCACTGGTACAAGGTCAACTAAAAGGAGATCCTATGAAAGCACTTGGCTTATTTACACAGGAAACCATTGAAGTATCTCATATAACATTGAATGACAGATGGATAGAACACAGTACTATGCAGCAGTAGATATAGTCAGGAGAAAAAAATAAATAAATAAAAAGAGACAAAAAAACAGTGCAAAAAATATATACAGTAGGTGTTAGCACCCAATAGCACCCATTGAGCCCAAAACACAGTGCAAAAGAATATATATATATATATATATATATATATATAGTAGGTGAGTCCATATGGCCCATATGGTTCCCAGGTGGACATGTTGGCTGTGTCTTGATAGTGCAACTGTGAGCTGAGTGCAATCTTACTGGAGGGGACAGAACAGGTAGGTGGTCGAGGTAAACGGAACCTTGACCCCTTCCCAGTATCTGTGGCGGTGTCCCCCAAGGAGGCATACTAAGATCTTTGTTCCATATGTGAAAGACATGTCATCTGCCTGTGACTGCAATCTGTTCCTGTTTGGCTCTCCTAGACGGACAAATTAGAAATTACATGTTGAAAAGGCCCTTAGCTCTGAACTCGATGAAATCTTTACCTAGCTCAGCTATCACTACACCTAACTGAATCCATCATCTTTAGGTCAAACCCTAAGTTAGGGTAGTAAGATGTAAAGTCCTCGAGACAGCCATCATCTCGGAGTCGGAGGACTTTAAATCATGCTCTGTCAGAGCAACTACTGTGTGGCCACTGGCCAAATTCTCAAACATTTTGAGCATAGCAGCCATAGCTGATCTACATGCTCTGACTGAGATCTTCAATTTTCACAATATTTATCTGTGGAACCGAGTCAGATTCCACATGCTTATCAGGGAGGGGGTCCCCAGTTCAATTATCATTATTCTGGGGGGTCCCCATGATTATTTTGGTGGGTTCCCAGTTCAGAAATTATTATTTTGAGGGGTCCCCATGCAGTTAGCCTATATGATTATTTTGAATGGGGGGTTCCAAGTTCAAATATGATTGTTTTGGGTGGTCACTGCCTGAAAGGTTGAGAACCACTGACACACACACACACGCACGCACGCACGCACGCACAATACTCTGTTCATGTAGAAGTCCTGAATTCAAAATTTACTTGAGTAAAAGTGCAAAGTATTGCTATATAAAAAAAGGTTTATAAAGTAGCCTACTAAAAGTAGAAAGCACTAATTGTCCCAGAATGTCCCTCATCACAAGTTTCCAATTTTATAAAGTATGAAACCTTTTGAAAATAGCAGATCTACAAGCTCACACTCCGTGGCATTGTAATCAAAATCTTCAAAATAACTAGTAATTAAGGTGTCAAATAAATGTAGTGGAGTAAAAGTACAATATTTGCCTCTGAGCACTGAGCAATGGAGTAGAAGTAAACATACTGGAAATTGGAAATACTCAAATACTTAGTACAAATACCTAAAAGATACGTTCACTGAAATTAACGGTATTGCACACCGTACTACAGTACTTAAGTAAATGTACTTAGTTACTTTACACAAGAGCTCCGCTCCCATTTGCCTTCCCACGTGACAGATATGGGAACTGTGATTGGTGTATGACCCAGTGGAAGTGACGTCAGGGAAGTAACGTCTTTAGTTTGTTTTGAATTGTCTGTACTGGCGGGCCGCGCTAACGTTCCTCCTTCACACACATACAGAACTAGAAGCATTAAATAATTGTGTGGTAATGGATTAAACCAACCGAAAGAAAACAAAAACGTGTTATTGGACAGTATTTCCTGAATCCCGATCTTTTTCCCGGATTGAACTCTCCGTGGGTCTCCACTCTCCTCTCCTTGGCTTCGATGTAGCAGAGAGCTGAAGTATGTATTTTCTCCCTCCATTATGTAACTGACTAAATATATTTTCCACACCTTTATTCTATCCTGTCTAGATATACATTATAATTATAACTACGGTTGTCTACTAACTCTACACATGCTGGAGACTAGCCGAAACATGACGGTCATGTTTCAGTAAACATGAAGCTAACTAGCTTGAAGCTAGCCTGCTACTATAGCCCTTATTTCTCGGTCCTTACGTAGGTTAAACTCGCCTAAAACACTGCATAATTCAACCACATGAGTGAGTGTTGAACAATGCTATTTGTTGTGTTTGTGTTGAAACGTTTTTGTGCACATGGATGTTATTTAACCATTAGAACTTTGCTAAAGCTAACGTTTGCTATTTTTATCAGTTGCATACTTCAGTAAGCCAATCTACAGCTTAATATTATTGTAGATTAGTGGTTCTCAAAGTGGGGTCCTCCAGGGAGCCTGCCTCGGGGGTCCTTGGGGAGTTCCAGGGGGTCCACAGCTAAATGATAGTTACAAAATGGACCCTTATAGGCAGAGAGAGTACAAATGTAACCAAATGGACCCATCGTACACTCAGAGTTAAATGAACATTAATTTTACAATATATATTATGGTCCCAGAGATAGAAATGCCATTAAATGGGGGTCCTTAGACTAATGCTTGTCAAACTGGGGGTCCTTGACATTAAATTGGTTCAGAATCACTGGTAGAGATGTAGAAAAGTCTTCTCTTATCTGGGGTCCCTGGTATATCTTTTCAAATCGGGGTCCATGGGCCAATGAGTGTCAATTTGGGGGTCCTTGACATGAAAAGGTTTGAGAACCACTGATATAGATGGCTAATAAAATAACTGTGTCAAAAGCTGGTATCACAAAAGTTTAAGATGGCTGTCACAGATCTGTAGTAGATGAACATGTTTTACTCTGAGAGCCTCAAAAATGTGTTGCCATGCCTTGTACGTAGATCGGATATTTTTGTGTGCGGGAATGTCTGGCATACAACTTAAATCAGGCATAATTAGGTACATTTATTACACAAAATAGTGTACAATGTACACTATTTTGTGTACTGTAGACTATAACATTTGGTCTTAGTTATTGGTGGTGGTGGTGGTAAAATCTGACTTGGCTTGGTTTTGGATCCTACAGTAAAGCTTGCCCGTAAAACAAAGTCCTGGAAGCTCATTGATTGATAAGCCATCTGACGTTGAAATTGTCAAAGTACAACATGTCTTTTGCAGTTAAATGGCCCAAGATTGTTGAACTGTAGTATTTTGTCAGAACAGACCATTTAGAATAAATCAAATTAAAATAATCAATTTCACACCCTCCCACATATGAATATTTTGAACATAGCAGATCTACAAGCTCCGCTAGTTTGTCCAGAATTTATTGTGTAGTTCAGGGGTCTTCAACGTTTTCAGGCCAAGGACCCCTTAGTTGAGAGAGAGATGAAACAGGGACCCCCACAACCTGTTCATTCCATATAGTTTCATTGTTTTGACAGCACATTGCACAATCATCAGTGTATTTTGGATTCATGTCAATTTGTGTTTTCAGATATTTAACCACTTGAACTGGCAATACTTAATAAACTTGACCTTTCCCTCTGTACTTAGTCTGCTCTTTTTCCCCTCTACACCAAAGCTCTTTGCCAAAAATAGCCGATCTACAGCTCACAATGCCTTGTTGTGAGCTTGTTGTGAGCTGTGGCTAAAGTTCTCAGAATATGGACGATAGGGTTCAAGTGGTTAATATAAAAAGGAGACAAAAAGTTTCTATCATTTGGAGTACCCCAAGTTGTAACTCTGGGACCCAGACCCCCTGTTGAAGACTCCTGGTGTAGTTTGTTGATTACGCCCACCCCAGATTTGGTCATTTCCTTCTGTTACCTCAAATTAAATTATGTGTGTGTGTGTGTGTGTGTGTGTGTGTGTGTGTGTGTGTGTGTGTGTGTGTGTGTGTGTGTGTGCGTGCGGCCAAATGCATGTCATTTTGGGGGTCCTTGACATGAAAAAGTTTGAATATCACTGATTCAGATGAAGGATTTAGAAGACATCCATAGAATCGGGTCAAAAATATTCAAAGACTTGCACAAATGTGCTCCAAAGTCGATATACAAGGCAAGCTCACAGTGAGCTTGTATATCTGCTATTTTTCAAAAGTATGTTGAAGCAATATACAAATATTCAAAAGATTGAATTTTTTTTTGGATTTTAACACTTCACAGGGGAGGAAAAGTCTGAAGATGTGTGCAATGTATATTCCCTTAACGCATTAAGATCTGGAATTATTTTATACTTTAGCTAGTGAAAATGTGTGCACATATTTGAATATATATTTTTCAACGCAAACTTTTGTAACTCAAATCTCTGCTTCTGGGAGGTCCCTGGAACCACATATTTTGAGATGGTGGTCTGGCCAAATACCTGTAATTTTGGGGGTCCTTGACATGAAAAAGTTTAAGAACCACTGATTTAGAGGAAGGATTTAGAAGTCTGGTCAAATATATTCAAAGTCTTGCACACATTTTAGCGATTTTTCAAAAATAGCAGATCTACAAGCTTGCAGCGCGCTGTGAGCTTGTAGCACGGCACTCGGTGCCACGCTGTGAGCTTGTAGATCTGCTATTTTTCAAAAGTTAAAGCATACAATAATGGTTAAAGTGGTTTAAATCTAACGCAACACAGACGTGTTCCAGGTATTTTAAATTTGAAAAATTGCTTTAATTTTCCCATCACCTGTTTTTGTGTTTTTTTCTTTTGAAGAGACATTGGCAGAGGCGCAAAAGAAGTGCAAAAAGTCAGAGGCTACATCAGATATCCAGACGGATCCTGAATGTTCCAAAAGGCGAGAGAGGAGGTAATGCTGTAATATCAGTAGTCTGGGATCACTTCACTTTTCGGGCTTCTAACCAGTCTGGAGCGGAAACCACAAAACGTCATGTTGTAGTACTCAAAGGACTACAATTTGGCCGGAACCATCCACCGGAAACAGTTTTAAAATAATTCCCCTGCACTCAAGACATACTTTTAGGGCCTACCTAATAAACTCCTTGATGCAGAGTAGTTTTGCTTTTGAAAAATGTGTCTGGTATATGCATCTTTTTTTAGTCCAACACGTAGCGACTGGAAAGACTACACTAGGCTATTATGGAGCATTTTAAAAGGGATTGGGGAAACAAAACAAACATTTCTTGTTTCTGTAGCTTTGATTTGTTATTCATAATTATATTGTTGCCGTCCGAGAGAAACCTTTAATTGACACAATTCCACTTTGAATGAAAATAGCCAATCTACAAGCCTCCCCAGCTTTGTGAGCATCTAGAGTAGCAATTTTAAAATAGTTGATTTATATGGTTAAACTGATTCTGATATTTAAGCTAAAATGTGTGTTTTAACTGCATGTAGGGCAACGCCAAAACTCATGGAGCTTCAGGGAGCAGCGACTTTCGAGAGTGATGAATCGGATGAGAATGAAGTCCCACCTTCACCTCCCCCTCAACTGCTGGAGAGAGGCTGCCGAAAACACAGAAACTCCACCCCGAATAAGAAACAGAGGAGGAGCAGTGCCGCACCCAGTCTGTCTCCTGAAGATCTATCTATAAGTATGTAAAGTATGGAATTTTAGTGTATTATTTCTTACAAAATTAGGAAAATGTACAGAGAATTTACTTTCTTGAATTGTAAAATTATGTGTAGGAACTCCGAGTCCGAGAAGCACCCCCAGTCCCATACACGAGGACAGACAGAGTTCCAGCCTTCCAAACGAAACCCTGATACACCCGGCCTCTGAAAACGTCAGACCCAGTGGCGTCCCGCATCTGGACAGACAGAGTTCTAGCCGCTCAACTGCAGCCCTAATCAGCCCCATCTCTGAAACCCTGAGTCCACACACCCCGAGTGGAAGTGGGGCACCAAGACAGATGCGCCTCACTGCCCAGATGACTTAAACCCCGAGCCGAGCCACTTCGACCCACTTCAACCCAGAGCAGTGCAGCGCCACAGGGGATAGGCCTAGGACAACACGCACAGTTGTTGAAACTCCTGGATGAGCTCAAAGACACCCAGAGATTCCATACTAGTATGTTGAACCACCTCCTGAAGCAGAAAGACGGTGTGCCTGGCCTGAAGGAGCAGTGTTCCCGCTCAACACAGCTGAAGATGTTGTGTCCATGGAAACCAAGCTGCGCGACTCAAAGTTCAAAGCTGAAGTTGTAAGTTCAAATCCCTTATTCACTTCAAAATGCACTTGAATTTTCAATCTATTATTTTATAATTACATTGGTAGAATGTAAACGATATTGCCCTTTGAGTGCATGAACACTCTCTCTAGGTCGTCCTCAGACGAGCCTTCCATCGTCGCTTCCAGTCATCCCGGTTCTCCATACATCTGGCCAGCTCGTTGGTGCTTTGTGCTCCTACGTCTTTCTTGAGTACATCCACGTATGTTATTGTGGGACGTCCTCGTGACCGGTGCCCATGTGTTGGTTCCCACAGCACCAGTTTGCTGGCAGGAAGCTCCTGATGTATTTGGCAGTGTCCTGCTAGTCTCATTCTTCTGGCAGCAATTTTCTCGCTAACCCTTGGTATTCCCTCATACAGGCTCTTGTTGGTAACATGTGCACTCTTGCTGATGTTAAGTACTGCACGCAACATTCTGGTGTAGCACCCGTATAGAGACATGAACACAATGGCCATCAATATCTAAGCTGTTCACTTAATACAGAATTTCCTTCCTGTGACTTTTGTCATTCTCAGGTTGCCATGGTTGCAGATATTGGCGGCACTTCAGTGGAGGATAGTGTCAGGTGGATGATGGGGTCCATCATTAGCCATACACTGTCTCTCGAGTACAACGTCACTGGACAGAAGAACAAGAAGCAGTTCCTAGGCCTGCAGCTTTTTGATGTTGTATATGGTAAATTTTAGTTTTTGAGCGGTGGTAAACCGCTCCTAAGAGAGGCTGTGCGTGTGTCTATAGCCACTTTTCCTCAGTGTTTTGCTGTAGCAATGTGTTTTCCTCAGTGTTTTGCCATAGCAATATGCGTGTGTGCGTAGCCATATTATATCACATTACATCACCAATTATCTGTAGCCACTTTTCCTCAGCGTTTTGCCATAGCAATGTGTTTTCCTCAGCGTTTTGCCATAGCAATATGTGTGTGTGTGTATCCATAATACCTATATCTATACCTAGACCTATATCCTAGTCTTTTTCCTCAGCGTTTTGCCATAGCAATGTGTTTTCCTCAGCGTTTTGCCATAGCAATGTGCGTGTGTGTAGCCTGTATCACATCACCAATTACCAATTGATGAAGACGTTATGCAAGCACGACCACCGCTCACTTCACATTGGGTGTGATTTTTAATTGTAATTTTTCCTTTAAATTTCATTTTGTCTTTCTAACTTTAATACAGTTTGGCAAACATAAGTAGAAGCATGCCACCGTATACAGAGATCACAACAATTCTGAGAAATGCACAATTCTCTGTGATATAAAACCTTTGAATGGAAGTTATAGGTCATAGGGTTTCACAATCTAAGAATCAAGCTAGCTTTCCTAAGTTGGCTTCTTGTCATTTGTTTTTAGGGGCACTCAAGATCAACACATCAACAAAGGACATCAACCGCAAGGATGCAGAGAAGGCGCTCGGCAAGTGGTTCACAGGGGCCCGTGATCGTGGTGGGAATAGGGCCACAAGAGGTCACAGATCAAGCGACACCCCTGACAACGAATCTGCAAACACACCTGGTAACTCAGACACAACACTGGACAATGACTCGCAGCCGTAATAGGAAAATGTCAGCCACCCTTGGAATATCACACACACACACACACACACACACACACACACACACACACACACACACACACACCTTGGTAGCCACCATCTCTGCGTTGGGTTGGGTTATACATCCAGGTCAGCTCTCATTTTTCTGAGGCCTGTGGTCAATGTTTGAGTTTGAGTTCCGAGTTTTACGTAACCCTGTGCCTGATTGTACATAGCCCTAGTTAAAGCTGAGGGGGGGGGGGGGGGGGGGGGGGTTGGGTTAGGTTATACATCCTCCAGGTCAGCTGTGTGGGATCAATCATTTTTCTGAGGCATGTGGTTAATGTTTGAGTTTGAGTTCCGAGTTTTACGTAACCCTGATTGTACATAGCCCTAGTTAAAGCTGACTTGAAGATGCTTGTTATGTATACTGTTGCCGCTGGCGCCACATTATGTGTTTGTTAAGGACTAATGTTTACATTAAAGGAGCTATAGTCAACTTTTTCTTGAGAAATGGATGCTAAAATAAAGATAATGTTTAAAAAATATTTTATAAAAAAAATTAGCTTTATACATGTGTTTCTATTCAAAGATTATGTAAAATAATGACTAAATAATCATTTTGGCCATTGACGGACCGACACTTTGTTCTGTCACTTTGTTTCTGGTCTTGTTAGACTAGGATGTAAACAAATTGTCATTGAAACACATGTATGAAGCTTATTTTTTTATAAAATATTTTTTGAAACATTTCTATTTTAGCATCCGTTTTTCAAGAAAAAGTTGACTATAGCTCCTTTAACCTATTTAGAACAGTTACACAATATTGTGTATCATTATTTTATGCTATTGAAAAATAGCAGATATACAAGTGCCGCGCTGTGAGCTTCTAGATCTGCTATTTTTTTTAAATCATAAAAAATTGAATTTTGACCCGATTCAATAAGTGTCTTTTGAGCCCTAAGATTTTTTGAAAAACATATGTTTCTATGTCAGCAATTTGGCCAGCCATCGTCAAAGAAAAGGTCCTTTTCACAAAGGTCTGTTCTTGAAAAACTACTATGTCAGTGGTTCTCAAACCTTTTCATGTGAAGGACCCTCAAACTGATATTTATTTGGCCACAGACCCCATCTCAAAATATTTAGTTCCATGGACCACCCAGAAGCAAAATTTGAGTTACAAATGTTCGCTTTAAAAATACATATATTCAAAAATTTGCACACATTTTCACGACTTTTTCAAAAATAGCAGATCTACAAGCTCGCAGCGTGGCACTAATAATTCTAGGCCTAAATGGGTTTGAAGTTGGCACTACTGTTTGCACTGTATTTCCAGTTAATATTGCATATATGTGACTGAGGCTGGAGGAAAGGTCCTTATGTCTGCAATAGTGAAGTCCGCCAAATTAACAAAATATGTTTGATTTTGGATTTTTGGTGTTTATCCTTTTTTGCCATGTTATCTAAGAGTGTATGTTTGAGAACCTTCTCATTGCAACATATATCCATTTTGTAATCATTAAATAGCTTAAATTAGTTTGTAAACAGAGCTGTGTTTTTGTGTTTCCTTGCACCCTTCTGGAGGGTGGAGACACACATTAACATGTCAAAGCCAACATTTACATCTGCAGTTTCTGTTGGCTAATGTGTGGTTGTTGTTCTCGGGTTTCAGCTGCAGATCACCACCAATAGGTTAGGGCGGGTGAGGGGTGGAGTTAACATTCCATTGTTCACACCCCTTACCTGACTGCCAGTAGTGTGACAAACTTTGAGAGCCTTAATGGGGCTAAGTGAACATGGGTTAGAACTGGTCTACTATGCCTGGGTCCCTTATGGGTTATGTGTGGGCTAAGTGGGCATGGTTTAGAACTGGTCAACCATGCCTGGGTTGACCAGGCTAGCCTGGGTCCCTTATGGGTTATGTGTGGGCATGGGTTATAACTGGTCACGCATGTCTGGGTCCTTATGGGCTAAGTGGGCATGGTTTAGAACTGGTCAACTATGCCTGGGTCCTTTATGGGTTATGTGTGGGCTAAGTGGGCATGGTTTAGAACTGGTCAACCATGCCTGGGTCCCTTATGGGTTATGTGTGGGCATGGGTTATAACTGGTCACGCATGTCTGGGTCCTTATGGGCTAAGTGGGCATGGTTTAGAACTGGTCAACTATGCCTGGGTCCCTTATGTGTTATGTGTGGGCTAAGTGGGCATGGTTTAGAACTGGTCAGCTATGCCTGGGTCCCTTATGGGTTATGTGTGGGCTGAGTGGGCATGGGTTATAACTGGTCACGCATGTCTGGGTCCCTTATGGGCTAAGTGGGCATGGTTTAGAACTGGTCAGCTATGCCTGGGTCCCTTATGTGTTATGTGTGGGCTAAGTGGGCATGGTTTAGAACTGGTCAGCTATGCCTGGGTCCCTTATGGGTTATGTGTGGGCTGAGTGGGCATGGGTTATAACTGGTCACGCATGTCTGGGTCCCTTATGGGCTAAGTGGGCATGGTTTAGAACTGGTCAACTATGCCTGGGTCCCTTATGTGTTATGTGTGGTCTAAGTGGGCATGGTTTAGAACTGGTCAGCTATGCCTGGGTCCCTTATGGGTTATGTGTGGGCTGAGTGGGCATGGGTTATAACTGGTCACACATGTCTGGGTCCCTTATGGGCTAAGTGGGCATGGTTTAGAACTGGTCAACTATGCCTGGGTCCCTTATGTGTTATGTGTGGGCTAAGTGGGCATGGTTTAGAACTGGTCAGCTATTCCTGGGTCCCTTATGGGTTATGTGTGGGCTAAGTGGGCATGGGTTAGAACTGGTCAACCATGCCTGGGTCCCTTATGGGTTATGTGTGGGCTAAGTGAGCATGGGTTGGAACTGGTCACGCATGTCTGGGTCCCTTATGGGCTAAGTGGGCATGGTTTAGAACTGGTCAGCTATGCCTGGGTCCCTTATGTGTTATGTGTGGGCTAAGTGGGCATGGTTTAGAACTGGTCAGCTATGCCTGGGTCCCTTATGGGTTATGTGTGGGCTGAGTGGGCATGGGTTATAACTGGTCACGCATGTCTGGGTCCCTTATGGGCTAAGTGGGCATGGTTTAGAACTGGTCAACTATGCCTGGGTCCCTTATGTGTTATGTGTGGTCTAAGTGGGCATGGTTTAGAACTGGTCAGCTATGCCTGGGTCCCTTATGGGTTATGTGTGGGCTGAGTGGGCATGGGTTATAACTGGTCACACATGTCTGGGTCCCTTATGGGCTAAGTGGGCATGGTTTAGAACTGGTCAGCTATTCCTGGGTCCCTTATGGGTTATGTGTGGGCTAGACTTTTTTTTCTCAGAGTGACTCCGAGTGCCAAAGTTAATGTTTTGAAGAGTTTGGATCAAATTGTATGGAGTGGGTTATACCCTTTATTTTAATTTATATATTATATATATATTTTTTTTCTTCTTCTTTTAAACACGTTTTTGTAAACACAATTTGTGTATACGTTCTTTTTAGTTTTAATCAATTTTAAACCATTACAGTACAATAAACTTTATTAATTTTGTTACATTGTCTGAAATTGTTTTTTTCTATCTTTTTCCATAATGGTTAAATTGAAATTTGCTAAAGTTAAGTCACCTTTTGCATCTTAATGGAAGTTATTGTTGTTGTAATTATCTTAACCCATTCAGGCCGGGTACACATTTTAGTGTATGGGAGGGGCTTACAGTACATGTACAGTATGTCTCAACATATTTGTTTTTGTAGGCTAAATTCTGATTTAGGCCTAACTATAGGTTAGGCCAAAATGGGTTAACTAAAGCCTAAAGCAAGTAGCCCCCATTAGCAGCAATGAAGAGAATAACACCGATTTAGAAATAAGAGCCACGGAGGGAATATCCAGTGATTACCGATGCTGCCAGGGGCCCAGGGCTGGAGAGCCAGCCGCACTCTGGCACTCGCCCCTCCTGGAGACTCAGTTCACTGCAACCAGCATGCGTCCATCAAGGAACTTCATCCCTATGGAAGGAATGGGCCTACTGTGAGTAGCAGCTGTCTACACTCATTGGTAAGTGTTGGAATTTAGCTGGCATTTGTTTTCCTGCTGTTTTAATTTGTCATGTCTGAGACAGATGCGTAGGCTATTTTAGGCTATAGGCTTAATTTATTTTTCTATTTGTATCATTGTAGAAGTCAACAGAATGATGGTGAACTTGGTGAAGTGAAAGCTTGAGAGTGAGTGAATGGCAAGAGAGCTGTGTGACCCACCTAGCTGTGACACTAGAGCGCATCTAATTAGTTTTCCCCAGACAGGATTTTTTAATGTTGATTGACTTATGTTGTTTAAACTGCTCTGTTGTAGTCTGGTGGCATTAGTTGGCATTTAAAAGTCAGGGGACGGAACATTGCATTCAGATGACAGTAGCCGCACACTGCTGCCAGTTTTGCCAGGTCTGCTTATAATAAGTGACTTTGGGCTTGTTTTCCTGTAAAGTCACTTGAAAACATGCATAGTTGTGGGTTGCTTTTTAGTTTAAGTTTGTTTCTGAAGTGTACTTGCTTTCAAGATTCTCTTTTTAAAATAGCTGATGTAATAGAGCGGTGGTGAAAATGGATGCTTCTTTTGGGCTTTTTTCATAGACTTGTTTGCTTGTTTTACTCACAGAATATAAATGTAACAACACTCAGAGAGAAAAAAAAAACGCATTGCATATTTTGCTTTTTGATTGGTTGGTTGATTTAATTTGTTCAGTTTGCAGATTGTACACGATTGTACACTTTAGTTAAATCTATTTAAACGGCAGTAACGGCAGCTATTGTGTTCAGACAGTTTTGTCTAGTTTATTCAACTGCGGGTACACAGCACAGGAGACGTTCATATGAATGCATGGTGCTGCTGGTAGTGTTCGAGAGCAGTGGTTCTCAACCTGTGGGTCAGGACCCCCAAGGGGGTCCCCAAATTATTTTGCGGGGTCCCCAGATGGTTAACTTAATGTGCAACACTGTTTTATCACTGTTGCTCAACAGTGAAAATGTAAAGACTTTAATACCTTTTTAAATTGTGAAAATAGCAGATCTACATGCTCGCACTGCGAGGCGTTGCATGTGAGCATATAGATCAGCTATTTTCACAATAGAACCGTGTTAAAATATGATTATTTTTGGGGTTGCTACCTGAAAAGTTTGAACCACTGCTCTAGTGTGCATGCTCAAGAACTGTAGCTTCACTACAGGCTGCACACTGCCTTTCTGTTGTCGACCTTTAGCCCATATAGGCTTATTTGGGTTTCTAACTGGGTCTAATGTGGGGTCTACAAAAAAATCTCACGTCGTAACCACGTGTGCCACCTGTGTTTGCATATATGGGCTTGAACTGGGATCTGAATAGGCCTTATGTGGGTTCCAGCTGGGAAACCACTTGGAGCCCTTAATGGGCTATCACAAGTGTGGCCTACATGGGGCACATATATTTTGCCCATCTGGAACCCACTTAAGGCCCACTCAGATCCCAGTTCGGGTCCATATAGGCAAACATAGTTGGTGCCCACATGGTTCCCAGATACAATTTCCCATTTGGAACCCACCTGAGACCCAGTCAAAAACCCAGGTAAGCCCATATGGGCTAACCCAGGTGTGCCCCTCGCAGCAAAACCAGATGGAACCCAAAATGGGCAAACACAAGTGTGGCCTACATGGGGCACTTATAGTTTGCCCAGCTGGAACCCACTTAAGGCCCACTCAGATCCCAGTTCGGGTCCATATAGGCAAACACATTTGGTGCCCACATGGTTCCCAGATACAATTTCCCGTTTGGAACCCACCTGAGACCCAGTCAAAAACCCAGGTAAGCCCATATGGGATAACCCAGGTGTGCCCCTAGCAGCACCCAGGAGCAAAACCAGATGGAACCCATGCCCACATACCCTTGCAAAAAAACATATGGGTCACCTATAGTTTGCCCAGCTGGAACCCACTTAAGGCCCACTCAGATCCCAGTCCGGGCCCATATAGGCAAACACAGGTGGAGCCCACATGTTTCCCACATAAAATTGCCCATTTGGAACCCACCTGAGACCCAGTCAAAAACCCAGGTAAGCCCATATGGGCTACCCAGGTGTGCCCCTAGCAGCACCCAGGAGCAAAACCAGATGGAACCCAGAACCCGTGAACCTGTGTAAATGGGCGAACCCAAGTGTGGCCCTCATGGGGCACCTATAGTTTGCCCAGCTGGAACCCACTTAAGGCCCACTCAGATCCCAGTTCGGGCCCATATAGGCAACACAGGTGGTGCCCACATGGCTCCCGCATAAAATTGCCCATTTGGAACCCACCTGAGCCCAGTCAAAAACCCAGGTAAGCCCATATGGGCTACCCAGGTGTGCCCCTAGCAGCACCCAGGAGCAAAACCAGATGGAACCCAGAACCCGTGAACCCGTGTAAATGGGCGAACCCAAGTGTGGCCCTCATGAGGCACCTATAGTTTGCCCAGCTGGAACCCACTTAAGGCCCACTCAGATCCCAGTTCGGGCCCATATAGGCAAACACAGGTGGTGCCCACATGGCTCCCGCATAAAATTGCCCATTTGGAACCCACCTGAGCCCAGTCAAAAACCCAGGTAAGCCCATATGGGCTACCCAGGTGTGCCCCTAGCAGCACCCAGGAGCAAAACCAGATGGAACCCAGAACCCGTGAACCCGTGTAAATGGGCGAACCCAAGTGTGGCCCTCATGAGGCACCTATAGTTTGCCCAGCTGGAACCCACTTAAGGCCCACTCAGATCCCAGTTCGGGCCCATATAGGCCAACACAGGTGGTGCCCACATGGCTCCCGCATAAAATTGCCCATTTGGAACCCACCTGAGCCCAGTCAAAAACCCAGGTAAGCCCATATGGGCTACCCAGGTGTGCCCCTAGCAGCACCCAGGAGCAAAACCAGATAGATCCCATGCCCACATGCCATGTAAATAACATATCGGGCCGAGATGGCAATGTTGGCTGGGCTACCACCTCGGGGGGACGGGGCTACAACAACAAGCGTCAATTTCGCAGAACCCCTGTTGAAGACCTCTGCTATAGGGCACTCATTGTATAATCATATCACTGTACTAATGTTTACGCTCTCAATAGCCAAAAGATCCATGTGTTCGTGAAAAGATCAGATAATTTATTTTCTAATAAACTTTACGGTTTCAAAGTGTGGAGCAGCAACAACAACACCAGTGCAGTGTGACAATGTACACATCAATCGATCCCCGAGAAACTAGTAAAAATGATGCACACATCAAACTGATTGATTGATGAAGAATTTATTAGAAGTTTGCAATAGAAAAAGTACAGTTTCATGACCGTACAAATCACTGGTACAAGGTCAACTAAAAGGAGATCCTAGAAAGCCGAAGCTTATTTCCACAGGAACCACACTTTAAGTATCTCATAACAGAAAATGTTGATGTCAAAAGTGGGATTCGAACCCAGGCCTCCAGGGGAGACAGTAATCTGAATGCAGCGCCTTAGACCGCTCGGCCGTCCTGACTTAATTTAGATTCATAAGCATAACAAAAGGATAACAAACACTCGTCAGTGAGACATAACAGGTCCATTTGGTTACCAACTCCTTCATTTAGCTGTGGTCCACTTGGAACCCCCCCCAGGACCACCGGTGGTCCTTTTAAGGTCTGTATTGTACCACAATCAAAATAAATCAAGCTATTTTGTGACGTCACGTCAGCCCTAAGGAGCACAGAGAGCAGCCCACAATGCGACAGTGACAGACCAACGCATGCTCGCATGAACGTCTGGATGGATTTTTTATTTGATATACACGTCTACACACACACACGCAGGTTTAGCGCTGAGAATCAAATGGGTGGCACACATCTCACACGTGCGTTCCAGAGCAGAGCAACAAGTCAATCACGCGTACAGTTCATGGCGGCGCTGCATTTGACCGTGTCGTCTCACGCATGATGGCCAGATGGCCATTAGATGTATGCGTGCGTTAACACATGCGTTCGCCACAAACGCCTAACACTACGCGACCTCGCGTTCCCCTGTGAGGCACAAAAGAGAAGGCACACGGGGACGCGTGCCGGCGACGTTTGCGCGTTCTGATTCAAAAGCCATTTGAAAATTACAGGAGACGTTCATGCGTTCAGTACAACACAGATAAAATCGATTGCGTGCGCGCGAGTGTAGCAACGTCCATGTGGCACGTTTTGCGCTCGATAGTGTGTGTGTGTGTGTGTGTGTGTGTGTGTGTGTGTGTGTGTGTGTG
The DNA here is from genome assembly GCF_963921795.1 of Nannobrachium achirus. Lineage (NCBI taxonomy): Eukaryota > Metazoa > Chordata > Actinopteri > Myctophiformes > Myctophidae > Nannobrachium > Nannobrachium achirus. The sequence goes on from NC_137810.1 coordinate 87,227,558, forward strand.
TGTGTACGTGGTCTGATTGACCACCTCTAATTACAGACTTGTTGGCTTTGGTACTGCCCTCCAGAAGGAACACATGGAAGTTGTGTCTTCAGCTCTCAGTTCTAATCCATCCCATCTGAGACACCTGGACTTAAGTTACAACCACCTGGACCTGGATCTACTGGATCTACTCATACTCATTATGCAGAATGCCCCCTTTTTATGTTTTCAAAATTTGTCGAAATAAAAAAAGTGTATAATAGGTGGCAAGATAGGTGGTTTATGTATATTGCAATAATCTAAATCAGATCTGAAGTAAATGGTTACTAAAGTTTTCAAATAATTAACACTTTCTAAGCCCCGCCAGAAACCCCTGAACAGAGGTACTGCCGTGGAATCTGCTATTTATTTATAAACATAATTTAAAAAAGCAAAGCACGAAATCATAACAACACGCTCAGATCACTCCGCGCAAGCCAGCAAACCATGCATGAAAGAGTTTTTTTGGTTGTCCAACCTTTTTTCATGGTGCTGTAGGCAGTTCTTCTCCGGTCATTAACATGGAGCGATACGGGGGAAACAGCGATAATGAACAGCACCCGAAAATACAATCCGTCTTCTGTGCACGCACATCGATCTAATCCAATGCAATCCACTCATTCCGAAGCCTTGATTTCGTCTGTCGTCTGATCGAAAATGATGAGGAGACGCGCTGGCCAAGTGGCAGCTTACACAATACAAAGGCACGGAATGGCCGTCTGTGGACACCAGTTGCTCCCTAGCAGATGACTTCATCACTCTCCGACGCGATCCTGTCGCAGGAGCTCTCTTAAAGAGACAGAGCACGACCGGCGACTGTATTTTAAAAAAAATTATAATTAATTTCATAAATTACGGGAAAGTACGGGAAAGTTCGAGCGGCGCACTGGGTGGTCCGGACAAGTACGGGCAAGTACGGCCCGGCTTAGATTAATGAGTAAAAAGTACAGTATTTGCCTATATAGATGGAATGCAGTAGAACTGTAGAAGTATAAAATATACAAAGTTGACATAATCAAGTAAAGTAAACTAAACTTGTACTTAAGTACAGAAGTTGAGTAAATGTACTTAGTTCCATTCCACCACTGGTCTGTATCGTCTCTTTCTCCAGCAGATGTCCTTCCTGTGTCTGTGACATCAGCAGTTATCAGCTTCACTTGTCTTAAACTGTCCATCAATTGACCTTTGACCTGTTAGGTCTTATGTGTATAATGAAGCAATAAGCCATAAGAGGCATGTGGTTACCCAGTATTTTATAATGTCTGAAAGGCGTGGTGAGACACGAAGCGAAGCCGAGTGTCTCCAACCCTCTCAGCCGTTATAAAATACAGGTAACCACATGCCTCGCGTGGCTTCTTGCTTTTCTAAAACGGTTACAATATGGCAACATGAAAAATCATAGACTTGTACCAAATAAAACTGTACTATTTCACTAATAATTCACTACAAGGTCCAGTTGCTGTTTTTACAAGCCCCGCCCAGAGGCACTCAGTTACCGTCCTATGTGTGTGGGCGGTGCTTAGAAGCACCGCACGGCAGGATTTGAGAGAGAATCAAGCGCTCCCTTCTCTAGTTCAGCTTCACAACACTGTGGAAAGAAATAACGCACCTGGGTTTGATATAAACTGATTCAAGGTGTGGATTATTGTGTCATTTAGACACTGGTTTAATCAGAAACCAGCCAATCAGAATCAAGTATTGGAACTAACCATTTTATATCTGTGTTCAACCTGTTGCTGTTTCCTGTCTGTTGGGAGATTAAGTAAAGATTATTTAGTTCATGTTACTCTGTCTGGTTTTCTACTCTAAAACCCAGACAGTCCATCCAGACCAGGTCCTTTAATAGGTGGTTGTAAGCAGGTTCTCAGAATAATGTATTTTATAGCAGACAATCAAACATTGTGTGTTGTATTTGTCATTTAGACTGATGAACTGCTGGTTGTCAGAGAGAAGCTGTGAAGTTCTGGCCTCAGCTCTCAGATCTAATCCTTCTCATTTGAGAGAATTAGACTTGAACTTCAACGTGTTGCCGGTGTCTGGACTGAAGAACTTCTCTGGACTGGAGTCTCTGCAGTGAGTAGACTTGGACTGTGTCCATGTTGGTTAGTGCAGTGATTCCCTTGTTTCATGTTCCAATGGCATAACGTCTATTGTGCTAGTCTGCCCCAACAATCCCCTCCTCCCACCCCATTTATACAGTCATGCACCTGCTGAAGATTCATGTTTATGTGTATAATCTGTTGCAGTAAATATATCCAGGCAAAATACGTAAAATAAGCTGGGCTTGCATGATTTCATTAACCCTGCATTTTTCAGTGGTACACCACTTTTACTTAAGTACTGTACTTATTTACAGTTTTGAGGTTTGTATTTCCAAATTCCAATACTAAAACTATAGTTACTAGTTACTTACTAATATGTTAAAACATACATAAACCACTTTAGCCCTATTTTATACAGAGGCTATTTGAAAATAGCAGATATACAAGCTCACAACGCGTTACATCGCGCCGCGTTGTGAGCTTGTAGATCTCCTATTTTCAAACATTTTGGACTTTTACTTTTAGTATTTTAAGTAGATTTTGATGCCAATACTTTTGTACTTTTAATAATAATGATAATGGATTGCATTTTATAGCGCTTTTCTAAGCAAGTTGCGAACTCAAAGCGCTTACAATGTTCCATTCATTCATACAACTCAAGTAAATTTTGAAATCTGGACTGTTACTTGTAACAGAGTACTTCATTCATAAAGTTATACTACAGTAGCCTAGTAAGAAAAGGGTGAGTCACCTTTTCAATCACCTTTTTTTAATCAAATCATATATTTTTCTTCCCACAAAGTTCCCACAATTTTAGCAAATTCCTGTCATTTCACTAGTAACAGAAACACTGTAGTGTCAGGTAGTGGAGACGTTGTGTTAGACAGTCAGGCGCGCCACACACATTTGCGACAGCTATCGTGTCAGAATGAGGGGGGGGAGAAGGGATCCAATGCATTGTCAGTGGAAGGTTGTTTGGTGTTTTGTCGTTGCCACACGGCAACGACAAAAAACCAAACAACCTTGCATTGACAATGCATTAGTACGGCGCCCCCAGTGGCCATTCTCAGACGATGTTTCACGCATATGTGTGAGTCCAGCCTCAGACATTCATGCATTGTTGTTCTACTTCCTACAGAGTGAAACATGGTGGAGAATTCTGGAATTCTGATCCTAATCCTCAACTCCTCTCAAGATGTGAGTATCTGTCTGTCTGTCTGTCTGTCTGTCTGTCTGTCTGTCTGTCTGTCTGTCTGTCTGTCTGTCTGTCTGTCTGTATTTGTATACAGTGTCTTATCCTCTGTTGGCCCCTCCCTCCCTGGATGCTGTCCTGAAAGCTCTTCAGTAGAGCTTCCAGTGAATGCAGGAGGTTTCTCTTCTCTTGGCCTGGTCCTTCACACCAGCTGATGCTTGTTTACAAAACACTCCCTCTACCTGACACACCTTCTGTAATGTTCAACCCTCCTTCTGCCACACATTCTGCTTAATATCCCCAAAACACACTGGCCCTCATTTATCAACGCGGTGCAGATAACATTTTGGCGTACACCGAAATTTACGCAAGTCTCTGCATTTATTATTTCAATGTGACTTTGACTTTGGTGTAGGGTAGGATCAGGTCTCACGTCAAGTTCAGAGGTGGTGTAGGATTCATCTTACACCTCTTATTCCATTGTATACATGCGGGGCAGCATTGTCTAACTATCTGACAGGCAATGGACACATGTATCCACTCGAAAACTTATATCTAACACACTAATAAATAATCCTGTGAAAATATTACATTTTATAAAATTATTTCCAAGTTACAATGACAAGCAATTAAAATCTAGCGATATGGAAGCAATCTACATTAAGTGCTTTAACACTAACAGTGTCATAAGATTGCAGATCTGGCTCAGAACAATCTTAGATACAAACGCATGCGAGAGCATTTTCGGGACCAGCGTGGCACCGCTGTAATCTTACATTTTCGTGGACCGTGAGCCTCCAATTTAAACAGTGCCGTGAGTTCTTTATTAAGGATAAAACCTGAAGGTCCAAACCTGGCTGTGCCCAGCCTAGCGCACGCTGTGGATGATTTATTTGGGGGTCCACGGCCCACCGGGGAGATGGCCAGCCCGTGTGGGAATTGTATATACCGGTACATGATTGCTATAGTTTAAACACTCAAGCGCGCATTGCGCTCGTCGCCGATATTCGGTTAAAATGAATATCCAAACATAACCGTGGGGTCTCTCAATGTATACAGTAGCTACTGTACACTATGCTGGAGTTAATGATGAAACCCGACGCTCCACCTGTGCCCACAGCGCACCATCTTCCCCGTGGGCGCCGTGGATTTATTTATGCCACCTGGAGATCACTCAACACCAGCCAGCCTTCATCCATCAATGCTTAGAGCCTCATTCATTCTGCAACCATTGCATTCAGATGACCTTTAGTTTCCAGGATATCTGTCATTAATGTGGCGAGCCTGTGAGTTATGATTGGATGGAATTATGATTGCTATGGTTTAAATTAATATCCCAAAGTATTCATGGCAGTGACTTGTGTCATTCATGTCGGCTGCAGTGCTATAGCCTCCTTGTCAAAGATTGTACCGTTGGTTAATCCCACATTCCCACTGTCAAAGACTGCTGTGAAAACCAAAATGCTGCTGTTCCAAGCCTAGTTGCGTGTGTGTGTGTGTGTGTGTGTGTGTGTGTGTGTGTTTGTGTGTGTGTTTGTGTGTTTGTGTGTGTGAGTGTGTGTGTGTGTGTGTGTGTGTGTGTGTGTGTGTGTGTGTGTGTGTGGTTTGTGTGGGACGCGGACATGAAGGGAAGTTTATTAGCTTTCCTTTCGTTGTTAGGACGTATTCCGCTTGTTTTGGTCGTAAAGTCGGGGCGTTTCAAAAATATTTAAGGGTGTGTTATTTAAATTTCAGCCTGCGCATTTATCAAGGCTGAGATCAAATGTACGCCAGGTGTGTCTGTTTAGGACGTGTTCATAAATGCCACTTGAACGCAAAATTTGGGGAAAAAGACACAGTTTTTTACAGTCCATTGATAAATGAGTGCCACTGTCTCTGGGTCACTCCTCCTTTCAGTTGGCTACAGACCATGACTGGAACAAGATGCAAATAAGCCTGGAAATGGAGACTTTTAGGCCCTATTTTGAACAAGCTCATATTCCTTATTAAAGTGATAACAGCACCATCTTATGCTCAATTGGTACAGTAATATTCAAGTGGCACTGAACACAAACATGCTATTATGAACCTTGACCTAAAAACATACAGTTTAGAGGGTCAGACCAGCTTTTATGCACAAACAGAAATGTTTATTAAGACAGAGCCTCCTCACAGTCCTCAGGTATTATTGAGGTACTTGTACTTTACCAGGTTGTTTCATTTCTTCAATACTTTGTAGCCTATACTTATACTCCATACTTTCTGAGGCAAATCTAAGTATATTTTGATTCCATTACTTTTGTACTTTCACTCAAGTAAAATTCTGAATACCAGCCTTTTATTTTATACTGTGGTATTACTACGTTTACTTAATTACGACAGTCAGGTCGCAAGTTACTATGAAAAGCTCCACCGGCTGTCTGTCCGTCCGTCTGTCACGTCACACTTTTGGCTCTACTCTTATCTCTGCCACCGTTGGCCCTATCCATGCCAAACATTGCACATGTTGTATCTCTTAGGTCATGTCATCAACATGGATCTGTCCCATTTCCCATATTCCCTCCTGATTGGCTACGATTGCCTTCTAAAGTTTGTGTATGCGACGTGACGGTCGCTTATCTCCCGATTAGGGAGTCTTACTGGTAAGTAAAACATTTGAATAGTTCTTCCACCACTGGCCTCATGTGTAACATGTTGTGAGCTTGTAGAACTGCTATTTTCAGAGCGCAACACCCGAGCAGATACTTGTCTTTTAGGGCGGATTCACACTGCAATCCGTTTGATTAGAACTGATTCTGAAAACGGTTGCTGGTTCACGCTGGCCAGCATTCACATTGGCAGACCTTCTGGCCTCCCTGGAGATCACTAGCACTATACAGCCCGGTCCTATAGGTGGCGGTATGCACATAGTGTCATCAACTATGCGACATTGCTGATGGTGGTCGCCAATAAATTCAGGCACGAAAGCTGGTGTAGCAATTCAATGACGCGCGACAGCGCAGTGTGGTTACCAGTGTTGCGGTCTTGGGTCGAGCGACGTTCCCTGATCTACAAGCTCACAATGCCTCGCATCCGCGACGCTTTGTGAGCTTGTAGATCTGCTATTTTCCAGGGGCAGAAACGTGCAGAATGATGAGCCAGTAATAAACGTGCAGAATGATGAGCGAGTATCTGTGTCAGACCTCAGACGTCCAGCGTAGCACACGTTATTATTTTTATTATTTAATATATATAATCAACGTAGCCTACAATTGAAACGCTTTCACAAGCCACAGTGTGGCTTAATATTCACATTAATGGCACGTCAAGCAGGCATAGCAGTGCCAAGGAATCTATAACATCGAAACAAAAGTCAGGGATATAGGTTATTTTCGGTTTGTTTTCATGGTTTAACTTGTAGGCTAGTGCTTTCTCTTTCTGCTTTTCTTTCCCGACGGGCGACAGCAGGAGTATAGCTGCTACGCATCATGCACACGCATGCATGCACGCACGCACCAATCTCTTTCCCCCCCGCTGTAAATCTGATCCTAGAGCAGCATTATCATCTCACAGTTACAGCCATACTTCATGTCGCTGCCTCGCGGCTAATAACGGACCTGAATCTGATCCTAGGTCAGCCTAAACAGCACACAACTACACGCATTGATTGATTGATTGCTTGCTTTACGGTTTGCATAAAAAGCAAAAAGTACACACACGTCTCACACACACAGTACGGGTCCTCTCGGGTTAAACACATGATGATTACAGACCCGTGTTCCGAATGTTTTAACGGAGCGGTGGTTCTGGCCGTTCCGTCTCACTTTCACCCTGCCCTGCGCTCATTGCGCTGGTGCGAGACAATAAATAACTGTTCGCCAATTGTTACTTCTCTCAATTGGAAGTACATGACACCAGTCCAGCGCACCGCAGTAGTAGGCTAACTGGTGATATAAAAAAATAATTTTAGAAGACAGCCCTACAAGCAAGCAATCTCTCTGTGAGACGAAGTCGCTGATCCCATGGCCATGTCGACAACTGTTACCCAGTGTTTATTTGTGCCGACGCCTGACTCGTCGACATTATATGAGGTCACGTTCAACATCAATACCGGTTTTGAGGACGGTTGCTTCACACTGCTGCTCACCGGTCTCGAGGTCGCACAATGCAGTCTCGAGACTACCTCTTGAGGTGGTTTCGAGGCTATCCGTTTCTAAGGAAAACCGCAAGCTTCACACTGTCAAAACCGGTCTAAACATCTGCCAAGTAGCCTCGAGACCGGTCCCAAGACTGCAGTGTGAATCCGCCCTTAGTTCTACTGGCTCTCTTCTCCACTAGTCCCTCCCTAACATTTTATTGTCTATTTTTATGTATTTTAAAAAAAATGATCAGTACATTTCGTTTTAGTCATATTCAATTTGTGTTTAGTTTTCCACAGTGATAGTCGTCATAGTTTTAGTTGACAAAATCAACACTAATAGCCTATCAATCATAATAAAAAGAGCCGATCTACAAGCTATTTTTACTATAAAACATGGGGCATAATAATCTCTCTTCCTACAAATGTAGTGTAGTTAAAAGTACAATATGTGTCTTTGAAATGTAGTGACTGCTCTCCATTCCGACAGTGTTTTCTTATTGTCGGAGTGGCAGCACTTCCATAGAGTGTGTGTGTGTGTGTGTGTGTGTGTGTGTGTGTGTGTGTGTGTGTGCGCACGCGTGCATGCGCATGCATATGTGCGTCTCTCTCTCTCTCTCTCTCTCTCTCTCTCTCTCAGTGAATGAATGGTAATATATATATATTTTTTTTTATGTTTCCTGTCTTGTTCTCTCATCAGACTTCCACCGTCTCACTCTGGATCCAAACACAGCGAGCAGAAAACTCTGTCTGTCTGAGAACAACAGGAAGGTGACTCAGCCAGAGGGGGAGGTGCTTCAGTCATACCCTGATCATCAGGACAGATTTGATGATAAGTGTCATCAGGTTCTGTGTACAGAGGGTCTGACTGGACGCTGTTACTGGGAGGTAGAGACGAGTGGAGAGGTTGAGATAGGAGTGGCTTACAGAGGAATCAGCAGGAGAGGAGAGTGTCCTAATAGACTTGGGGACAATGATCTGTCCTGGAGTATACGCTGTTGGGGAGGCGGTTACTGGGTCTCTCACAATAGTAGGGAGACTCTCCTCCCTGTTGATTCCTCTGGCTCCAACAGAGTAGCAGTGTATGTAGGCCATGCTGCTGGGGGGAGGCTCTCTCCATTCCGACATGTCGCCACTCCGAAATGGACTTCTTATTGTCGGAGTGGCGATACTCCCATGGGCCTAAGGTTTAGGGTTAGGGGTAGAGATAGGGTTAGTGTCGGAATGGAGACATGTCGGAAAGGAGACATGTCGGAGTGGAGAGAAGCACCCGCTGCTGGGACTCTGTCCTTCTATAAGGTGTCCTCTGACTCACTGAAACACATTTACACCTTCCAGTCCACATTCACTGAACCACTCTACCCTGGGTTTGGGCTATGGGGTGAACTCTCCTCAGTGTGTCTTTGTGAGGACATATAATGTCTCTGATGAGTTGACATCAACCAATATGGTTGCTATGGATGTGTGTTTGAACACAGGAAGCATATTGGACATCCAAGGTGTCCAGCCGACAGCAACACAGTTTATGTATATATTTATGTACGGTATATAGGGTATATATATTTTTATATGTCCACAGTACAGTCAATACTGCAGCGTAGAAATACTCTGATAAAAGTAAAAGTCCCGAATTCCAAATTTGCTTGAGTAAAAGTGCAAAAGTATTGGCATCAAAATGTACTTAAAGTAGTGTTGTTTTTGTTTACTAAAAATATGATGAAAAATGTCTGTCGACTTCCTTTTTTCACTGACTAAATAAAAGCTAAACAAACACTGAGCTATGATGACTAAAACTAAGACTAAATATAGAATTGTCAATTTCGTAAAATGTCAGGGAGGGACTATTAGTGGAGAAGAGATCCAGTAGAACTAAAAGACAAGTCATTTTATGTTTGGTTGCGCTCGGGTGTTGCTCTCTGAAAATAGACGATCTACAAGCTCACAACGTGACGCAGCGCGACAGGTTGTGAGCTTGTAGATCTGCTATTTTCAGCACACAACCAAGTATAAAATCAGGCATGCCATCATGGCCGCCAAATAACATTTTAGTCGACTAAAACTAAAATAAAATCAGATGACAAAAATATGACTCAAACTAAATGGGGGGTAGGGGGGCTGTCTCATAAGGATGCAGCTGCAGTACACAGTTCTCCCTTACCCAAAGTGGTGGCAGTGTCTCAATCGTGGGCTGGAATGTGTAGGCGTCCGTGTGTCTCTATAGAATCAATGTTCAATTTCAATTCAAAGAACTTTATTGGCATGAGAAAACATATGTTTACATTATCAAAGCAATGTAATGTCACACTGCGGTGCTCTAGACATGTTCTCTGTCTACTGTCTCCCCTCTGCTCTGTATGGCTAACACATTCAAGTATCAAATTAAATGTTAAACACTTCATCTATTTAGAAAACAAGAAGGTAAGACAACTGACTAAGACAGTCCATACATTTGGAAACATATTTTTACTTCAATATTGTCTTCAGTTCATGTAGGATTATTTTAAAAGTAGGCTAACTACAGTTTAATTGCAATGTGACTTCTATGGGCTGGCTTGCAGTGCACCGTTCTCCCTTACCCCAAGTGGTGTCACTGTCTCAATTGTGGGTGTGAATTTGTAGGTTCCCGTGTGTCTCTATAGATGCCTTAACAATGCAGGCGCAGGTCTGCACCAAATGAACCCCACCGCCCATATGATGCAATGGATAAGTGGTCACTGCACTCACATTTAAAAATGCATTCCATGTTTATATTGCATGTGCCGTTGTTGCTTATGTTTAGCATAACATCCACTGGCAAATCAATTTCTTGTCCAAACAATACCCTGTAAGGCAGGGGTCTTCAACGTTTTCAGGCCAAGGACCCCTTAGTTGAGAGAGAGATGAAGCAGGGACCCCCACAACCCATAGATTCCATATAGTTTCATTGTTTGACGGCACAATCATCAGTGTGTTTTGGTTTCATGACAATTTGTGTTTTCAGATATTTAACCACTTGACCTGTCAATACTTAATAAACTTGACCTTTCGCTCTGTACTTAGTCTGCTCTTTTTCTCTTCTACACCAAAGCTCTTTGCCGAAAATAGCCGATCTACAAGCTCACAACGCCTCGCAGCGCGAGGCGTTGTGCGCTTGTAGATCTGCTATTTTTGGCTAAAGTTATCAGAATATGTACGCTAGGGTTCAAGAAGTGATTAATATAAAAAAGGAGAAAAAAAAGCTTCTATCACACAAAGATTTGGAGGACCCCCTGTAGTAACTCTGAGGACCCCCTACGTGTCCCAGACCTCCTGTTGAAGACCCTTGCTGTAAGGAGTCATGTGACATCTTCATGGACGTGTGTCTGTTAAGAGGTTGTTGTATTTTTGGACGTAGTCCATTATGTATGTTGATGATTGGTCGCAGTCACTGTCAGTCATTTATTTGTATATTTAAGTCAAGACTCTGAACCCCCAGTTGCTCCTGATGAGCAGTAGGTGGCGCTGTATAAATGCACCATTTACCTTTTTATGTTCTATGCAACTTTTATTTACAAAGCCTAAAAGGCAAGTCTGATTTAAATGTTCCAATGTCCAAAGCCAAATACACACATCATTGATTGCAATAATTTGTATGACAATCAATTTGTACTGTCCTAGTGTCTATTACTGTTTTTTATTATTATTATAGCTATGTTTTTGCTTTTACTTATGCATTATTTTAATTTTGTGTGAAGCATTTGTTGCGTGATTTGTTTTTGTTCTTTGCAACAAAGGAAGGTGACTCTGCCAGAGGGAGAGTCACAAATTATTTTACCAAATATGTTTATATCCATCAGACAATTCCAATTTACTGTGGACCTTTTTTCTACTTTTATAAAAAATAAATGTTGAATACAACCAAATCTTTGCAGTTTCCTTTATAGTGGTATACTTTAAAGCTATACTGTGTAAGTTGCTCAACTAGTGGTCAGTAGCGTCTGCGTCTTTCGGCCGTTTTTCGCCGCGGACCGGGCCTCACACCCCCGCGTCACCCCCGCGTCTGCCTCCACCTCGCCGAGATCTATCTTTGGAGGGGTCCCTGGTTCCTGTGCGTTCAGGCATTCCGGAGAAACGGAGTGTTTCACCCGAGTATAGATAGAGACACACGGGCGCCTACAAATATGGCCGCCCTATTGTGATAGCTAGCGACCCCACTTCAAGATGCGCTGTGATTGGCCGGCAGTGTATAACCCTCGCTGTGATTGGCCGGTAGTGTATGATGACGTCATTTTGCCGGGAAATCCCGCCCCTGTCACTGCTAGAAGAAAATATATAAAGAGAAGGCTTCAGAAGCTGAAAATAACGGAGTGGGTGTTCTAAAACTTTAGCGATTTAAGAGTTAGGACAATTTTAAGATTTGTTTTATAAAAAAAGTTACATGGTATAACTTTAAATCCTCAGGTCAAGCTCATTAAGTCTAATCAGCTGTGTGATTAATATGAAATGCATTATGCTGTCTGGGCCCGTCCCCATACACACCCATTGTAACTTCAAACTCCATTTTAACCAGGATAAAGTCATCAAAAACATCCTTTTTTCTGGTGACTCATACTGTCCTACTAATACATTTAGTTTTTAATATTCTTTTGTGGGAAATGGAAACATTCAATACAATCAGATTAACGTTCATGTTCCAGCATGGATTTATTACCTTCTGTTTTTAGTTACTGCAGTATCCCTCTTCAACCTGTAGGTGTCCTACCTGACCACAGGAACATAACATAACATACTCTCTACTCCAGAGTGGTCAAAATAATGTCCTGTTCACAAAAGAAAAAAACTAGAAGCAGTGCTCTTCCGAGCACAGGTCTCCACCAGGTCAGGTTGGTCCTGGTGGCGCGTCCGCCGCGTCGCTAAATGTGAAAAGGGTGTCATGTTTTCTTTGGCCTTTAACGGCAATGTGACATGATTGCATGCATGATTTGAGGCATTTTGATCCCAAAATGTGTTTGGCAAAAGGCACTATAACAGGCCAATGTGAAAAGAGTGGCTGTTCCTTGAGCTAGTGGGAATGTGCATGCAGAATGTCTCTGTAATCACAAGCTGCCTGTAGAGATACTGTCTACCGATTTGTGTGATTTTTGGACAAAATCTGCAGGAGTACTGGCAAAAGTTAGTTTCGCAAAGGTCTGCTTCATGGTGGCGCTAGAACAGGCCCATGTGAATTAACTAGACCAGGTCACCTGGTTGTGCCAGACCCGCAATGAAAACTAGTATGGCACTGAACTAACACATGAACACACAGGATTTTATAGTCTCAGCAACAAAGCGTAGTGAGCTTGTAGATCGGCTGTTTTCACTAGTATGGCACTGAACTAACACATGAACACACAGGATTTTATAGTCTCAGCAACAAAGCGTAGTGAGCTTGTAGATCGGCTGTTTTGACTAGTATGGCACTGAACTAACACATGAACACACAGGATTTTATAGGCTGAGCAGCTGGAAATGTTTGTGAGCTTGTAGATGGGCTGTTTTCACTAGTATGGCTGTGGGGCAAATGTTTTGCAGCACTGAACTAACACATGAACACACAGGAATTTATAGTCTCAGCAGCTCGTCAGCCAACTCAACTCAGCTGGTCCCGTACAGGTGACGGCACTCAAGGCAATCAGCCGAGCAAGGGAAGAGAGGGGCAGATGAGCAGTCAGAGGCAAACACAGGCACGCTGAGGAAAAGTGGGACACTGAGGAAAAGAGGGACCGACCGACCGACCGACAGACCGACAGACCGACAAAGCCTTATGTAGGCCGACCCCCTGGGTCTGGCAAAAACGTGGGGCAGAGGTTCTGAATTGGTATCCAGGGAGTGTGTGTGCACCGTTTGGCAGTGACCAGGCCAACGGCGCCAGAGATTAGCTGGTCAAACCTGATGGACGGACGCACAGACACACAGACACTCACACACGGACGGACGGACAGGGTCGAAAACTGAGTCTCTCCCCATGCCTTTCGGCTGGTGGAGACAAAAAGTTAGGGATTGCAGTAAATTGTAATGTTGCTCTAATACATGATTGTCTTGAACTAGCAAGAGGCAGTGTGCAGGTCTAATCTTTCATCCTACTACTTTTTGTCTTTATTTAAAGGCCAGTGGTTCTCAAAGTGGGGTTCCGAGGACCCCCAGGGGTCCTTGAGGGGGTTCAAGGAGGTCCACAGCTAAATTAGTCTTCATATTAATAGTGTATAGCATCACATCAAAGAAGGAAAAATACCAAATTTTATAAGCATCTCTTAATTTAGAAAAAAATATATTGCTTTCTACAAAACAAATACCTTAAATTAAATACATTTGTTCAACCAATGAAAAAAAGGAGAGCACTCCAAATGGCCAGGGGGACAGGCGGGCAGACTTGTGCACTTTAGACAAAACATGTTCAATAAAATATATATTTTTTGCGTGCACTTTTTAACTATCAATACAAATAAAACAATTGTGGGAAATACATATGAATTCTATTATGTTTAGTTGTTTTGTAATAATTTAATTTAAGAGTAGGCCTAGTCATGTCATGTGACATGATTTTCTTTTGGCATTCACGTGCGATGGAATGGAAGATGGAAGTAAGTGAGTCTTCCCTCTTCCTACCTGAACCCACAGACATAAAAAGGTAGACGCCTCTTCCGGCTCTCTGGTACCCGTCTCGCCTTGGTGGGCATTTTTGATTGACAGGCTTCTGTGTGCGTAAGGTCGGTGGGCAGGTTTGAATGGAAAAGTCCCGGAAAAGACCCGTTGTGATTGGCCAGTAGTGTTTTTGAGTGGCAGCCTGCCCTCGACACTTCCTCTTTTGAGCCCACCAAGGCGAGACGGGTCGCTCCAATCAACTGCAGTGGGTGGACGAGGTATCTAGCTTTTTATATCTGTGGTGTGTACCTGTAGCGTGACTGATAGCTCAAACAAATTCAGCAGCAAACATGGATATCCGTCCATTTCTGAAGCGTAAAACGCCAACACAGGAGCCGCAGCCGCCTGACGACGGCAGCAGTCCGACCATAGCAGCAGATTCTGCCGAGATACCAGCGGCCCCAGCAGAGCCGCCAAGCCCGCAGCCGCTAGCAGCAGCCCCAGAACCACCACCCAGCCCGGGGCCATCAGTTAGAGTGGATGAGGCCCCAGAACCACCACCCAGCCCTGGGCCATCAGTTAGAGTGGATGAGGCCCCAGAACCACCACCCAGCCCGGGGCCATCAGTTAGAGTGGATGAGGCCCCAGAACCACCACCCAGCCCGGGGCCATCAGTTAGAGTGGATGAGGCCCCAGAACCACCACCCAGCCCGGGGCCATCAGTTAGAGTGGATGAGGCCCCAGAACCACCACCCAGCCCGGGGCCATCAGTTAGAGTGGATGAGGCCGCGGGGCCTTCGGTGGATGATCTTCGGGAAAAACACAAGCAACCTGTTCTATCTGAATTTCCCCAAAAAATGATTGGAAAAAGCAAAAGATCTTTTTCCACCATTTATTACAATAAGCACCCATGGATGGAATATTCTATTGCAAAGGACGCTGTCTTTTGTTTTCCCTGCCGGCAGTTCCAGAATGACAGCAGCGTCAAGGATTCATTTCGTAAGGATGGAGTGAGTGACTGGAGTAAGCTGGGCTCTAAACTGGACAAACACGCAATATCTGAAGGCCATACGAACTGCATCATTAAATGGGACAACTTTAAAAAGAGCGCATCTACAGGCTCTATTGCAGCTAAACTATCAGATAGTCATAAAGCTACTGTTGAGAAGAACAGATCTTATTTGTGCAAAGTGGTTGATGTCTGTTGTCTGTTGTCTAAACTTGGATTGCCTTTCCGTGGACACAGGGAGGGGAAAGAATCAGACTCACAGGGCAATTTTCGTGAGTTTTGCAGCTGGTATTCTAAATATGATTCTGATTTTGAAAGCATGCAGTCAAATTATTTTAATTCTACAAGTCCAAAATTCCAGAATGAAATAATTGAAATTATGTGCTAATTTGGTTTATGCAGACATTGCAAAAACTGTGCAGGATACTGTTTTTTTTTCTATAATGGCAGACGAGGCCACGTCCTCCAAAACGGAACAGTTGTCGATTTGTTTAAGATACACATAGCAGCTTGAAATCAAGGAGCGTTTTCTGTGTTTCCTTGACTGTTCAGCATCTCGTGATGCGGCTGGGATCGTGGACGCTATAAACACAGGACTGGAGATGGGTGGTCTCAAAAACATCCCAATTGTTGCACAGAGTTACGATGGTGCCTCTGTAATGTCGGGGCACCTGTCAGGAGTACAGCAGCGCATCAAAGAGACCTATCCCTACGCAGCTTATATTCACTGCTTGGCACACAAACTAAATCTGGTGCTTGTAGAGTGTTGCACTGTCAATCGCAGCGTGAAAACATTCCTGAACGTTATTGATAAACTGCTCTCTGTATTTGCACAACCGTCAAATCACCATAAATTTATTGAAATCCAGAAATCACTGCACACGAAAAAAAGGAAATGGTACAGCCCAGTGAGACGAGATGGGCATGTAAGTGGAGGGCCGTGCATGCAGTTAAAACCCACTACTCTGTTATCACTGCATGGGTGCCTAAAAGACATTAGTGATGAGGGAGGGAAATGGGCTGTTGATGCCACTGGCCTAAATGAACACATGACAAGAATGTCATTCATTGCATGTCTGGTTTTATCTGAGGATAAACTGCGTGTGATCCACGTTACACACAAGGCCCTGCAGTCCAGCAACTCCACGCTCTGCCAGGCTGCAGAAAATCTAAAAGCTCACTTCAAATCTCTGAGGCAGGCAAACACTGATACGTGGAGCACGGTGTGGGAATCAGAGAAAAAGTTCAGCGAGGACAAGGTGAAAGACGTGGCGGCGGTGACTGTAACTGAGGAGGATGCTGAAGCAGCAGCAGCCCCTGCCCCTGGCCCAACTGCAGACCACTCCAGTGACTCCACCCCCCTCCTCCCTGTCGGGTTTCCTGATAACGTCTACTTTGGGCCAACGCCAAATGGATGATGAAAGTGAGACAGTCACAGAAGTGAGTCAGAGTGTGACAGAGAGTGACACATTTCGCCAACACCTTTATCTGCCCGTATTGGATTCTCTGATCGCCGAACTTGACAGGCGGTTCACGGGGGAGTCAATAGAACTTTCACAGGCATGTGCAGCAGTGTTTAAATGTGACAAGAACGGAGTGGAACCTCTCCTAGAAAGATATGCACAGCCACTGAAAATCCATCCTGTCCTGCTTGGAGCAGAGATGGATCTGGTGAAAGCCTCGGCTGCCTCGTCAAGCACAACAGTTTCACTTGACCTTGACCATCTTAAAAAGACAGTTAAAAAGGACAGCTGTCCCAATCTGTTCAAGATGCTACAGTTGGCACTGACTCTGCCAATTGGATCTGCTACCACAGAGAGGAGTTTCTCTGCCATGAGGAGGATTCCATGTTGGCTGCGCTCAACAATGGGAGAATCAAGGTTTACTTCACTTGCCATTCTGAACATTGAGGATGACTTAACAGCAAAGTTGTCGCCTGAGTAGATTGTGGATGTATATGCAGGACACAAGAACAGGCGTTTACTTCTACACTAGGTGAGACAATGATTCAATATGACTTACAGCCTGCTGTATTCTGTTTACTGTACTGTGTGTGTGTGTGTGTGTGTGTGTGTGTGTGTGTGTGTGTGTGTGTGTGTGTGTGTGTGTGTGTGTGTGTGTGTGTGTGTGTGTGGGCGTGTGTGTGCGTGCACGGCTGCGCATAATTTCAGACAGTTGTGTTATGGAATAATGGTGGCAGAGTCTGGCACAGTAAATTGTATTTGTTTTATTTGTTACAGTAAACATCATGGTCTGGATGAGCAGCCATATGCTGTTGTGAGATCTTTCTTTTCTATGCCTTGTGTTGTGTTCACCAATATCATATGAATACTATGATTAAGATCAATATCATATGAATACTATGATTAAGACGTGCAGTCATCGTTGGGCTGAGAGCTGTGGTGTGCTTCCAAATAACAGTTGACAATTGACATGTTGCTCAAGACTGCCCCCCCTAGGGCAAATGGCAAAGTCCGCCTATGTATGTAGATCTGCTATTGTCCCAATAGAACCGTGTTTAATGGTTCAGGGTGGGGGGTCCCCAGTTAAAATATGATTATTTTGGGGGTCGCGGCCTGAAAAGGTTGAGAACCACTGGGCTATTAGTGTTCCTACAGTACAAAAGACAACAAATGCATGGCATTGTATTTCAGCATGTTTTCATGCAGGGTGAACCCTGTCCTCACGTCAGTCAGCTGAACAACCACCTCTCGCCCATTTTTGGTCATATAGTACGGATTGCCTCATTGCCTCCTGTACATATAAGCCTAAAAAGGCCAGCTTCCCGTACTATTCAGCCGAGAATCTCCCCCATTCAAATCAGCGTATTGCGGAACCGGCGCAGAAGGTTTCCGAATGGAAACGGAAATAGCCGAAGTCTCGCATGGCCAGACTGTTGACTACGCAATAGACCCGTTCCACGCATGCGCACTCAGCGAATTTCTCAGCAACTTCCTGGTGCTGACGTCAGCTTTGGAGGGTACAATAACAGAAATAGCACATACGCTTCTTTGTACCTTTTGTTTTGAATACTTTGATGGTCAGGCCATGCACTGTTTTTATTATTATTATTAATATTAGTGTTTAATTATAATGGCAGCTCGGCCATTGTGCTTTAACGCTTGATTAGTCAACATTATTCAGAGATAAAATATCAAGATGTATTTTAACCCGGAAGCGGAAGTGACTTTTGGTGACTCCACCCCTGAAACTATAAGCTCCGTGTGATGCTAAACAAAGACACACTAGTAGTAGCGTTTCGTTGGACTCAGAGGACATTCAGGCGCTTAGACTACTTGTGGGATTATTTCTTTGTGTTTGAACCGGTGGCAAGGTGAGTTAAAATATTTATTACTGAAATCGATTGTGTTCAGATTGCTAGATACAGCTGTGAAACATTAGCCGTGCTAGCACAACATGTTAGCAACCTACTACTAACAACAGAGCTACCTAGCCATTGTTTACGACCTGGTTAATCGTGTGTCTGTAACATTAGCCGTGCTAGCACAACATGTTAGCAACCTACTACTAACAACAGAGCTACCTAGCCATTGTTTACGACCTGGTTTTCTAAATCAATCGTGTGTCTGTAACATTAGCCGTGCTAGCACAACATGTTAGCAACCTACTACTAACAACAGAGCTACCTAACCATTGTTTACGACCTGGTTTTCTAAATCGATCGTGTGTCTGTTTGTGTTTGTAGATTAATTAAGCCCTATATCATTGATTGAATACTTTATTATACGGTCTAGGTGGAAACAAAGCAGAATAAGCGACGTCGCTTTGTCTTGTTTCCCTAATCCCTATGAAAATGCTTGAGTAGCCTAGTGTTTATATTATAATTTTTTACAAAAGCAAAACTACTCTGCATCTAGAGGTTTATTAGGTAGGCCCTAAAAGTATGTCCTTGAGAGCAGGGGAATTATCTTGGGTTAAACTGTTTATGGTTTGATAGTTCCGTCCAAAGTGTAGTACTAAAGGAGTAGTTCACCCAAAATGATCAAAATGATTTTTTTTTCTATTGGTTACTCGTTCCATGGAGATTTGAGTTCAATAATATAAGCCCTGGATGGGGACCCACATGCATTGGGGTTAGAATCAATGGGGGTACATTTATGGTCAAGATTCAGGTACATGTTTTCCCCCCATTGATTCTTACTCTTGACACAGCTTGTGTCCATGCATTTGGGTCCCCATCTGGAATCAATGTGGGGGGTGGGGATTACATGTACTAGCATGTGTGTGTGCCTACATCCCTGCCCCCCTCACACACCACACATGCAACGCCTCTGTGTGTGTGTGTGGGGTATAGGAGTCAGGACAGTACAGTTCACTGCATGGAAGCACCTGGGATAAATGGTAAATGGTGCATTTATATAGCGCTTTTATCCAAAGAGCTTTACAGAGATTGTGCATTACATTCACCCATTCACGCACACATTCATACACCGGTAGCGGAGGAAACCATGCAAGGCACCTGCTCACCGGGAGTAATGTGGGGTTCAGAGTCTTGCCCAAGGACCCTTCAACATTAACTCAGGCCAGGGGGAGCCCGGATTCGAACTGGGAACCCTTCGGGGACCCTTCGTGCTCTAATAACGGTTTATCTACACCTGAGCTATGCCGCCCCGGATGTTTATACTTTTGTTGGATTTTTGTGAAGATTTGCAAAACTATACATTTTTGGAAAGGTTATTGTCTAAGGAATCAGAAAATCAATGTTTCCATTTGCCCAGATGTGTTTATGGCGGCCATATTGAATTTACAAAATGGCCACCATAAAATCACGTTTTGTAATATCTCTGCCTCTAAATAAGCTGGAACATTGATTTTAACTGCTAAACCTACATTTCCAGGGTCAGGGAATCCAATGGTGGTAGTTATAAAGCTCAAATAATTACAACATTAACCCTTAGATACATGACTGGGTCCAAAACGGCCTGGTGTGGTTGTTTTCTTGCAATATTAGATTCACTATGTAATGTTGTTGGATTGTTTTGAAGATTTGCAAAACTATACAATTTTGGAAAGGATATTGTCTGAAGAATAAGAAAATCAATTTTCCCATTAGCCCAGATGGCTGTGGCGGCCATATTGGAATTGACAAAATGGCCACCGTGAAATGTATGTTTTGTAATATATTGACTTCTAAATAACGCAGAACATTGGTTCAAGTTATAATTTCATCCCATTGGTGCATAATCCACCATATGGGTAAACAATGGCACAGCTCAGCCAGTCAGCCTAACAGATACTAACTCTTGAGTTATTTTTATTGCAGGGGATCCAGCTGTGGATCCTTCAGAGCAATGGCTGCTTGTGCCCATGCCCTTGTTTGGACATGGATTATCAAGATGTTCTGCTTCAGAACTCCAGTTGTTGGAGGGGGCTTGTCACTTTCTGCCCTATGTTTGCAGAACAGATGCCATGGCATTTCATGGATTGTCTTGATGTTGATGCACATACAAAGGACTCCAGTGTTGACAGCATTTCTTCCATAATCTCAGCTTCATCCAATCTGCAGAGCATTGTTAACATCTTCATCTGTTTTGAGGTAGACTCTGCAGCCAGGTTGCCTTGCCTATACAGGAGAACCTCCCTGTGTGATAAGAGTAGATATGCCCCATGAAGACCAGCCACCTCAAGCTGGAAATTCTACCCACCACGATGCAACAGATACATTAGTCTTTAGACAGCACTAGTGGATGGCATGGTGCTTGTGCAGAAGCTGAGCAAAAAAACAGCGACTGTAGTGACAGTCAAGGATCTGAGTGGCTTCTTCAATGACAGACTGATGCAACTAACACAAGATTATGATTAAAGATTCTCTGAAGAGTGCAACCAGAGATGAACAAAGACAAGGAGAAGCTTCTATTAAGTATCAGAGATGACACCAACATCAAACACATACTGTATGTGTTATGTGTCTTATGTTGGTGTCAGACTAAGGCTGATCTGACTGACTATCTTGCTGCCAAAACTCTAGAGTACATCAGGGGATCTTCCAAGCTGATCATCACATCTGCTTCTAGATACATGGAGCAACAAAGACCTGGTCTTTGAAGAAAATAACCGCAAAGAAGCAGACACACTGCTGATCCACCAGGCTGTGCTGCCTTCACAGCAAAACCCACCTAATACACAGTTGGTATTTCCCTACCCAGATAAGGACATTTTAGTGCAGGTTAAAGCAAAGTAGCAAACTGTGACCTCTTGCTGAAGAACACGTCCATTTCTGAACCACTGTGGCGAGCTCTAGGTAAAGAAAGAACAAGGCTTTGCCAGCCTTCCATGCATTCGCTGGGGTCGACAACACAGGGAGGTTCTGCTGTATAGGCAAGGCAACCTGGCTGCAGATGTACCTCAAAAAAGATTAAGATCAATGCTCTGTAGATGCTTTTGGATGAAGCAGAAGTGACAGAAGGAATGCTGTCAACACTGGAGAATGCTGTCAACACCAGAGTCCTTTGTATGTGACAAGCTCCCTCCAACACCTGGAGCTCTGAAGCAGCACATCTTGAGAGTCCATGTCCAAACAAGGGCATGGGCACAAGCAGCCATTGCTCTGAAGGATCCACAGCTGGATCCCTTGAAAAATGTGTACTTCAAACACTTGATTGCCATGCTGAAACCAACGACCACAGAGGTCCTCCCAGCTCCAAAGGCCATCCTTGCATTGGACCATCTGTCCAATGCAAGTGTAAATCTGACATGTGTCAGTGCAGCAGCCAGTACCAGAACGATGATGATTCCCAAGCTGTGATGCACAAAAGTGATGATAATGATTATGATGATGCATAGAGACTGTCTATGATTACACATGTCATGATGTTTAACATGATTACACAGACATTTAAAGTTCACAGTTATAAAACAATGCTGAGTTGGTATCTGACTGACTGCCTGGGCTGTGTCGGCTTTTTACCCATATGGTGGATTATGTATTGATGATACAAAAAATGAAATGATAACTTGGACCATTGGATTCCTTGACCCTGAAAATGTAGGTTTAGCCATTAAAATCAATGTTCCATCTCATTTAGAAGCCAAGATATGACAAAACATACATTTTACAGCTGCCATTTTGTCCAATATGGCCGCCATAAACACATCCGGGCAAATGGAAACATAGATTTTCTGATTCCTTAGATAATAACCTTTCCAAAAAGGTATAGTTTTGCAAATCTTCAAAACAATCCAACAACATTACATAGTGAATCTAATATTACAAGAAAACAACCACACCAGGCCGTTTTGGACCCAGTCATGCATCTAAGGGTTAATGTTGTAATTATTTGAGCTTTATAACTACCACCAATGGATTCCCTGACCCTGGAAATGTAGGTTTAGCAGTTAAAATCAATGTTCCAGCTTATTTAGAGGCAGAGATATTACAAAACGTGAGTTTATGGAGGCCATTTTGTACATTCAATATGGCCGCCATAAACACATCTGGGCAAATGGAAACATTGATTTTCTGATTCCTTAGACAATAACCTTTCCAAAAATGTATAGTTTTGCAAATCTTCACAAAAATCCAACAAAATTATATAAGGGACCTGACTAGATGCAGCCCAAGGTTTTCGGGTATCACAATATCATACCTCTTGACCCAGCCTGAGCGCCATGGTTTGCATATTGGGAATAAGTAGTCACTACAATAAAAAATAATTCAAATTCAAATAGGAATGCCAGGCTTATTGTGGCTAAGCCATTAAATATGAATAATCCAATACATTTTTTCTTTCACTTAATGTAAACAGCTATTTTATATATTGGCATGTGATTTGTGTGGTGTTAACTGTTAATCAAATGCAATTTGTCTATTTTCCTAGGTCGGCAGCATTTAATATCCAAATAAAGATTTTACAGCTTGGACAGGACAGTCACTCATACAGGTACAAGCAGCAATATGTGTGGCATCTTTTACATCTGGCGACTCACTCTGTGGTGTCTCACATGGACCAAGTCCGCTTGAGACGGCACACGTCTGTCGCCTTCACCGAAAACAAGCGCTACAGTGTTTTGCATCACTCCATATGTCCCACAGGTACATGGGTGAGAGCAGGAGTGGACGTGGCGAGACGTAGGAGGACCCCGGCCAGGAGCCAACCCACAGACGTGGCAGACTGGCCGAAGCGGATTGTGTGGCCCTGTCTTTCCCTAATCAGGTACCAACATATATGGTAAAAGCTGTTTAACCCTTAAGTGCTGTTCGGGTCATTTTGACCCGTTTTACATTTTCATTTGGAAAAAAAAGGTAGAAGTTCACATTTTTTCCACCTGAAACTCACTGGCCTTAAAGATTCTTCTGAGATGAACATGTAAAAAAAAATATTTTTGCACTACACCCATGCTACACCACCCTCATATTTTTTGAACCTTAAGTGCTGTTCGGGTCATTTTGACCCGGAAGCACAGATGCACAGAAATACACAGTATTATGCCAAAAACAGACACACAGACACCCCCACTTCTGACACTCCCCTTCCGAAGCCCCATTCCGAACCCTCCCCCACCCCTCCCCCACACCCCCCCCCCCCCTCCCCACACCTAACCCCGCCTCCCCTGATGCACAGAAATACAAGGAATCATGTACAAACACAGATACACAATCACCCCCTAACCCTTCCACCCCTTCCACCCCTCCCCCCTCCAACCCCCCTCACCTCACCCTTACCCCCTCCCCTCCAAAACACCCAACCCAACCCCACCCCCCACCCGCCACCCCAGATGCACAGAAATAAAAGAAAGCATGTATACTAACACAGACACACAGTCACCTCCTTCCCCCCCTCCTCCCCCCTCCTATCGCCCTCACCCCCCCACACCCTTCACCCCCTCTCCTCCTCACCCCTTTCCTCCTCACCCCTCACCCTCACCCCTCCCCTCCTCACCCCTCACTTATCGCAAGTTTTCCTTGTGACTGTACTGGATCTGTACTGTATAGGGGAAATTTTACATTATTTTACATAAACATAAGGTGCTGTAAAGTAACACTGTAATTCAGGGGTGCTGTGGATGAAAATGTTGTTTACAGGGGTGCCCTGAGACCAAAGTGTTTGAAAACCTCTCTCCTAGTGTATACATTCAAGTGTATATATTCATATGTGACGTTCATGTGTGTTCACATGTGTGTTCAGCTCTATGTGAGAATGATGTCCTGTTCTTGAACCACAAGTATTTTTCCTATAAGCATAAGCAATATTGCCCAGTATTAAATGAAGTAGTTTTTTTTTACATGAATTTCAGCTAAATCAGTAAAAACGCCTAGCTCTTTCAGTGTTTAATGTGATATAGCAAAGCAGAAATGCAAACATTTACCATATATATCATATGAATTGTTTGGTATTGAGTCAAAGTCAATGTATCATGATGATTTGTTAAGTTAAAAATTATATTAGTGTTGTTTTTTTTAAACCAAATATCCCTCGGGTCAAAATGACCCGAACAGAACGAAGGTGTAGTGAATCTGAACAGAACTTAAGGGTTAAAAGAAATAAATAAATCCAGAAATCTAGGAGGGGGTACTTCAGTAGCCATATGGTATATGTACCACTGTGTGTATATGCTGCTGCAACAGCCAACAACATTGAGACTTCGACAATGAATTTACAGAAAGTGATCAAGGCCGATACTTAAGCTCATAATCACAATCAAGGTTAGCTTTACAATTAATTTGCGGGAGTTTGCACATCACCAACCAGTAATGTTTTTAGTTAGTACATCCAGCACATAGGAAGAATAGATACAGTATGGTCTAGGAAGAATAGATACAGTATGGTCTAGTTATATACATTATAAGTCTGTCCATAATTAGATATACTTGTTATATACATGGTACTTATGTCCATAATGAAATTGGCACATTGCTGCACTGTGGAAGAGTGCTAAACCAAATGGCAAATACTTAATCAAATACTTAATCTCTCAAACTCTCTCTCTCTCTCAACCTCATTCTTAGACAAGCCCCCCATTGGTGTCTCCATTCATCCTGACTCTCCCATCTCCATATTTTTGGCCAGCCTTTGCCACATCGGTAAGTGTAGGACGTACTACCGATTGACGCCTGTGTGTTGGTTACCACAGCAGAAGATTTTTGTCAGTTCTCTGTGTTGATGGCTAGTCTCATCCTCCTGAACTGCTATCTTCTCTGATACAGTGTAGCTCCCTGTACAGACATTTGTTGTTAATATATTTATCCTGTTGGATGTCTGTTAACGGCATAATCTGTCAGTACTACAGCCTGTCAGATTCTGCTGTTGTGCGTGTAGGATGTGGTTTAAAAAGGGGAGGGGGATTTACAGTATAGATAACCCTGCTAGAAAAACCAGCACAAGACCAGCAGTAAGACCAGCACCAGCACAAACCAGCGCATGTTGTGTTTTGGTGCTGGTCTGTGCTGGTGCTGGTTTGTGCTGGTCCCACCATCTAAACCAGCATGAACCAGCACAGACCAGCACCAGCACAAACCAACGCTTACTGCTGGTCTGTGCTGGTGCTGGTCTATGCTGGTCTGTGCTGGTGTGGTCAGGGACCCCCGGGGGACCCCCCTGAGAAGTGGACCAGGTCTTTGCTGGTTCAATTTGCTCTTTGCTCTGGTGCTTGAATCCTGTTCTGTATTTGACTAGATTGTGACATTATTTTTGACATTGTGGGTGTGAGTGGGATTCGAACTTACTACCTCTGGCACTTCAGTCCTGCACTTATCCTCGGCGCCACTGGAACCTGTTATTTAAAATGGGTGTTTGTCCCTATTTGTATATGACCAGCTTAGACCAGCACAGACCAGCACAGACCAGCACCAGCACAGACCAGCACCAGCACAGACCAGCAGTAAAACGCAACATGTGCTGGTTTGTGCTGGTCTGTGCTGGTTTATGCTGGTTCATGCTGGTCTGTGCTGGACCAGCACCAGCACCAGCACAGACCAGCAGTAAAACACAACATGTGCTGGTTTGTGCTGGTGCTGGTCTGTGCTGGTCTATGCTGGTTCATGCTGGTCTGTGCTGGACCAGCACCAGCACAGACCAGCAGTAAAACACAACATGTGCTGGTTTGTGCTGGTGCTGGTCTGTGCTGGTCTATGCTGGTTCATGCTGGTATGTGCTGGTGCTGGTGCTGGTCTATGCTGGACCAGCACCAGCACAGACCAGCAGTAAAACACAACATGTGCTGGTTTGTGCTGGTGCTGGTCTGTACTGGTCTGTGCTGGTCTATGCTGGTTTATGCTGGTTCATGCTGGTCTGTGCTGGTGCTGGTGCTGGTCTGTGCTGGTGGACCAGCATGGGACCAGCACAGACCAGCATAGACCAGCACCAGCACCAGCACAGACCAGCATGAACCAGCATAAACCAGCATAGACCAGCACAGACCAGCATGAAAATTGTGCTGGTCTGTGCTGTTTTTTCTAGCAGACACACTGAATACTTCAGTGTGTCATAACTTATATATTTATTTATTCCAGTAAAATGTCAACTCGCAAAAACGTGGAGTCGGTGTCTGATAAGGACCGGTTGGAAGCACTTGCTCTGCTAGGAGATGCTTTTATTGAGACGGAGGTAAGTTACATTGTCGTACTTAAATGTGTAATTCATTTTAACTGTTTGTAGATGCCTATTTCTCTATTATCATGTCAATTGTCCATATAGGCAGCCACCAGCCAGCAACCTGCAGTGACAACAAAGCCAGAAGTCGAAATAACCCGTTTGAAGAGAGACGCAGATGGGAAGCCTCTTCCACCCGAGAAAAAACAACGGAAAAGGACCTCTAAGGGTTAGACTCCATCTCATGAAATTAATGGCATGGACTAATTATTGGAGAGTGGTCTTTGATTAGGTAATCGTTAAGATTTATTGTATTTATGCTGCCTAAGAGTATTTGGTCTACTCAATGTGATATGCTATTTTTACTTCCAAACAGTTGGTGCATCTACATACACTGCTGCATCATCTACTTCCACTGTGTCACCAGGTCTCGGCATCCAAGAACCTGGTAAGTCTAAAAAACTACTTAAGATACACTCCTCAAAAGAAGGCTGTGGCAGTGTTGTTGCAAATAAAGCTATGTTTGTGTTTTTCTATTTCTCTCCTTAAAGAGTTTAATCTGCAGAGGCTCGAGGAGCTCATAAAGGACGTTGATGTGCAAGATGTTGTCGAGCAGCCAACAGTGTCCGAATGGGCCCAACGACAGAGCGATGCACAGTCATCTTGGCAAAAGGCACGAAGTCAGAATGTGGACAGCTTGTTGTCTGCCGAGAAGACTTGCAAGATGACGTGCAAACGCTGTCGTTTGAGAGAAGCTGTAATCCGTTGTGGGGACTGTTTGCCTACGGAGTGGTTTTGTGTCGAGTGTGACCATTTGGTTCATGAACATCACACTCTGCACAATAGGCAAACCACAATGTTGGGATACTATAAATACATTCCCCCAACGGAGTCAGTGAAACTCACTGATGGTAAATACACCATTTGTGAACAAGGTTTGTCTCTATTTCAATTAACATGCAACACAATCTTCACTCATATCAAACATTTCATCCAGATTACCCCCTTTGTCCTTTCAGAATGTTTCCTGCCAACAGCCATGCCGGCAAATATATGCACCTGTGACACATTTGATGTTTCAGTCTCTGCCGGTAGATCCATTATACTGGTCTGCATAAATGGTAGGAATTTACATCTATCTATATAGACACACACACACAATATGGATAGCTATGTGTTTAAAAGACATGACGTAACTTTCGTGCCCTGTTTATTTTTGTCTCATGTACTCCGCCGTTATGACCTTCACGTTCCGGTGGTGTCTTGCAACCAGTGCAGTAGCCAGTGGTCTCCAGATGTCAACGACTTCATAAGAAGTGGCTACTGGCCTGCAACCATGCAAGCGCAGACCCTGTTCCACACAGACTTGTTCCATTCCTTTGACGCTATGAAGACAGCAGCTCCAGGAATGTCGAGACAGGCCTTCACATCAATGTTGGACCAGAGGACAAAGCAGTTTGGTCGAGTGAGTAATTATTTTGATCATGTCGTTGGACAGTTGTACTCTTCCGATTTTTATTTCATTATATTATTTCTTTCTTTCAGACTGGCATAGTGAATGCTGACTCTTTTCAGAGAAGCTTTCTGCAGTACACTTACTGCAAGTTTCTTGAGAATGAGCTTCAAGGAAAGGAGCTGTTTGTCTGTCCGGCCTGTAGCCCTGAAATGGTGGCTGTCTGTGTTGACTTTACAGGTTCAAGAAAACAAACCAGCAGTGAGTTTGCTGTTTTGTCCTTCCTATTAACATTATGTCTATAATAAAGTGTGTGCGCGCGCGCGCGTGTGTGTGCGTGTGTGCGTGCTTGCATGTGTAAACTGATGCTAAGCTGTTTATTATAATATGTTACTCTTTGTGCGTGTGTCTTGTAGGAGTGAAGATCCAGCGTTCTTTGATGGATTGTTCCTAGCAAAAGACTCAGATGTGTCGACCTTTGTTAAAGAGGTTCAAGGAGCAGCAAAGAGTGTAAGTTATAAACAACCACTAAAGAGTCTTGACTGTAATAGTTCTGTAGATGACCCTGCTATCTATAGGCTTGAATCAACTAATATTTTCCAACTATGTACTTTGGTAGACTGCAGGGAAAGCTGTGTGTGGTGATTCCTCTTGGAGAGCAGCAAGAGAGACATCCAAACAGGCGAACCAGAACAAGTTGGATGAACAAGGGGTCGAAATTGCTGTTTGTAGGCATGGAATCCTTCTCAAAGGTTGGTATTGGTATTTATGTAGTCTTGATGAGTTAAAATAAATTGTTGACGATTATCAAAAGCCCCTTCACTGTGTAATATGCTCCCTATTTCCCCCCCAAAAAAGCTCTGAATATGCAGAGAGGAGAGATCTACGCATACCCTATGTTTCTCCAAAAAGAGTACCACAGTGCTACATTCTTGGCCATGGATGTGACCTGCCGATATGTGCAATACGTGGAGAAGGTGTCTGAGAAGCTGATTCATCTCCAACCCCTTCAGAACCAGAAACATGTCCTAAGTGTCATGCATGCCCGCGCCCACACAACAAAATGCGAGGTGATAGTTCATTTTTGTTTATGATTTAAGTTAAAGTACCAAATTAAATTGTCCATAAAAATGACAGTTAGCCACACAACAAAGGTCTGACTCTGAACTGACCAAATGCATAACCCAAGTGACCAGAGGCTATGCATCAAAATTGATCATGCTGGTTTCCACACTTTTAAACAATTCCATACCTCTGTAGATCCAGTGGAATGCAAGGAACCACGAGGGTATCGGAACAACATTGGGCGAAGAGGTGGAGCAGGTCAACAGTTTTCTGTCCAGATGTGGCCTGACCACAAAGTATATGACGAAGTCAGGTCTGTACGATTGCTTTTTAACCCCATGCTAGCCTGCAAAGTTACATATAAAACATGTCCAACATACTTATTTGCGTTTCTTTTTACAGTTAGAACAGACATGCTTACTGTCCAAGCAATGGGTTGGAATCTCCGCAAAGAGAATAGCCTACACAGTGCTTTGTCTCTCAGATACAAAAAGGTATGTTAATGTATAGAAAAGCGGCTAACTAACTTAAAGCACTACATGAGTAACTGAAAATATTAAAAAATTAAATGTATTTCATGAGCACATTTTGAAATTACTGTTATGTATTGCAATTTTGCAGACACTAGAGAAGACCTTGGCGGTTGCAGAGAACCTGAAGAAGCTGCAGGAACAGCACCATTGTAGCGATGCCATGCTACAACAGTGGGTTGCTGATGTAAAGCAGTGGGCCAAGACTGGTAAGAATGTTTCACACAAACACTGTCAGACTATTTGTCTGTACTGTAGCCTATATGTGTCCCAGGCTGGTGAAACCGTCCTAATGTCGCCAATTTTAAAACGGCAGAAAAGTGAGAAAATGAAGTCAAAGTCGTTTTTTGTATTTTTCGTTTTTTTCAAATTCACACAAGTTCGAATTTATAACAAGGGTTTTGTGTCAAAAGATAGTTGTTTTGAGGTATTACAATGGCTAGTTTTATTTGTTAAACTAGGCTGCTTTTGGAAGAAACTGTACGTGGTTTTTGGGGGAGGAGAGATAGCGCTCTGAAAAGTAATTGTCTCGTATTTCACGCTTTGAGCACCGCCCATACAGTGGTGCATCTGGTTCTCTAGTGTGTAAACACATCTCAGTGACTAACTTCATCTCGCTAATGTTATTGGTTTGCAGAAGACAGTATTCTGGAAGGATTTATTTTTTGATTTATACGTCGTGATCCGACTCTCCGAGTCGCTATCGGGCACACAGAGACGCAGCGATGATGTCTTCTCGTAATGGAACAGCCGGCGCTAATGGGAAGCTAACGTTAGCTACACGCTAACGCTGGCTGTTTATTATGAGAAGCAGTGGCTAACGGCAAACGCTAACGTTAGCTAGCGCTAACTGCAGGCATCGTATACACAACTGGAATTGTTGCTCTTCTACAAGCTCACAACGCGAGGAGTTTAAGTCTGTCAGAACCATCAGATTATGGTTCTGACTGAAGTTACACAAACACTGATTATGCTACATTTGGCACAGTTAGCCCGACCAATTTAGATAGGGCTCGAGTTACGGTGTTGCTCACGTAATAACCCTTCACTTCAACCTGGTGTGGAGCAGTTAATCCTATTTGCTACGTACGTCTACAAAAACGTTCATATTTCAAAGATAAAGTGCTTACTGAAGTCTCACAGATGTCACAGTATGGTACGCTCAAGCAGAATTACCCGTATCTTTCGTATTGTTTAATAAACAGCATTTTAATCCGATCAGATGCCATTTTCTGTTGTTTTTCAGCCATGCGACCCCATCGGTTGCGAGGTGTACTGCACTTAGATACATTAATACCTTTTTAAGGAAACGCCGACCGATCGGATTAAAATGCTCCTCGTTAAATAATACGATCATTACGGGACATTCTGCTGGAGCGTACCCTATGGTGACATCCGTGAGCCTTCACTAAGCAATTTATCTTTGTGATCTGACCGTTTGTGTAGACGTACGTAGCAAATTGGTTAAACTGCTCAACAGCAGATTGTGTTGAATTCACGGTTGGCGCAGCGTAGCGTCTTTACATTTAGCCCAATAATGCTAAATCACAATAACTAAAGTTTAAAACATACATGAACCACTTTAGCCCTATGTTATACCAAGGCTATTTGAAAATAGCCAATCTACAAGCTCACAACGCATTGCGGTGCGACGCGTTGTGAGCTTGTAGATCTGCTATTTTCAAACATTTTTGTACTTTTACTTTTGGTACTTTAAGTACATTTGGATACCAATACTTTTGTACTTTTACTCAAGTACATTTTTTAATTCTGGACTTTTACTTGTAACAGAGTGATTCTACATTGCAGTATTGATACTTTTACTTAATTATAAAATGTAGGTACTTTTGTAATACACTATTTTAGTGAAAAATAAAAACTACAAAAAGAAGAAAATGACAGGATGAGCATATAAGGAGGGGAGGAGGTAGAAAAGACCACTGGCCACTATTTCTGACATGGCTGCAAGCACTATAGCACAATATATTACCACAGGTCTACTACTAAATAGTAGTTTTAAATAATTGTAGTGGAATAAAAGTACATTTGAAGTTGACAGCTATACCACTGTGGGTGTGGTTTGACTTGGGGGGAGTGATTTAGGGGTGTAGGTAAGTACCTATTGTCCCTCCCATTGTCACACCCACTTCTGGCTACTTAGAGGTGTAAAAATGTTCCTTGGATTCAAATGGCCTTTTAAGCACTTTGGGGTTTATGGTGCAACAAGTTTAAAATGTCCATAACTTCTTCAAATATGCTCCAATTCCAGCAAATGATACATCATATGAAAGCTTAGACTCTGTACTTGGATAATCTGTACAAAAAAGAAAAATTACCAATGCAGACATAAGGAACAAAGTACCAGACCTAGTCACATATATGTTATGGTTCAGGAATGGATACTGTAAGTAAGTCATAAGTTTGTACGCTGAGATTCAGTACAGTAGGTGCTCTGACGCATTGGTAAAGTGCCTGCCTAGCAAGTCAGAGGTTGTGTGTTAGAAACCACCAGGTCGAACATCTATACAAACACAATTGCCCCGTGTTTGAGGGATAAATGAAAGTGTGACAATGAGTATGATCAGAAAAGCAACAATGTGTGTGATTATTTACCGGTATTCTTTCTTTCTTAGAAAGTACATCGGCCAGTGCTGTGGATGTCCATGCTTTGCAGCTCTCCATTGAAGCACTGTTTGTGAGCATCTGCCAGAAGAAGCTCTACATCTACAGACAGAATGGTATGTATAGTATTTATAGTTAAGCATGATTCAGCTGCATGCAGTATGTCGATTGTGTTTTTTTTTTAAAGGACCACTTCACCTCCGGGACAACCAGATCTTATTTTATTGTTGTCTGGGACACGATCAACACAATCCTGAGTTATTTTTTGTGTTCAATCTGTGATTTTTAGATATTTTAGTATTTCAGCATGCTACAAAGCATCATATGATGCTTTGTAGCATGATATTGCATCATACGATGCGTCATATGATGCAAAATGCATCATATGCTTTGTATCATGCTGAAATACTAAAATATCTAAAAACAGTCTAGTGTCTACTAAAGGATTTCTTTCACAAATCCTGATGCTGTGTTCAGATATTGTTGTCCCAGTAGGTATGGGAGTTTTTTTTTTTTTCTTTTTTTTTCTTCATTGGTCTTTCAAACTCACTTTGGGTGATGCCTGATGTTTCCACCACATTTTCCTTCCTTGAAAGTGGGGTCCGTCTCTGGTGGCCTTTCTCTATTTCATTGCTGTGTTCGCTGAGTCTGTACCTAGACAAGGCTTTCCTATGTTTTGAGTCGTTTACCATACTCTGGTATTATGCCAATGTATATTCAGTTTTTATTGCTAAAATTGTGTTGGTTTTGGGTGTCTTTCCTCTATGTCAAGTAGCTTTCTTCTTCTTTGTTTACTTATAACCTGGTTAAGTCCATTTGGTTTTAATGTCTGGTAGAGTCCCAGGGCCACCTGACCGAGGGATGCATCCCTGTAGGTTTTCACAAATGGTTTAATAATAATAATAATAATAAAACTTTATTTGTATAGCACCTTTCATGACATGAAATGCAGCTCAAAGTGCTTTACAGAGCATAAAATGAAGCACACGTGCTTAACAGAGAAAAAGTAAAATAGAAATAAAAAATACATAAAAAAGAGATAAGTAAAATGATTACAATAAAGCAAGAAAAAATAAAAGCATAGAACATTGAAGAACAATTTCAGAGCCGTGCGGACGTCAATAGCAGCATAGGGATTAAAAAATTTAGCTAAAAGCAAGAGTAAAGAAATAGGTCTTGAGCTGTGCTTTAAAGCTATCCACCGAGGCTGCCTGTCTTAGGTGTAGTGGTAGTTTATTCCAAGCTGTCGGTCCATAGAAGCAGAAAGCTGCTTCACCATATTTTTTATACGTCATTGTTGGCACCTCAAGTAGGTCTGCACTAGAGGACCTGAGTGGGCGGGTTGGAACATATCTATGCAGGCAGTTATAGAGGTACGAAGGTGCCAGACCATTTAGAGCTTTATAAACAAGTAAAAGAATTTTAAAATCAATCCTAAAAACAACCGGGAGCCAGTGTAGCGACGCTAAAACTGGAGTAATATGTTCTCTTATCTTAGTTTTTGTTAAAACTCTGGCTGCTGCATTTTGAACAAGTTGTAATCTGTCAGTTGTTTTCTTTGGCAGACCAGAGAGAAGTGCGTTGCAGTAATCAAGCCGAGAGAAAACAAAAGCGTGGATCAGCGTTTTTGCATCGTTCAGCGACAGATAGGCTCTAATTCGCGCAATATTTCTAAGGTGAAAGAAGGCAATCTTCGTGACATGATTAATGTGTGTATTAAAATTTAATTCAGCATCAATGATCACCCCCAGGTTCTTAACAGAGGTGTTATTTTCTTTAGCCAGGTTACCAAGTCTATTTATTATTGATTCTCTCTGGGCAGTAGAACCTATTATGAGAACTTCTGTCTTGTCCTCATTTAGCTTGAGAAAGTTCTCACTCATCCAGCATTTTATGCTGGACACGCACGTCAGCAATGGGTCTAGAGCACAGGGGTCGTCCGTAGCCACCGAAAGGTACAACTGGGTGTCATCAGCATAGAAATGGAAATTCACACCGTGAGCGGAAATAAGTTCTCCCAGCGGCAGTATATAGAGGGAGAATAATAAAGGACCAAGAATCGAGCCCTGTGGAATACCAGAGCAGATGTTGTGTTTGTTTGACTCGAAGTCAGCTAGATTAACAGAGTAGCTTCTGCCTGTCAGATAAGAGCAAAACCAGGACAGAGCTGTACCTGACAGTCCTACCCAGTGTTCGAGACGTTGTATTAGAATTGTATGGTCAATTGTGTCAAAAGCCGCCGATTGGTCCAGCAGTAGGAGAACGGACACATCTTTGTTATCAGCAGCCACCCTAAGATCATTAATAACTTTTAAAAGTGCAGTTTCTGTGCTGTGTCCTTTCCTGAAGCCGGATTGGAATTTGTTGTGCACCTTATTGTTCTGCAGAAACACATCCAATTGATGAAAGATAATTTTTTCTAGGACCTTGCCCAGAAAAGGCAAATTAGAGATGGGTCGATAATTATCCAGCACGGATGGGTCAAGGTTGGGTTTTTTGAGTAAGGGTTTAACTACAGCCGTTTTCAGTGAGTCTGGAAAGACACCTGATTGTATAGAGCTGTTTACTATTTTTAGGATATCTTCAATAACACAGTCTACAACCTCTTTAAGAAACGGCGTGGGTATTGCATCCAGCGAGCAAGAAGACGATGTCATTTGCGATATGGTTTTACGAAGTTCCTCTTCATCAATTGCACAAAATGATACTAGGCTCCCCCTAGATTTATCGATGCTTTTACACATGGCACCATTAACCACATTTGCATTTGTGACAGTATTATTCGTAATACCAGCTCGAATGTTAACAATTTTGTTGTCAAAGAAGGATGCAAACTCATTACACTTTGCTTTAGAGGCAGGGAGTGACTGCTTGTAGGACTGGGGGGGGTTTAAAAGGCGTTCAATGGTAGAGAATAAGACCCTAGCATTGTTCTTATTCTCATTAATAATTCCGGAAAAATAGGCCTGCCTAGCCAGACGCATGGTTTTATTATAGGTGGCTGTTGACGCCTTAAATATCTGTAGGTGGATAGTTAATTTATTTTTTCTCCAAGCTCGCTCTGCTCTGCGGCATTGTTTTTTGAGTGAACGTATATGATCGTTTATCCAGGGTGTTACTTTGGAATTATATTTCTTTTTAGTTTTCATAGGAGCCACTATATCCAGAGCTGACTCCAATTTAAGATTAAAACGTTGAACCATATCATTTACTGAGGGAATATCAGGAAGGCGGGGTGCACACGCAAGAAGGCTGGCAAACTCTTCTGCTGCCGAGGAACCGAAAAATCTCTTTTTTATAGTATATTCTCTATTGTTTTTTTCTAGATCAGAGACAGTCATATTAAAACACAGTAAATAGTGGTCTGATAAATCAGGCTTAGCGATAATCCTGTCCATAGAAATATTTAGCCCTTTAGAGATCACAAGATCAAGGGTGTGGCCTTGATTGTGGGTTGGCCCGGTAACATGCTGATCAAAATCAAGGGAATGCAGTAACTGTACGAAACTCATAGCTGTAAGATCAGTAACAGTGTCCACATGCAAGTTAGTATCACCAGCAATAAGGGTTCTCTCATAGTCCGTGGAACAGATAGATAGAAGTTCAGATATTTCTGTAAGAAATAAGGCTTTGCTACATTTTGGTGGGCGATATATCGTAATCATTAGAACAGAGGATTGACTCTCAAATAAGTTAGCTTGATATTCAAAGGATGAAAAACTTCCAAAGGACAGGCACTTGAATTTAAAAATGTCAGAGAAAATGTATGCCAAGCCTCCGCCTCTTTTTCCTTCGCGCACTGATTGAATAAAGTGATAGTTTGGTGGGCAGGCGACGCCAAGTGCAAAAGCTCCATCGTTGCCCAGCCATGTCTCTGTTAAAAAGATTATATCTAATTTCTCTTCACAGATTATATCATTTACAGAGGAGGATTTGTTTAAAAGTGACCTGATGTTAAAAAGTGCCAGGTTTATTTTATGACATTTTACTGTACTATAGCCCCTACAGGGAATGTAAGTTAAGTTAGCTAAATTAGCAGAGCCACTGCTTAACCTGGACTCTCTATTTGAAATTACAGTAGAAATGTTGTGAGCCTGCTTAATAAAAGCGCTTGAAGGAGCATCGGGTCCAGATACGTTAGTTGCTGGGTATAATGGACCCAGCTGACATCAACGGCTAAACGTATTGTCCAGCTGGGAGGCCTGGGTCTTCTGTCGTTGTGGTCGTGGAGGGATGGGTGGGGGCGAAAACACCCAGGCCACAGATTTCTGGGGCACGGCCGGGGCAATTTCAGGCGTTTTCAGGGATGGTGGTTGTGGTGCCGGGCGTTTGTCCTGTGGTGGTTGTGCCGCCGGGCCATTGACCGTGTGTCTGGCCGGGGTCATTTTTAACGCAGTGTTAATGAGTTCATTCATTCCATTCGTGAATTCTAGAAGAGGCATTGGAGATAGGGAGAAAGAGGAGGATTGGGGTGATGGGGCGGTTGTACCCGCCCCCTCCTCTTCCTCTGTCAACTCTCCGTTGTCAGTTGCCAGTTCACTTTGCTCACTGTTCGGGCCAGCCACGGCTGAAGCAGGGAATCCACAAAACTCTTCTTCATTACTGTCCTCTTCGAACATTTCCCTGAGTGACTCCAACTCTGCATTCATTCGTCTACTCCACTCTTCAGCGGAGATGTTGTCCATATTCAGTTCCTCGTCAGGGAGGGCAGGGACAACGGTAGCTCCTCCGTTCACCATAATCAGTTCCTCGTCAGGGAGGGCAGGGACAACGGTAGCTCCTCCGTTCACCAAGGCCGTTCCCCCCTCGGCCGAGGGGGGCAGTTCAGTAACCATACTGTCATGCTCGTCAGGGAGGGCAGGGACAACGGAAGCTCCTCCGTTCACCATAATCAGTTCCTCGTCAGGGAGGGCAGGGACAACGGTAGCTCCTCCGTTCACCAAGGCCGTTCCCCCCTCGGCCGAGGGGGGCAGTTCAGTAACCATAACACTATCTCTTGTTATGGATTCTTCGTGGGTTGCAGATAAGAGTTGTTCATCACAATCTGTTGTTTTGGATTGCTGTGTTCTGGCCAAGGCCAGAGCATGGAGAACATTCTGCAAAAATATCTTTGCTCCTAGCTTATTTAGTTGCCGTTCATCAGCAAATAGGTGTCTTCTGTCGAAGAAAAAACTGAAGTTGTCAATAAAATGCACATTTTTGTCGGTGCATGCAGCTAAAAGCCATTTGCTCAGAGAGAACAGTCTGCTGAAATTCTCGTCTGTGCCTCTCATAGGCGGTAGGGGACCGCTGATCCAAAGCTCTATGTCACTGTTCAGGAAGCTCAATGTGTTGAATAGAGCCCTGAAATTCTCCTTTAAGATTTCTGACTGTTTTTCTTCTGTGTCATATGTGCCAGTATGTAGAATCAGGGTTTTCACCGTTTGGTGTTTGTTGACAAGATCCAGAATTCTGTCTTTCATGTCAGAGACTGTGTCTTTGGGAAAACACATAACTTTTGCCTTCTTCTTTCTTATGCTTTTGACACCTTTTAAAGCAGCATCGCCCACAATCAAAATGTCAGGATCAATCACTGAGGTGGTTCTTACCCTGCTGGGTGGGACGTTCTCTCTGTCAACAGGGGGACTTCGGGGGGCTTCTAGTAGCTGTTCTGTTAGCCAGCTTGGGGAGATGCTACCCCTGTCATCCTCGGCCAGTGGCGTGAATCTGTTTGCCAGCTGCACACTCGGTGTGTGTGGAGATTGGACTGCGTTTGACTTTTTAGCAGTGTTTTTCCCCTTGGCAGTTGCCCATTTATGAAGGGGGGTCGAAGCAGCGCTGTGCCGGGGTAATTCCGGCCATTCGTCGGTGATAAGAGGGCTTTGGGAGGGTGTCCTGCCCATCGTCCGTTCTTTCATCTTTGGCTTTGCACCAAGGGAATTCCAGGCGAGTGGTTTATCCAGTCTTTGGGTTTGTTTTAATTGGAATAATTCCGTTTCCAGTACTGCAATCCTCTGAAGCAGTTTCTGATAAACCCTTGTAGAAATGGTTGGTCCGGCCATCTTGCTAGTTAGCTAGATGCTACGTATCCAGTCACCAAGTGACAAAAAATAGTATATTGCAGTACAGCAAAACAATCCCGGAGTTTTATAAGTATCCAAGATCCATTTGTAGTTTCTCAGAGAAAAAATAAAACATCAGTATCAGCAGAAGAATGTAAGCACAAGCGAGCCTAAGCGGGAGCAAGCAGCGATACGTCCGCACTGTAGGAGAGCAAGCAGCAAGCCGTTTAGGGCTATGTTATGGAGCATGTCTGGGTTGCTTCCATTTAAGTGAAAGTTGAGTGCTCTATTTTTTTTTTTTACTTTGATAATGAGAGGATATCGTTTTAATTCTGCCCTGCAAGCTTTGTTTGTTGTTTTCTGTTGGTGTAGAGGGTGTTTTTAGAGTCTCTGTTTGGTGTTTAATTTTTCCAATTCTTGGTCGGCAACACTCAGCTGGGGTTGTTTTGGAGGTGGGGTGGCATTTAAGCTTAGACAACATTGAAAACAATTCAAAACCTAATTTGCCTGTAAATTAAATAAATTAATAAATACATTACATTCATTTATTCCTTTGACAAAGCCCCAAAATCCCCTTACAGCTATTTGTAATACTCCTCTTTTACAGATCGCAACAAAAGGCGTCATAATATTGTCCAGAAAATTGACAAGGAAAAAAAAAGGTTGCTAGCTGAGCTCCAGAAGTACAACCAACAAGTTGCAAGCACTGCCGCTGTGGACGCAGACACTGTTGTGCATCAACTGTCCAACACAGCTCCAAGCATGATATGGCCTTGGCAGGAACAGAACGCAGGTATTGAATATATACATCTTATATAAATCCCTGTTAGACTTTGAGCCTGTTTCAGATGTAACTTTTGACATGTATTTCTAATTGATTATGAAATGTTTTAATTATTAATGTTGTCATTTGTTCACAGATGGTGTCTCTATTCTCACCAAGAAGCAGCTTTTTGACCAAGCTATGCTTGTTTCACGGCTGGGAGAGGAAAAGCTAATTCTTGTGAAGGAAATGATGCAGCACCTTGGTTTCCTCAAGGACTCTCTATCAAAGGTCCAGACACGGATGGATGCTGTTTCACTCACCACGCAGACAAGAAGTAAGTGTCTCTCAACTGGCTTTCTTCTGCTATTTACAGGTGACTCTATCATGTTAGTATTAGGTCAATATTTTATCCATGATTATTTTACTTTTTAATTGCTATGTAGACAAATTTAATTGCTTTTTGCATATGTTTAGTTTGAATTTAATTCCATTCTTCATACATTTCTAGATCTTTCTGTGGAGGGTTCCCGTGGCCTAATCTGTCTGCTGAGAAAAAGATTTGAGGACCTTAAACGCCAACAGCAGACTGCAGCGGGAGCGTACAAGGCCATTCTTGGGCCAAATCCGAGGCTGTTGGAAGAAGAGGTGGAAATGGAGTTGATTGACTGGCTAAAAGAGGACTCGGACTGGGACTCGGACGAGGAGGAGGAGGAGGACGACGACGACGAGGACTCTGAGATATGAGACTAATGTCTGGGTGTAGCAAAAGCATTCCATATCATCACGGACAAATGCAATTTGCATGCATCTCTACCGCAACGGATTACACCTACCTACCCATCCATCCATCAATCTACCACTTTTGTTCTTTCCATATCATCACGGGCTAAACGCCAGCCCATCCACAATCTGCACACTGCTAATACAGTTGGCATTGGATCTCTATACGGATTCTACCTACCCATCGTGATGTCTGATGGATATCACACTACCACTTTCTTTTGGACTGGTTAAGTGCTTTTCCTTAAAGGACAACTCCGCCCCAAATCATTTAAATTTAGGGCCCTTGTGTGGGACAATGTGTTTGTAATGAAAACTAGTAGTAACACATTCATTTTTCACCCAAACAAATAGTAAAGGTGATGGCTTATAGGCTCCACTCTATGCTATGAGGGCTGCTTGGTTCTGCTGGGGAAACTGGACAAGAGGGGCATTTCTGCCTAATAGTCCCCATTGACATATATTTTTTTTGGTTCCATATTAATAGGAACATGAGCTTAGAAGTGATTTATGGAAGTTTTCTCCTAAAGGGGACTTAAGACTGGCAGTAAGCACCAACTATTGTGGGCCGAAAGAACATTGTTTTGAAAGATTGTTTTACGCTGATCTCTGTGCCCCAGTGTTTTTGCAAGTCTGCTCATTCAAAGCGACTTAGGACTTGGTTTCCGGTAAAGGCTCTTGTAAATAGTCATAGTTGCTGACCACAGGCAGCTGCTGTAAATGCCTGTGGTCATCACTCAATGTAGAGCAGTGATCCCCCCCCCCCCCCCCCCCAGTTGTAACCTCCAGTGTCCCAGATACACCATTGTTTCTCCCGCAACAGCCAAAGAAACAACATACTGTATAAGTGTATATAAGGTATCTGCACATTTCTAAAGTGGCAATTTAATGGTTGAAGACCCTTTTAATACCAGATTGGCCAAAATGTTAATGTAGGAAGGAGGCAAACATTGATACAGGCAAGCTCACAATGCCTGGACTTGTTAGGTGTTGTGACATGTTAATAGATATGTGATAATGTCCCATATTTTTGTTTTAAATACATATCTGTGGTAAGACTAAACTAGGTCAAACTATACACAATGCCTCAACTCCTTCAATTCCAAGTGGTTGTCAGGTTGTTTCTATTGTTTTGGTAATGCCTTGGTAATAAAGCCTACAGTATGTCGTCCTTGAAGCAGCCACATAATTATGTTCTCTGACTTGTGCCTGATGTCATGTACATTAAAGCATAACCATCACCTGCTAGAATATTGTCTCGTCTCCTTATTGCCTTATTGATTGATCAGAATTCCACGATCAGGATGCACTGCCTAACAGGTTACAGTGCCTTTATAGTGAAGTAGTTAGACATGAGCACTGTTTTCATTCTTCCATCATTAGATCATCTCAAACGAGGCCTATTGCAAGTTGCCGGACTGTTCTATCTTGATACCATCATTACCAAAGTGAGGTGTTGAGGGTTAACATGTTTTTAAACATGTATTATAAACACATGTTTGTGTTTATAACAGTCAGACCTTTAAATGTAAATATCTTTCTTAAATGTATTTAAATAGCTTTAATGTCCCCAAACCTTTACCCATGGAAAACTATAGTTTATTCCAATTTGTATATGACAGTTGATTCTGATTTTGGGTTACATTAGGCTGGGATCCAGCTGGCTTCCTATGCTCAGTATTTATTTCTCAAGTGAAGTGAGAAAAAGAGAAACTTCAAAATCAGGCTTTATTTCTCAAGTGAAGTGAGAAAAAGAGAAACTTCAAAATCAGGCTGGATCCAAGGCTAATGTTACATGCTTTGTTGATACAGGTATTCCGTATACAAGCTACTTTGTACTAATTGCTTTGGTTGGTATTTGAACACATGTTTGCAATAAATAATTTCTAGAATTATTATGGTGTTATTTAGTTATTGTTGAAAACATGAATAAATTAATGCTTCTCTAAACAAGTTTGTCTCTTACTAAAAGCATACTGCCTTCCTAGGGCTTTTCTCCTGACGCATCTGCAATTCTTATTGGCTAATCTACAACCCCCTTTATGAACATGAAACTCAGGTTCTATAGTGGATGCTCAAGAAAATGCATTCCTTTGAAAAAGTCAGACATATTACATTATTATGATGAACATTTTAACTCTTGGGTCACATCACATGCATAAATGCATGGAATATTAAGAAGGCAACATCTGCTTACAACACTGTAATTAGACTTATAAAGCATTTTATGATGACTTAGAACATCATGTATTGCTGGACACTGCACAGAAAATGTAATAATAAATCACACGTGTTCATTACTTTTAAGCAAAGTAAGTACATTCATGAAGGTGTAGACAGAAGCATAATGTGTTCTTTCTATGTATTTGAAGCCTTACCAATAGGATGTGTAACAACAATTAGTCTACCAGGACCCCCATAACCCTGAGAGTGTACAAATGGACCCATTATAATTACCCAATTAGTCAATTCTCATAAGGGTCCAGCCGATTAGTGCGAAACCGGTGAATGCTAACCCGAACCCTAAACCTAACCCTGGACAATATAGGACTAATGAACCTTCAGGCTTATTTACCTCCTAGGTTATTCCAGATTTATTTATAATGTGTTATGACTATAGTAATACAGCTTTATGAGTATGTATTGGTTGTTAGTAACAGTAATTATACAGAGTTATAAATACATTATAATGCATTTTAAGTATATTCACAAAGCTTTATTACTATATATTGATTCAGCCATGTTCTGTATGAGACCTGTTCTTATGGGTAGAAAGCACAACTATCCACTGGCCTGGGAGTGAAACTGCACCCAAAAGTGTTCATCGAGAGGTCATAAAGGACCTGTTCCTGTCTGTGGCAGACCATTATAATGTCCTTAGTTTGATAGTGAATGTCAAGTCTTCAGGATATTCTTCAGATTATGTATGACAATGATTTATTGTGACATTATGGCACATAATGAGTCCACTAGGACAGTGGTTCGCAAACATTTTCTTTTCTAGGAACCTCTTACCTTAGAAGGTGGACAAATGGAACCAAATTGACCCATTATCCACTTATGTCCATGTCAAAGATATAACTGTCAAAAATGTCCACCTCAAGCCAGTGTGGTGATGACCCCTGGCTACATACGCCAGATACTTCTGTACATGCCCCATTCTGTGCTGGCACATGCCTACATGGTTAGTCTGAATGACAGTATGACTATGGTATAGGTAGAATGATTATGGAGGCTGAACCAGGTTGATGATTGTGAACATATCCACTGTATAGGCCTACCCCTTAAACCCTAACCCTCTCTTCCATAATTCTGCTGATCAAAGCTTATATTAATGCCCTTATAAAGCATTAAGGCAAAACGTGAACTTTATTGGAGGACAGATTTGAAGACGTGTGATATGTGTCAATATTGAGGGTATTTTGAGCTGTCCTTTACACTACTCGGATCAGTTCATTTTCTAAGGGTTCTGACATGAAGCCCACATTGCCTACAATGAGTCGGTCAGTGTCAGCTTGCCACTGGTGTGTGAATGTGGGAAGTGAGGACGCTGGCTGGCGTAGTGTTCACCACTTCACCTCCCAATGTATGAATGAATGAACCATTGTAAAGTGCTCTGAGCACTTGGAAAGACGCTATACAAATGCAATCATTATTATTCATTA
Source organism: Nannobrachium achirus (assembly GCF_963921795.1). Taxonomy (NCBI): domain Eukaryota; kingdom Metazoa; phylum Chordata; class Actinopteri; order Myctophiformes; family Myctophidae; genus Nannobrachium; species Nannobrachium achirus. Next base: position 87,270,965 of record NC_137810.1, read on the forward strand.
TAGAGTAGGTTCTAGAGCTTTTGAATGTATTCAATTAATTAATTTAAATAAGGGTCAGTTGTTTAAATTACTGTAGCAAGTCTTCCCCTAAATGTAAATAAAGACAAATGGTCTGCAGTCATGTCAAGTAGTCGATACACGATTTGAACAAATCAATTATCAATTCTGGAAATATGTCACCTAAGATGGCATCTGTTCAAATCATGTACTTACTAGGGCCAATCTGCTCAAGTACTTGCTGAAGATAAAAGTACAATATGGAGATCTACAGTATATATTGTACGAATGTACTATGTACAAACTTTTTACAAAGTATTCAATCAATCCCAATTTGTTACCATGAACTGGACATGTCATAAGTTCATACCAGTGTAGTCTTATGCGTCATGACTGCAGGAACAATAGCAGGATCTTCACACATTTACAAATTGAACTTAATAATCTAACAATGACCAGTAGAACTGAAAAGACTAAGTGAAATACTGTGCCCCCAGTAGTTAATTGTATGGCAAGCTCCTTGCCAACACCTTGCCCTACTAACCAAATGATGAGACCATGATTTACAAACAAATACTTTATTTAACAAAAAATAGTGCAAGAAGAACAAAAAACAAAATACTTTATTTACAAAATAGTGCAAGAACAAATTAAAACGAAAAAAGAGACCTGTAAGACTCCCTAAAAGGAGATAAGCTAAAGGTCTCATACACAAACTTCAGAAAGGCAATGGTAGCCAATCAGGAAGGAACATGGGAAATGTTGATGACATGACTTTAGAGATACTGTGTAACGCTTTCTGTGATTTTGGGGCACAATCTGTAGGAGCACTGTCCAAAAATGTGTTTTGCAAGAATCGGCTACATGGTGGCGCTAGAAGAGGGCCATGTGAGAAACACTCCCTAATCGGGAAATAAGCACACTAACGATCGCATACACACATTTTAGAAGGCAATGGAAGCCAATCAGGAGGGAATATGGGAAATGGGACAGATCCCAGTTGATGACATGACTTACTGTGTTCCGCTTTGTGTGATATTAGGGCAAAAACTGTAGGAGCAGTGTCCAAAAATGTGTTTTGCAAGAAAGAATTAGCTACATGGTGGTGCTAGAAGAGCGAGTGTGTATGCAAAGTTTGGCATAGATAGGGGCAACGGTGGAAGAGATATGAGTAGGACAAAAGTGTGTTGTGGCGTGTGACGGACTGACAGACAGACTGACAGCCTGACTGCCGGTGGAGGTTCAACTGCCAACTTCCCTGGCCTCGAGAACCAGTGAAGAAGTGCTTTGCCAGCTCGGTTCAAAGGTTTTCTTGCTGAAAAACACAAAACACAAAAACAGACAGTTGTGACTAATGTAAAGAAACTCTAATATATCAGTGTGATAGCAGATCTACAAGCTCAAAACGCGTCGCACTGCGTCGCCTTTTGAGCTTGTAGATCGGCTATTTTTGACTGTATATGCATTGTGGCCCTCTGGAGTGAATGTGAAAATATAGTGGCCCTCTCCATCATCAAATTTGCCCATCCCAGGAAATCGACGTCTAATCCTACTTTTCTTTCACTAACTATAAAGCACTGAATGGTTTAGGGCCAAAATGTCATATAGTAAATTGAGGTCCGCCCTGACAGAATTGACCAGGGTGGTTTACCAGGCTAGGAAATGTCTTCTTTCTGTTCCTTAAACCAAAGATTAGCGTGGGGAAGCATTTTGTTTTCATATCGACAAAGACAGCTTGAAATGAGGTATTGGTGTTGTATCAAATGTGTGAAATTAATAAACAGACGCACTATGCATGCACCTAGTAAGCTTTACGCATCTCATATAATACGTGATATACACAACTAAAGACCTTAAGAAAGTTTGCCTCTTTGATTGACACAATGTTCCCTCATCTGCTTTGTAACTTTGTGATTTTTATTGTATAATTGTTTCCTTTGCTTGTTGAATTATGTATAGTAGAAATGTGATATACAAATAAACAGCATTGCCTTGTAATAATACATTTGTAATAACCCATGTCTTGATTTTGCAAATACATATTTCCAACAGGTTTGAAGAGTTTTCCATCAAAATTAGTCACTTTCTAAGATGCTTATTACAGAAAACATAGTTACTTTACGTTATGCGCACATGCTTCTTAATAAAGGTAAGGTAGTTACCATTTGGGGCAGGGAGCCCAACAGATCAGGCACTGCTCCACTCCCTGGGCAAGAGAAAACAGGATAAAAATAATCATTTATTTTGATTAAATAATGACTCCCAGCTTCTAAAATACCTAACACACAAAGATAAAGCTGAAAATAATTCTACATGTTCCAAATACTACTGCATTTCAGGCAAAAGGCAAGATTGAAAACAGTACACTAGATACTTACTTTTTGAATGCGTGTATCGCTGATAGAGTCAACAGGGAAGGGGTTACTGTCATGTTTGCAACCTGTGAAAAGAAAAGACACAGAGAATGTATAGCAGCTCTACAAAGGAAATATAAAGAGGAATCTGTATAGCTAGATCACATAGATCAGCCATGACAAGACTTGGAGAAGCAACACTTTGAAAGCAAGTGCTTCAGAAGGATGCTTCACATTTCACATAAAGAACAGTGGACAAACGATTACGTTCACATTTCACATAAAGAACAGCGGACAAACGATTACATTAGACAACTAGTCAACACTCATTTTGGTTGTCCCACACAAGCCAACCCAATCTCATAAATAATGTTTTGGGGTTAGCATTCGGCACAAGTGCAAAGTGACTGTACTGGCCAATCACAGGGCATCTTTTCCGCACAGTGTGCTCGCTTCTGTGGGACAATAATGGCATGTATGGGTTTGTAATGACGACAAGTACCACATTGATGATAAATAAAAACACTTTTGACAACAACAAATAGTGTAAAAGCGATATCCTTACAGACTCCAATCTACAGTATGCTATGAGAGATGCTGGGTTCTGCTGGGGAAACTGGACAAGGGATTTCTGCCCAATAGACCCTGTGGACAGTTTTTTGGATCAATATAAGTAGGAAAATGAGCCTAGAAGTGATATAGGGTGGAATTGTCAACTCGAACCTTCGCATCCCTATTCTGAGGAGAACTTTAGCCAAAAATAGCTGATCTACTAGCTGCAAGGCGTTGAGAGTCTTGCAAATCCTTACAACACTTTAGTCTCAGGAAATTTTGCGCCACAACATAGAATGTTTAATTTTAGCTCTTGAAACCCAGAACTGCCAGGAAAAAGTATAGTCAAATCACTCGCGAACTAAGATGGTTCACTGATGTGTGATGTGACAATTCATGTACACATTATATAGGGCTGGCAATAATTCTGTCTTTGAGACATTTTCAACCACTTCTTTTCAGAGCATAGATACATACAGTAGATCAGTCGCATGCCTGGGCTTGGACCTAAACGGGTATTGTACAACTGGAAATCGATGGTGACTATTCTGCCCAAAAGGCACCATTATGGGTTCTCCAACATTGACCACAACTCCCTCGTCACACACCCCCGGGCACAGGACTAGTTTTTACTAAAATAACGTGCAGAATTATACCTGGCAGGAGTTCTCTTTTCTCAAGTTCCTGTCTGGGCTGACCCACGAGGACCCTAGCCATAAAGCCTTAAACCTAGTTTTCATTCATCAGGTTTAGTTTTAATCTTGGTTTGAATTTTCACAGTAAACATGGATTAATGTTAATCCTGTAACAGCTGAAATGACTGTACATCGGCTATTTTAAATTAACGAACATTTAAATATTTACGGGGACATAATACAGACACTTGTCATGGAAGCTTGTGGACTTCCCTAAGCAACATGGAGACGTTTTAATTTTAGAAATCGCTTCATAATTGACTAAAATGTGATCAAATCAAACTGTTAACGTTACCGTCATATGACGGAGGGTTATAAAATTAAATATTTTTGGGCTGCAGGCGCTCTTCTTAACATAGGCCTGCCCACATTCTCATAGAAGTGAATAAAAGAGTAACGCTAATGATATTAGGCCCAAGAGAATAGCATATTCCAGTTTGTTTACATCACAAATCCAAGACGGAGGACATTTAATCCATGAATTAATCACAGTTTAAGGATTTAATCACAGGTTAAGGATTTAAACACCGATTTGTTAAGCAATGCTTAAATTTAAGTGGTGCAACACACCTCGATTTAAAATAAATCCTAGATCAAGAAAACCATGATTAACCATAAACTAAGATTTATTTAATCCCTCTTGGTGCCATACATTTTGTCTCCCTGCTCTTCTATTCAGACAAATAGTGGCAAAGGTCTGGTCTCACCTAGACACAGGATCTGACACAAATTTGGACCAGGTCAAGATTCAATGTATTCCCCTGAGCAGGCTATATTAGCTCAATGGTAGAAATGGAAGCACATGCACAGGAAACCAGATTCAAATCCAGAGAAGAAAAGAATGTGGTACTAGGGCTGTCACGATATGACATTTATAATTGGCGATTAACGATTTAATTGTGTTTTCGTCGTTGATAATTACATTTCTGTTTGGCTTTGAGGCTTTGAAGTTGCATATGGCAGATATGATACATAACCTAAACACACAAATACATTACTGTATTTGTGTGTCTATATAACATTGATAGTGGAAATAGCTGATCTACAAGCTCACAACGCGTCGCAATGTGACGCGTTGTGAGCTTGTAGATCTGCTATTTCCACTATTTCTGTCATTTTTCAACATTCACGATTATGACGATTATGACAAAATAATTGCGATAATGTCAAATAATCACGATTAGACAATTATGTAATAATTGTGACAGCCCTATGTGGTACAACTTTAATTAGACAGAAATGTATAATAATAGTCATTGATACCTTCATCCCTGTTGTTCTGCTTCCTCATCTTCCTTCTCTTAGCTGCAATTGTCACCTTATGCGCTCTGTATGGAAAAAGTATGAATGTCAATAAAGGCCTGTGGTCTTTGCGTCACAAGCCAGGTTCTCTGAACTCCTCAAACGCCAAGCCCCTTCCAACTCCCTCATGTCTGGTGCATCACTTTTATTTAAAATGTGAATTCTCTTTTTTCCCCTTTAATTTTTATCCCACGATTTTGTAACCCATTTTTTCACCCAGTGCCAATTACCTAAACTGTAATCCCTCTGCTGCGCCTGGGGAGACAACGGACTGACCTCATGCTTCCTTATATGCATTAGTCGTCCAAGTTGCTTCTTTTCACCTGACGGGGGTATTTCCCCGGTTTGGACAAAGCACGTGGAAGGAACACGTTATTCCAACCAGTTCCTTTGCCCTCCATCAGGCGCCCCGGCTGGCCAGGGGGAGGTATTATAGAGACCTGGATTACTGCATGTTTTTGTGACGGTATCTACCCTAAGAGACATGGGGAGAACATGCTAAATCCACACAGAAAGGCCCTTTCGCCAACCCCACCTAGGGTGTGGGCGCTGATGACGCGGAGGAGGGAACACGCCGCCAACACCCACAGCGTCCCCCGGCGGGAATCGAAACCAGGACCACCTTATAGCTGTGAGGCGACAGCGCAACCAATGCTACCCCCTTAAAATGACATGTAGATTCTACTAAAATCACTATTAAAATGAGTAATTGTTTTTCATATGGGAACAGGGGTATTTTAATTATAACAACCTTGCACTTTTGGATGCATGTCTGGAAAAACAGCCAAGTGTTCTTGTGCCCAAAGACTGGCCACCTATTCTGTATAGTGAAGGTCAACTCTTGCTCAGGATATTATGTATTGGCCTTTCGGCCTGTCCCTTCTTCTTTTTCTTCTTCTCTTCCTCCTGGTCTCCCCCATCCTGTGCTCCTTCTTCATGCACCTGCCCCACCTCTTCTTCCTGCTGTCCCATCTCCTCTATTGGTCTTTCCTCCATCTCTCCACCCGCCTCTTCTGCATCATTCTCTTCTCCATCTCTCGCCCCCCCCCCCCCCCCTGCTCTTCTCCATCATCCTCCATCTCTCCATCGTCCTCTTCTCCATCTCCATCTCTCGCCCCCCCACCTGCTCTTCTCCATCATCCTCCATCTCTCCATCGTCCTCTTCTCCATCTCCATCTATCGCTCCCCCCCCCTGCTCTTCTGCATCATCCTCCATCTCTACCCCCTGCTCTTCTCCATCTCCGTCTCCCCCCTCCTCCGTACCATCGTCCGTTTCCACAGGAAATGGGCATGCTTTAGGAAAGGGGGGGGGGGGGGGGGGGGGAGACAAACATGGAAACAAATTTAATTAAAACGTTTAAATCTGCTTCATCTGGGCATAATACAGGACCAATGTAACAAATAGACATTGAGCTCCAACCTACCCTTCAAAACACCCTCGAAGAGGACCATAATTTTGTCCAGAACGGCCCCTACAGCCTTCTGGACAGGGTCAGGGAAGTTATGGAAGGGGAAGATCAAATCCACCCCCCAACCACCACTCTTGGCCCGCTTCCTCTTCCCCAGTAACATCAGTGGGACAAAATGAAGGGCCTTCAATTTCTCCATCTTAAACAATGAAAAGCAGAAAAACAAACATGTAGACATCGCATTGGCAAGGTTACAAAGGCTAATGAATTTCAACGGCTATTTCATTTTTAAGCCATCATGATACTCTAGTTTGAAGCTTGTGCCACTCACTGAAAAAAGCAGATTAACATGCTTTGTGTGCATCACTTTCGATATCAGCTAACAACATGGTCATTTGTAAATAAATAAACATTAGTCCTATCCAGATAGAGTGGAGTTCGAAGAACAATATATTCATAGCAGATTTAGGGTCAATCCTGTATGTCCCAATTTTTAAACATTATAATTTGCACATCTATATGCATCGCTATGCTTTCCTAACCAGAGAGAAGGCAATGTGTGTACTTTAGGGCAGCAGCTCTCAAACTAATACATTTTCGGGTCCCAGATAATAATAATGCACTTTATTTGAAGGCGCCTTTCAGGACACTCAAGGTCGCCGTACAATTTTTAAAAAGCAAAAACATTCATGAAAAACAGGCCCTTGGAAGAGGTTGTGATAAATAAGTGTATTACCTGTACGAATGACCGGTCCACAACTTTGGACTGGTTGCCAACCTTTTTTGTCTGTTTGGCCCAGACCTTGGCCGTCCTCCTGAAATTTTCCAGGGTCTTGGTGTGGCGCTCCTTGTATGCCAAAAGCTTCCCACACTGTTCAAGAGAGAGCAAGGATGAGAACGCTACAAAGGCATAATAAAAGTACAGTTCCAACTTATCTGTGATGTTTTTCATCACAGAAGTATGCAGTTGAGTTAATACACCACATAAAGTTAGAGCGGTAGAAAACAGGAAAATATCAATGGCTGGGTTTCCCAAAGAGATCCTAATGTGCGGCCGTACCTTCCTAAGGATGCTACGAAGGGATGAGGGGTTTTTACGAAAGCGCCTCTCTCAAAAGAGGCTATGCGTGCCCTTAAGACTGCTCTCAATAGGTTAGTCTGGCATTGATTGACATGACATCCCCGATCAGCTGCGCTCGCAAATGTAGTTCAGCTGGTGGTTCAGCTCTTTGTATTTCTCTGACAACAAACACTGGGATATCTGGCCATAGTAACCTTAAACTGCTCTGGGCAACTACATTTCCCCTGTGGGAAAATAAAGGTATGTATCTATCTATCTATCTATCTATCTATCTATCTATCTATCTATCTATCTATCTTATCTATCATAATGTATGAAAATTGACTGTTAGGTTAAGGGCTATTATGTAGACCTACCGCAGGATTTGGACAAACCCGACAGCCACATGGGCATGTCTGGCTGCAGTGGGGACACTTCCTGGTCCTGGGCGGCATTCTTTTTTAAAGGGAAAAATAACATTACTTACTACGGCAAGATTCTTTATGCATGACATGGAATTTCATCAGATCTGTATAGTAAAGTATGTTAATACAATATAAGTCATACAAATGCATTTGGTCTACCTCCTTCTCTTCTATTAGGTATAGTCACACCATGGGCATCTTGGATCACATCACCACATGGGGTGGCAACATGTCTGAGCCTGCAAACCATTCTACATAAGGGCTACATATTTCTAAGAAGGGCTACATATACATAAACCCACACTGCACTTTTATTCTACCTTGGAGGGTATATTATGACTATGCATTTCAAAGGTAATGGAGTTCTTTTTTTTAATTAACTCTTCCCACGCTTTGAACGTTCACGTTCGCCCGATTGCGCAAGACCTTACCGCCAATACGGCGCTCGTTCGGTTCGTTCGTCTGATGACTGTAAGCTGATGAGGGGTCGCGCGGCCGTCTACTGTAAACACATTTTCCGCGGTGATGGTGTAAAAAATCCATTATGCGTTAGATCAACGGAGAACAATTCACTTCCTTGTTGATTTCCTCTGGCTGTAAGGCTCTGGGGCCAGTGACTGGTCTTCTTCTTCTTCAACACATAACAGGCAAATTCACATTCATTCTCGCATGACGCCGCCCTCTGCTGCCTGGCAGACCAAAGTGCACTATTGCACAACCAAAAAAAATAAAAATAAATAAATAAATGTCTGTCTGTCTATCTACTATAACGTCGCAAAGGTAAGCCGCTTTTTGATGGCGCCAGACCCAATAAATAAATAAATGATCTGGCAGTAGGAGAGTTAAATGCATTGCCAGAATCCACCCTCATAGGTAGAATAAAAGTCTGGTATGACCGTTCCCTCAGTCCCTAATCCCCTGCCTTGCTTTATTTTACATAGATTGATTCAATACTGTATTAGAGATTTGCACAGGATAAGCAGAGCACAGGACAGTACAGTACAGTCCAATGCAGATACAATTTAAACAAAAACGATTTAAAAACAAGAAAGCACAACGGCTTTGTTACATTAGGGTTCTTTTTTAACTAAATTCATAGAGACATTTTATTAGTTTGGATTCATTGAATACCAAGGGACCTTTTCATATGCAAACTTGTAATAAAGTATTCAAATCAATAACAACATGCCACACCAAGACTATGCAAAGTATTGCGATTTATCCGTCTGTCTTTCTATTGGTTCTAATAAATACCTCAATCGATAGGTACGGTCCCTCCTACCCCTATCGCTATTTCTATGTGCCATCATTTCGACAGGTTAGCTTTTCAACAGGTTAACATTCACCTGTGTCGAAAGAATGAACCGTCGAAAAGATGGGACCGTGCCTAGGTTTCATGTTCACCATTTACCCCCACAAAAAAAGGTTCTATGTTCCCCACTTACCCCCAAAAAAAGGTTCTATGTATGTACCCCAGGTTCTACGTTCCCCACTTAACTCCACAGAAAAGGTTCTATGTTCCCTGTCAACTTTAAAAAGGTTTTATGTTCCCCACTCATCCAAAAATGCAGGAAACATTCATTTCTAATTATTAATAACAACTCTAAACACAATAATGGGGAGAAATTAGTGATAATAGTGGGACAGGTGGCCACTAGGGACATCTGGGCACCATACCTTTGTTATGACTGGGCATCTGGACAAGAGGACACTTATCTGGGCACTATAGGGACATGTGGGCACCTAGACAACTGGGCACCTAAATTAGGATTGCACACATGTTCTTAGTGCCCAGATGTCCCACAATTTCCTGCATTCTATTTTGTAACATATAGGCTGCTTTTTATTATAATTACCCTTATTTATATTATTATTATTATTATTATTATTTGGGGTGTGTGTGTGTGTGGGGGGGGGGTCCTTTTTTCGTGGGGAGGGTGGGTGGGGAGCATTTTATTTGATGGAACCTGGGAACATAGAACCTTATAGGGGGGTAGCCAGATAAGTCGACCTCTTTCAAAGTCTACCCAGACTCGTTTCCCAACGGGTCTGAGGCCTTAAACTAGATGCAGATTAGACTAAAATCAAATCTGTGCTTCTGGGGGTCCCTGGAACAAAAAGGTTTGCAATAGGGGTCCATCCGTGGAACAAACAATTTTTAGATGGGGGTCCACGGCCAAAAATACATTTTGGGGGTCCTTAACCACTGGGCACATTCTACAAATGTCTTCTAAATCATAACAATTTTCTGAAAAGAACTTATGTGGCCATCAGTGTTTCTCAAACTTTGTCATGTGAAGGACCCCCAGAATGATATGTATTTGGCTACGGACCCCCATCACAAAATATTTTGTTCCAGGGACCCCCAGAAGCAAATATTTGATTTTTGTCTATTCTGCGTCTAGCTAAGGCCTCAGACCCGTTGGGAAAAGAGTTTTGGGGTCGACTAGTGGGACCGTAGCTATGTTCCCCAGGTTCTATGTTCCCCACTTTCTTACCACCTAAACCTACCCCTAACCTCACTAAAACTAATGCTGTGCGGTGGGGAACATAGAGAGGGGAACATAGAACCTGGGGAACATAGGGTGGACCCCCAGATCTTGACACGCAAGGTCCCTGCCTGCCCATGCTATCAATGCTAGCATTGCTAGCATGGGCTTCCTAACGTAGCAAGCCGCTAGTTCTTGTTTATCTGAACGCAATAATGTCTCAAGGCCCCATGTATAACGTGACTCACGTGAGGCAAAACAAAAACACAGACGCAAGGTCATTGATACCGTGTTTTTTTTTAAAGACTTGATACATACCACCGGTGGCGTCAGGGCTAAAAAAGAGAAATCTTAATAGGCTTACCTGCGCACCTGAAAGAAAAGTAGATCAACAACAACGCCGCTGATTATTCTTTTAGTTTACCTTGTACAAGTGAACTGTACTGTCGTGAAACTGCACCACGTTCCTCCTCCTCAACTCTCTTCTCTTTGCTTAAAAAAGAATGCACTAGTCAACAAGGCACTAGTCAACAGATAAATAGTGTTGTGACCATAGAGACCCAAACAGCTTTTCCGGTTCCGGCGCAAACACGTCAACTAAATAAAATACATCTACAACTAATTCTATATATATATACATAAACGAGTAGATTTAAAATATAAAGTACATTCCCCATCCCCAAATATGTTTAAATTATGCACGGCCCCTCAAAGTACCCGATATAATACTACTACTGCTACTATTAATAATAATAATTAATTATTATTATTATTACACAATCGTTTTTGGTGTTCACGGCAGGTGATAGGGGTAATTATAATAATTATAATTATACTTATAATAATTGTAACACCCATGGGCAGGGTGTAAACCTATTATATTTAGAATCCTATAAACGTTGAATATTATTTTGAAGTAATGAAACGCCTGACTGTCATGTCATAAAACTCACATGGCTTAGGACAATTTCTTTATTATTTGCTCCTTACGTCTACATAAAAGTTCATATTTCAAAAACTAAGCGTTTAATAGCCACAGATCTTACAATAATGTACGGGTGCAAAGAAGAATCTGTATTTTACGTTATTGTTTAATAATATGCATTTTAATTCGATCAATGGCCATTTTCTCCGATTCTCTCTACTACTCCCTATCGGTTGGGAGGTGTACTGCACTCTGATACGTTACCTTTCTTTTTAGAAAATGGCCGGCCGATCATATTAAAATGCTTTTTATTAAACAATACGGAGGATATGCGTATTTTGTGGGCCCGTCCGTACAATAGTGATACATCGGAGGCCTTGGGGTAAGCACTTTATATGAAACATGAATGTTTATGCACGCGTAAGGAACAAATATGGATGCAGTAGGCGCCGGCTGCTCAGCGCTTGAAAATTGCCTGAATGGGGGAGATTCTCGGCTGAATAGTACGGGAAGGGGGCCTTTTTAGGCTTATATGTACGGGAGGCAATGAGGCAATCCGTACTATATGACCAAAAATGGGCGAGAGGTGGTTGAATTATCAGTTGGGTGCACATTGCACATACAGTATCTGCAAACACACATGTGACTTTCATTAGGCCTATGGCTGATAAATGAATTAATTCAAAATATAATTCTGCCAGCCAAGGTGGCCGATCCCGAAATTGGCTATAGCTAAAACTCTGACACACACACACACACACACACACACACACACACACACACACACACACACACACACACACACACACACACACACATAATGCATTATAATGCACTGATAACACTCATTATGATTGCATAACAAAGGGGTTCAACCCGACTGAAGCCAAATTCAGGCTAGTGAGTATGAAGAAGGAAGGCACTCCAGCAAACTCTGACAATTTAAAGCAGTTTTCATATGATGATGTATTGACATGTAAACAACATAACATAATGTGCTGTTCAACTGAGCTGAAATACTGCATTATGACCAGTGGTAACATTTCCATACAACTATAGTAAGTTAACTAGAAAAGAAAATGTCTAAGACATTTTAAGTGTGCCTGCAGCTCGCTAAGTGTCTGCAACCTTGTAATGCAGTTGGTGTTAGCATTAGCATTTTTGCATTAACATTAAAATCATTATTAGAATTTTTTACATTAGCATTTTTATCATTAGAAACATTTTTATTAGCATTAGCTTTAGCATTTTTAGCATTATCATTGAATTTTTACCTTTATCATTTTAAACATTAGGCATTTGTTAGGGGTTAGCCGTTGGGACTGTGGGACCACCCACTGACTTTGAGACCAGTAGCATGTTGGGAAGTGGAGACATGGCTGTTTAAAGCCCAGCCAATAGGAAGGCAGAGGGGGTGGGGCTTAAGCAATTACAGATAATTCCTATTTGCCATGTAAGTACACACAGCGAGTTTTGAGACGTTACCATGCTGCAAACTGGAGATAAAGCTGTTTAAAGCTCAGCCAATAGGAATATAGGGGCGGGGCTTAAGAGGGGCGGGGCTTAAGTAATAAGTCCCTATTGGCCGTTTAAGTCCAGGCACCAAGTTTCAAGACGGTACCATGCTGTGAACTGGAATAGTGGCTGTTTAAAGCCCAGCCAATAGGAATGCAGAGGGGGCGGGGCTTAATCAATTACAGCTCATCCCTATTGGCCGGAAAAAGACCAAAGTTGTGTGTGCATTTTAAAGTTTAAATCACGTTGCTAGGCAAAAGTATGGCAGAGTTATGTGGCGCCAAAGTTTCAGGTTTTTTTCCGAGTCCCCCATTCAAAGTCAATGAGGGTTTTTTCGCGTAGTTTTTTACGAATTACGTTGCCATGGTAACGTGGATCGGAAAGAAAAGTAATAGCACACCATTCCCAGCCGAGCCGCACATTTTGATATATATATTGCGGCGGTGGCGTAAATCGTGCAGCAGTTATTACATGCCGAAATTTCCCCCATTCTAAGTCAATGGGGTTTTTGGGCGTCGTTTTTTGCGAATTACGTCGCAATGGTAACGCGGATCGGAAAGAAAAGTAATAGCACACCATTCCCGGCCGAGCCGCACGTTTTGATGTATATATTGCGGCGGTGGCGTATCTGGCGAGTCTGTACGACAAACGGTTCATGAGTTATAGAGGCACTTCCTGTTTGGCGAAGGACACTTCACTTCACTTTTTTTTTAGATAAAAAAAAAATTGAGAAAAAAAACATTTTTGAGAAAAAAAAAATTTGAGAAAAAAAGATTTTTTGAGAAAAAAAAATTTGAGAAAAAAAAATTTGAGAAAAAAAAATGTTTTGAGAAAAAAAAATTGAGAAAAAAAAATTTGAGAAAAAAATTTTTTTTGAGAAAAAAAGAATTTTTGAGAAAAAGAAATTGAGAAAAAAAGATTTTTTGTCAATGGGGTTTTTGGGCGTAGTTTTTTGCGAATTACATCGCAATCGTATCGCGTATCGGAAAGAAAAGTAATAGCACACCATTCCCGGCAGAACATTACTTACTTACTTACTTACTTAAAGGAGTAGTTCACCACTTTTCAACCTGTCTTCATATAATAGGTCCTCACTAATGTTCATGATAAAATATCACAATTTTTTTCTACTCAGTCCAAGTCTCCTAGGAGAGCTGTGGGAAGTTCAGAATCCATAGTCTTGTGACATCATCATTTTCCAAAAAAAAAATTTAATCAATATTTTTGAAAAAAATATTTAGATTTTTAATATCGCGAGAACAATGGCTTCCACTTTAAAATTGCAACTTTTCAGGAATAGAAAGCCTGCAGTTTCTATAAGCTGGATTGGTAATCGATGATGTCACAAGACTATGGGTTTCTGAGAAAAGTTGTATCGTTTAATTGATATTAATTTATTAGTGAATTAATTTTACCCTTTGACTTATAATGGGAATCGCAAAAACTCACATTCAATATTTTTTTTCTCGCAAACCATAGGGGCTACAGTTTCAAAACTTGGAGAGGAGATTTATAACTAGAAAAGAAATTTTCTAAGAAATTTTAAGTGTGCCTGCAGCTCGCTAAGTCTGTGCAACCTTGTGTAGCGGTTGGTGTTAGCATTAGCGTTACATTTTTTAACATTAGCATTTTTTGCATAAGCTTTAACATTATGGTTCTTCATATGACACCACCCACATGTCTGTACGACAAACGGATCACGAGATAAAGGGTCTTTTGTAATGGTGTGCTATTAACTTTATTTCCAATCCGCGTTACCATGGTGAATTTTTTTTGAGAAAAAAAAGAAATTTTGAGAAAAAAAAAATTGAGAAAAAAAAACATTTTGAGAAAAAGATTTTTTTGAGAAACCTTTTTTTTTGAGAAAAAAAAATTGAGAAAAAAAAATTGAGAAAACATTTTTTTTGAGAAAAAAAATTTGAGAAAAAAAAATTTGAGAAAAAAAGTTTGAGAAAAAAAAATTGAGAAAAAAAAATTTAAGAAAAAAAGAATTTTTGAGAAAAAATTTTTTTAGAAAAAAATAATTTTTGAGAAAAAAAAATTGAGAAAAAAAAAATTTGAGAAAAAAAAATTTTTTGAGAAAAAAAAAATTTGAGAAAAAAAAAATTTTTGAGAAAAAAAAATTGAGAAAAAAAATGTTTTGAGAAAAAAAAAATTTGAGAAAAAAAATGTTTTGAGAAAAAAAAATTTGAGAAAAAAAAATTTTTGAGAAAAAAAAATTTGAGAAAAAAAAAATTTTTGAGAAAAAAAGAATTTTTGAGAAAAAAAAATTGAGAAAAAAAGAATTTTTGTCAATGGGGTTTTTGGGCGTAGTTTTTTGCGAATTACATCGCAATCGTATCGCGGATCGGAAAGAAAAGTAATAGCACACCATTCCCGGCCGAGCCACACATTTTGATGTATATATTGCGGGGGTGGCGTAAATCGTGCGGCAGTTACAATAAGTGTTTTGCCATTGCGTTGCATGGCAGGCACACTTAACTAGTAAAGAAAATTTCTAAGAAATTTTAAGTGTGCCTGCAGCTCGCTAAGTGTGTGCAACCAAATTTTAAGTGTGCCTGCAGCTCGCTAAGTGTGTGCAACCTTGTATGTGTTAACATTAGCATATTTGTTAGCATTAGCATTTGTTAGCATTAGCATGTGTTAGCATTAGCATTTGTTAGCATTAGCATTAGCGGTTACGTTTTGCGCGTTTGTGGTGCCCCCTATGGGTCGAAGTGGAAATGCTTTTGGGTATATGTTCAGTATAGCGCCCCCCACTTGTGGTTAACATTTGGTGTTGACTGGATGTTTCGTTTGTGATTTATGGCTACTTCTTACAAAACGGGCTTCTCCCGCTAACTTTGGAACCTTGTTACGGAAGAACGGTATGGACTATCAAAATATTGTTTAAATATGTTTATCGCATGAGTCCATAGATCGTGTGTATCGATTTTTGTGACATTTGGAGAAAATATGTAGGAAAAGGAGCAAAAAGTGTGTTTTGAATATATATATATACCCAAAAGCATTTCCACTTCGACCCATAGGGGGCACCACAAACGTGCAAAACGTAACCGTTTCATGCCAAAACGTGTTTTTCAGGGGGAACGACCCTCTCAAAACGAACACCAACCGCTACACAAGGTTGCACAGACTTAGCGAGCTGCAGGCACACTTAACATTTCTTAGAAATTTTCTTTTCTAGTTAACACTGTCCCATGTCAAAAGGCCCACATTCCATCAATGGTAATGCAGATCACACCTGAACACACCATTCACACATACACACCCTGTCCAGGTAGAGAATTGCAATGCAAATGTAGGCTGGTGTGTCCAAGCTACACAGGTGACAGGCCTATAATCAACTTGCAGTGATTCAATGCAATGGTATGTATGCATTTACATTATTTGTAAATAGTTTCTCCCCCTAGTTGTGAGCGTGTGGGTGAAAGAGTGCAGCACACCAAATGAACAGGGTGGAATAGCATTGCTGTCGTGCAATATTCCAAACGTCACTGGAGTTCTATATCTGTAGCTTATATTTTGGTATGATAACCCTTTCTGAAACACAGCTAAATTGGTGTTATCAGCCACACAGGGAAAAACACAAATCTAATTAAGGTTTTTTTCATGATTCTGAATCCATTGCAAGAATTTGTTTTGCACAAAAAACCTTCCTTGGGCTACAGCGGCCCCCACAAAAGTGTGAAAAGTGATGACTAATCACTTTTCATCACTAAACCATAGTCTTGTGGGCCGTTTTAGCCCAAGGAATGTTTTCGTGCAAAACGGTGATGATAGGAATAACACAATACCACATACAGTATGTATACATTGTACAGTTTTCTTTGGACCAACATAAACTTTCTGCTCAGCTCTCTCCTTGTCGTTTTAATACTGCATGTTAGGATGTAGTTGAGGACTTAATGTGATGGCCTTTATGCAAAGCCTGCTATTGTTCTACCAACACACTATGGCGTTGTCATGTATTTGAGATGCTCTGCCCTTGCATACACATGTAAAGGTCCAGTCATTAGTCCTCATCCATAGATGGTTTTATTGAAGAGACAGGGAGCAGGAATATGGTCCTTTATATCACTTATTATAGCAAGTAAATCAACATTCCATCAATGGTAATGGGGATCACACCTGCACGCGCCACTTCCCAAACACCACCTAAGATCAATTGCAATGCAAATGCTGTAGGCTGTTGTGACCAAGCTACAAAGGCCTATTCGAAACATGCTGTGAGGGCCAATGCAGACAATGTATGTTAATGCATAGGCACAGCTGTAGACAAGACTTGGTGAAATGACATTGCTGATTTTCAAATGTGAACATTACCACCCTCTGCAATTGTATGTGCTTTATAAACATATAGTAGCTTTAATCCAAATAAAACATAATTTATTGTCTGTCTGTCTGTCTGTCTGTCTGTCTGTCTGTCTGTCTGTCTGTCTGTCTGTCTGACTGTACTGTAGCTGAAGTTAGTTGAACATAACATTATCCCTAACCCTACACTCTAACTGGGTTAAATAGTGGTTAAAGTTTATCAGTTTTCCCCAAATATAAATTCAAATGCCATGCAATATTTTTTGGACGTATCGTATTGTGTTTTGTTTAATTATGCTATAATCACCCATTCTTGATAATAGGAATGTGTCCTACCAAACCATTTCAAATTATCATCATTTATTAACACCCTTGTCCCAGACAAGGATTCCCAACTTAAAACACATGTTTTTCTTTTATCTTTTATCCACAACTTTCCAACATCCCATTGTGCATTGTGCAGAAGGCGAGCGGCATTTCCGGCATCGGTTGCATCTGCAAGTGTCCCACAGATAAAGCTACAGTAAAGTCTTGGGGAAACAGGTGGATAAATGTTAATGTTAAACGTTAATCCCTGGTGTGCCCCAACCATAACAAATCAACTCTGACAGGCATTCTAAATCCAAACAAAATTAAACGTATTTTAAATTCTTAAGCATGGGTACTATACATGTGCAACACAGACTGCTAATTATTAAGGCAATTGAATGTCAAAATGTGTATGTTGTACTGTATGGGGGAGTTCAGATGTGCAGGGACTTGAAGGGTTCAACTATTGGCCAGTTCATGTCTATTGTTGCCCCACCCACCCATTCTCTGATTGGGCCATCAGACTCTCTGTGAGTATTTAGCAGGCCTCTGTTCATGATTGGTGACACTTAGTCACTGCAAGTTGTTAAGGACTGAACGTTCTTCTCTTGGTTGGTGTATTTGTAACGGAAACTCAGAGAGCTACCTTTGAGAAATGGCTTTACTACAAACACTGAAGTCCTTGGTCAATGAGAGACTATCTGCAGCTGCTGAAGAGATATTTGGGGCCGTTGGACAAATTGTTACAGAGTATGAGGACGAAGCTTTCAGCTTGAAGCAAGAAATCGACCACAAAAGCAGACTACTGGACCTTGTTTTAAAACCCTATATCAAATTGTACAGAGCAGGTTGGTATAACAACTTTAAACTAATTTGTTACAAGTAAGAAATGTATGTTATAAGAGTGAATAATATGTGGTTTAACTGTGTTCAATTAGTTAGACCATTGTGGTTTTAATATAGGCTACACAATGGAGTTGTGTGGGGATTAGTTCTAGTTAATTCATAATACTTCTTCCCTTGTAGTTTTCTATTTACAAGTCAACAACTCAGATTCTCCATTTGCTCCCATGTAAAATGTTGTGTGAAAGTTCATTTCTCTGTTTCATGATCCTGTCCACCATCTCCTTTGAAAACAATGCAAGCTAGTTCGCTAGTAGGTTTGGGATGCTTCATCACTCAAACATGCAATATTTTCTTTTTTTTAATGAAAGCAATAAATGAGTTCAAATGTGTATTCATATTACACCATAGTCCTTATTATTCATGTCACAAAGTCCTTATTCAAGTTTTCATGCTTTAATTTCTTCATTCCAGATCAGTGTGTGGAGTCCAGTCTGCAAGTGAAAATCAGTTCTCCAGCCAGGACTGTTTCTATTAAAGAGGAACCTGAAGACCACCTTAAACAGGAACCTGAAGACCACCTGCATTTCAGTAAGTTTCAAGCACCCTGTCTTTATTTCTGTTATTGGAGAAGGTGGGCCAATACTAGGAGTGTAAAGACGAACCCATTTTTTAAGCGAGTGCAGACTTTATTTTATTTTGTTTATGTGTTGTCTGCACCAGGGCATTGAAGGATGTGTGTGTTACAATGTTTCAGTGAACTGAGGGAACACTGCAGTAAAGTCTCATTGTATCTTTTCCCTAGACTTCCTGCACGCCCCTGTGTGTAGAGAGGAGTGGAGCTCCAGTCTGGTTCAGGAGGAACAACAACCTCCACAGATTAAAGAAGAACAAGAGGAAGAGGCTGGTGGGTCAACATTGACATTACTAGCCGTGAAAAGTGAAGGTGATGATGAAAACAGAGAGACAGCGCCTGTAGCCAGCATCTCAACTGAACACATGAAAACACAAGCTGATGTAGAGGACCGTGGAACATCACAACCAAATAGTGATGACCATCGTCTCTCTTCACACTGTTCTGAATCAGAAACTGAAGACAGTGATGAGTGGGAGGAGACCAGGGGAGATCAGTCGGCTTTAAACAAACTGAAATCACACAAGACACAACATGTGGGAGGACAGTGCAAGCTGTCCCAGGACCTGAAATCATCAAAACAAACTCAATCCATGAGCAGTCACACAGGGAAGAAAATGTTTAGTTGTACAGAGTGTGGGAAAATGTTTAATCAAAAGGCACATCTGAAGAGTCACACAATGATCCATACGGGGGAATGGCCCTTCTCTTGTACTGTTTGTGGTAAAGGCTGTGTTAGCACAAGTAATCTAAAAGCACACATGATGACTCATATAGGAGAAAAGCCCTATAATTGCACCGTATGTGGTAAAGGTTTTCTTAACAAACATCATCTAAAAAGACACATGAGGACTCATACAGGGGAAAAGCCCTTTTCTTGTACAGTATGTGATAAAGGCTTTAATCAAATGGCTAGTCTAAAAACACACATGAGGACTCATACAGGGGAAAAGCCCTTTTCTTGTACAGTATGTGATAAAGGCTTTAATCAAATGGCTAGTCTAAAAACACACATGAGGACTCATACAGGAGAAAAGCCCTTTACCTGTACAGTATGTGGTAAAGGTTGTCCTACCACTAGTGATCTAAAAACACACATGAGGACTCATACAGGGGAAAAGCCCTTTTCTTGTACAGTTTGTGGTAAAGGCTGCCTTCACATGGGTAATCTAAAAAGACACATGAGGATGCATACAGGCGAAAAGCCATTTTCTTGTTCAGTTTGTGGTAAAAGCTTTGCTCAAACGAATACTCTACAAAAACACATGAAGACTCATACAGGGGAAAGCCTTTAGTTTAAGTTAGTTCACACAGACATATACATGATCATTCAGTCTAAGCCAGGAAGACAATTAATAAAAGGACACTAAAACAGAGGAATCATATAATCTTAGAAGATATTACAATAAACATGAATAGTTTCTTGTGATGGATTTTGCTTTGCTTGCTCCAGGACAGTAGGATAGTGTATGTCAACATTTGAATCAGAATCAGAATTTAACAAGTCATATTCTATAGTATTCATGCAAAACATAAGTTCATTGATGTGCATGCAATAATGGCGTAGTAAAGATGGTTTTGTGTAGCTGTCCACTGTGTGTTGAGATGTGTGTTTGGATTGTTAAAGTACCAGAGAATATATTTGGTAGATGCCAGAGTCAGTTGAAATCATGATCGATTGAATACTTTATTTACAGTTTGCAAAGACGTTTACAGGGAAGTACATTACAATACAATTATTTGCTTACATTCTACAGAGTTTTGTCTTTATAAAGTTGCTTTTTAAACTCAAAGAACCCTGTTTATACTGGGGAGGGGGGGTATTGATAATGGTTGTGTTTGTTTGATTTAATAAAGGTTTTAACACTGCAGGTCCTCTGTCAGAATATGTATCATAATTATACCATAACTATACTGTGAACAAAACAGGAACAATCACTGCTTCCTTTTACAGCCAACCAGAATATATAGTAACCCCAACCTCTTCCAGAGAGAGATAGAGACACTAGAAACCCTGCTGGAGAGACAAAACACACTGCAATCACTGCTTCATTTTGCAGCCTGCACATCTTGTGCTTAAACTATTATTACTTGATGGAAGTAAGTGTTTATTTTACAGTCTGCATAATAACTAGTTATAGTCCAGCGTTGTTATTATTTAATAACAAAACCCCCAACATCCATTGTGTTCAATTGACTTTTTTTCTGTAACCCCAAAAGTTCATTTAGTTCAATGGACCTTTTCTGTCCCTTTTCTGATTGGACAATGTAATGGATTTGAGGATTGATGTCAGCTTCACGTGACATTAATCCAATTTACAACTCAAATTCGCTTTTTTTTTTTTATTCGGCATGAGAAACATACATTGCCAACGCAAGTGTCAAAATATAATAAAAAAAACTGATGAAGATGGGGAAAAATATATACAGTTGGATATAGACAGTTATAGACACACCAAATATGGACATACAGTGAGACAGTAGCCTATACACTACAGTATCCGAGATAGCTAACAGTATTACATACAGATTCATACCATCTGCACAACATGTTGCACTGGGTATTGAAATTAAAGCAAAGAATTATTTTGTAATTCAAGAATTAAACTCATTCATGTGCTGTGTAACACTTAAATAAAACACTGAAACAATATCATTGATTAGTAAAAACTCCCATGATAAAAACCCAAATTCAGTATTTTCAAAACTGAAAAGGGGTAGGCCTATCATTGTAATGTCCAAGATTTTGTGTTAACCCAACTTCCACAGAATAACTTAATCAATAGTGAACTCTCGAACTTTTAACATAATCAGAATTCAACTTTACCTCATCACGCAGGTTTACATGTGTGAAATGTTCATGTGTTTGTGTTCTTTGGCAAAGAAAAACAGTCACTATGTTAATGAAGTAAAACACATTGAAACTTGCATTCATGTAAATGTGCTGACAAGCTGCTGGGTTTGTGTAGCTGTTCACTGTGTTAATGTATGTTGTTTGGATTGTTAAATTGTCAGAGTATATATTTGATGGAAGCCAGAGTCTGTTGAAATCATCACTTAGTTTTGATTGATTGAATACTTTATCAACAGTTTGCAAAGACATATACAGAGTACGATACAATTACTTGTTTACATTCTACAGTGTTTTGTGTCTTTATAATGTTTGTTTGATTAATAAAGGTTCTACCACTACATGCTCCTCTGTCAGAATTATGTACCACTACTGGTTGTACTGCTCTGCATGTTTCTTCACCATATTGTCCATGCCAAACAGAAGCAAACTTTACAGTATTACCCGTATTGCTTCCCAGATCATTGGACCTCCCACACCCACACTGTCTGATATGAACGATAAGGCCATTACACGTTTAGCACTCTCAATAACAAGTGACACTGACCATCCTCTGCATCGCCACTTTGACCTAATGCCATCTGGGCGAAGATACAGAACCTTGGCGTGGCACAAAGTTCGGTTTAAAAGGAGTTTTGTCCCCTCAGCCATTGCTGCCCTTAGCAATCTGCTAAACAATCGCCCCCGTCGCTAAGAGGGTCTTTTCTGTGTACAGTGGGGTACTGATGACTTGTGAGATATGTTTGTGTTGTTTTTGGCTATGTGTTGTTTCTTGTTTGAACAGACTGTGAAGACAAATTGCCCTTCCCAAAAATAACACCACAAAACGGCATGTGGTAGCAGACCCCCAAGCTTGAAAACTTAAAACACTGCAGCAAGTGGCCCCGTCGGGGACCCCCGGGGACCACCCAGGCCAACCCCAGGCCCCGAAAAGCCTCGCCGAGAGCGCTCTCTGGCCTGTGAAAAAGACGAGGATACAATGTACCCTCGTCTTTTTTCAGCTTTCGAATAAATCGTTGCAAGCTAAAAATAGTGTTTATTGTCAAGATTCCGCTTTGTCAGAGGCTTAAAAGACACTCTCGGCGGGGCTTTTCGGGGCCTGGGGTTGTTCTGGGTGGTCCCCGGGGGTCCCCTACGGGGCCACCGGGCTCGAGCGCGAGGCCCACATGGCTGTTGAGCTGCAGCGTTTTAAGTTTTCGAGCTTGGGGGTCTGCTACCACATGCCGTTTTTTGGCGTTATTTTTGGCCCCGGGACGGGGCCAGGGCGCTCGGCAGGCGGCCTGGGACCCCCGGAGACCCCCCTGAGAACCGGCTCCGTCTCTCCCAGTGGCTCGGGGGCCGAGTTACGGCCTTTTTTCCCGTCGCTCCTAGCCCGAGTTATGGATTTTTATGTGCGCTGCAGTGGCGGGGAGGCGCCACCAGGCGGCGCTGTCACTTTTGTCCCGGTCCCAGCACCCATGGAGGGGGTCCGCACGGTCAAAGTCCCGAATTTCCCAAAAAAGTTGAGCACTTTTTGGCCACTTTTTAAGCCCTTTGGCGGCGGCGCCAGGGGGTCCGCGGGGGTCCCTGGAGGTGGTCCCCGAGCGTGTGCCACTCTGCGGTCCGAGGCCGAGGCCCCAGAGTCGAATGCGAATGGAAATCTGGCACGAGTTGGAACAGAAAGCTTGGTCCTCGTACTCTGTTATGATTCTTCCAACAATCTCAAATATCTCTTCAGCATCAGCTGCAGAGAGACGCTTGTTGATACGCTTGTTGACCAGCGACTTCAGTGCTTGTAGTGAAGGCATGTCTCAAAGCTAGCTCGATACAGAAGGCGAACCCACACAAAATCTATAGCTGAGTGTGGATAACTTTGACTATAGTCAAGAGGAGAGATATTAGCTCGTCACCATCAGCTCAAACCCAGATCCAAGTGATGGCACCAAACTAAAGAAAGCCTTGCCTTACATTCAAAGAGGTTGTATGCAATGGCCAATCAGTGTGTGTGTGTGTGTATGCATTAGGGATGCGAAGATATACCGGTACGGATCGTAATCGCGATACAAACGTCCGCGATACGGTTGAATCGGTTCATTCAGTGTGTACCGGTACAATAGACGGCCGAAATCGTGATGGATCGTACCGTGAGTGTCTGGATCGGTACATTCCGCGATTGTACCGGTTCTTCCATATAGTATTTCATTCTATCCTGTGTTTCCGAGGCGCCATGAATGCACCATCATCAGCCGTTCAACCCCCTCCCCAAAAGCCAGTCTTTAACGCGAGCTGCGACTCGGACAGACGGACAACATCTGCACTCTGCATGCAGGCAACCAGGGAGACAGACAGTGCAGCGAAATGCAAGTGAATCAACACAGACGAACTAGCAGCCCCACGGGTTAAAAAGATGCAAGATTAGTTGTACAGTACTTAGCTTTATAACATCCAAGTCCGCTGCGCTGATTGTTGTCACAGAGTAGCACAGGCTGATCGAGTGATATGTAATCAACAGCCGTTTCTTAGCGAATCTCCGACGGACAATTGATTGAGATCATCTTCTGCGCTATATTAACTGCACACACACAACAACAATGTTGCTGGGTGTTGTAGGACTACTGCTTGCGTTTAAAACAAAGTATTTGTCACTGTTCTACAACTTTCCTGTTGATGCAAGCAACTCTCTCACTTTCTCTGCTGCTAGTCTGGGAAAGAAGCCTAATTTATACATCGCAGTACAAGGGTGTCGCACCTAAAATAGCAGACCTACAAGCTCACAATGCGTCGTGGATGCGACGCGCTGTGAGCTTGTAGGTCTGTTTTAAAACATTTTGGCTATAAAAATTGCATAATCCTGGATTAAATATAATATAATATAATATAATATAATATAATATAATAATACAAACCAGGGAGGGACTTTATTGTTTTTCAGGTCAAGGACCCCTTAGCTCAGACAGAGATCAAGCAGGGACCCTCGCTGTAGGCTAGGCATTATAGCCTACTGTATCACACAAATATTTGGCAGGCCCCCTGTAATAACCCTGGATTGGGGTCCCTGACTCCCAGTTGAAGACATATAGGCCTACTAATAATGACATAGGCCTTCTATATGATTAGTTATGAAACAATTCTACAATAGCCAGCAGCTTTGTGTTCTCCCAGAATACTATAGGCCTATGTTGGGTTGTTAGACAGAGCCTAGTACTACAGTGAAACAATAAATTGCCTTGAATTTAAATTTCATAAATTTTTAGTCGCTATGTTTTGTAAATTTTGGGATTTGGGCTTGAATCGTGGTGAATCGTGAATCGTATCGCATCGTATCGGGAACAGGGGTGGATCGCGATGTATCGTATCGGCAGGATTTCAATGTATCGCAATTATATCGTATCGCTGGCAGTGTATCGAGGTCCGTATCGTATCGCCTCAGTGGTCGAGATTCGCATCCCTAGTATGCATGTGTGTGTGTGGGGGGGGGGGGGGCATCAGTCTTTTAAAAGGTTTCCCTGAAACCAGGCCGTCTAACTTGGCCTGTCAGCCTGATGGGCCGCCGTACTGTGTTTTGTCATTGAAAAACATTGTCTTAATGTAGCAGCCACCCTTGACGCTAACCTGTAAAGTCGCCGGAAAGAAATTCACATAGATTGTTATTCTTGTAGGCCTATTTGTTTTACTGAGAATAAGGTTAGAAATAACTTTAGGATTACACATATCTTTCTGAGGTTAAGATTATGTATAGGGTTAGGTTTTGGCACTGTTTACTGAGGTTAAGGTTAGGAATAAGGTTAGGTTTAACCGTTTACAGAGGTATATAAGGATATTAAGGATCTCAATGGGAAATAACAAATAAGCCTTTCCTTATAGATAATTTTAAGAGTTTCCTTATAGTTGACATTGTATCAGTGAACCGTACTGTCATGAAACTGTACCTTTTCCTATCCAAAACTTCTAATAAATACCCCCCCCCCCCCCACACACACACACACACACACACACACACACAACATGCAGACAAAACAGAATTTTGCATGTTTTCCTGCCATTTACAATATGAATAGGCACAGCTGTAGACAAGACTTGGTGAAATGACATTGCTGATTTTCAAATGTGAACTGCAAACCCTCTGCAATTGTATTTGCTCTATAAACATATAGTAGCTTTAATCCAAATAAAACATAATGTATTGTCTGACAGTGTACATTATCCCTAACCCTACACTCTAACTGGGTTAAATGTTAAAGCAGACTTTGATGATTGAAGTTAACTGTCCAATATCAGGCCAGAGATTCATGAAACATGTAATCCTGTAAAGCAAATCATATGTTTAGTCTACTGCTCTGACTGGGATACAAGCTTATTAAAACACAACATGTATTAATTCAGTAACAGTAACCAACTACATCAAGGGTCCACTCATTCCAGACTCTTCTGGCCCCACACTGTGTAATGAACTCCCCATTGCAATTAGAACTGCAGACTCACTCCTTAGCTGCTGCCGTAGTCAGAAGTACATTGAGCTTCAGTGTGTATAGCTTCGATGTACAGATTATTCAGTTTGATTGTTTTTTAAATGTATTGAATAGGTTCTTGGCCTACTTACCTTTTTGGATTACTATTTCTATGATTTAATGTATTAACATTGATTAGTTGTTGTATGTATTACTGTGTGCTGTCCTTGATGGTAAATCCCCCTGAGTGCTACAGAATTATTTCAGGATCCCATTCCTTAGTTTAAGAATCTTAGATGTGATAATATAGATTTCATCAATCTGTGATGTGGTGAACAAACAAATCGACACGGGCATACTAGGGGTTAAAGTTTATCAGTTTTCCACAAATTTAAATTCAAATGCCATGCAATATGTTTTGGATCCTCTACTTTCTCAAGATGATACACAGTAATCATCAGTCTTAATTTAAACCTGCGAGATTAGAAGTGGACATGATTACAAAACACCAATTAGCTCTGTTTGAGCAAACACTATAACAGCAAACCCTGTCACACTGCCTACTCATGGTTGAGTTTATAATGTATTGTGTTTTGTTTCATTATACTATAATCACCCATTCTTGAGAATTTGGAACATGTCCTACCAAACCATTTCAAATTATCATCATTTATTAACACACTCATAAATCTAAACATGCATTCTGACAGAAATCACCCTTGTTCCCAACTTAAAACACATGTTTTTCTTTTATAAATGCACCACATTTTGTTAATCCCTGGTGTGCCCCAACCATAACAAATCACCTCAGCCAGGCATTCTAAATCCAAACAAAATTAAACATATTTGAAAAATTGGCAAGAATGGGTGCTATTGTGCAACACAGACTGCTAATTATAATAGCAATCGAATGTCAAATTGTAAAGTCATGTCAAAATGTGTATTTTGTATTGTATGGGGGAGTTCATATGTGCAGGGACTTGAAGGGTTCAACTATTGGCCAGTTCATGTCTATTGTTGCCCCACCCACCCATTCTCTGATTGGGCAATCAGACTTTCTGTGAGTATTTAGCAGGCCATGATTGGTGACACTAGAGTCACTCCAAGTTGTTAAAAATTGGTGTATTTCTCACAGAAACTCAGAAAGCTACCTTTGAGAAATGGCTTTACTACAAACACTGAAGTCTTTGGTCAATGAGAGACTATCTGCAGCTGCTGAAGAGATATTTGGGGCCGTCGGACAAATTGTAACTGAGTATGAGGACGAAGCTTTCAGCTTGAAGCAAGACATCGACCACAAAAGCAGACTACTGGACCTGGTTTTAAAACCCTATATCAAATTGTACAGAGCAGGTTGGTAAAATAACTTTTGTTTCAAGTAATAAATGTATGTTATAAGAGTCAATAATATGTGGTTTAACTGTGTTCAATTAGTTAGACCATTGTTGTTTTAATATACATGATGGAATTTTGTGGGGATTAGTTCTAGTTAATTTATAATACTTCTTCCCCTTGGAAGTTTTCTATTTACAAGTCAACAACTCAGATTCTCAATTTGCTCCCATGTAAAATGTTGTGCGAAAGTTCATTTCTCTGTTTCCTGATCCTGCCGACCATCTCCTTTGAAAACAATGCAAGCTAGTTCGCTAGTAGGTTTGGGATGCTTCATCACTCAAACATGCAATATTTTATGTACGGACATCCCAGCATTTAATGAAAGCAATCAATGAGTTAAACATTGTATTCATATTACACCAAGTCCTTATTCAAGTTTTCATGCTTTAATTTCTTCATTCCAGATCAGTGTGTGGAGGCCAGTCTGCAGGTGAAGATCAGTTCTCCAGCCAGGACTGTTTCTATTAAACAGGAACCTGAAAACCAACTTAAACAGGAACCTGAAGACCACCTTAAACAGGAACCTGAAGACCACCTGCATCTCAGTAAGTTTCAAGCACCCTGTCTTTATTTCTGTTATTGGAGAAGGTGGGCCGCTACTGAGGGTGTAAAGATGAACCAATTTTTAAGTGCAGACTTTATTTTATTTTGTTGTTTGTGTGTTGTCTGCACCTGGGCATTGAAGGATGTGTGCTCCAATGTTTCAGTGAACTGAGGGAACACTGCAGTAAAGTCTCATTGTACCCTTTTCCTAGACTTCCTGCACGCCCCTGTGTGTAGAGAGGAGTGGAGCTCCAGTCTGGTTCAGGAGGAACAACAACCTCCACAGATTAAAGAAGAACAGGAGGAAGAGGCTGGTGGGTCAACATTGACATTACTAGCAGTGAAAAGTGAAGGTGATGATGAAAACAGAGAGACAGCGCCTGTAGCCAGCACCTCAACTGAACACATGAAAACACAAGCACAAATAGAGGACTGTGGAACATCACAACCAACTAGTGATGACCATCTTCTCTCTTCAACCTGTTTAATCAATATTTTTGAAAAAAATATTTAGATTTTTAATATCGCGAGAACAATGGCTTCCACTTTAAAATTGCAACTTTTCAGGAATAGAAAGCCTGCAGTTTCTATAAGCTGGATTGGTAATCGATGATGTCACAAGACTATGGGTTTCTGACCAGCCGACAGCCCTCCTCTGAGAAAAAATAAATAAATAAATAAAAGCTATTTTTGAGTGAGGACCAATTATATGAACATAGGTTGAAAAGTGGTGGAGTGCCCCTTTAAGTATGGCGGATTACAATAAGTGTTCTGCTATTGCATAGCAGGCACACTTAATTAAGTGTGCCTGCCATGCAATGGCAAAACACTTATTGTAATCCGCCATACTTAAGTCAGTAAGTAAGTCATGTTCTTGCAAATTTCTGCTCGTAATAACTGCCGCACAATTTACGCCACCCACGCAATATATACATCAAAACGTGCGGCTCGGCCGGGAATAGGTTGCTATTACTTTTCTAAGAGAAAAGTTGTATCGTTTAATTGATATTAATTTATTAGTGAATTAATTTTACCCTTTGACTTATAATGGGAATCGCAAAAACTCACATTCAATATTTTTTTTCTCGCAAACCATAGGGGCTACAGTTTCAAAACTTGGAGAGGAGATTTATAACTAGAAAAGAAAATTTCTAAGACATTTTAAGTGTGCCTGCAGCTCGCTAAGTCTGTGCAACCTTGTGTAGCGGTTGGTGTTAGCATTAGCGTTACATTTTTTAACATTAGCATTTTTTGCATAAGCTTTAACATTATGGTTCTTCATATGACACCACCCACATGTCTGTACGACAAACGGATCACGAGATAAAGGGTCTTTTGTAATGGTGTGCTATTAACTTTATTTCCAATCCGCGTTACCATGGTGAATTTTTTTTGAGAAAAAAAAGAATTTTTGAGAAAAAAAAAATTGAGAAAAAAAAAACATTTTGAGAAAAAGATTTTTTTGAGAAAAAAAAATTGAGAAAACATTTTTTTTGAGAAAAAAAATTTGAGAAAAAAAAAGTTTGAGAAAAAAAAATTGAGAAAAAAAAATTTTAAGAAAAAAAGAATTTTTGAGAAAAAATTTTTTTAGAAAAAAATAATTTTTGAGAAAAAAAAATTGAGAAAAAAAAAATTGAGAAAAAAAAATTTTTTGAGAAAAAAAAAATTTTGAGAAAAAAAAATTTTTTGAGAAAAAAGAATTGATAAAAAAAAATATTTTGAGAAAAAAAAATTTGAGAAAAAAAATTTTTTTGAGAAAAAAAGAATTTTTGAGAAAAAAAAAATTGAGAAAAAAAGAATTTTTGTCAATGGGGTTTTTGGGCGTAGTTTTTTGCGAATTACATCGCAATCGTATCGCGGATCGGAAAGAAAAGTAATAGCACACCATTCCCGGCCGAGCCACACATTTTGATGTATATATTGCGGGGGTGGCGTAAATCGTGCGGCAGTTACAATAAGTGTTTTGCCATTGCGTTGCATGGAAGGCACACTTAACTAGTAAAGAAAATTTCTAAGAAATTTTAAGTGTGCCTGCAGCTCGCTAAGTGTGTGCAACCTTGTATGTGTTAACATTAGCATATTTGTTAGCATTAGCATTTGTTAGCATTAGCATTTGTTAGCATTAGCATGTGTTAGCATTAGCATTTGTTAGCATTAGCATTAGCGGTTACGTTTTGCGCGTTTGTGGTGCCCCCTATGGGTCGAAGTGGAAATGCTTTTGGGTATATGTTCAGTATAGCGCCCCCCACTTGTGGTTAAAATTTGGTGTTGACTGGATGTTTCGTTTGTGATTTATGGCTACTTCTTACAAAACGGGCTTCTCCCGCTAACTTTGGAACCTTGTTACGGAAGAACGGTATGGACTATCAAAATATCGTTTAAATATGTTTATCGCATGAGTCCATTGATCGTGTGTATCGATTTTTGTGACATTTGGAGAAAATATGTAGGAAAAGGAGCAAAAAGTGTGTTTTGAATATATATATATACCCAAAAGCATTTCCACTTCGACCCATAGGGGGCACCACAAACGCGCAAAACGTAACCGTTTCATGCCAAAACGTGTTTTTCAGGGGGAACGACCCTCTCAAAACGAACACCAACCGCTACACAAGGTTGCACAGACTTAGCGAGCTGCAGGCACACTTAACATTTCTTAGAAATTTTCTTTTCTAGTTAACACTGTCCCATGTCAAAAGGCCCACATTCCATCAATGGTAATGCAGATCACACCTGAACACACCATTCACACATACACACCCTGTCCAGGTAGAGAATTGCAATGCAAATGTAGGCTGGTGTGTCCAAGCTACACAGGTGACAGGCCTATAATCAACTTGCAGTGATTCAATGCAATGGTATGTATATGCATTTACATTATTTGTAAATAGTTTCTCCCCCTAGTTGTGAGCGTGTGGGTGAAAGAGTGCAGCACACCAAATGAACAGGGTGGAATAGCATTGCTGTCGTGCAATATTCCAAACGTCACTGGAGTTCTATATCTGTAGCTTATATTTTGGTATGATAACCCTTTCTGAAACACAGCTAAATTGGTGTTATCAGCCACACAGGGAAAAACACAAATCTAATTAAGGTTTTTTTCATGATTCTGAATCCATTGCAAGAATTTGTTTTGCACAAAAAACCTTCCTTGGGCTACAGCGGCCCCCACAAAAGTGTGAAAAGTGATGACTAATCACTTTTCATCACTAAACCATAGTCTTGTGGGCCGTTTTAGCCCAAGGAATGTTTTCGTGCAAAACGGTGATGATAGGAATAACACAATACCACATACAGTATGTATACATTGTACAGTTTTCTTTGGACCAACATAAACTTTCTGCTCAGCTCTCTCCTTGTCGTTTTAATACTGCATGTTAGGATGTAGTTGAGGACTTAATGTGATGGCCTTTATGCAAAGCCTGCTATTGTTCTACCAACACACTATGGCGTTGTCATGTATTTGAGATGCTCTGCCCTTGCATACACATGTAAAGGTCCAGTCATTAGTCCTCATCCATAGATGGTTTTATTGAAGAGACAGGGAGCAGGAATATGGTCCTTTATATCACTTATTATAGCAAGTAAATCAACATTCCATCAATGGTAATGGGGATCACACCTGCACGCGCCACTTCCCAAACACCACCTAAGATCAATTGCAATGCAAATGCTGTAGGCTGTTGTGACCAAGCTACAAATGCCTATTCGAAACATGCTGTGAGGGCCAATGCAGACAATGTATGTTAATGCATAGGCACAGCTGTAGACAAGACTTGGTGAAATGACATTGCTGATTTTCAAATGTGAACATTACCACCCTCTGCAATTGTATGTGCTTTATAAACATATAGTAGCTTTAATCCAAATAAAACATAATTTATTGTCTGTCTGTCTGTCTGTCTGTCTGTCTGTCTGTCTGTCTGTCTGTCTGTCTGTCTGACTGTACTGTAGCTGAAGTTAGTTGAACATAACATTATCCCTAACCCTACACTCTAACTGGGTTAAATAGTGGTTAAAGTTTATCAGTTTTCCCCAAATATAAATTCAAATGCCATGCAATATTTTTTGGACGTATCGTATCGTGTTTTGTTTAATTATGCTATAATCACCCATTCTTGATAATAGGAATGTGTCCTACCAAACCATTTCAAATTATCATCATTTATTAACACCCTTGTCCCAGACAAGGATTCCCAACTTAAAACACATGTTTTTCTTTTATCTTTTATCCACAACTTTCCAACATCCCATTGTGCATTGTGCAGAAGGCGAGCGGCATTTCCGGCATCGGTTGCATCTGCAAGTGTCCCACAGATAAAGCTACAGTAAAGTCTTGGGGAAACAGGTGGATAAATGTTAATGTTAAACGTTAATCCCTGGTGTGCCCCAACCATAACAAATCAACTCTGACAGGCATTCTAAATCCAAACAAAATTAAACGTATTTTAAATTCTTAAGCATGGGTACTATACATGTGCAACACAGACTGCTAATTATTAAGGCAATTGAATGTCAAAATGTGTATGTTGTACTGTATGGGGGAGTTCAGATGTGCAGGGACTTGAAGGGTTCAACTATTGGCCAGTTCATGTCTATTGTTGCCCCACCCACCCATTCTCTGATTGGGCCATCAGACTCTCTGTGAGTATTTAGCAGGCCTCTGTTCATGATTGGTGACACTTAGTCACTGCAAGTTGTTAAGGACTGAACGTTCTTCTCTTGGTTGGTGTATTTGTAACGGAAACTCAGAGAGCTACCTTTGAGAAATGGCTTTACTACAAACACTGAAGTCCTTGGTCAATGAGAGACTATCTGCAGCTGCTGAAGAGATATTTGGGGCCGTTGGACAAATTGTTACAGAGTATGAGGACGAAGCTTTCAGCTTGAAGCAAGAAATCGACCACAAAAGCAGACTACTGGACCTTGTTTTAAAACCCTATATCAAATTGTACAGAGCAGGTTGGTATAACAACTTTAAACTAATTTGTTACAAGTAAGAAATGTATGTTATAAGAGTGAATAATATGTGGTTTAACTGTGTTCAATTAGTTAGACCATTGTGGTTTTAATATAGGCTACACGATGGAGTTGTGTGGGGATTAGTTCTAGTTAATTCATAATACTTCTTCCCTTGTAGTTTTCTATTTACAAGTCAACAACTCAGATTCTCCATTTGCTCCCATGTAAAATGTTGTGTGAAAGTTCATTTCTCTGTTTCATGATCCTGTCCACCATCTCCTTTGAAAACAATGCAAGCTAGTTCGCTAGTAGGTTTGGGATGCTTCATCACTCAAACATGCAATATTTTATGTACGGACATCCCAGCATTTAATGAAAGCAATCAATGAGTTAAAAATTGTATTCATATTACACCAAGTCCTTATTCAAGTTTTCATGCTTTAATTTCTTCATTCCAGATCAGTGTGTGGAGGCCAGTCTGCAGGTGAAGATCAGTTCTCCAGCCAGGACTGTTTCTATTAAACAGGAACCTGAAAACCAACTTAAACAGGAACCTGAAGACCACCTTAAACAGGAACCTGAAGACCACCTGCATCTCAGTAAGTTTCAAGCACCCTGTCTTTATTTCTGTTATTGGAGAAGGTGGGCCGCTACTGAGGGTGTAAAGATGAACCAATTTTTAAGTGCAGACTTTATTTTATTTTGTTGTTTGTGTGTTGTCTGCACCTGGGCATTGAAGGATGTGTGCTCCAATGTTTCAGTGAACTGAGGGAACACTGCAGTAAAGTCTCATTGTACCCTTTTCCTAGACTTCCTGCACGCCCCTGTGTGTAGAGAGGAGTGGAGCTCCAGTCTGGTTCAGGAGGAACAACAACCTCCACAGATTAAAGAAGAACAGGAGGAAGAGGCTGGTGGGTCAACATTGACATTACTAGCAGTGAAAAGTGAAGGTGATGATGAAAACAGAGAGACAGCGCCTGTAGCCAGCACCTCAACTGAACACATGAAAACACAAGCACAAATAGAGGACTGTGGAACATCACAACCAACTAGTGATGACCATCTTCTCTCTTCAACCTGTTTAATCAATATTTTTGAAAAAAATATTTAGATTTTTAATATCGCGAGAACAATGGCTTCCACTTTAAAATTGCAACTTTTCAGGAATAGAAAGCCTGCAGTTTCTATAAGCTGGATTGGTAATCGATGATGTCACAAGACTATGGGTTTCTGACCAGCCGACAGCCCTCCTCTGAGAAAAAAATAAATAAATAAATAAAAGCTATTTTTGAGTGAGGACCAATTATATGAACATAGGTTGAAAAGTGGTGGAGTGCCCCTTTAAGTATGGCGGATTACAATAAGTGTTCTGCTATTGCATAGCAGGCACACTTAATTAAGTGTGCCTGCCATGCAATGGCAAAACACTTATTGTAATCCGCCATACTTAAGTCAGTAAGTAAGTCATGTTCTTGCAAATTTCTGCTCGTAATAACTGCCGCACAATTTACGCCACCCACGCAATATATACATCAAAACGTGCGGCTCGGCCGGGAATAGGTTGCTATTACTTTTCTAAGAGAAAAGTTGTATCGTTTAATTGATATTAATTTATTAGTGAATTAATTTTACCCTTTGACTTATAATGGGAATCGCAAAAACTCACATTCAATATTTTTTTTCTCGCAAACCATAGGGGCTACAGTTTCAAAACTTGGAGAGGAGATTTATAACTAGAAAAGAAAATTTCTAAGAAATTTTAAGTGTGCCTGCAGCTCGCTAAGTCTGTGCAACCTTGTGTAGCGGTTGGTGTTAGCATTAGCGTTACATTTTTTAACATTAGCATTTTTTGCATAAGCTTTAACATTATGGTTCTTCATATGACACCACCCACATGTCTGTACGACAAACGGATCACGAGATAAAGGGTCTTTTGTAATGGTGTGCTATTAACTTTATTTCCAATCCGCGTTACCATGGTGAATTTTTTTTGAGAAAAAAAAGAATTTTTGAGAAAAAAAAAATTGAGAAAAAAAAAACATTTTGAGAAAAATATTTTTTTGAGAAAACTTTTTTTTTGAGAAAAAAAAATTGAGAAAACATTTTTTTTGAGAAAAAAAATTTGAGAAAAAAAAATTTGAGAAAAAAAAAGTTTGAGAAAAAAAAAATTGTTAGTTAGTTGAACATAACATTATCCCTAACCCTACACTCTAACTGGGTTAAATAGTGGTTAAAGTTTATCAGTTTTCCCCAAATATAAATTCAAATGCCATGCAATATTTTTTGGACGTATCGTATCGTGTTTTGTTTAATTATGCTATAATCACCCATTCTTGATAATAGGAATGTGTCCTACCAAACCATTTCAAATTATCATCATTTATTAACACCCTTGTCCCAGACAAGGATTCCCAACTTAAAACACATGTTTTTCTTTTATCTTTTATCCACAACTTTCCAACATCCCATTGTGCATTGTGCAGAAGGCGAGCGGCATTTCCGGCATCGGTTGCATCTGCAAGTGTCCCACAGATAAAGCTACAGTAAAGTCTTGGGGAAACAGGTGGATAAATGTTAATGTTAAACGTTAATCCCTGGTGTGCCCCAACCATAACAAATCAACTCTGACAGGCATTCTAAATCCAAACAAAATTAAACGTATTTTAAATTCTTAAGCATGGGTACTATACATGTGCAACACAGACTGCTAATTATTAAGGCAATTGAATGTCAAAATGTGTATGTTGTACTGTATGGGGGAGTTCAGATGTGCAGGGACTTGAAGGGTTCAACTATTGGCCAGTTCATGTCTATTGTTGCCCCACCCACCCATTCTCTGATTGGGCCATCAGACTCTCTGTGAGTATTTAGCAGGCCTCTGTTCATGATTGGTGACACTTAGTCACTGCAAGTTGTTAAGGACTGAACGTTCTTCTCTTGGTTGGTGTATTTGTAACGGAAACTCAGAGAGCTACCTTTGAGAAATGGCTTTACTACAAACACTGAAGTCCTTGGTCAATGAGAGACTATCTGCAGCTGCTGAAGAGATATTTGGGGCCGTTGGACAAATTGTTACAGAGTATGAGGACGAAGCTTTCAGCTTGAAGCAAGAAATCGACCACAAAAGCAGACTACTGGACCTTGTTTTAAAACCCTATATCAAATTGTACAGAGCAGGTTGGTATAACAACTTTAAACTAATTTGTTACAAGTAAGAAATGTATGTTATAAGAGTGAATAATATGTGGTTTAACTGTGTTCAATTAGTTAGACCATTGTGGTTTTAATATAGGCTACACGATGGAGTTGTGTGGGGATTAGTTCTAGTTAATTCATAATACTTCTTCCCTTGTAGTTTTCTATTTACAAGTCAACAACTCAGATTCTCCATTTGCTCCCATGTAAAATGTTGGGGGGCGCTATACTGAATGGCTTCCACTTTAAAATTGCAACTTTTCAGGAATAGAAAGCCTGCAGTTTCTATAAGCTGGATTGGTAATCGATGATGTCACAAGACTATGGGTTTCTGACCAGCCGACAGCCCTCCTCTGAGAAAAAATAAATAAATAAATAAAAGCTATTTTTGAGTGAGGACCAATTATATGAACATAGGTTGAAAAGTGGTGGAGTGCCCCTTTAAGTATGGCGGATTACAATAAGTGTTCTGCTATTGCATAGCAGGCACACTTAATTAAGTGTGCCTGCCATGCAATGGCAAAACACTTATTGTAATCCGCCATACTTAAGTCAGTAAGTAAGTCATGTTCTTGCAAATTTCTGCTCGTAATAACTGCCGCACAATTTACGCCACCCACGCAATATATACATCAAAACGTGCGGCTCGGCCGGGAATAGGTTGCTATTACTTTTCTAAGAGAAAAGTTGTATCGTTTAATTGATATTAATTTATTAGTGAATTAATTTTACCCTTTGACTTATAATGGGAATCGCAAAAACTCACATTCAATATTTTTTTTCTCGCAAACCATAGGGGCTACAGTTTCAAAACTTGGAGAGGAGATTTATAACTAGAAAAGAAAATTTCTAAGACATTTTAAGTGTGCCTGCAGCTCGCTAAGTCTGTGCAACCTTGTGTAGCGGTTGGTGTTAGCATTAGCGTTACATTTTTTAACATTAGCATTTTTTGCATAAGCTTTAACATTATGGTTCTTCATATGACACCACCCACATGTCTGTACGACAAACGGATCACGAGATAAAGGGTCTTTTGTAATGGTGTGCTATTAACTTTATTTCCAATCCGCGTTACCATGGTGAATTTTTTTTGAGAAAAAAAAGAATTTTTGAGAAAAAAAAAATTGAGAAAAAAAAAACATTTTGAGAAAAAGATTTTTTTGAGAAAAAAAAATTGAGAAAACATTTTTTTTGAGAAAAAAAATTTGAGAAAAAAAAAGTTTGAGAAAAAAAAATTGAGAAAAAAAAATTTTAAGAAAAAAAGAATTTTTGAGAAAAAATTTTTTTAGAAAAAAATAATTTTTGAGAAAAAAAAATTGAGAAAAAAAAAATTGAGAAAAAAAAATTTTTTGAGAAAAAAAAAAATTTGAGAAAAAAAAATTTTTTGAGAAAAAAGAATTGATAAAAAAAAATATTTTGAGAAAAAAAAATTTGAGAAAAAAAATTTTTTTGAGAAAAAAAGAATTTTTGAGAAAAAAAAAATTGAGAAAAAAAGAATTTTTGTCAATGGGGTTTTTGGGCGTAGTTTTTTGCGAATTACATCGCAATCGTATCGCGGATCGGAAAGAAAAGTAATAGCACACCATTCCCGGCCGAGCCACACATTTTGATGTATATATTGCGGGGGTGGCGTAAATCGTGCGGCAGTTACAATAAGTGTTTTGCCATTGCGTTGCATGGAAGGCACACTTAACTAGTAAAGAAAATTTCTAAGAAATTTTAAGTGTGCCTGCAGCTCGCTAAGTGTGTGCAACCTTGTATGTGTTAACATTAGCATATTTGTTAGCATTAGCATTTGTTAGCATTAGCATTTGTTAGCATTAGCATGTGTTAGCATTAGCATTTGTTAGCATTAGCATTAGCGGTTACGTTTTGCGCGTTTGTGGTGCCCCCTATGGGTCGAAGTGGAAATGCTTTTGGGTATATGTTCAGTATAGCGCCCCCCACTTGTGGTTAAAATTTGGTGTTGACTGGATGTTTCGTTTGTGATTTATGGCTACTTCTTACAAAACGGGCTTCTCCCGCTAACTTTGGAACCTTGTTACGGAAGAACGGTATGGACTATCAAAATATCGTTTAAATATGTTTATCGCATGAGTCCATTGATCGTGTGTATCGATTTTTGTGACATTTGGAGAAAATATGTAGGAAAAGGAGCAAAAAGTGTGTTTTGAATATATATATATACCCAAAAGCATTTCCACTTCGACCCATAGGGGGCACCACAAACGCGCAAAACGTAACCGTTTCATGCCAAAACGTGTTTTTCAGGGGGAACGACCCTCTCAAAACGAACACCAACCGCTACACAAGGTTGCACAGACTTAGCGAGCTGCAGGCACACTTAACATTTCTTAGAAATTTTCTTTTCTAGTTAACACTGTCCCATGTCAAAAGGCCCACATTCCATCAATGGTAATGCAGATCACACCTGAACACACCATTCACACATACACACCCTGTCCAGGTAGAGAATTGCAATGCAAATGTAGGCTGGTGTGTCCAAGCTACACAGGTGACAGGCCTATAATCAACTTGCAGTGATTCAATGCAATGGTATGTATATGCATTTACATTATTTGTAAATAGTTTCTCCCCCTAGTTGTGAGCGTGTGGGTGAAAGAGTGCAGCACACCAAATGAACAGGGTGGAATAGCATTGCTGTCGTGCAATATTCCAAACGTCACTGGAGTTCTATATCTGTAGCTTATATTTTGGTATGATAACCCTTTCTGAAACACAGCTAAATTGGTGTTATCAGCCACACAGGGAAAAACACAAATCTAATTAAGGTTTTTTTCATGATTCTGAATCCATTGCAAGAATTTGTTTTGCACAAAAAACCTTCCTTGGGCTACAGCGGCCCCCACAAAAGTGTGAAAAGTGATGACTAATCACTTTTCATCACTAAACCATAGTCTTGTGGGCCGTTTTAGCCCAAGGAATGTTTTCGTGCAAAACGGTGATGATAGGAATAACACAATACCACATACAGTATGTATACATTGTACAGTTTTCTTTGGACCAACATAAACTTTCTGCTCAGCTCTCTCCTTGTCGTTTTAATACTGCATGTTAGGATGTAGTTGAGGACTTAATGTGATGGCCTTTATGCAAAGCCTGCTATTGTTCTACCAACACACTATGGCGTTGTCATGTATTTGAGATGCTCTGCCCTTGCATACACATGTAAAGGTCCAGTCATTAGTCCTCATCCATAGATGGTTTTATTGAAGAGACAGGGAGCAGGAATATGGTCCTTTATATCACTTATTATAGCAAGTAAATCAACATTCCATCAATGGTAATGGGGATCACACCTGCACGCGCCACTTCCCAAACACCACCTAAGATCAATTGCAATGCAAATGCTGTAGGCTGTTGTGACCAAGCTACAAATGCCTATTCGAAACATGCTGTGAGGGCCAATGCAGACAATGTATGTTAATGCATAGGCACAGCTGTAGACAAGACTTGGTGAAATGACATTGCTGATTTTCAAATGTGAACATTACCACCCTCTGCAATTGTATGTGCTTTATAAACATATAGTAGCTTTAATCCAAATAAAACATAATTTATTGTCTGTCTGTCTGTCTGTCTGTCTGTCTGTCTGTCTGTCTGTCTGTCTGTCTGACTGTACTGTAGCTGAAGTTAGTTGAACATAACATTATCCCTAACCCTACACTCTAACTGGGTTAAATAGTGGTTAAAGTTTATCAGTTTTCCCCAAATATAAATTCAAATGCCATGCAATATTTTTTGGACGTATCGTATCGTGTTTTGTTTAATTATGCTATAATCACCCATTCTTGATAATAGGAATGTGTCCTACCAAACCATTTCAAATTATCATCATTTATTAACACCCTTGTCCCAGACAAGGATTCCCAACTTAAAACACATGTTTTTCTTTTATCTTTTATCCACAACTTTCCAACATCCCATTGTGCATTGTGCAGAAGGCGAGCGGCATTTCCGGCATCGGTTGCATCTGCAAGTGTCCCACAGATAAAGCTACAGTAAAGTCTTGGGGAAACAGGTGGATAAATGTTAATGTTAAACGTTAATCCCTGGTGTGCCCCAACCATAACAAATCAACTCTGACAGGCATTCTAAATCCAAACAAAATTAAACGTATTTTAAATTCTTAAGCATGGGTACTATACATGTGCAACACAGACTGCTAATTATTAAGGCAATTGAATGTCAAAATGTGTATGTTGTACTGTATGGGGGAGTTCAGATGTGCAGGGACTTGAAGGGTTCAACTATTGGCCAGTTCATGTCTATTGTTGCCCCACCCACCCATTCTCTGATTGGGCCATCAGACTCTCTGTGAGTATTTAGCAGGCCTCTGTTCATGATTGGTGACACTTAGTCACTGCAAGTTGTTAAGGACTGAACGTTCTTCTCTTGGTTGGTGTATTTGTAACGGAAACTCAGAGAGCTACCTTTGAGAAATGGCTTTACTACAAACACTGAAGTCCTTGGTCAATGAGAGACTATCTGCAGCTGCTGAAGAGATATTTGGGGCCGTTGGACAAATTGTTACAGAGTATGAGGACGAAGCTTTCAGCTTGAAGCAAGAAATCGACCACAAAAGCAGACTACTGGACCTTGTTTTAAAACCCTATATCAAATTGTACAGAGCAGGTTGGTATAACAACTTTAAACTAATTTGTTACAAGTAAGAAATGTATGTTATAAGAGTGAATAATATGTGGTTTAACTGTGTTCAATTAGTTAGACCATTGTGGTTTTAATATAGGCTACACGATGGAGTTGTGTGGGGATTAGTTCTAGTTAATTCATAATACTTCTTCCCTTGTAGTTTTCTATTTACAAGTCAACAACTCAGATTCTCCATTTGCTCCCATGTAAAATGTTGTGTGAAAGTTCATTTCTCTGTTTCATGATCCTGTCCACCATCTCCTTTGAAAACAATGCAAGCTAGTTCGCTAGTAGGTTTGGGATGCTTCATCACTCAAACATGCAATATTTTATGTACGGACATCCCAGCATTTAATGAAAGCAATCAATGAGTTAAAAATTGTATTCATATTACACCAAGTCCTTATTCAAGTTTTCATGCTTTAATTTCTTCATTCCAGATCAGTGTGTGGAGGCCAGTCTGCAGGTGAAGATCAGTTCTCCAGCCAGGACTGTTTCTATTAAACAGGAACCTGAAAACCAACTTAAACAGGAACCTGAAGACCACCTTAAACAGGAACCTGAAGACCACCTGCATCTCAGTAAGTTTCAAGCACCCTGTCTTTATTTCTGTTATTGGAGAAGGTGGGCCGCTACTGAGGGTGTAAAGATGAACCAATTTTTAAGTGCAGACTTTATTTTATTTTGTTGTTTGTGTGTTGTCTGCACCTGGGCATTGAAGGATGTGTGCTCCAATGTTTCAGTGAACTGAGGGAACACTGCAGTAAAGTCTCATTGTACCCTTTTCCTAGACTTCCTGCACGCCCCTGTGTGTAGAGAGGAGTGGAGCTCCAGTCTGGTTCAGGAGGAACAACAACCTCCACAGATTAAAGAAGAACAGGAGGAAGAGGCTGGTGGGTCAACATTGACATTACTAGCAGTGAAAAGTGAAGGTGATGATGAAAACAGAGAGACAGCGCCTGTAGCCAGCACCTCAACTGAACACATGAAAACACAAGCACAAATAGAGGACTGTGGAACATCACAACCAACTAGTGATGACCATCTTCTCTCTTCAACCTGTTTAATCAATATTTTTGAAAAAAATATTTAGATTTTTAATATCGCGAGAACAATGGCTTCCACTTTAAAATTGCAACTTTTCAGGAATAGAAAGCCTGCAGTTTCTATAAGCTGGATTGGTAATCGATGATGTCACAAGACTATGGGTTTCTGACCAGCCGACAGCCCTCCTCTGAGAAAAAAATAAATAAATAAATAAAAGCTATTTTTGAGTGAGGACCAATTATATGAACATAGGTTGAAAAGTGGTGGAGTGCCCCTTTAAGTATGGCGGATTACAATAAGTGTTCTGCTATTGCATAGCAGGCACACTTAATTAAGTGTGCCTGCCATGCAATGGCAAAACACTTATTGTAATCCGCCATACTTAAGTCAGTAAGTAAGTCATGTTCTTGCAAATTTCTGCTCGTAATAACTGCCGCACAATTTACGCCACCCACGCAATATATACATCAAAACGTGCGGCTCGGCCGGGAATAGGTTGCTATTACTTTTCTAAGAGAAAAGTTGTATCGTTTAATTGATATTAATTTATTAGTGAATTAATTTTACCCTTTGACTTATAATGGGAATCGCAAAAACTCACATTCAATATTTTTTTTCTCGCAAACCATAGGGGCTACAGTTTCAAAACTTGGAGAGGAGATTTATAACTAGAAAAGAAAATTTCTAAGAAATTTTAAGTGTGCCTGCAGCTCGCTAAGTCTGTGCAACCTTGTGTAGCGGTTGGTGTTAGCATTAGCGTTACATTTTTTAACATTAGCATTTTTTGCATAAGCTTTAACATTATGGTTCTTCATATGACACCACCCACATGTCTGTACGACAAACGGATCACGAGATAAAGGGTCTTTTGTAATGGTGTGCTATTAACTTTATTTCCAATCCGCGTTACCATGGTGAATTTTTTTTGAGAAAAAAAAGAATTTTTGAGAAAAAAAAAATTGAGAAAAAAAAAACATTTTGAGAAAAATATTTTTTTGAGAAAACTTTTTTTTTGAGAAAAAAAAATTGAGAAAACATTTTTTTTGAGAAAAAAAATTTGAGAAAAAAAAATTTGAGAAAAAAAAAGTTTGAGAAAAAAAAAATTGTTAGTTAGTTGAACATAACATTATCCCTAACCCTA
The DNA here is from genome assembly GCF_963921795.1 of Nannobrachium achirus. Classification (NCBI taxonomy): domain Eukaryota; kingdom Metazoa; phylum Chordata; class Actinopteri; order Myctophiformes; family Myctophidae; genus Nannobrachium; species Nannobrachium achirus. Next base: position 87,314,023 of record NC_137810.1, read on the forward strand.
CACTCTAACTGGGTTAAATAGTGGTTAAAGTTTATCAGTTTTCCCCAAATATAAATTCAAATGCCATGCAATATTTTTTGGACGTATCGTATCGTGTTTTGTTTAATTATGCTATAATCACCCATTCTTGATAATAGGAATGTGTCCTACCAAACCATTTCAAATTATCATCATTTATTAACACCCTTGTCCCAGACAAGGATTCCCAACTTAAAACACATGTTTTTCTTTTATCTTTTATCCACAACTTTCCAACATCCCATTGTGCATTGTGCAGAAGGCGAGCGGCATTTCCGGCATCGGTTGCATCTGCAAGTGTCCCACAGATAAAGCTACAGTAAAGTCTTGGGGAAACAGGTGGATAAATGTTAATGTTAAACGTTAATCCCTGGTGTGCCCCAACCATAACAAATCAACTCTGACAGGCATTCTAAATCCAAACAAAATTAAACGTATTTTAAATTCTTAAGCATGGGTACTATACATGTGCAACACAGACTGCTAATTATTAAGGCAATTGAATGTCAAAATGTGTATGTTGTACTGTATGGGGGAGTTCAGATGTGCAGGGACTTGAAGGGTTCAACTATTGGCCAGTTCATGTCTATTGTTGCCCCACCCACCCATTCTCTGATTGGGCCATCAGACTCTCTGTGAGTATTTAGCAGGCCTCTGTTCATGATTGGTGACACTTAGTCACTGCAAGTTGTTAAGGACTGAACGTTCTTCTCTTGGTTGGTGTATTTGTAACGGAAACTCAGAGAGCTACCTTTGAGAAATGGCTTTACTACAAACACTGAAGTCCTTGGTCAATGAGAGACTATCTGCAGCTGCTGAAGAGATATTTGGGGCCGTTGGACAAATTGTTACAGAGTATGAGGACGAAGCTTTCAGCTTGAAGCAAGAAATCGACCACAAAAGCAGACTACTGGACCTTGTTTTAAAACCCTATATCAAATTGTACAGAGCAGGTTGGTATAACAACTTTAAACTAATTTGTTACAAGTAAGAAATGTATGTTATAAGAGTGAATAATATGTGGTTTAACTGTGTTCAATTAGTTAGACCATTGTGGTTTTAATATAGGCTACACGATGGAGTTGTGTGGGGATTAGTTCTAGTTAATTCATAATACTTCTTCCCTTGTAGTTTTCTATTTACAAGTCAACAACTCAGATTCTCCATTTGCTCCCATGTAAAATGTTGTGTGAAAGTTCATTTCTCTGTTTCATGATCCTGTCCACCATCTCCTTTGAAAACAATGCAAGCTAGTTCGCTAGTAGGTTTGGGATGCTTCATCACTCAAACATGCAATATTTTATGTACGGACATCCCAGCATTTAATGAAAGCAATCAATGAGTTAAAAATTGTATTCATATTACACCAAGTCCTTATTCAAGTTTTCATGCTTTAATTTCTTCATTCCAGATCAGTGTGTGGAGGCCAGTCTGCAGGTGAAGATCAGTTCTCCAGCCAGGACTGTTTCTATTAAACAGGAACCTGAAAACCAACTTAAACAGGAACCTGAAGACCACCTTAAACAGGAACCTGAAGACCACCTGCATCTCAGTAAGTTTCAAGCACCCTGTCTTTATTTCTGTTATTGGAGAAGGTGGGCCGCTACTGAGGGTGTAAAGATGAACCAATTTTTAAGTGCAGACTTTATTTTATTTTGTTGTTTGTGTGTTGTCTGCACCTGGGCATTGAAGGATGTGTGCTCCAATGTTTCAGTGAACTGAGGGAACACTGCAGTAAAGTCTCATTGTACCCTTTTCCTAGACTTCCTGCACGCCCCTGTGTGTAGAGAGGAGTGGAGCTCCAGTCTGGTTCAGGAGGAACAACAACCTCCACAGATTAAAGAAGAACAGGAGGAAGAGGCTGGTGGGTCAACATTGACATTACTAGCAGTGAAAAGTGAAGGTGATGATGAAAACAGAGAGACAGCGCCTGTAGCCAGCACCTCAACTGAACACATGAAAACACAAGCACAAATAGAGGACTGTGGAACATCACAACCAACTAGTGATGACCATCTTCTCTCTTCAACCTGTTTAATCAATATTTTTGAAAAAAATATTTAGATTTTTAATATCGCGAGAACAATGGCTTCCACTTTAAAATTGCAACTTTTCAGGAATAGAAAGCCTGCAGTTTCTATAAGCTGGATTGGTAATCGATGATGTCACAAGACTATGGGTTTCTGACCAGCCGACAGCCCTCCTCTGAGAAAAAAATAAATAAATAAATAAAAGCTATTTTTGAGTGAGGACCAATTATATGAACATAGGTTGAAAAGTGGTGGAGTGCCCCTTTAAGTATGGCGGATTACAATAAGTGTTCTGCTATTGCATAGCAGGCACACTTAATTAAGTGTGCCTGCCATGCAATGGCAAAACACTTATTGTAATCCGCCATACTTAAGTCAGTAAGTAAGTCATGTTCTTGCAAATTTCTGCTCGTAATAACTGCCGCACAATTTACGCCACCCACGCAATATATACATCAAAACGTGCGGCTCGGCCGGGAATAGGTTGCTATTACTTTTCTAAGAGAAAAGTTGTATCGTTTAATTGATATTAATTTATTAGTGAATTAATTTTACCCTTTGACTTATAATGGGAATCGCAAAAACTCACATTCAATATTTTTTTTCTCGCAAACCATAGGGGCTACAGTTTCAAAACTTGGAGAGGAGATTTATAACTAGAAAAGAAAATTTCTAAGAAATTTTAAGTGTGCCTGCAGCTCGCTAAGTCTGTGCAACCTTGTGTAGCGGTTGGTGTTAGCATTAGCGTTACATTTTTTAACATTAGCATTTTTTGCATAAGCTTTAACATTATGGTTCTTCATATGACACCACCCACATGTCTGTACGACAAACGGATCACGAGATAAAGGGTCTTTTGTAATGGTGTGCTATTAACTTTATTTCCAATCCGCGTTACCATGGTGAATTTTTTTTGAGAAAAAAAAGAATTTTTGAGAAAAAAAAAATTGAGAAAAAAAAAACATTTTGAGAAAAATATTTTTTTGAGAAAACTTTTTTTTTGAGAAAAAAAAATTGAGAAAACATTTTTTTTGAGAAAAAAAATTTGAGAAAAAAAAATTTGAGAAAAAAAAAGTTTGAGAAAAAAAAAATTGAGAAAAAAAAATTTTAAGAAAAAAAGAATTTTTGAGAAAAATTTTTTTTAGAAAAAAATAATTTTTGAGAAAAAAAAATTTGAGAAAAAAAAAGTTTGAGAAAAAAAAATTGAGAAAAAAAAATTTTAAGAAAAAAAGAATTTTTGAGAAAAAAATTTTTGAGAAAAAAATAATTTTTGAGAAAAAAAAATTGAGAAAAAAAAATTTGAGAAAAAAAAATTTTTTGAGAAAAAAAAAAAAATTTGAGAAAAAAAAAAATTTGAGAAAAAAAAAATTTTTGAGAAAAAAAAATTGAGAAAAAAAAATGTTTTGAGAAAAAAAAAATTTGAGAAAAAAAAATTTGAGAAAAAAAAAAATTTTGAGAAAAAAAGAATTTTTGAGAAAAAAAGAATTTTTGAGAAAAAAAAAATTGAGAAAAAAAGAATTTTTGTCAATGGGGTTTTTGGGTGTAGTTTTTTGCGAATTACATCGCAATCGTATCGCGGATCGGAAAGAAAAGTAATAGCACACCATTCCCGGCCGAGCCACACATTTTGATGTATATATTGCGGGGGTGGCGTAAATCGTGCGGCAGTTACAATAAGTGTTTACTGTCAATATTCCAGGATGACCTCCCACTTGGGTAATGACGCCCCCTGGCGATCATTCAGAGAAACTACTTCAGCTCCCGTACTAACGTAGGTAGGAAGTGCCTGTCACTCAAACCGGAGTGACCCGCCTCCAGGCTATATAAGCCCCCGGAGGCGGAAGTAACACCCTCTTTTCACTCTCTGCGATATCACATTCAGATAAGTTGAAACTCAGCCTTGTATTATTATTCTTCGCGTATTAGCCTAAAGCGGTGGCATTGGAGTCGCCCACTGGCGAGTGTTGAATTAACCCGTACTTAAGAATACTTATTCTTGTTCCGTCCTAAATCGACGGTTATTTCCTTTTATAACAAAGGATTATTACTGCTTGTTCAGGCCTCCGCCGAAGCAAGCGTGGCATAGCATTAGCCGTTAGCTTGTTAGCTCGTCTGCTATTGTTAACGTTAGCTACACTGCTTACCGCTTGTTCAGGCCCTGCCCGAATCAAGCGTGGCCTAGCCTTAGCCGTTAGCTTGTTAGCTCGTCTGCTTCTGGTTAACTCTATCTACAGTGCTTCGCCATGGATCCTCTGGCCTTCCTGCCGAGGCAATGTCCAGGCTGTCCAGGACTCATCGACGGACAGGATCTTCACCATCTCTGTGTCGGCTGCATGGGCGTTGCACACGCCTTCTCTGCACTGAGTCCTCAGGGGAGAGCAGGACCTTTCTGTGACTACTGCGTGGCCTACGACCGCGATGTACTGATACACCGGTTCTACCTAGCCAGGGCAGGCCTCGGGGCCTGCGCTCCACCAGGTGGGTCCACTGCTCTCAACCCCACAGCCCAGTCTTTCCTTCCCCAGGCGGACCGCACCGTTGGTCAAGGTGCGGCGCTGCCTTCCGGAGATCCGCTTGGCAACCAGCGCGCCATTCCAAGTCAAGATGGCGCCGTGCTACATGAGACACCGCCTGCCGCGCAACCGACCGCAGCTAGCTCCACTGTCACTGGAGCTGGCGGGTCTGGTGAAGTCGCCGCTAAGAAGGCGACCAAGAAGGCTAACATCCAGACGAAATCTCCGGTAGCCTTTTCCCCTTCGGGCGCGGTGCCCAAAAAGAAACGCTTGGATGTGACCGTCGGGGACGTCCCCCTCGACGTGAGCATCACCAAAACAGTCCAGACCTTCAGGCGAGAGTCGGACCTGAGCTCCTGTCAGAGCGAGGGTTCTGGTTCTGAATACTCTGGATACACGGCCGAGGAGGAGGAGGACTCCGTCGATGACGAGGGTTCTCGACTCACGGTCACTGTGAAAGGTAATGCCCCTGCGACTCCAGCACGTCAACTGGACGCCGCAGGGAGCTCCCAGGCCTCCTCAGGCACCACTGCCCCTCCACCCGCCAGTCAAGCGAGTGAAGCGGGAGCAGAGGACGTCGATTCTGCAGCAGAAATGCTGGATCATCTCACAGTCTACATGAGAGCTCTGGCCAGAGTTGGAGAGGAGTTGCCACCTCCTCTCCCCTCTGAAGAGGCCGAGGATGATGATGAAATGCCCGGGCAGGAGCCTTCGGTTCCCGCCCCGTATGTCCTCTCCAGGCTGCCGCTGGTGAAAGGTTTCACCAAGGCCCTCCATTCCTCATGGAAGACACATAAAGACCCCAGGAAGCTGCCTTTTTTCTGTGTTGGATTTGGTGGGCGGTGCGGAGGCAGGCATGTCCACCTGCCCTAACCTGGACCACCTGTTGGCACAATCTTTCCTGAGTTCTGTCAGACCCCAGTACAAAGATGTAGGCACGGCTAAAAACGGGCCGTTTGTTGGCCCCGTCGGCACCAACCCGCCGGGGTTCACTGTCCTGGAGGACAAGCTACAGTCGGACAGGGCTCGTAACGCCTACCGGTCCGCTGCTCTGGCCGCTAAGGACCTAAATCTGATCCAGCTCTTGCTCGCTTCCACCAAGGACCTGGTCAAAGGTCTGCCCACGGGGGAGCACACAGCTGAACTGAACACTCTATTTGACATCATGCTGAAGGTCAATTGGCATGCGGTTAAGTGGATGGGCAGGTCCATGGACTACAACCTCCAGTCTGAGAGAGCCCGCTGGCTCGACTATGTCGACCTCGAGCCTAAGAGGGACGTGGGCGAGAAGCCTCTAGGTCCTCGTGGGGAGATGTACAAGTCTCTCATAAACATGGAGAACAGTCCCACCACCCTCATGGGTGGGGGCTTGGAGCTGCTGCAGGGTAGAGTTACCTTCTTCAAGGCGGCTAAGGACATCGTCGAGTCCACCACAGTGCCACAGGATGAACCGCAGCAAGCTAGGAGGACGTCCCGCTCCTCCCGCGCCAAGGAAAGGGGCCGCTCTGCTTCTTTTAAGAAGCACTCGTCTTCCTCCAGGGGAGCCTCTGCAGCCAGGGCGCCTGACAGGCCCCGCAGCAAGGCTGTGGTTCCCGAGCGCGCTCAGCCGCGCCGCCCGTCCAAGGATGGCAGGCAGCAGTCTTCATACCGCGGTGGCCGCGGTAGGGGACAGCGCAAATGACACTCTGAAGAGGGGAATTGTGCTGGGGCGGGGGTCCGAGGTGTCTCTCGGTCCCCCTCCCCCCAAACGAGGGCGTTTTTCGGTACCCCGTGTCGGGGAAATGAAAATGTTAATTTTGATGCCTCCTGTGTCGACAATAAACATGTTGAAAGAACAAAGTCTGTCTCTGTCCAACTCTCTCGCACTAGCACAGACGACCCCATCGTGCATGCCTCCTGTAGTAATGATGAAGTCCTGTCAGGACTCGATAATCAATCACAGGTTTTATCAGAAACCAGTAATGTTAATGTCAAACAATTATGTGGTTCCTCAAGCGCGCGAGTGGGATATCCCTCGCGTCGACAATATGAATCCTTTATGCATGCCTCCTGTAAGAATGATGGAGTCCCGTCAGGACTCTTTAATCAGTCAGAGGTTTTATCAGCAACCAGTAATGTTAACGTCAAACAATTATATGGTTCCTCATGCGCGCGAGTGGATTTTCCCTCGCGTGAGCGATGCTATGAATTTAACCTTGAGTCAGAAATTCTGTCGGCCTACTATGAGCCCGGGTCAAGGGACAAGCATAAAGGCCTTAGAGCAGGTATTAAACGTAAAAGTTCCTCTCCTGTCAGGGGAGAATGCTTTAGTTGTGGGCGAGTCTGTTTATCAGTCGAATCGCTTTGCTCTTCCTGTCGCTCTATCGAGCCAAAACCGAACGCTTCCGGTTTCACCGGATACGGATTCGCTAGCTCCCCGCTTCCGGTCCGGCCGCAAAAGAGCTCCGCTAGTCAAGCGGTACAATCGGAAGGTGTTCCCACCTTGCGGCCTATTGAACCCCTGCGCTCCGCATCCGGGTGTCCCGGATACGGATACGCAGGTTCCCCACTTCCGGTCCCGCCGCAAAATAGCTCCGCTAGTCAAGCGGTACAACCAGAAGGTGTTTCCGCCATGCGGCCTATTGAACCCTTGCGCTCCGCATCCGGTCGTTCCGGATACGGATACGCAGGTTCCCCACTTCCGGTCCGGCCGCCAAAAAGCTCCGCCGTCACGGAAGCACAGTGGTGGGGTTTCTCTCGCTCAAAACACGCTAGCACGCTGTGCGCGCCAGTGGAAGTTATGCAACCCGAGCCATTGGGTATTTCGAACGATAACCAGGGGTTACAGGTTACAGTTCGCAGATATACCCCCGCTTTCGAGCAGGGTTATTCATACCAGAGCACGTGGTTTAAAAGCAAGTCTTTTGAGAGAAGAGATCAGCTCATTGCTAAGCAAGGGTGCTATAGTGGAGCTGGACAGGACCCAATCCCGCATGGGATTTTGGAGCCGTTATTTCCTGGTGCCCAAAAAGGGGGGGGGGCTACGTCCCATCCTGGACCTAAAGGCACTAAACGTGTACCTGAAGAAATACGTTTTCAGGATGCTAACAGTACCCACCATGTTACGGTCGGTCAGGCAAGGGGATTTCCACTGTTCAGTGGATCTGAAGGATGCTTATCAGCACGTCCAGATTTATCCCCCACACAGGAAATTCCTTCGGTTCGCCTTCGAGGGTCGCCTGTACGAGTATACAGTACTCCCTTTCGGTCTGTCACTGAGCCCGAGGGTTTTCGTGAAAGTGACCGAAGCAGCCATCGCCCCGCTGAGACAGCAGGGCGTCAGGTTGGCGACGTACATCGACGATTGGATGATTTCAGCGAGCTCCGCCCACGAAGTGGCGCGTCACACACAAGTGGTTTTGGCTCACCTGAAGGCCTTAGGTTTCATAGTCAACCACGGCAAGAGCATGCTGACTCCAGCAAGTCGTCTTTCATTCATTGGGGTCCTTCTGGACTCATCCGACATGTCGGCCCGTCTCTCAGAGGAGAGGGTGGACAGGTTTCGGGAATGTCTCGACTCCTTTCAAGTGGGCCAGGAGGTCACTTACAGGAGTTGCATGGTACTGACGGGAATGATGGCTTCCGCAGTACATCTGTTGCGTTTGGGCAGGTTTCATATGAGACCTTTTCAAAGATGGATGTTATCCCTCGGGATCCCGCCCTCCTTGAAGTACAAGAAGGTTACGGTTTCCCCTTCCTGCGCGATCGCCCTGTCTCCGTGGCTGGTGGAGGGGTTCCTTACCAGCGGAGTCTCGATTGGCGAGGTGGTTTCCCACAAGTCGATCACGACAGACGCCAGTCTCAGTGGATGGGGAGCCACTTTCGAGGGGCGCACAGCGCAGGGGCTTTGGCCTCTGGAGATGAGGGGTCGTCACATCAACTATTTGGAGTTGATGGCTATACTCCTGGCGCTCAAGCATTTCGAGCCTTGGATTTTGCATTGTCACGTCCTGGTCAGGACAGACAATACGACGGCCATGTTTTATGTCAACAAACAGGGGGGCCTGTCGTCGTTGCCACTGGACCGTCTGGCTCGAGAATTGACGGTTTGGTGCTTGTCGCGCCTCAAGTCGATCAGGGCCTCACACGTCCCAGGTCTCCTCAACAGCGGAGCAGATCTCCTGTCCAGGGGAGGTCCTCGCTACGAGGATTGGTCTCTCCACCCCAGGGTGGTGAGCCAGATTTTTCGCAAGTTTGGTCAGCCAGTGGCGGACCTGTTTGCGTCAGCGGAGAATACGAAGTGTCCGTTGTTCTTCGCGGTGAAGGGCAGTCCCCCCTTGGGGTTGGACGCCTTAGCGCACACGTGGCCGAGAGGTCTACTGTACGCGTTTCCCCCCTTCGACTTAATCCGACCCACTCTGGAGAGAGTCAGGAGGTTCGGTCTGGAGATGCTCCTGGTGGCTCCCTACAAGGGCACGTGGAGATCGGCGATCGCCCCTCTCCTTTGCGAACCGGGTTGGCAGCTGCCTCAGTGCAGGGACCTGTTGAGTCAGGCCAGGGGGGAGATCTTCCACCAAGACCTGCAGGTCCTAGACCTGTGGGTTTGGCACGTGAAAGGTTAAACCTGCTGGCAGCCGGTTTTTCTTCTGAAGTGGTTGATACCATTCAGAGTGCTAAGGCGCCCTCTACGAGGGCGTCTTATGATGGAAGGTGGAATGCCTTTGAGGACTGGTGTGAGTCGCGTGTTCCACCTGTGGTGGCTCATGTGGCGTCAGCCCAGGAAATTCTGGAATTTATGCAGAACCGCTTGAGAAGTGGTCTAGCATTTTCTACCCTTAGGGGGTATTTGGCGGCTATTAATGCCTGTCACCTGGGGGTGGCGGGCAAGGCACCTTCTAAAGTCCCGGAGGTCATCAAGTTCATGCAAGGAGTTGAACGTTTGAGGCCGGTGACTAGGTCTTTGTTCCCAGTTTGGGATCTGCAGGTGGTTCTAGGGGGCCTATGTCGGGCTCCCTTTGAGCCGCTTGTAGGGATGCCTTTGAAACTTTTGAGTTTCAAGACGGCTCTTTTGCTGGCTTTGGCCACGGCTAAAAGAGTTGGTGACCTGCAAGCTCTCTCGGTGTCTGCGGAGTGCATGCAGTTTATGAACAATGATCTCAAGGTGTTGCTCAAGCCTCATCTTAAGTTTGTTCCTAAGAACATGGTGGTTCCTAAGGAGCCTGTTGTTCTTCTGGCTTTTCATCCTCCTCCGTTTGTCTTGGTGGAGGATGAACGGCTGAATTGCCTTTGTCCTGTCAGGGCATTGAAGGCCTACTGTGACAGGACTGCTGGTTCTAGAGCTTCTTCTCAGCTCTTTGTAGAAATGGGCAATGTTCTTGTCAGAAAGCCGGTGTCTAGACCCACTCTTTCGAGGTGGATTGTGGATGCTATTAGGCTGGCTTACTCTAGTGCGGGTGTGGAAGTGCCGGCGGCACTTAAAGCCCATAGCACTAGGGGTGTGGCTACTTCGTGGGCACTGGCAAAGGGAGTCTCCGTTCAGGAGATTTGTGTTTCGGCGAATTGGTCTTCGCCTTCTACCTTTGCAGCCTACTATCACCTGGATATCGAATCCTCTTCGCTAGCGCATTCGGTTCTGGGTGCAGTTGCCTCCTCTACGTCATAGAGGAGTCGGATCTTCCCCTCCCACAGGTGGGCATGTAGCCACCTGGGGTATTTTGGGGGGACCCTGTGTTTTCCTTATATAGTGTGTCTTACTTATAAGGCGGACTTGTCTTTTTCATTTAGTTGAATGAGGCGGACTTCGGTCTGTCAGGGTCTCTCTTTATTTTCTCATGCCTTCACACCCAGGTCCGGTGGGCCTGGGACCTTCTGGGTGATGGGTCACGCCCGTTTGGGCTGTGCTCACCCGTATGAGGGGTGTGTGGGGGTATGAGAGTAGGTTGTGGCTTAGAGGGGAGTTTAAGAATCCCAAGTGGGAGGTCATCCTGGAATATTGACAGTAAACGGTAGGTTCCGTACGGAACCATTGTTTACTTAGATATGGAAGGATGACCTCCCACGTAATGCCCCTCTGTTTCACTGAATGTGGCAGAGAGTGGTATTAAGAGGATGTTACTTCCGCCTCCGGGGGCTTATATAGCCTGGAGGCGGGTCACTCCGGTTTGAGTGACAGGCCCTTCCTACCTACGTTAGTACGGGAGCTGAAGTAGTTTCTCTGAATGATCGCCAGGGGGCGTCATTACCCAAGTGGGAGGTCATCCTTCCATATCTAAGTAAACAATGGTTCCGTACGGAACCTACCGTTTTGCCATTGCGTTGCATGGAAGGCACACTTAACTAGTAAAGAAAATTTCTAAGAAATTTTAAGTGTGCCTGCAGCTCGCTAAGTGTGTGCAACCAAATTTTAAGTGTGCCTGCAGCTCGCTAAGTGTGTGCAACCTTGTATGTGTTAACATTAGCATATTTGTTAGCATTAGCATGTGTTAGCATTAGCATTTGTTAGCATTAGCATTAGCAGTTACGTTTTGCGCGTTTGTGGTGCCCCCTATGGGTCGAAGTGGAAATGCTTTTGGGTATATGTTCAGTATAGCGCCCCCCACTTGTGGTTAAAATTTGGTGTTGACTGGATGTTTCGTTTGTGATTTATGGCTACTTCTTACAAAACGGGCTTCTCCCGCTAACTTTGGAACCTTGTTACGGAAGAACGGTATGGACTATCAAAATATCGTTTAAATATGTTTATCGCATGAGTCCATTGATCGTGTGTATCGATTTTTGTGACATTTGGAGAAAATATGTAGGAAAAGGAGCAAAAAGTGTGTTTTGAATATATATATATACCCAAAAGCATTTCCACTTCGACCCATAGGGGGCACCACAAACGCGCAAAACGTAACCGTTTCATGCCAAAACGTGTTTTTCAGGGGGAACGACCCTCTCAAAACGAACACCAACCGCTACACAAGGTTGCACAGACTTAGCGAGCTGCAGGCACACTTAACATTTCTTAGAAATTTTCTTTTCTAGTTAACACTGTCCCATGTCAAAAGGCCCACATTCCATCAATGGTAATGCAGATCACACCTGAACACACCATTCACACATACACACCCTGTCCAGGTAGAGAATTGCAATGCAAATGTAGGCTGGTGTGTCCAAGCTACACAGGTGACAGGCCTATAATCAACTTGCAGTGATTCAATGCAATGGTATGTATATGCATTTACATTATTTGTAAATAGTTTCTCCCCCTAGTTGTGAGCGTGTGGGTGAAAGAGTGCAGCACACCAAATGAACAGGGTGGAATAGCATTGCTGTCGTGCAATATTCCAAACGTCACTGGAGTTCTATATCTGTAGCTTATATTTTGGTATGATAACCCTTTCTGAAACACAGCTAAATTGGTGTTATCAGCCACACAGGGAAAAACACAAATCTAATTAAGTTTTTTTTCATGATTCTGAATCCATTGCAAGAATTTGTTTTGCACAAAAAACCTTCCTTGGGCTACAGCGGCCCCCACAAAAGTGTGAAAAGTGATGACTAATCACTTTTCATCACTAAACCATAGTCTTGTGGGCCGTTTTAGCCCAAGGAATGTTTTCGTGCAAAACGGTGATGATAGGAATAACACAATACCACATACAGTATGTATACATTGTACAGTTTTCTTTGGACCAACATAAACTTTCTGCTCAGCTCTCTCCTTGTCGTTTTAATACTGCATGTTAGGATGTAGTTGAGGACTTAATGTGATGGCCTTTATGCAAAGCCTGCTATTGTTCTACCAACACACTATGGCGTTGTCATGTATTTGAGATGCTCTGCCCTTGCATACACATGTAAAGGTCCAGTCATTAGTCCTCATCCATAGATGGTTTTATTGAAGAGACAGGGAGCAGGAATATGGTCCTTTATATCACTTATTATAGCAAGTAAATCAACATTCCATCAATGGTAATGGGGATCACACCTGCACGCGCCACTTCCCAAACACCACCTAAGATCAATTGCAATGCAAATGCTGTAGGCTGTTGTGACCAAGCTACAAAGGCCTATTCGAAACATGCTGTGAGGGCCAATGCAGACAATGTATGTTAATGCATAGGCACAGCTGTAGACAAGACTTGGTGAAATGACATTGCTGATTTTCAAATGTGAACATTACCACCCTCTGCAATTGTATGTGCTTTATAAACATATAGTAGCTTTAATCCAAATAAAACATAATTTATTGTCTGTCTGTCTGTCTGTCTGTCTGTCTGTCTGTCTGTCTGTCTGTCTGTCTGACTGTACTGTAGCTGAAGTTAGTTGAACATAACATTATCCCTAACCCTACACTCTAACTGGGTTAAATAGTGGTTAAAGTTTATCAGTTTTCCCCAAATATAAATTCAAATGCCATGCAATATTTTTTGGACGTATCGTATCGTGTTTTGTTTAATTATGCTATAATCACCCATTCTTGATAATAGGAATGTGTCCTACCAAACCATTTCAAATTATCATCATTTATTAACACCCTTGTCCCAGACAAGGATTCCCAACTTAAAACACATGTTTTTCTTTTATCTTTTATCCACAACTTTCCAACATCCCATTGTGCATTGTGCAGAAGGCGAGCGGCATTTCCGGCATCGGTTGCATCTGCAAGTGTCCCACAGATAAAGCTACAGTAAAGTCTTGGGGAAACAGGTGGATAAATGTTAATGTTAAACGTTAATCCCTGGTGTGCCCCAACCATAACAAATCAACTCTGACAGGCATTCTAAATCCAAACAAAATTAAACGTATTTTAAATTCTTAAGCATGGGTACTATACATGTGCAACACAGACTGCTAATTATTAAGGCAATTGAATGTCAAAATGTGTATGTTGTACTGTATGGGGGAGTTCAGATGTGCAGGGACTTGAAGGGTTCAACTATTGGCCAGTTCATGTCTATTGTTGCCCCACCCACCCATTCTCTGATTGGGCCATCAGACTCTCTGTGAGTATTTAGCAGGCCTCTGTTCATGATTGGTGACACTTAGTCACTGCAAGTTGTTAAGGACTGAACGTTCTTCTCTTGGTTGGTGTATTTGTAACGGAAACTCAGAGAGCTACCTTTGAGAAATGGCTTTACTACAAACACTGAAGTCCTTGGTCAATGAGAGACTATCTGCAGCTGCTGAAGAGATATTTGGGGCCGTTGGACAAATTGTTACAGAGTATGAGGACGAAGCTTTCAGCTTGAAGCAAGAAATCGACCACAAAAGCAGACTACTGGACCTTGTTTTAAAACCCTATATCAAATTGTACAGAGCAGGTTGGTATAACAACTTTAAACTAATTTGTTACAAGTAAGAAATGTATGTTATAAGAGTGAATAATATGTGGTTTAACTGTGTTCAATTAGTTAGACCATTGTGGTTTTAATATAGGCTACACGATGGAGTTGTGTGGGGATTAGTTCTAGTTAATTCATAATACTTCTTCCCTTGTAGTTTTCTATTTACAAGTCAACAACTCAGATTCTCCATTTGCTCCCATGTAAAATGTTGTGTGAAAGTTCATTTCTCTGTTTCATGATCCTGTCCACCATCTCCTTTGAAAACAATGCAAGCTAGTTCGCTAGTAGGTTTGGGATGCTTCATCACTCAAACATGCAATATTTTCTTTTTTTTAATGAAAGCAATAAATGAGTTCAAATGTGTATTCATATTACACCATAGTCCTTATTATTCATGTCACAAAGTCCTTATTCAAGTTTTCATGCTTTAATTTCTTCATTCCAGATCAGTGTGTGGAGTCCAGTCTGCAAGTGAAAATCAGTTCTCCAGCCAGGACTGTTTCTATTAAAGAGGAACCTGAAGACCACCTTAAACAGGAACCTGAAGACCACCTGCATTTCAGTAAGTTTCAAGCACCCTGTCTTTATTTCTGTTATTGGAGAAGGTGGGCCAATACTAGGAGTGTAAAGATGAACCCATTTTTTAAGCGAGTGCAGACTTTATTTTATTTTGTTTATGTGTTGTCTGCACCAGGGCATTGAAGGATGTGTGTGTTACAATGTTTCAGTGAACTGAGGGAACACTGCAGTAAAGTCTCATTGTATCTTTTCCCTAGACTTCCTGCACGCCCCTGTGTGTAGAGAGGAGTGGAGCTCCAGTCTGGTTCAGGAGGAACAACAACCTCCACAGATTAAAGAAGAACAAGAGGAAGAGGCTGGTGGGTCAACATTGACATTACTAGCCGTGAAAAGTGAAGGTGATGATGAAAACAGAGAGACAGCGCCTGTAGCCAGCATCTCAACTGAACACATGAAAACACAAGCTGATGTAGAGGACCGTGGAACATCACAACCAACTAGTGATGACCATCGTCTCTCTTCACACTGTTCTGAATCAGAAACTGAAGACAGTGATGAGTGGGAGGAGACCAGGGGAGATCAGTCGGCTTTAAACAAACTGAAATCACACAAGACACAACATGTGGGAGGACAGTGCAAGCTGTCCCAGGACCTGAAATCATCAAAACAAACTCAATCCATGAGCAGTCACACAGGGAAGAAAATGTTTAGTTGTACAGAGTGTGGGAAAATGTTTAATCAAAAGGCACATCTGAAGAGTCACACAATGATCCATACGGGGGAATGGCCCTTCTCTTGTACTGTTTGTGGTAAAGGCTGTGTTAGCACAAGTAATCTAAAAGCACACATGATGACTCATATAGGAGAAAAGCCCTATAATTGCACCGTATGTGGTAAAGGTTTTCTTAACAAACATCATCTAAAAAGACACATGAGGACTCATACAGGGGAAAAGCCCTTTTCTTGTACAGTATGTGATAAAGGCTTTAATCAAATGGCTAGTCTAAAAACACACATGAGGACTCATACAGGGGAAAAGCCCTTTTCTTGTACAGTATGTGATAAAGGCTTTAATCAAATGGCTAGTCTAAAAACACACATGAGGACTCATACAGGAGAAAAGCCCTTTACCTGTACAGTATGTGGTAAAGGTTGTCCTACCACTAGTGATCTAAAAAGACACATGATGACTCATACAGGGGAAAAGCCCTTTTCTTGTACAGTTTGTGGTAAAGGCTGCCTTCACATGGGTAATCTAAAAAGACACATGAGGATGCATACAGGCGAAAAGCCATTTTCTTGTTCAGTTTGTGGTAAAAGCTTTGCTCAAACGAATACTCTACAAAAACACATGAAGACTCATACAGGGGAAAGCCTTTAGTTTAACTCATTGAGTGCCTATCCCGAATTAGTTCGGGATATATTATCGCATCCCAGAGTGCCTATCCCGAACTAGTTCGGGATATTAAAAAAAAAAATTTTTTTTTTTTTTTTTGAAAATTTTTTTTTGAAATTTTTTTTTTGGACCCCATCAAATCTAGTGAACATGATTTCAATCGCGATTTTGCATGTTCCACCCCCATACAACCCCATCTAACATACAGGGCAGCCATGTTTGTTTACATAACATGTAAAACATAATGGCGATTATCTCAAGAATGCCTGAACGGATTTCCAATCGGATTTTTTTGTTTGAAAGCTGTGAACAAACTGCACAAATCCACTCCAATGCAATCCAGGATTGCATTGGATTTTTTAGAGCTCATTCTTCTCTGTTTTTTCCCCATGCATGAGGTGTGCAAGGTTTAATCATGGCTAAGTTGACGAAAATAAGGCTTCTAAAATGCTTGGTAGCCAATAGCTAACTTCAAGCTAACTTCATCCTCTTCCTGTACATGCACAAAGGAAAGTGTTCAGGCAAGTCATGGCTGCAGGGCTTCTGCATATACCAGCATATCTCTATGGGATTTTCTATGGCCACTGGGCGCCCTCTAGTGGTGAAAAGGGTGGCACTAAATGAGTTAAGTTAGTTCACACAGACATATACATGATCATTCAGTCTAAGCCAGGAAGACAATTAATAAAAGGACACTAAAACAGAGGAATCATATAATCTTAGAAGATATTACAATAAACATGAATAGTTTCTTGTGATGGATTTTGCTTTGCTTGCTCCAGGACAGTAGGATAGTGTATGTCAACATTTGAATCAGAATCAGAATTTAACAAGTCATATTCTATAGTATTCATGCAAAACATAAGTTCATTGATGTGCATGCAATAATGGCGTAGTAAAGATGGTTTTGTGTAGCTGTCCACTGTGTGTTGAGATGTGTGTTTGGATTGTTAAAGTACCAGAGAATATATTTGGTAGATGCCAGAGTCAGTTGAAATCATGATCGATTGAATACTTTATTTACAGTTTGCAAAGACGTTTACAGGGAAGTACATTACAATACAATTATTTGCTTACATTCTACAGAGTTTTGTCTTTATAAAGTTGCTTTTTAAACTCAAAGAACCCTGTTTATACTGGGGAGGGGGGGGTATTGATAATGGTTGTGTTTGTTTGATTTAATAAAGGTTTTAACACTGCAGGTCCTCTGTCAGAATATGTATCATAATTATACCATAACTATACTGTGAACAAAACAGGAACAATCACTGCTTCCTTTTACAGCCAACCAGAATATATAGTAACCCCAACCTCTTCCAGAGAGAGATAGAGACACTAGAAACCCTGCTGGAGAGACAAAACACACTGCAATCACTGCTTCATTTTGCAGCCTGCACATCTTGTGCTTAAACTATTATTACTTGATGGAAGTAAGTGTTTATTTTACAGTCTGCATAATAACTAGTTATAGTCCAGCGTTGTTATTATTTAATAACAAAACCCCCAACATCCATTGTGTTCAATTGACTTTTTTTCTGTAACCCCAAAAGTTCATTTAGTTCAATGGACCTTTTCTGTCCCTTTTCTGATTGGACAATGTAATGGATTTGAGGATTGATGTCAGCTTCACGTGACATTAATCCAATTTACAACTCAAATTCGCTTTTTTTTTTTTATTCGGCATGAGAAACATACATTGCCAACGCAAGTGTCAAAATATAATAAAAAAAACTGATGAAGATGGGGAAAAATATATACAGTTGGATATAGACAGTTATAGACACACCAAATATGGACATACAGTGAGACAGTAGCCTATACACTACAGTATCCAAGATAGCTAACAGTATTACATACAGATTCATACCATCTGCACAACATGTTGCACTGGGTATTGAAATTAAAGCAAAGAATTATTTTGTAATTCAAGAATTAAACTCATTCATGTGCTGTGTAACACTTAAATAAAACACTGAAACAATATCATTGATTAGTAAAAACTCCCATGATAAAAACCCAAATTCAGTATTTTCAAAACTGAAAAGGGGTAGGCCTATCATTGTAATGTCCAAGATTTTGTGTTAACCCAACTTCCACAGAATAACTTAATCAATAGTGAACTCTCGAACTTTTAACATAATCAGAATTCAACTTTACCTCATCACGCAGGTTTACATGTGTGAAATGTTCATGTGTTTGTGTTCTTTGGCAAAGAAAAACAGTCACTATGTTAATGAAGTAAAACACATTGAAACTTGCATTCATGTAAATGTGCTGACAAGCTGCTGGGTTTGTGTAGCTGTTCACTGTGTTAATGTATGTTGTTTGGATTGTTAAATTGTCAGAGTATATATTTGATGGAAGCCAGAGTCTGTTGAAATCATCACTTAGTTTTGATTGATTGAATACTTTATCAACAGTTTGCAAAGACATATACAGAGTACGATACAATTACTTGTTTACATTCTACAGTGTTTTGTGTCTTTATAATGTTTGTTTGATTAATAAAGGTTCTACCACTACATGCTCCTCTGTCAGAATTATGTACCACTACTGGTTGTACTGCTCTGTCATGTTTCTTCACCATATTGTCCATGCCAAACAGAAACAAACTTCACAGTATTACCAGTATTCCTTCCAAGATCATTGGACCTCCCACACCCACACTGTCTGATATGAACGATAAGGCCATTACACGTTTAGCACTCTCAATAACAAGTGACACTGACCATCCTCTGCATCGCCACTTTGACCTAATGCCATCTGGGCGAAGATACAGAACCTTGGCGTGGCACAAAGTTCGGTTTAAAAGGAGTTTTGTCCCCTCAGCCATTGCTGCCCTTAGCAATCTGCTAAACAATCGCCCCCGTCGCTAAGAGGGTCTTTTCTGTGTACAGTGGGGTACTGATGACTTGTGAGATATGTTTGTGTTGTTTTTGGCTATGTGTTGTTTCTTGTTTGAACAGACTGTGAAGACAAATTGCCCTTCCCAAAAATAACACCACAAAACGGCATGTGGTAGCAGACCCCCAAGCTTGAAAACTTAAAACACTGCAGCAAGTGGCCCCGTCGGGGACCCCCGGGGACCACCCAGGCCAACCCCAGGCCCCGAAAAGCCTCGCCGAGAGCGCTCTCTGGCCTGTGAAAAAGACGAGGATACAATGTACCCTCGTCTTTTTTCAGCTTTCGAATAAATCGTTGCAAGCTAAAAATAGTGTTTATTGTCAAGTTTCCGCTTTGTCAGAGGCTTAAAAGACACTCTCGGCGGGGCTTTTCGGGGCCTGGGGTTGTTCTGGGTGGTCCCCGGGGGTCCCCTACGGGGCCACCGGGCTCGAGCGCGAGGCCCACATGGCTGTTGAGCTGCAGCGTTTTAAGTTTTCGAGCTTGGGGGTCTGCTACCACATGCCGTTTTTTGGCGTTATTTTTGGCCCCGGGACGGGGCCAGGGCGCTCGGCAGGCGGCCTGGGACCCCCGGAGACCCCCCTGAGAACCGGCTCCGTCTCTCCCAGTGGCTCGGGGGCCGAGTTACGGCCTTTTTTCCCGTCGCTCCTAGCCCGAGTTATGGATTTTTATGTGCGCTGCAGTGGCGGGGAGGCGCCACCAGGCGGCGCTGTCACTTTTGTCCCGGTCCCAGCACCCATGGAGGGGGTCCGCACGGTCAAAGTCCCGAATTTCCCAAAAAAGTTGAGCACTTTTTGGCCACTTTTTAAGCCCTTTGGCGGCGGCGCCAGGGGGTCCGCGGGGGTCCCTGGAGGTGGTCCCCGAGCGTGTGCCACTCTGCGGTCCGAGGCCGAGGCCCCAGAGTCGAATGCGAATGGAAATCTGGCACGAGTTGGAACAGAAAGCTTGGTCCTCGTACTCTGTTATGATTCTTCCAACAATCTCAAATATCTCTTCAGCATCAGCTGCAGAGAGACGCTTGTTGATACGCTTGTTGACCAGCGACTTCAGTGCTTGTAGTGAAGGCATGTCTCAAAGCTAGCTCGATACAGAAGGCGAACCCACACAAAATCTATAGCTGAGTGTGGATAACTTTGACTATAGTCAAGAGGAGAGATATTAGCTCGTCACCATCAGCTCAAACCCAGATCCAAGTGATGGCACCAAACTAAAGAAAGCCTTGCCTTACATTCAAAGAGGTTGTATGCAATGGCCAATCAGTGTGTGTGTGTGTGTATGCATTAGGGATGCGAAGATATACCGGTACGGATCGTAATCGCGATACAAACGTCCGCGATACGGTTGAATCGGTTCATTCAGTGTGTACCGGTACAATAGACGGCCGAAATCGTGATGGATCGTACCGTGAGTGTCTGGATCGGTACATTCCGCGATTGTACCGGTTCTTCCATATAGTATTTCATTCTATCCTGTGTTTCCGAGGCGCCATGAATGCACCATCATCAGCCGTTCAACCCCCTCCCCAAAAGCCAGTCTTTAACGCGAGCTGCGACTCGGACAGACGGACAACATCTGCACTCTGCATGCAGGCAACCAGGGAGACAGACAGTGCAGCGAAATGCAAGTGAATCAACACAGACGAACTAGCAGCCCCACGGGTTAAAAAGATGCAAGATTAGTTGTACAGTACTTAGCTTTATAACATCCAAGTCCGCTGCGCTGATTGTTGTCACAGAGTAGCACAGGCTGATCGAGTGATATGTAATCAACAGCCGTTTCTTAGCGAATCTCCGACGGACAATTGATTGAGATCATCTTCTGCGCTATATTAACTGCACACACACAACAACAATGTTGCTGGGTGTTGTAGGACTACTGCTTGCGTTTAAAACAAAGTATTTGTCACTGTTCTACAACTTTCCTGTTGATGCAAGCAACTCTCTCACTTTCTCTGCTGCTAGTCTGGGAAAGAAGCCTAATTTATACATCGCAGTACAAGGGTGTCGCACCTAAAATAGCAGACCTACAAGCTCACAATGCGTCGTGGATGCGACGCGCTGTGAGCTTGTAGGTCTGTTTTAAAACATTTTGGCTATAAAAATTGCATAATCCTGGATTAAATATAATATAATATAATATAATATAATATAATATAATAATACAAACCAGGGAGGGACTTTATTGTTTTTCAGGTCAAGGACCCCTTAGCTCAGACAGAGATCAAGCAGGGACCCTCGCTGTAGGCTAGGCATTATAGCCTACTGTATCACACAAATATTTGGCAGGCCCCCTGTAATAACCCTGGATTGGGGTCCCTGACTCCCAGTTGAAGACATATAGGCCTACTAATAATGACATAGGCCTTCTATATGATTAGTTATGAAACAATTCTACAATAGCCAGCAGCTTTGTGTTCTCCCAGAATACTATAGGCCTATGTTGGGTTGTTAGACAGAGCCTAGTACTACAGTGAAACAATAAATTGCCTTGAATTTAAATTTCATAAATTTTTAGTCGCTATGTTTTGTAAATTTTGGGATTTGGGCTTGAATCGTGGTGAATCGTGAATCGTATCGCATCGTATCGGGAACAGGGGTGGATCGCGATGTATCGTATCGGCAGGATTTCAATGTATCGCAATTATATCGTATCGCTGGCAGTGTATCGAGGTCCGTATCGTATCGCCTCAGTGGTCGAGATTCGCATCCCTAGTATGCATGTGTGTGTGTGGGGGGGGGGGGGGCATCAGTCTTTTAAAAGGTTTCCCTGAAACCAGGCCGTCTAACTTGGCCTGTCAGCCTGATGGGCCGCCGTACTGTGTTTTGTCATTGAAAAACATTGTCTTAATGTAGCAGCCACCCTTGACGCTAACCTGTAAAGTCGCCGGAAAGAAATTCACATAGATTGTTATTCTTGTAGGCCTATTTGTTTTACTGAGAATAAGGTTAGAAATAACTTTAGGATTACACATATCTTTCTGAGGTTAAGATTATGTATAGGGTTAGGTTTTGGCACTGTTTACTGAGGTTAAGGTTAGGAATAAGGTTAGGTTTAACCGTTTACAGAGGTATATAAGGATATTAAGGATCTCAATGGGAAATAACAAATAAGCCTTTCCTTATAGATAATTTTAAGAGTTTCCTTATAGTTGACATTGTATCAGTGAACCGTACTGTCATGAAACTGTACCTTTTCCTATCCAAAACTTCTAATAAATACCCCCCCCCCCCACCCCCCACACACACACACACACACACACACACACACACACACACACACACAACATGCAGACAAAACAGAATTTTGCATGTTTTCCTGCCATTTACAATATGAATAGGCACAGCTGTAGACAAGACTTGGTGAAATGACATTGCTGATTTTCAAATGTGAACTGCAAACCCTCTGCAATTGTATTTGCTCTATAAACATATAGTAGCTTTAATCCAAATAAAACATAATGTATTGTCTGACAGTGTACATTATCCCTAACCCTACACTCTAACTGGGTTAAATGTTAAAGCAGACTTTGATGATTGAAGTTAACTGTCCAATATCAGGCCAGAGATTCATGAAACATGTAATCCTGTAAAGCAAATCATATGTTTAGTCTACTGCTCTGACTGGGATACAAGCTTATTAAAACACAACATGTATTAATTCAGTAACAGTAACCAACTACATCAAGGGTCCACTCATTCCAGACTCTTCTGGCCCCACACTGTGTAATGAACTCCCCATTGCAATTAGAACTGCAGACTCACTCCTTAGCTGCTGCCGTAGTCAGAAGTACATTGAGCTTCAGTGTGTATAGCTTCGATGTACAGATTATTCAGTTTGATTGTTTTTTAAATGTATTGAATAGGTTCTTGGCCTACTTACCTTTTTGGATTACTATTTCTATGATTTAATGTATTAACATTGATTAGTTGTTGTATGTATTACTGTGTGCTGTCCTTGATGGTAAATCCCCCTGAGTGCTACAGAATTATTTCAGGATCCCATTCCTTAGTTTAAGAATCTTAGATGTGATAATATAGATTTCATCAATCTGTGATGTGGTGAACAAACAAATCGACACGGGCATACTAGGGGTTAAAGTTTATCAGTTTTCCACAAATTTAAATTCAAATGCCATGCAATATGTTTTGGATCCTCTACTTTCTCAAAATGATACACAGTAATCATCAGTCTTAATTTAAACCTGCAAGATTAGAAGTGGACATGATTACAAAACACCAATTAGCTCTGTTTGAGCAAACACTATAACAGCAAACCCTGTCACACTGCCTACTCATGGTTGAGTTTATAATGTATTGTGTTTTGTTTCATTATACTATAATCACCCATTCTTGAGAATTTGGAACATGTCCTACCAAACCATTTCAAATTATCATCATTTATTAACACACTCATAAATCTAAACATGCATTCTGACAGAAATCACCCTTGTTCCCAACTTAAAACACATGTTTTTCTTTTATAAATGCACCACATTTTGTTAATCCCTGGTGTGCCCCAACCATAACAAATCACCTCAGCCAGGCATTCTAAATCCAAACAAAATTAAACATATTTGAAAAATTGGCAAGAATGGGTGCTATTGTGCAACACAGACTGCTAATTATAATAGCAATCGAATGTCAAATTGTAAAGTCATGTCAAAATGTGTATTTTGTATTGTATGGGGGAGTTCATATGTGCAGGGACTTGAAGGGTTCAACTATTGGCCAGTTCATGTCTATTGTTGCCCCACCCACCCATTCTCTGATTGGGCAATCAGACTTTCTGTGAGTATTTAGCAGGCCATGATTGGTGACACTAGAGAATTAAAAAATTGGTGTATTTCTCACAGAAACTCAGAAAGCTACCTTTGAGAAATGGCTTTACTACAAACACTGAAGTCTTTGGTCAATGAGAGACTATCTGCAGCTGCTGAAGAGATATTTGGGGCCGTCGGACAAATTGTAACTGAGTATGAGGACGAAGCTTTCAGCTTGAAGCAAGACATCGACCACAAAAGCAGACTACTGGACCTGGTTTTAAAACCCTATATCAAATTGTACAGAGCAGGTTGGTAAAATAACTTTTGTTTCAAGTAATAAATGTATGTTATAAGAGTCAATAATATGTGGTTTAACTGTGTTCAATTAGTTAGACCATTGTTGTTTTAATATACATGATGGAATTTTGTGGGGATTAGTTCTAGTTAATTTATAATACTTCTTCCCCTTGGAAGTTTTCTATTTACAAGTCAACAACTCAGATTCTCAATTTGCTCCCATGTAAAATGTTGTGCGAAAGTTCATTTCTCTGTTTCCTGATCCTGCCGACCATCTCCTTTGAAAACAATGCAAGCTAGTTCGCTAGTAGGTTTGGGATGCTTCATCACTCAAACATGCAATATTTTATGTACGGACATCCCAGCATTTAATGAAAGCAATCAATGAGTTAAAAATTGTATTCATATTACACCAAGTCCTTATTCAAGTTTTCATGCTTTAATTTCTTCATTCCAGATCAGTGTGTGGAGGCCAGTCTGCAGGTGAAGATCAGTTCTCCAGCCAGGACTGTTTCTATTAAACAGGAACCTGAAAACCAACTTAAACAGGAACCTGAAGACCACCTTAAACAGGAACCTGAAGACCACCTGCATCTCAGTAAGTTTCAAGCACCCTGTCTTTATTTCTGTTATTGGAGAAGGTGGGCCGCTACTGAGGGTGTAAAGATGAACCAATTTTTAAGTGCAGACTTTATTTTATTTTGTTGTTTGTGTGTTGTCTGCACCTGGGCATTGAAGGATGTGTGCTCCAATGTTTCAGTGAACTGAGGGAACACTGCAGTAAAGTCTCATTGTACCCTTTTCCTAGACTTCCTGCACGCCCCTGTGTGTAGAGAGGAGTGGAGCTCCAGTCTGGTTCAGGAGGAACAACAACCTCCACAGATTAAAGAAGAACAGGAGGAAGAGGCTGGTGGGTCAACATTGACATTACTAGCAGTGAAAAGTGAAGGTGATGATGAAAACAGAGAGACAGCGCCTGTAGCCAGCACCTCAACTGAACACATGAAAACACAAGCACAAATAGAGGACTGTGGAACATCACAACCAACTAGTGATGACCATCTTCTCTCTTCAACCTGTTCTGAATCGGAAACTGAAGACAGTGATGAGTGGGAGGAGACCAGGGGAGATCAGTCAGCTTTAAACACACTGAAATCACAGAAGACACAACATGTGGGAGGACAGTGCAAGCTGTCCCAGGACCTGAAATCATCAAAACAATCTCAACCCATGAGGAGTCACACAGGGAAGAAAAGTTTTAGTTGTACAGAGTGTGGCAAAATGTTTAATAATAAGGGAAATCTGAAGAAGCACACAATGATCCATACAGGTGAATGGCCCTTTTCTTGTACTGTTTGTGGTAAAGGCTGTGTTAGCACAGGTAATCTAAAAACACACATGATGATTCATACAGGCGAAAAGCCCCTTTCTTGTATAGTATGTGGTAAACAATGTAGTCACAACAGTGATCTAAAAACACACATGAGGACGCATACAGGAGAAAAGCCCTATACTTGTGCAGTATGTGGTAAAGGATGTCTTACCACAAGTAATCTAAAAATACACATGAGGATCCATACAGGGGAAAGGCCCCTTTCTTGTACAGTCTGTGGTAAAGGCTGTCTTCACATGGGTAATCTAAAAAGACACATGAGGACTCATACAGGCGAAAAGCCATTTTCTTGTGCAGTTTGTGGCAAAGGCTTTGCTCAAACAGGTAGTCTAAAAACACACATGAAGACTCATACAGGGAAAGCCTTTAGTTTGAGTTAGTTCACACAGATACATGAATGATCATTCGGTCTAAGCCAGGATGACGATAAAAAAGGACACTAAAGCAGAGGAATCATAATAAATTGACAATTTATTTTCTCAAACAGGTCATCTAAAAAAACACATGATTACTCACAGCGTTTAGTTTAAATTAGTTCACACAGACACATAAAGGATCATGACTCAATAATAAACATTAATCGTTTCCTGGATTGTGTTTTGCTTTGCTTGCTCCAGAAAGCTAGAACCGTGTTTGTCCACATTTGTCATATTAATTCGATTTCATGCAATAATTATGTTCATTGATATGCATGCCATAATGTAGTAGTAAAGTGCAGACAGGCTGCTGGGTTTGTGTAGCTGTTCACTGTGTTGACATGTGTGTTGTTTGGATTGTTAAATTGTCAGAGTATATATTTGATGGAAGCCAGAGTCTGTTGAAATCATCACTTAGTTTTGATTGATTGAATACTTTATTAACAGTTTGCAAAGACATATACAGAGTACAATACAATTACTTGTTTACATTCTACAGTGTTTTGTGTCTTTATAATGTTTGTTTGATTAATAAAGGTTCTACCACTACATGCTCCTCTGTCAGAATTATGTACCACTACTGGTTGTACTGCTCTGTCATGTTTCTTCACCATATTGTCCATGCCAAACAGAAACAAACATTACAGTATTACCCGTATTGCTTCCAAGATCATTGGACCTCCCACACCCACACTGTCTGATATGAACGATAAGGCCATTACACGTTTAGCACTCTCAATAACAAGTGACACTGACCATCCTCTGCATCGCCACTTTGACCTAATGCCATCTGGGCGAAGATACAGAACCTTGGCGTGGCACAAAGTTCGGTTTAAAAGGAGTTTTGTCCCCTCAGCCATTGCTGCCCTTAGCAATCTGCTAAACAATCGCCCCCGTCGCTAAGAGGGTCTTTTCTGTGTACAGTGGGGTACTGATGACTTGTGAGATATGTTTGTGTTGTTTTTGGCTATGTGTTGTTTCTTGTTTGAACAGACTGTGAAGACAAATTTCCCTTCCCAAAAATAACACCACAAAACGGCATGTGGTAGCAGACCCCCAAGCTTGAAAACTTAAAACACTGCAGCAAGTGGCCCCGTCGGGGACCCCCGGGGACCACCCAGGCCAACCCCAGGCCCCGAAAAGCCTCGCCGAGAGCGCTCTCTGGCCTGTGAAAAAGACGAGGATACAATGTACCCTCGTCTTTTTTCAGCTTTCGAATAAATCGTTGCAAGCTAAAAATAGTGTTTATTGTCAAGATTCCGCTTTGTCAGAGGCTTAAAAGACACTCTCGGCGGGGCTTTTCGGGGCCTGGGGTTGTTCTGGGTGGTCCCCGGGGGTCCCCTACGGGGCCACCGGGCTCGAGCGCGAGGCCCACATGGCTGTTGAGCTGCAGCGTTTTAAGTTTTCGAGCTTGGGGGTCTGCTACCACATGCCGTTTTTTGGCGTTATTTTTGGCCCCGGGACGGGGCCAGGGCGCTCGGCAGGCGGCCTGGGACCCCCGGAGACCCCCCTGAGAACCGGCTCCGTCTCTCCCAGTGGCTCGGGGGCCGAGTTACGGCCTTTTTTCCCGTCTGCAGTTGCGGCGTTCCACCGCCGGGGGGCACTCTGCGCATGGCCGGCTCCGGGGCCCCAAGCTGGACGTGTGGGTACCGGTCCCGTCTCGAACGGTCGCTCCTAGCCCGAGTTATGGATTTTTATGTGCGCTGCAGTGGCGGGGAGGCGCCACCAGGCGGCGCTGTCACTTTTGTCCCGGTCCCAGCACCCATGGAGGGGGTCCGCACGGTCAAAGTCCCGAATTTCCCAAAAAAGTTGAGCACTTTTTGGCCACTTTTTAAGCCCTTTGGCAGCGGCGCCAGGGGGTCCGCGGGGGTCCCTGGAGGTGGTCCCCGAGCGTGTGCCACTCTGCGGTCCGAGGCCGAGGCCCCAGAGTCGAATGCGAATGGAAATCTGGCACTGAAATCTCCTCATAGCTATTGTGGCATGTGTGGCTTTGATCAATCTGGGTTTGATTGCTAAAGCCTGAAAGGCCATTAGCATACGGTTCAAGAAATACAGGAATAAATAAAAGAATAAATAAAAGAATACAAAAATAAAATAACAAATAAATACATGAGGAAAAAAAAATGAGTTCCATATGACATATTGGACTAGACTATCTTCATATATAGTGTTATCCACATCTCCATGTTAGGACTCATATATGGGCATAAAAAGTATGTCATGTGACATCACTTCCTGTACAGACAGTCAGCCATTGACTCCGGATTAACAATGGCTACTGTCTATGACGGTAGTCCCATATGACATATTGGACTAGACTATCTCCATATATAGTGTTATCCACATCTCCATGTTTAGACAGCCATTGACTTCGGCCTAACAATGGCTACTTTCTATGACGGTAGTCCCATATGACATGATGGACTGGACTATCTCCATATATAGTGTTATCCACATTTCGTGTAGCCGCCCTGTACAGGAAGTGATGTCACAACTCGCTGACATCACACTGACATCACAGAGGATACGGAAGGAAGGTCACAAGGATACGGAAGGAAGGAAGGACACTCAAGCGACACGGTTCTTCAGAGTTCTTGACCATCTGGCCAACCACAGCATTTCTCTGACGATTCTAGTTGTTGTCATTCTGGGGGGAGTTTGTTCATGTTTTTGTGAGGGATCAACCCTAGGAGACACGGGGAGCTGCAAACTCCACACAGAAAGGCCCTATCGCTCACACCCTAGGTTGGGTTGGCGATAGGGCCTTTCTGTGTGGAGTTTGCCTAAACATGGAGATGTGGTACAGAAGGACTCATATATGGGCATAAAAAGTATGTCATGTGACATCACTTCCTGTACAGACAGTCAGACAGACAGACAGCCATTGACTCCGACCTAACA
This sequence comes from Nannobrachium achirus, assembly GCF_963921795.1. Taxonomy (NCBI): domain Eukaryota; kingdom Metazoa; phylum Chordata; class Actinopteri; order Myctophiformes; family Myctophidae; genus Nannobrachium; species Nannobrachium achirus. The sequence goes on from NC_137810.1 coordinate 87,342,480, forward strand.
ATGGCTACTGTCTATGACGGTAGTTCCATATGACATATTGGACTAGACTATCTCCATATATAGTGTAATCCACATCTCCATGTTAGGACTCATATATGTGTTGCCTAAACATGGAGATGTGGTACAGAAGGACTCATATATGGGCATAAAAAGTATGTCATGTGACATCACTTCCTGTACAGACAGTCAGACAGACAGCCATTGACTCCGACCTAACAATGGCTACTGTCTATGACGGTAGTTCCATATGACATATTGGACTAGACTATCTCCATATATAGTGTTATCCACATCTCAATGTTAGGACTCATATGTGATGGCCTTTATGCAAAGCCTGCTATTGTTCTACCAACACACTATGGTGTTGTCATGTATTTGAGGTGCTCTGCCCTCGCCCACATTCCATCAATGGTAATGCAGATCACACCTGCATGCGCCACTTCCCAAACACCAGCTGAGATCAATTGCAATGCAAATGCTATAGGATGTTGTGACCAAGCTACCTATTTGTGGTAGCCTATTCGAAACATGCTGTAAGGGGCCAATGCAGACAATATAATTATGTTAATGCATAAATAGGCACAGCTGTAAAGACTTGGTGAAATGACATTGCTGATTTTCATAATGTATTGTCTGACAGTGTCCTGTAACTTCATAATGTATTGTCTGACAGTGTCCTGTTACTTAAGTTAGTTGAGCATAACATTCTCCCTAACCCTACACTCTAACTGGGTTATATGTTAAAGCAGACGTTGATGACTGAAGCCTACTTACTTTTTTGGATTACTATTTCTATGCATTTGATGTATTAACATTGATTAGTTGTTGTATGTTTCACTGTGTGCTGTCCTTGCTTGTAAATCGCTTGTCTGCTAAATCCTTAGTTTAAGAATCTTATACACACTAAATGCCTAAAATGTACTACAAAATTATTTCAGGATCCCATTCCTTAGTTTAAGAATCTTATATGTGATATAGGTTTCATCAATCTGATGTGATGAACAAACACATTGACATGGGCATACTAGCGGTGTATCAGTTTTCTCCAAATTCAAATACCATATTAATATGTTTTGGACCCTCTACTTTCTCAAGATGATACACAGTAAACATCAGTCTGCAATATTAGAAGTGTACAGGATTACAACACAACAATTAGCTATGTTTGAGCAAACCCAGTCATACTGCCTACTCATGGTTGAGTTTATAATGTATAGTGCTGTGTTTTGATTCATTATACTATAATCACCCATTCTTGAGAATTTGGATAAATCATGTCCTACCAAACCATTTCAAATTATTTAATCTAAACATGCACTCTGACAGAAATCACCCTTGTCTCAGACAAGGATTCACAACTTGTGTGCTATTATAGGCAACACAGACTGTTAATTATTACAGCAATCAAATGTCAAATTGTGTATGTTGTACTGTATGGGGGAGTTCAGATGTGCAGGGACTTGAAGAGTTCAACTATTGGCCAGTTTCTGTCTATTGTTGCCCCAACACGCCCCCTGGCCCCCCACTCTCTGATTGGGCCATCAGACTCTCTGTGAGTATTTAGCAGGGCTCTGTTTATGTTTGGTGACACTTTAGTCACTGCAAGTTCTTAAGGACTGAACTTGCTTTTCTTGGTTGGTGTATTTGTCACAGAAACTCAGAGAGCTACCTTTGAGAAATGGCTTTACTACAAACACTGAAGTCCTTGGTCAATGAACGACTATCTGCAGCTGCTGAAGAGATATTTGGGGCCGTTGGACGAATTGTAATGGAGTATGAGGACGAAGCTTTCAGCTTGAAGCAAGAAATCGACCACAAAAGCAGACTACTGGACCTGGTTTTAAAACCCTACATCAAAGTATACAGAACAGGTTGGTACAATAACTACTTATTCAATAACCCCTTTTTCATGTAAGAAAATATGTTTCAGAGTCAATATGTGGTTTAACTGTGTTCAATTTGTGAGACCATTGTGGTTTTAACATCTATGATGGAGTTTTGTGAGGTTTAGTTCTAGTTAATTTATATTAATTATTTCCTGGTGGTCTGGGCTCACCTTTGAATGGTTTTCTGTTTACAAAGTCAAACAGCCTCTCAGAGCTTTGTTGTGTGTGCTGTTTTAAATGAAATGTTAACATACATTGTTACTCCACTTTTGTGAGACACACAAGACAAATACAGGGGACAAGCCTTTAGCTTACTTTAGTTAGCAAAAAGCCAATTTCTTGCACTGTATATGGTAATGGCTGTTTTCACAAGGGTTAACTAAAACACACACAAGGACAGTATGTGATAACGGCTTTAATTAAATGGGTAGTCTAAAAACACACATGAAGACAGGGTAAAGCATTTGGTTTAAGTTAGTTCACTCAGACACATAAACGATCATTCAGTCTAAGCCAGAATGACAAAGGAAATGACACAACAACAGGCAATATTTTCTATTTCCGGCATGCAACCACTTCTTAATGAAAGCAATCAATGAGTACACGTTTGTATTCATATTACACCAACGTCCTTATTATTCAAGTCCTTATTATTAAAGTTGTCATGTTATTCCTTCATTCCAGATCAATGTATGGAGTCCAGTCTGCAGGTGAAGATCAGTTCTCCAACCAGGACTGTTTCTATTAAACAGGAACCTGAAGACCACCTTAAACAGGAACCTGAAGACCACCTGAATCTCAGTAAGTTTCAAGCACTCTGTCTTTGTATTGTATTGGTGAAAGTGGGCCGGTACTGAGGGTGCTCACTAACCTGCTGTATGCCAAATGATTCCTCCCCACACACATTTTTGATCATATTTATGTATATGAGAATGTTTATATATTATATTTGAGAATATTAATCTGTTGATACTTTTTCAAGATACAACTCTGACTGAGGTTCTGCTTTGGAGGCACAGCATTCAAATGTTATGGAGTCTGATGAGTCATTATATATTTTTTTCTTAGACTTCCTGCACGTCCCTGTGTGTAAAGAGGAGGTTTCCCCTGAAGAAGAGTGGAGTTGCAGTCTGGTCCAGGAGGAACCACAACCTCCACAGATGAAGGAGGAGCTACTTGAAATACCAGAGGAAGCTGGTTTGTCAACGTTGACTTTACTAGCAGTGAAAAGTGAAGGTGATGATGAAAACAGAGAGACAGCGCCTGTAGCCAGCACCTCAACTGAACACATGAAAACACAAGCTGATTTAGAAAACTGTGGAGAATCTCAACCAACTAGTGAGGACCATCTCCTATCTTCTGAATTGGACACGGAAGACAGTGATGAGTGGGAGGAGACCAGGGGAGATCAGTCTGCTTTAAACACATTGAAATCACACAATGTGGGAGGACGGCTGTCCCAGGACCTGAAATCACAGAAACAAACTCACTCCAAGAAGGGTCAGAGAGGGAAGAAAGGCTTAACTACAGAATGTGGCAACATTTGTAATAAAAAGGAACATCGGAAGAGTCACACATTGATCCACACAGGGGAAAGGCACGTTGCTTGTACAGTTTGTGGTAAAGGCTGTGTTAGCGTAAGTCATTTAAAAACACACATGATGATTCATACAGGGGAAAAACCTTTTTCTTGTACAGTATGTGGTAAAGGTTGTCTTCACAAGGGTCATCTAAAAACACACATGATGACTCACACAGGAGAAAAGCCCTTTTCTTGTACAGTATGTGATAAAGGCTTTAATCAAATAAGTAATCTAAAAACACACATGATGACTCATACAGGAGAAAAGCCATTTTCTTGTACAGTATGTGGTAAAGGCTTTGTTGCAGAATGGAATCTAAAAACACACATGGTGACTCATACAGGAGAAAAGCCATTTTCTTGTACAGTATGTGATAAAGGCTTTAGTCAAATAAGTAATCTAAAAACACACATGATGACTCATACAGGCGAAAGGCCCTTTTTGTGTTCACTATGTGGTAAAGGTTGTCTTCACAAGGGTAATCTAAAAACACACACGATGACTCACACAGGAAAAAAGCCATTTTCTTGTACAGTATGTGGTAAAGGCTTTGTTGCAGAATGGAATCTAAAAACACACATGGTGACTCATACAGGAGAAAAGCCATTTTCTTGTACAGTATGTGATAAAGGCTTTAATCAAATAAGTAATCTAAAAACACACACAAAGACTCATAAAGAATAAAAGCCTTTTGTTTAAATTAGTTCACACAGACACATAAATGATCATTCAGTCTAAGCCACAATTACATTGAAAAGGACACTAAAGCAGAGGAATCATATAATCTGACAAAATCAACATGACTGAAAAAAAAAAAAAAAAACAACAACACATTAACATGTTATTTGTCAGTATTTAACAAGTCATATTCAATAACATTCATGATATAAGTATTATGTTCATTGATATGCATGTAACAATGGCGTAGCTGTTCACTGCGTGTTGGCATACATGTTGTTTGGATTGTTAGATTATCAGAGTAGATGCCAGAGTCAGTTGAAATCATCACTTAGTTTTGATTAATTGAATACTTTATTAACAGTTTGCTAAGACTTGTAGAGGGAAGTACAGTACAATACTTTATCATTACATAATGTTGTCAGAATATGAAAAAAAATACAAATATATAAGATGCTTCTCATGAAAACGTTGAATCTCTGTTGGATCTCGACCTGATTAGTGTGGGAAACACTGCTGCAGTCTCTGTGTTGCTCATTTACACTTTGTCCTGCAGATGTTTTCCTTCCATTTACAATATTCACCTCACCCACAGACAACTAAACCTCCTTCATAAACCTACTCAGTCACAGAAACTGAGGTCCACAGACTTGGACCTCCTCTCAGTGTAAGTTATGCAACAGGTTGTGGAGCAGTATGCTTGTTAGGGACATTACTGTAATGATTGGTATCGACAAAACACCAGAACAAGCAATTGCAAATGACCACCAACATTCCAAATTCCATCAATGGTAATGCAGATCACACCTGAACACACCTTTCACACATAAACACCCTGAATTGCAATGCAAATGGTATAGGCTGTTATGTCCAGGCTACACCGGTGACAGCCCTGTCACCAGTGAATCAATGCAACATGGTATGTACAGTATATGCATTTACATTATTTCTAAATAGACACAGGGGGAGAAACACAACTAGTTGTGAGTGAAAGAGTGCAGCATACCAAATGGACAGGGTGGAATAGCATTACTATTGTGGTGTGTAATATTCCAAACGTCACTCACATTCAAAGTGTGATTCAAAGGCCTCTGTCATAGATATGCACTTTGCGAGATTCGTGCCCCAGTCTTTTAAAAGGTTTCCCCATAAACCAGGCCGTCTAACTTGGCCTGTCAGCCTGTTGGGCCGTCGTACTGTGTTTTGTCATTGAAAAACATTGTCTTAATGTACGATAGCAGCCACCCTTGACGGTAACGGGTAAAGTCGCTAGAAAGAAACTCAGAGACAGAGATTTTTATTCTTGTATTTGTTTTACTGAGAATAAGGTTAGAAATAACTTTAGGATTACGCATATCTTTCTGAGGTTAAGATTAGGTATAGGGTTAGGCTTTGGCACTGTTTACTGCGGTTAAGGTTAGGAATAAGGTTAGGTTTAACCGTTTACAGAGCTATAAGGATATTAAGGATCTCAATGGAAAATAACAAATAAGCCCTGCCTTACCCAAGTTTCCTTATAGTTGACATTGTATCGGTGAACTGTACTGTCATTAAACTGTACCTTTTCCTATCCAAAACCTCTAATACCTCAATCAATCAATCAATCAATCAATCAATCAAAAGGCATAAACCATCAGCCCATGCAAGTTTCTTTCCGACAACTCTTCTGTTATTCCCCTTGATGCTCTTAATCCAGAGTGTCAAGAGCTTACAATAAGCAATGGTATAACATAAATCCATCAACACCAATACAGAGTAATACATCAACACAAATACGGAAACATACAGTAGGTAGACTACGCACCTATTCATTGAAAAACGTTATATACGTCCCAGACAAGGATTCCCAACTTAAAACACACGTTTTTCTTTTATCCACAACTCTGCGCATAAGGCGAGCAGCATTTCCGGCGTTACAGACTCGCAGCCGAGTGTGATCTTGTATCTTGTGAGCTTGTATGTCTGCTGTTAACCGGAAGTGCCCCGCAGATAATGCTACCGTAAAGGGTAACACTTTACAATAATGACCTGTTATAAATCATTTATAAACATTTATAAGCAGTTTGTAGATGAGTAATAAACATGAACAAACTGTTTATTGACATTTGTAAATGTGTACCTAAACATTTATAACTGTTTTAAACATCATTTACATGTTATTAGTAAGGTATTAGTAAGTAGTAAACTAATCATGAATAAACCATTTATATACATTTGTAAATATTTACTAAATGATTTATAACCAATGCTAAAAATTACCAATCCTCATGTGTAGGAACTAGGAATGCATTTACGAATGTCTGTTAAGGTGACCTCCATGTTTGTTCATGTTTAATATACGCTTTGTAGATGTTATCAAGAGCCCTAATGTAAAGTGAAGACTCACGGTCGCAAGTTACTATGAAAACCTCCACCGGCTGTCTGTCCGTCACGTCACGTCACATCACATACTCTTATCTCCGGCACCTTTGCCCCTATCCATGCCAAACTTTGCACACACTCCTTGGCTGCCAAACCACAACCTCTGCCCCTGATTTCTCATATGTCCCTCTTCTAGCGCCACCATGAGGTTGCTTATCTTCATGGTGGCTTATCTTTATTTAATAAACATTTACAAATGTATATAAATGGTTTATTCATGATTAGTTTACTACTTACTAATACCTTACTAATAACATGTAAATGATGTTTAAAACAGTTATAAATGTTTAGGTAAACATTTACAAATGGCAATAAACAGTTTGTTCATGTTTATTACTCATCTACAAACTGCTTATAAATGTTTATAAATGATTTATAAAAGGTCATTATTGTAAAGTGCTACCCAATAAACAACCTGGGGACTTGTTTACATTGTGATCATGTGTATTGAATTTGTCGAGTAAATAGAGCAATTATTACACATCAATAGATAGTTAACAGCTATAATTAGAGTTTTCTTGCCCAGTCATGTCAAAATAGCCTGCAACACTTTTAGGTTGGTATTCACCCGTGTTGCTTGATGCATTGAATGATTGCACTCTCCCACAGTAACCCTAACCCTGGAAAGACGATAATTTGGAAGTACAATGCAAGGTCTGCTAAAATGATGTGTTCAATAAAGCCTATGGCTTGTTTCAATTTCCATTGGGGGTCCTATAGTTGGATTACTTTTTTTTGTAAACTCAAAGAACCCTCTTGGGGGGATATTGGTAAAAATGTGTTTGATTTAATAAAGGTTACTACATGTACTATGTGTGTGCTTTATCATTACATAATGTTATCCGAATATGTAACATCACTGCACGAGAGAAGAAAAGTAGCAGAAGATATCAACCATTTCACACACAATCGGAGCCATAGAGGAGAATCTGAAGGCTGGAGACATCTCATTCCTGCAGAACTACAAGACCACAGTGGAGAGAGTCCAGCTCACACTTGCTTTACACAATGCTGTACCCTCTCTAACAGTATACATTCCCCATTTCAGTTGTTTTTTATTACATTTTGTAAACATGTAAACATGTTTTTTCTCATACCAATGAAGCTCAAAATAAAGCTTGAAGCCAATAAAGCTTCTTCATAAAGCTTGGAATTGAATTGAATTGATTTGATTGGTTTCTTTTGGTCTGAGTTCTGTTTAAAATTTACATCTAAAGAAAACTGTGATGTAATAATTTTTCATTAAAAAAACAACATCTATACTACGCATCTCTTGTCTGCTTTCAGTTCAGTTGCTTCAAATAACAAATTACAGTACACTGTCAGTCAAACAATTGTTTTCTTTAGATTAATGTTTGCAATGATGTGATTACTATGGAGTGCTAGCCATGTGTAATGGTCACCGTTTGACAGATAACACCACTGTCACAATCACTATAGCCTAATATTTAAATGACAAAGGGACAATATGCAATCATGGACAGTCTGACAGCAGAATTGAGCGCCGTAGTCATACAGATTAGAGCTTTGGAATCAGGTGCGTCCAACTAATAATTAATTAATTGATACGTGCACTGTGCGAATAGGTCATGAGTCATGATGTCCCGATATACATCGATCATAGCATTTGATTTGGAAGATTATCATAGGCCTACTGCTGCTATGCGTTATGGTGAAGAAGGTTTGTAAAATAAATAGGATAGCCTATGCAGCAAAATTGTTCTGGTGGGAGGTGCGCAGATCAACCCTGCAATCATAAACTTTCTGTGTCTGGTTCTGGTGCGTTCTCCTCTGCTCTGTGCCAAATGATGTCTGTCTGTCTGTCTGACACACAGACAGACATGTGGCAGCCCGGCCAGTGCGCTGCATCGCGTGTCATCGTTGCCTAGTTAAAGACACCCGATTTAACATTTTAAGCCAGGCAAAATGGATAAAAAAAGACGGACCCTTGAACATTTAGGCGAAATAGGCTCTTCAGCGGTGGTGAAAAGACTCTCCTCCACGGCGAAAAAGCCAGGCGAAAGGACCAAATGTGTTGAGGCGAATAAGTTATATAAAATATACAATATACAACCTGGGGACTTGTTTACATTGTGATCAACAGCTAGTCATGTCAAAATAGCCTGCAACACTTTTAGGTTGGTATTCACCTGTGTTGCTTGATGCATTGAATGATTGCACTCTCCCACAGTAATAAGAAAACAAAAACACATATTGGACAATTTTTACACTTTAATCCCTGACACCGGGAAGCCCAAAACGAAAGGGAATGCCTGCAGAACAGTATTGCAGGCCATTTTGGGGGCGCTACCCACATGTTAAGCTGTGCTGCTCATTCCACAAATGCCCAATGCACAGTATTAGAATTATTATAGGGGAGAGATTAATATTAATGCAATAATTATTATGTTCATTGATATGCATGTAATAATGGAGTGTAGCTGTTCACTGTGTTGACATGTGTGTTGTTTGCGTTGTTAAATTATCAGAGTATATATTTAGTGCCAGAGTCAGTTGAAATCATCACTTAGTTTTGATTGACTGGATACTTTTTTAACAGTTTGGAAAGACAATAATTTGGAAGTACAATACCAGGTCTGCTAAAATGATGTGTTCAATAAAGCCTATGGCTTGTTTCAATTTCCATTGGGGGTCCTATAGTTGGATTATTATTTTATTTTTATTTTATTTTTTTGTAAACTCAAAGAACCCTCAGGATTTAATAAAGGTTACTACATGTACTCTGTGTGTGCTTTATCATTACATAATGTTATCAGAATATGTATCATAACTACTGCAATTCGCAAACCACCAATATTTACAGTCGACTTTACAGAAAAACAAGGCCAAAGTGGCTTATACTAAGTGGACATGGCAACACTGCTTCTGAGGCTCTGAGCAGGACCAGTGTGTTGATGTAGGAGTATAAACAGTAACACCTCCTCCCACCTCCTCACAGCTCTCCTCCAGTATAAACAACACCTCCCTTTTGTCTTGGAGTGGAGAAACACCTCCTCCCAGCTCTCCTCCAGTTAACTGCAGTCAGGTGTCATTTCAATGTGAAAGGCTCATAACACCTTGATGATGATGATAATGATGGGCCATCATCAGAGAAACATTTACAGAGACACAAGTTCCAATGTCTTCATCAACACGCTGACTGTTTTGTCTTCGCAAAATAAATAAAACCCAGAGATGTTAATAGTTTCTAAAGAGATCAAATTAAAAGGTGAGTCTACTGGAAAGAGAATACAACAAAGCAATGATTTCCATTTTCCCCTTTTATTTGTTGTAAAAAGCTGATCTTCCAGTTCACAATGCACCACACTATTTTCATAGGATTTCAAATAAGTATAGGCTAAAACAGGTTAACATAGTGAAGATACATGAACCACTTTGTTGTTGACTGTTCAACCTTTTTTCCTTTACGCCAAATGACCAAATTAGCTTATGTAAAAGCTCACAACGTGTTGAATTGCAACACATTGTTTGGTTGTAGATTATTATTCACTTTCTGTGAATGTTTGCCTATTATGACTATGATAATAATTATTATGAGGGTTCACATGGTTTGCTGGGATCCCCCTGAAACACCTAAGCTACCCCCATGTTTACATATCATCTCTTGTCTTATTACTGGGATTTGGCTGATCAAAGCTCTTTGCGCTGGAGTGTTTACTTTTACCAAACACATGAAATGCACCAAACAGAAACCAGTAGGCCTGTATCAATTAAACCTACTTTACAAATATGTAAGCATAGTTGTATTAATAGAACTCTAAGCTAAATAAATAAACAAACAAACAAAGGTTTTGTTCAAGAATGGGTGTTAAAGACCTTTTTGCAAGACTGCTAAACATTACAGCAATCAAATGTCAAAATGTGTATGTTTTACTGTATGGGGGAGTTCAGATGTGCAGGGACTTAAAGGGTTAACTATTGTCCAGTTTCTGTCTATTGTTGCCCCACCCACCCATTCTCTGATTGGACCATCAGACTCTCTGTGAGTATTTAGCATGCTCTGTTTATGTCTGGTGACACTTGAGTCTCTGCAAGTTGTTAAGGGCTGAACTTGATTCTCTTGGTTGGTGTATTTGTCAGAGAAACTCAGAGAGCTACCTTTGAGAAATGGCTTTACTACAAACACTGAAGTCTTTGGTCAATGAGAGACTATCTGCAGCTGCTGAAGAGATATTTGGGGCCATTGGACACATTGTAAGAGAGTACGAGGACAAGGCTTTCAGCTTGAAGCAAGAAATCAACCACAAAAGCAGACTTCTGGACATGGTTTTAAAACCATACATCAAACTATACAGAGCAGGTTGGTACAATAACTACAACACACTTGTTTGCATGTAAGTAAGCAAGTGTTCAATTTGTGAGACTGCTGTGGATTTAATATCCATGATGGAGTTTTGTGGGGATTAGTTCTAGTTCATTTATATTAAACCTTCCCCTGTGGTCTCTGGTCTGGGCACAACAACCTTTCAATAGTTTTCTGTTTACAAGTCAAAGCCTCTCAGAGCTTCTGACAGGGCCATGTTGTGTGTGCTGTTTTGAAAGCATGTCAGACCAGTTGTGGGAATGGGATAGAGTATATGTTGTTGAAATGTTAAAATACATTGTTACTCCAACTTTAATTTGTTGCCATTTCTTTAATCAAATGGGTACTCTAAAAACACACAAGACACAACACACAGCCTTTAGTTTTCTTTGGAGCCTAGCTAGTGAAATTTCTTGCACTGTATAGGCTGTTTTCACAAGGGTCAACTAAAACATGAGTAATAAAAAAAAAAGATCATTCAGTCTAAGCCAGAATGACAAATAAAAGGCCACTAAAGCAGAGGAATGATATCATCTCGTTTCTTGTGATGGCTTTGCATGCTCCAGAACAGCAGAACAGTGTCTGTCCACATTTATCAGAATAAGCCATATTAGTCATGATTCTCCATTGGCTCCCATGTAAAATGATCCTGCCTCCATCTCCTTTGAAAACAATGCTATACTTCATCACAAAGCATGCAATATTTTCTGTACAGACATTTATCGTGGCATGCATGCTGTGCATGATGGACACACTGCAACCATTTGTTTACTGTCAAGATTCCAGGATGACCTCCCACTTGGGTAATGTCGCCCCCTGGCGATCATTCAGAGAAACTACTTCAGCTCCCGTACTAACGTAGGTAGGAAGGGCCTGTCACTCAAACCAGAGTGACCCGCCTCCCGGCTATAAAAGCCCCCGGAGGCGGAAGTAACATCCTCTTTTCACTCTCTGCGATATCACATTCAGATAAGTTGAAACTCAGCCTTATAATTTATTTCTTCGCTCTTTAGCCTAAAGCGGTGGCATAGGAAGTCGCCCACCGGCGAGTGTAGAATTAAACCCGTACCTAAGAATATTTATTCTTGTCCCGTCTTAAACCGACGGGTTTCTACTGCTTTAACAAAGTAGTTTACCGCTTGTTCAGGCCTCTGCCCGAACCAAGCGTGGCCTAGCTTTAGCCGTTAGCTCTTTAGCTCGTCAGCTTTGTGTTAACGTTAGCTACACTGCTTACCGCTTGTTCAGGCCTTTGTCTGAATCAAGCGTGGCCTAGCTTTAGCCGTTAGCTTGTTAGCTTGTTAGCTCTGTTAACGTTAGCTACACTGCTTCGCCATGGATCCTCTGGCCCTTCTGCCGAGGCAATGTGACTACCCAGGCTGTCCAGGACTCATCGACGGACAGGATCGTCATCCTCTCTGTGCTAGCTGCATGGGCGTTGCACACGCTTTCTCTGCACTATGTCCTCAGGGGAGAGCAGGACCCTTCTGCGACATCTGCACGGCCTTCGACCACGATGTCCTGGTACACCGCCTCTACCTGGCTAGGGCAGGCCTCGGAGCCTGTGCTCCACCAGGTGGGTCTGCTGCTCTGAACCCCACAGCCCAGTCTTTCCTTCCCCAGGCGGCCCGCACCGTTGGTCAAGGTGCGGCGCTGCCTTCCGGAGCTCCGGTTGGCAAACAGCGCGCCACTCCAGGTCAAGATGGCGCCATGCTACTTGGAACACCGCCTGCCGCGCAGCCGACCGCAGCTAGCTCCACTGTCACTGGAGCTGGCGGGTCTGGCGAAGTCGCCGCTAAGAAGGCGACCAAGAAGGCTAACGTCCCTCCGGTAGCCTTTACCCCTTCGGGCGCGGTGCCCAAAAAGAAGCGTTCGGATGTGACCGTCGGGGACGTTCCCCTCAACGTGAGCATCAACAAAACAGTCCAGACCTTCAGGCGCGAGTCGGACCTGAGCTCTTGTCAGAGCGAGGGTTCGTGCTCGGAATACTCTGGGTACACGGACGAGGAGGAGGAGGATATAGTCGAGGACGATGGTTCTCAACTCACAGTCACGGTGAAAGGTAACCCTACGGCTCCAGCACGTCAACTGGACGCCGCAGGGTCCTCCCAGTCCTCCTCTGGCGCCGCTGCCCCTCCACCCGCCAGTCAAGCGGATGAAGCGGGAGCAGAGGACGTCGATTCTGCAATAGATTTGCTGGATCATCTGACAGTCTACATGAGAGCTCTTGCCAGAGTTGGAGAGGAGTTGCCACCTCCTCTCCCCTCTGATGAGGCCGAGGATGATGACGAAATGCCCGGGCAGGAGCCTTCGGTTCCCGCCCCGTATGTCCTCTCCAGGCTGCCGCTGGTGAAGGGATTCACCAAGGCTCTTCATTCCTCATGGAAGACTCATAAAGACCCCAGAAAGCTGTCCTTTTCTGTATTAGATGTGGTTGGAGGTGCGGAGGCAGGCATGTCCACCTGCCCTAACCTGGACCACCTGTTAGCGCAATCCTTTCTAGGCTCCGTCAGACCCCAGTATAAGGATGTGGGCACGGCTAAGAGCGGGCCGTTTGTCGGCCCCGTCGGCACCAACCCGCCGGGGTTCACTGTTCTGGAGGACAAGATGCAGTCGGACAGGGCTCGTAACGCCTACCGGTCCGCTGCTCTGGCCGCTAAGGACCTGAATCTAATCCAGCTCTTGCTCGCTTCCACCAAGGACCTGGTCAAAGGTCTGCCCACGGGGGAGCACACAGCTGAACTGAACACTTTATTTGACATCATGCTGAAGGTCAATTGGCATGCGGTTAAGTGGATGGGCAGGTCCATGGACTACAACCTCCAGTCTGAGAGAGCCCGCTGGCTCGACTATGTCGACCTCGAGCCTAAGAGGGACGTGGGCGAGAAGCCTCTAGGTCCCCGCGGGGAGATGTACAAGTCTCTCATTAACATGGAGAACAGTCCCACCACCCTCATGGGTGGGGGCTTGGAGCTGCTGCAGGGTAGAGTTACCTTCTTCAAGGCGGCTAAGGACATCGTCGAGTCCACTACAGTGCCTCAGGAGGAACCGCAGCAGGCTAGGAGGGTGTCCCGCTCCTCCCGCACCAGAGAGAGGGGCCGCTCTGCTTCTTATAAAAAGCACTCTTCTTCCTCCAGGGGAGCATCTGCAGCCAGGGCGCCTGACAAGCCCCGCAGCAAGGTTGTAGTTCCCGAACGTGCTCAGCAGCGCCGCACGTCCAGGGATAATAGGCAGCCGTCTTCTTACCGCGGGGGCCGCGGCAGGGGACAGCGGAAATGACACTTTGAAGAGGGAGTTTGTGTCGGGGCGGGGGTCCGAGGTGTCTCTCGGTCCCCCTCCCCCCAAGCGAGAGCGTTTGTTTTCTGTACCCCGCGTCGGGGAAATGAAAATGCCAATGTTTATGCCTCCTGTATCGGGAATAAATATGTTGAAAGAGCAAAGTCTGCCTCTGTCCAACTCTCTCGTACTTGCACAGACGACCCCATTATGCATGTCTCCTGTAGAAATGTTGATGTCCCGTCAGGACTATCTAATCAATCACAGGTTTTATCGCCAACCAGTAATGTTAACGTCAAACAATTATATGGTTCCTCATGCGCGCGAGTGGACTTTCCCTCGCGTGGGCGATGCTACGAATTTAACAATGAGTCAGAAATTCTGTCGGCCTACTATGAGCCCGTGTCAAGGGACAAGCATAAAGGCTTTAGAGCAGGAATTAAACGTAAAAGTTCCTCCCCTGTCAGGGGAGAATGCTTTAGTTGTGGGCGAATCTGCTTATCAGTCGAATCGTTTTGCTCTTCCTGTCTCTCTATCGAGCGAAAGCCGAACGCTTCCGGTTTCACCGGATACGGATTCGCTCGCTCCCCGCTTCCGGTCCAGCCGCCAAAAAGCTCCGGTAGTCAAGCGGTACAACCAGAAGGTGTTTCCGCCTTGCGGCCTATTGAACCCCTGCGCTCCGCTTCCGGGTGTTCCGGATACGGATACGCAGGTCTCCCGCTTCCGGTCCGGCCGCCAAAAAGCTCCGCCGTCACGGAAGCACAGTGGTGGGGTTTCTCTCTCTCAAAACACGCTAGCACGCTGCGCGAGCCAGTGGAAGTTATGCAAACCGAGCCATTGGGTATTTCGAACGATAACCAAGGGTTACAGGTTACAGTTCGCGAATGTACCTCCGCTTTCGAGCAGGGTTATTCATACCAGGGCGCGTGGTTTAAAGGCAGATCTTTTGAGAGAGGAGATCAGCTCGTTGCTAAGCAAGGGTGCTATAGTGGAGCTGGACAGGACCCAATCCCGCCTGGGATTTTGGAGCCGTTATTTCCTGGTGCACAAGAAAGGGGGGGGGCTACGTCCCATCCTGGACTTGAAGGCGCTAAACGTTTACCTGAAGAAATACGTTTTCAGGATGCTAACTGTACCCACCATGTTACGGTCGGTCAGGCAAGGGGATTTCCACTGTTCAGTGGATCTGAAGGATGCTTATCAGCACGTTCTGATTTATCCCCCACACAGGAAATTTCTACGGTTCGCCTTCGAGGGTCGCCTGTACGAATATACAGTACTCCCTTTCGGTCTGTCACTGAGCCCGAGGGTTTTCGTGAAAGTGACCGACGCAGCCATCGCGCCGCTGAGACAGCAGGGCGTCAGGTTGGCTACGTACATCGACGATTGGATGATTTCAGCGAGCTCCGCCCACAAAGTGGCGCGTCACACACAAGTGGTTTTGGCTCACCTAAAGGCCTTAGGTTTCATAGTCAACCACGACAAGAGCATGCTGACTCCAGCACGCCGTCTTACCTTCATTGGGGTCCTTCTGGACTCGTCCGTCATGTCGGCTCGTCTCTCAGAGGAGAGGGTGGACAGGTTTCGGAAATGCCTCGACTCCTTTCAAGTAGGCCAGGAGGTCACTTACAGGAGTTGCATGGTACTGACGGGAATGATGGCTTCCGCAGTACATCTGTTGCGGTTGGGCAGGTTTCATATGAGACCTTTTCAACGATGGATGTTATCACTCGGGATCCCGCCCTCCTTGAAGTACAAGAAGGTTACGGTTTCCCCTTCCTGCGCGATCGCCCTGTCTCCTTGGCTGGTGGAGGGGTTCCTCACCAGCGGAGTCTCGATTGGCGAGGTGGTTTCCCACAAGTCGATCACGACAGACGCCAGTCTCAGTGGGTGGGGAGCCACTTACGAGGGGCGCACAGCGCAGGGGCTTTGGCCTCTGGAGATGAGGAGTCGTCACATCAACTATTTGGAGTTGATGGCTATACTCCTGGCGCTCAAGCATTTCGAGCCTTGGATTTTGCATTGTCATGTTCTGGTCAGGACCGACAATACGACGGCCATGTTTTATGTCAACAAACAAGGAGGCCTGTCGTCGTTGCCACTGGATCGTCTGGCTCGAGAATTGACGGTTTGGTGCTTGTCGCGCCTCAAGTCAATCAGGGCCTTACACGTCCCGGGTCTCCTCAACAGCGGAGCGGATCTCCTGTCCAGGGGAGGTCCTCGCTACGAGGATTGGTCTCTCCACCCCAGGGTGGCGAGCCAGATTTTTCGCAAGTTCGGTCAGCCAGTGGCGGACCTGTTTGCGTCAGCGGAGAATACGAAGTGTCCGTTGTTCTTCGCGGTGAAGGGCAGTCCTCCCTTGGGGTTGGACGCCTTAGCGCACACGTGGCCGAGAGGTCTACTGTACGCGTTTCCCCCCTTCGACATGATCCGTCCCACTCTGGAGAGAGTCAGGAGGTTCGGTCTGGAGATGCTCCTGGTGGCTCCCTACAAGGGCACGTGGAGATCGGCGATCGCCCCTCTCCTTTGCGAACCGGGTTGGCAGCTGCCTCAGCGCAGGGATCTGTTGAGGCAGGCCAGGGGGGAGATATTCCACCAAGACCCGCAGGTCCTAGACCTGTGGGTTTGGCACGTGAAAGGTTAAACCTGCTGGCGGCCGGTTTTTCTTCTGAAGTGGTTGATACCATTCAAAGTGCTAAGGCGCCTTCGACGAGGGCGTCTTATGATGGAAGGTGGAATGCCTTTGAGGACTGGTGTGAGTCGCGTGTTCCGCCGGTGGTGGCTCATGTGGCGTCAGCCCAGGAAATTCTGGAATTTATGCAGGACCGCTTGAAAAGTGGTCTTGCGTTTTCTACCCTTAGGGGGTATCTGGCGGCTATTAATGCCTGTCACCTGGGGGTGGCGGGCAAGGCACCTTCTAAAGTCCCGGAGGTCGTCAAGTTCATGCAAGGAGTTGAACGTTTGAGGCCGGTGACTAGGTCTTTGTTCCCAGTTTGGGATCTGCAGGTGGTTCTGGGGGGCCTATGTCGGGCTCCCTTTGAGCCGCTTGTAGGGATGCCTTTGAAATTTTTGAGTTTCAAGACGGCTCTTTTGCTGGCTTTGGCTACGGCTAAAAGAGTTGGTGACCTGCAAGCTCTCTCGGTGTCTTCGGAGTGCATGCAGTTTATGAACAATGACCTCAAGGTGTTGCTCAAGCCTCATCTTCAGTTTGTTCCTAAGAACATGGTGGTTCCTAAGGAGCCTGTAGTTCTTCTGGCTTTTCATCCTCCTCCGTTTGTCTCGGTGGAGGATGAGCGGCTGAATTGCCTGTGCCCTGTCAGGGCACTGAAGGCCTACTGTGACAGGACTGCTGGTTCTAGAGCTTCTTCTCAGCTCTTCGTGGGAATGGGCAATGTTCTTGTCAGAAAGCCGGTGTCTAGACCCACTCTTTCGAGGTGGATTGTGGATGCTATTAGGCTGGCTTACTCTAGTGCTGGCGTGGAAGTGCCGGTGGCGCTTAAAGCCCATAGTACTAGGGGTGTGGCTACTTCGTGGGCACTGGCAAAGGGAGTCTCCGTGCAGGAGATTTGTGTTTCGGCGAATTGGTCTTCGCCTTCTACCTTTGCAGCCTACTATCACCTGGATATCGAATCCTCTTCGCTAGCGCATTCGGTTCTGGGTGCTGCTGCCTCCTCTACGTCATAGAGGAGTCGGATCTTCCCCTCCCACAGGTGGGCATGTAGCCACCTGGGGTATTGTGGGGGGGACCCTGTGTTTTCCTTATTTAGTGTGTCTTACTTATAAGGCGGACTTGTCCTTTCATTTAGTTGAATGAGGCGGACTTCGGTCTGTCAGGGTCTCTCTCTATTTTCTCATTCCTTCACACCCAGGTCCGGTGGGCCTGGGACCTTCTGGGTGATGGGTCACGCCCGTTTGGGCTGTGCTCACCTGTATGAGGGGTTTGTGGGGGTATGAGAGTAGGTTGTGGCTTAGAGGGGAGTTTAAGAATCCCAAGTGGGAGGTCATCCTGGAATCTTGACAGTAAACGGTAGGTTCCGTACGGAACCATTGTTTACTTAGAGATGGAAGGATGACCTCCCACGTAATGCCCCTCTGTTTCACTGAATGTGGCAGAGAGTGGTATTAAGAGGATGTTACTTCCGCCTCCGGGGGCTTTTATAGCCGGGAGGCGGGTCACTCTGGTTTGAGTGACAGGCCCTTCCTACCTACGTTAGTACGGGAGCTGAAGTAGTTTCTCTGAATGATCGCCAGGGGGCGACATTACCCAAGTGGGAGGTCATCCTTCCATCTCTAAGTAAACAATGGTTCCGTACGGAACCTACCGTTTTCAAGTTTATATTCATATTACACCAATGTCTTTATTATTCAAGTCCTTATTATTAAAGTTACTTATTATTATTAAGTCCATGTTATTCCTTCTTTCCAGATCAGTGTGCGGAGTCCAGTCTGAATGCGAAGATCAGTTCTCCAGCCAGGACTGTTTCTATTAAACAGGAACCTGAAGACCACCTTAAACAGGAACCTGAAGACCACCTTAAACAGGAACCTGAAGACCACCTTAAACAGGAACATGAAGACCACCTGGATCTCAGTAAGTTTCCAGCACTCTGTCTTTGTATTGTATTGGTGAAAGTGGGCCGGTACTGAGGGTGCTCACTAACCTGCTGTTACGTGTTATGCCAAATGATTCCTCCCCACACACGTTTGTGTGTTGTATCCTACTGATTCACCTGTCAGTGAGGAGCCTCCACCGGGAAGAAGTAGAGACTCCGTCCAGTCCTCTCCGCCCCAACAGTCTCTACTGTCTCACTTTCTCCAATAGAACACTGGTTATCTATCCAAACATGCTCTTCCACCGCAATTTATAAATGAGAATATCAATGAGTAAAGAGTAATCTGTTGATAATTTTTGTTGATACTGAGGTTCTGTTTTGGAGGCACAGCATTCAAATGCTATGGAGTCTCATGGGTCATTGTATGTTTTTTTTTCTTAGACTTCCTGTACGTCCCTGTGTGTAAAGAGGTTTCCCCTGAGGAGGAACAACAACCTCCACAGATTAAAGAACAGGAGGAAGAGGCTGGTGGGTCAACATTGACATTACTAGCAGTGAAAGGTGAAGGTGATGATGAAAGCAGAGACATAGCGCATGTAGCCTGCACCTCAACTGAACACATGAAAACACAAGCTATTGTAGAGGACTGTGGAACATCACAACCAACTAGTGATGACCATCTTCTCTCTTCACACTGTTCTGAATCAGAAACTGAAGACAGTGATGAGTGGGAGGAGACCAGGGGAGATCAGTCAGCTTTAAACACACTGAAATCATACAAGACAAAAAATGTGGGAGGACAGTGCAAGCTGTCCCAGGACCTGAAATCATCAAAACAAACTCAATCCATGAGGAGTCACACAGGGAAGAAAAGTTTTAGTTGTACAGAGTGTGGCAACATGTTTAATCAAAAGGGAAATCTGAAGAGGCACACAATGATCCATACAGGGGAAAAGCCCGTTACTTGTACCATTTGTGGTAAAGGCTTTGTTAGCACAAGTAATCTGAAAACACACATGAGGACTCATACAGGTGAAAGGCCCTTTTCTTGTACTGTTTGTGGTAAACAATGTAGTCACAAGTGTGATCTAAAAACACACATGATGACTCATACAGGAGAAAAGCCCTATACTTGTACCGTATGTGGTAACGGTTGTCTTCACATGGGTAATCTCAAAATACACATGATGTCTCATACGGGGGAAACACCATTTTCTTGCACTGTATGTGGTAAAGGCTGTGTCAGCGCAATTCATCTAAAAACACACATGAAGACTCATACAGGTTAAAGCATTTAGTGTAAGTTAGTTCACACAGACACATGAATGATCATTCAGTCTAAGCCAGGATGACCATGAAAAGGACACTAAAGCAGAGGAATCATATAATCACCTTTGTTTTGCTTGCTCCAGAACACTGTTTATCCACATTTGTCAGAATTTAACAAGTCATATTCATTCATCATTATGTTAATGCAATAATTAATGTGTTGTTATGATGGGTGTTGTTTGGATTGTGAAATTGCCAGAAATCATTTTTTTATTGATTGAATACTTTATTAACAGTTTGCAAAGACATATAGAGTGAGAGAGTACTAATCGGGCTCAGCCCTATTAGCATGACTGGTTGCGCGTTGGACTGGCGAGTGGGAGTCCCGGGTTCAATCCCCGCTTCCGCGTAGCACTATCTGGCGTTGTCGGCAGGATGAGGAGCGTGATATCCTCGCGTGAGGGACAGGTCCACGTCGTGTGCGGCCGTCCGCGGCGTGAAGTGTGAAGCACGAGGGCACGCTCCAAAGATCAGGGGGGTGATCGTAGCCCCCACAGTTAGTACCAGCCATGAACCAGCGACAACAGCCCTGCTAATCGGGCTCAGCCCTATTAGCATGACTGGTTGTGCGTTGGACTGGCGAGTGGGAGTCCCGGGTTCAATCCCCGCTTCCGCGTATCACTACACCTACATGTTTTTGTTTCCCTTTTCCATTGGGGGTCCTATAGTTGGAGTTCTTGTTTACATTCTACAGTGTTTTGTGTCTTTATAAAGTTGCTTTGTAAACTCAAAGAACCGTCTCTATACCTGGGGGGTGGGGGATATTGATAATGTTTGTTTGATTTAATAAAGGTTTCACCACCTCATGTCCTCTGTGTGTGCTTCATCATTACATAATGTTATCAAAACTTGTACCATAACTACTGTGAATAACACTTTCCATGCCACAGAGGTAGATTGACGAGAATCATTGATTAGGCAATCAGGCCACAGACGTAGGTCGACGAGAAACGTACTTAACAGAAAGTACCCCTAGCTGACACTCTTCCCCACCCTGTGACAAAGTTTGGGACTTTTAACTTATTTAGAAAAAACATATTACCAAATATATTCACACCATCTCAAAATCTAACATTTTCACATCACAAAAACAGCAGCTGCTCCTTCAAACTACAAACTGCACTCTCTCTACAGCAGAGATAGAGAGACTCTGTACTGCAGAGAGCTACGGAGAGAGAAAAAGAGACGCACGCACACACACACACACACAGTCACACACACACACACACACTAGAGCTGGGATCGGGCCCATTTTTTCTGTCCGTTCCGAACCCGTGTCCGACAGTTTTCTGTCCGACCCGAGTCAACGTCCGAGCATTAATCATGAAAAAGCGTCCGACCCGAGCCGAGGCCCGAACCATATGTTTTCAACGCTTTTTCGCCTCATTTCTTTTTCTTTGAGAAAGCCACTGATTTACAGCAGATGTGGATTGGAATGTGACCTGAGGGCTCAGGTCACATTCCAATCCTTATAAGTCACATCTGCTGATTTACACTCACTATCAAACATGTTATAATGTGCAGTGAGTGCATGCAGCGTGCCTGCTTGTTACCATTAATAATATTAAGCCACATTGTGGCTTGTGAAATTACATAAGTAGGCTACGTTGATTATTAAATAATATAACGTGCACTGCACGTCTGGTCAGTGACTCGGTGCAGTCACACACTTAAAATCCTATTTTACAACTGTTAATAAAGTATTCACACACAAACCTTTTCCACAGTTCAATCAATATCAAAATGTATTCGCATAGACGAATCTGACATCTTCTTTTATTTTTATTTTTTATTTTATTTTTTTAAGTCCATTGAACACAATGGACGTTGGGAGTTTTGTTTTTAAATAATAACAACACTGGACTATAACTAGGTATGCAGACTGTAAAATGAATACTTTCTTCCATCATGTAATAATAGTTTAACCCTTAAGTTCTGTTCAGATTCACTACACCTTCGTTCTGTTCGGGTCATTTTGACCCGGTGGATATTTGGTTTAAAAAAAACAACACTAATATAAATTTTAACTTAACAAATCATCATGATACATTGACTTTGACTCAATACCAAACAATTCATATGATATATTTGGTAAATGTTTGCATTTCTGCTTTGCTATATCACATTAAACACTGAAAGAGCTAGGCGTTTTTACTGATTTAGCTGAAATCCATGTAAAAAAAACTACTTCATTTAATACTGGGCAATATTGCTCATGCTTATAGTAAGGGGGGGAGGGTTCGGAATGGGGCTTCGGAAGGGGGTTGTTAGAAGTGGGGGTGACTGTGTGTCTGTGTTTTGGCATAATACTGTGTATTTCTGTGCTTCCGGGTCAGAATGACCCGAACAGCACTTAAGGTTCCAAAAATATGAGGGGGGTGTAGCATGGGTGTAGTGCAAAAATATTTTTTTTACATGTTCATCTCAGAAGAATCTTTAAGGCCAGTGAGTTTCAGGTGGAAACATTTTTAACTTCTACCTTTTTTTTCCAAATGAAAATGTAAAACGGGTCAAAATGACCCGAACAGCACTTAAGGGTTAAGCACAAGACTTGCAGGCTGTAAATGAAGCAGTGAATGAAGCAGTGACCCAGCAGGGTGTCTCTATCTCTCTCTGGAAGAGGTTGGGGTTACTCTGTATCCCGGATTGCCCTGTAGGCAACCACACTAACTAGGTATGTAGACTGTAAAAATAAATATGTACTTCCATCATGTAATAATAGTTAAAGCATAAAAGCACAATATGTGCAGGCTGTAAAATGAATCAGTGATTCCTCCTGTTTTGTTCAAAGTAGTTATGGTACACATTCTGAGAAAGGACCTGTAGAGTTGAAACCTTTATTAAATCAAACAAACAGAGTATCTCACCCCCCCCCTTCCCAATGTATAAACAGGGTTCTTTGAGTTTACAAAGCAACTTTATAAGGACACAAAACACTGTAGAATATAAACAAGTTATTGTATTGTCTGTACATGTCTTTTCAAACTGTTAAAGGTCAAATGACATTCTGTTTTTACCAATAATAAAAGTCTTTGCCCTGGTCCTAAAAACATGTTTTAAAATGTTTAAACTTGAAAATCCACTCAATGGAGCTGTGGTATCTTTCTTTTATGGGACCTGTTGAAAAAAGGTCTGTCACCTGAAATACTCTATATTCACCACCAGGGGAGCCTCTCTCTCCCACTCATTCTATTAGTATGGTGCAGTAACTAACTACATGTACTTGAGTACAATTTTGAGTATGTGTACTTTACTTGAGTATTTCCAATTTTCAATTCTTATACTTCTACTCCACTACATCTCAGAGGCAAATGCACTTTATCTCTCCACTACAATCATTTGGAGGCTTTAGTTACTAGCAACTTTGTAGATTTTGATTATCAATCACTTCAGCCCTTATAGGCCAGCGGTTCCCAAACTATGATCCCGACCCAGTGGCCACACACACACACACACACACACACACACACACACACACACACACACACACACACACACACGCACACACACGCACACATACGCACGCACTTACAGATCTGCGGCAGCCCCTCCAACACACTGAGAGATGCGTGCTGCAGATTCAATGTGGATCGGGTACGTGCTCGCATTTTCGTTGCTTTCGCACAAGACACAGGACACAGACACTCACACACAGAACCAACCATGGCAGCTACAGAGGCTCAGCGGGGAATTGTGTTCAAAATACGAGCCGAGCCCCAGGCGCGGGTGTTTTTTTTTACCCCGGGGACGATACATTACCGGAGCCTTGTGGTTACATTATGTACCTTCGCGGAGTTCAATTTAGACCGCCCGCGCCGCGGTAACGTTCGTCACGGTCCACATATTGCTTGTGTTTATCATAGCGTTTTACTCTCTGCTCGCTGGCCCGTGCCATTGGGTGTGTGTGCTCCCTCCATTCCGACACAGCAAAGACATAGCAAAGAGGGAGAACCTCCCTCCTCTCTCACTGAGCTGTTACCGGGGAACGGTGCACTGTGCTCTGACAGTGTCGGTAAGGAGGGGGGAGGCGAGCAGTGCACTGTGCTCGCCTGCTTGGACGCAGAGGAGGGAGCTGCCGCGCGGAGCTCTGTAACCCGGGGAGTAGTGCGCAAATACAATGCGATACAATAGCGATTTTAATTATTTCACCAAAGCATAAACAGACTACTTGATATGAAGGATATTGATGTAAATAAGATATTTGAATGGACACATGTATTTTATATGCCCATATTTACAATTAAAGGACAATATAATGTAGAGATTACTTCCTCAAAACGTGGGCTGTGGAGAAATATAAACAGGGAGAGAGTAGAGCCCAGGAGGAGGGAGGGGGGGGGGGTGCACTAACTGCTTGTGACGACAACGTCCGAGAGCCAATGATCAGAGCATCAGTCTCATTATGCAGAAATTGTCAAAAAAACACAGATAACAGGGGAACGACTGCAAGTTAAAAGTTAGTGTTTTTTTGGTGTAATTGAGGCCAGGAAACATTAAAAAAAGCATAAAAAAACTCAAAAATTATTTTTGGATGTCACCACCCCTTTAAAAAAAGTATTGACAACACACATGTCAACACACAGTGAACAGCTACACAAACCAAGCAGCTTGTCAGTACTTTTAATGATGCTTCCGCACATCACTACACTTCCATGCATATTAATGAACATACTGCATGTTTTGCATGAAGATTATTGAATATGACTTTTGACAAATGTGGTCAGACACTATTCTACTGTCCTGGAGCAAGCTAAGCAAAATCCATCACAATAAACTATTCATGTTTATTTTTATATATTTTGAGATTATATGATTTCTCTGCTTTAGTGTCCTTTATATTGTCACCTTGCCTTGGGCTTAGACTGAATGATCATTCATGTGTCTGTGTGAACTAACTTAAACTAAAGTCTTTCCCCTGTGTGAGTCTTCATGTGTGTTTTTAGATTACCTGTGTGAGCAAAGCTTTTACCACAAACTGCACACGAAAAAGGCTTTTCGCCTGTATGAGTCCTCATGTGTCTTTTTAGATCACCCATGTGAAGACAGCCTTTACCACATACTGTACAAGTAGATGGCTTTTCGCCTGTATGAATCATTGTGTGCCTCTTCAGATGGCTCTCATAGCTGAATATTTTCCCACAGTCTTTACAATTAAAGTATTTCTTCTCTGTGTGTTTCATTTGTTTTGTTGATTTCAGGCCCTGGGTCGGGTTCTTGCTCCAAGACAATTGTTGTCCTTCCATTGTGTTATATGTGTTTCCAGTGTGTTTAAAGCTGACACACTGGTCTCCTTCCACTCATCACTGACTTCAGTGTGAGATTCAGAACAGTGTGAAGAGAGAAGATGGTCATCACTAGTTGGTTGTGATTCTCCAAAGTCTTCTACATCAGCTTGTGTTTTCATGTGTTCATCTGGGCTGCTGGCTACAGGCTCTGTCTCTCTGTTTTCACCATCATCTTCACGTTTCACTGCTAGTGATGTCAACCCCTCCTCTGGTCTTAGAAGTAGCTCCTCTTGTTCCTCTTTGATCTGTGGTTCCTCCTGGACCAGACTGGAGTTCATGTTCTGTTGTTCAGGGTAAACCCGCTCTTTACACAAAGGGAGTTGGAGGATGTCTAGGCAGAAGACAAAATGAGACAAAGCCGTTAAATGCTTGAAATATACATTCATCCATGTATTGTCACTTGTTTTGTCGCTGTGGTAGGCTGTTTAAACAAACATCTGCTGTTGGAACCACATCTGGCTGTTTTGATCAATGTTTTCTTTCTATTGTGAGCTCCCATACCAATGATATTCACATATCAAGATATGTATGTTACATTTCTAAATCCTAACCCTATGATAGTTTATGGATTTTTGCCACCATTATAATTCAGTAAACGACTTCTACTGTCGTGGAACATTGTGAAAATGTGTCCCTTTTAGGTGTAGTTGTACTTTAGATGGCAATATATTCACAACATTGGATTAGCAATGTAGGATACAACATTTCAACACCATTATCCTGTGTCATTCCCAGAACAACTGGTCTGAAATGCTTTCAAAATGGCATATACAACATGGCACTGTTAGAAGCTAGGCTACTGTTTAACTTCAGCTGTGCTTTCTGATGATTCACTTGTAAATAGAGAAAATATTCAAAGGTTGCTGAGCCCAGACCACAAAAGAAGAACTAATATGAATTAACTCGAACTAATCCCCACACAACTCCATCATGGATAACAAAACCACATTGATCTCACTAATTGAATATAGATAAAACAAATATTATCGAATTAGTGTATTGTAAAATAATTGTACCAACCTGTTCTGTATAGTTTGAAAACCATATCCAGTAGTCTGTGTTTGTGGTCAATTTCTTGCTTCAAGCTTAAAGCCTCGTCTTCATACTCTGTTACAATCTGTACAACGGTCCCAAATATCTCTTCAGCAGCAGCAGATAGTCTCTCATTGACCAAGGACTTCAGTGTTTGTAGTAAAGCCATTTCTCAAAGCTAGCTCTCTGAGTTTCTCTGACAAATACACCAACAAAGAGATTAAGTGGCCCTTAACAACTTACATCTAAAGTGTGATCAAACATGAACACAGGCCTGCTAAATACTCACTGAGATTCTGATGGCCCAATCGGATGAGGGGGTGGGGCCACAATAGCCAGAAACTGGTCAATAGTTGAACCCTTCGATTCCCTGCACGTCTGAAGAAATGGTAATTCCCCCATACAAGTACAAAACACAATTGACCCCTTAATTTGACATTTGATGCTGTAATGTTTAGCAGTTCATGTTGCACATATTGACCCAGTATGACTGTGTTTGCTATTGGAGACAGAAACACAATCGCTACGCAAGTAAACGCTGGGCGATATTATGCCTAGAAGCCATTGGGCCCCATTCACCAACTTACATACGAACGTTCTTACAAAGAAATGGCTTCTTGGACCCTTTTAAGACGTTTTTAAGAAGATTTGGCATACACAAATTTTTTATTAGCTGTGATTTGTTAAGAAATAATCTACGCACACTGTAGAGCACTCTTAGGGTGGCCTTTTAGTTCTTAAGTGTGACAATGTATTCTTTAACTTTGATAAACTTTTGAAAAATCTTCCAAGACATAAAATATTTTCAGGTGGGGGTCTGCAGAATGCATGTCAATTTGGGGGTCCTTGACATGAAAATGTTTAGAACCACTGCTTTAGACTAGTTTTCAACAGGTCTGAAAATTGCATCCCAACCCAAAATGATCCGATTTGAGTTGAAGCCCAAGCCCCATACTCACCCCCCCCATAACCTAACTTCCTACACTCTCACTCCATATCCCAACCGCCGCCACACGCCCATTTTCCTGTCCCCTTCCTACCTGAAAGCCCCCCTTGCACCACCATATCCCAACCACCACACCCCATTACACTGAAGACCATTATGGTTCAATAATCCAGCCCCTCTTTGACTGCGGAGTCCATGTATGGTATTGTGACGCCCCACAAGCCCTGAAAACTAAGCTCCAAACAGCCCAAAACAAACTAATTAGGGTCCTCCTTAACCTTCCCTATCAGACTCACCTCACCACTACTCACCAGTTAAGAGTGGGGTGGCTCAGAGTAGATGACAGAGTACAGCAACTTGCAATGGGCTTGGTGTAGATGCACTACACCACTAAGATACCCATGTACCTGGCAAAATACTTCATGTTAAGGACCTCTACAATTACAACACCAGAGGCAACGCTACAGATCACGTTCAACCCAAAGTCAACTCAAACAAAGGGTCAAACTTGTTCTTCTGCTATACAACCAAAATGTAGAACGCCCTACCGAAGGCCTTAAAGGTGTGTGGTTCCCTAGCATCCTTTAAAATCGCCCTGAAAAACTACTTACAGGCGGCAGCCATTCGCAACTGGCAATAACAAACCTTTTGCACGTTATATTATATTTGTATTCACTTTTTTTAATTTTACTATATCTACTGCATAATATTGTTTTCTATCCGTCTGTCTTTCAATGTTATTTGAGATACTTCAATGGTTTCCTGTGTAAATAAGCCAACTGCTTTCCTAGGATCTCCTTTTAGTTGACCTTGTACCAGTGAACTGTACCGTCATGAATCTGTACCTTTTTCTATGCAAACTTCTAATAAAGTCAATCAATCAATCAAACAAACATATTAAGTAGCTGCTAACTTAAAGCCCCACCAGCTTTCAGTAATACAATTTTATATTTCCAAACATGAAATATGATAACATTCTAATTTCAGCAAATTTTTTATTAGGGTTACTTGGCACACCCCTTCAAGTTAGGAGGATTGGAATTCATCAGGATAAGAACATAAAAAAATAAAAATATTACCAAATATATTCACACCATCTCAAAATCTAACATTTTCACATCACAAAAACAGCAGCTGCTCCTTCAAACTACAAACTGCACTCTCTCTACAGCAGAGATAGAGATACTCTGTACTGCAGAGAGCTACGGAGAGAGAAAAAGAGACGGAGAGAGAAAAAGAGACGGAGAGAGAAAAAGAGACGCGCGCACACACACAGTCACACACACACACACACACACACTAGAGCTGGGATCGGGCCCATTTTTTCTGTCCATTCCGAACCCGTGTCCGACAGTTTTCTGTCCGACCCGAGTCAACGTCCGAGCATTAATCATGAAAAAGCGTCCGACCCGAGCCGAGGCCCGAACCGTATGTTTTCAACGCTTTTTCGCCTAATTTCTTTTTCTTTGAGGAAGCCACTGATTTACACTCACTATCAAACATGTTATAATGTGCAGTGAGTGCATGCAGCGTGCCTGCTTGTTACCATTAATAATGTTAAGCCACATTGTGGCTTGTGAAAGTGTTTTAGGTAATTACATAAGTAGGCTACGTTGATTATTAAATAATATAACGTGCACTGCACGTCTGGTCAGTGACTCGGTGCAGTCACACACTTAAAATCCTCTTTTACAAACTGTTAATAAAGTATTCACACACAAACCTTGTCCACAGTTCAATCAATATCAAAATGTATTCAGTCTTACCAGCATAGACGAATCTGACGAAGAATCCATTGAACACAATGGACGTTGGGGGTTTTGTTATTAAATAATAACAACGCTGGACTATAACTAGGTATGCAGACTGTAAAATGAATACTTTCTTCCATCATGTAATAATAGTTTAAGCACAAGACTTGCAGGCTGTAAATGAAGCAGTGAATGAAGCAGTGGCCCAGCAGGGTTTCTAGTGTCTAGAGCAGGGGTCCTCAAATACAAATCTTGAAGGTCCAGAAATATTTTTTTGAAACAGGTCCGGGTCCGGAAAAAAAAGGCGAAGGCGAAATAAGGCGGATACATTTATACAGTATGTACTGTATGTATATGTTTATTATAATCATTAGAATTGTTTATTTTAATTATTATTATTATTATTATTTGAAACTTTGGAAATCTCAGTTGGAACTGTTACCCCTGCTACCCGATGCTGGATAAGCGGTTGAAGATGGATGGATGGATGAATGGATAATTATTTATGCATGTAGAGTAGGCTACATTATTTACATTTATTGTGTAGCAATAAAACACTGGCTTATAGTTTAATTATTGGAAACTAAAGAGCATAAATGCAATATTAGGCTTGTCGTTCAGAATGGAAAATAAAGTGGAACTTAGCGTGAGGGGGAGAGGATTACTTGACATTCAGTTGACACACGTACTGCACAAGCCATACTGTGCTGATTGCCTATGTCAAATGGCCAGTCAAATCAGGGTCAACGAGTCATAGTTATTAACCTAACACAGCCTAGGATAGCTGGCAATAATATGCGAATGCGACGACACATCACATTGTTAAAGACGCATGATCACGCATCGCGAGTTTCGCGACCATTTCTCGTCTAATGCAAGCAGTTGGAGCCTTACATCGTGGATATTAATGTGTTGCTGTTGTCCTCTCCAATTGAACAGCCAAAGGTAGAAGATCTCTAAGTTATTAATCCAGTGGGAGCAATGGTTTCCAAGAGGTTTTAGCAACTCTTTCAGGCAGCGAGCGGCATGAGTGTGTGGAGAGGGGAGGGGAGGGGAGGGGAGGGGAGGGGGGAGCAGCATGGAGAGCAGACTGAGTCGGAGGGAAGGAAAACCTTTGATCTACAAGCCCACAGCACGTTGCACCCGCGACGCTTTGTGGGCTTGCAAATTGGCGTAGGGGTGTGTCTTGTGAGCCTGTGTATGTGTTTGAGCGAATGAGCACATACACACCCACGCACACACAAACACACATCACACACAGTCCGTCCGATCGTCAGATACAACTGTGCGGAGATTTCTCAGAAATGTGCCGCGGTCCGGACAGAGGTGCGCCTGGGTCCGGACATGGACCGCGGTCCGCCTATTGAGGACCCCTGGTCTAGAGGTTGGGGTTACTCTGTATTCTGGATTGCCCTGTAGGCAACCACACTAACTAGGTATGTAGACTGTAAAAATAAATATGTACTTCCATCATGTAATAATAGTTAAAGCATAAAAGCACAATATGTGCAGGCTGTAAAATGAATAAGTGATTCCTCCTGTTTTGTTCAAAGTAGTTATGGTACACATTCTGAGAAAGGACCTGTAGAGTTGAAACCTTTATTAAATCAAACAAACAAAGTGTATCACCCCCCTCCCCCCTTCCCAATGTATAAACAGGGTTCTTTGAGTTTACAAAGCAACTTTATAAGGACACAAAACACTGTAGAATATAAACAAGTTATTGTATTGTCTGTACATGTCTTTTCAAACTGTTAAAAAAAGTATTGACAACACAAATGTCAACACACAGTGAACAGCTACACAAACCAAGCAGCTTGTCGGCACTTTTAATGATGCTTCCGCACATCACTACACTTCCATGCATATTAATGAACATACTGCATGTTTTGCATGAAGATTATTGAATATGACTTTTGACAAATGTGGTCAGACACTATTCTACTGTCCTGGAGCAAGCGAAGCAAAATCCATCACAATAAACTATTCATGTTTATTTTTATATATTGTGAGATTATATGATTTCTCTGCTTTAGTGTCCTTTATATTGTCACCTTGCCTTGGCTTAGACTGAATGATCATTCATGTGTCTGTGTGAACTAACTTAAAGCTATACTGTGTAAGTTGCTCAACTGGTGGTCTGTAGCAGTATAGCAAACCGCGGTCGCGTTTGCTTTTTTCGTCCGTTTTTCGCTCGTGGACCGGGCCGTCAGACCACTGCGTCCGCCTCGCCGAGCCGAGACGCTTTCAATGAGGTCTCCCGTGTCCTTCTACGAGCAGCGGTTGGAGAGTTACATGCTAGACTCCTCCAGTGTAAACACTGCAGTGTACTTCCTGAAGGCGTGTTTCCTAAACCCACCAGAGAGCCCGGCAGTGTATGTTCTGCGCTGTGATTGGCCGGCAGTGTATAACCCTCGCTGTGATTGGCCGGTAGTGTGATGACGCATTTTTTCCGCGAAAACCGGTCCCGGGCAGGGATCATAGAAAACATATAAAGAGAAGGCTTTAGAAGCTGAAAATAACGTTCTAAAACTTTAGCGATTTAACAGCTAGGACCATTTTAAGATGGTTGTACATGGTACAACTTTAAACTAAAGTCTTTCCCCTGTGTGAGTCTTCATGTGTGTTTTTAGATTACCTGTGTGAGCAAAGCTTTTACCACAAACTGCACACAAAAAAGGCTTTTCGCCTGTATGAGTCCTCATGTGTCTTTTTAGATCACCCATGTGAAGACAGCCTTTACCACATACTGTACAACAAAATGGCCTTTTGCCTGTATGAGTCATCATGTGTGTTTTTAGTTTACCTGCGCTAACACAGCCTTTACCACAGACTGTACAAGTATAGGGAAATACGCCTGTATGAGTCCTCATGTGTGATTTTAGATTACTCATGTGAAGACAGCCTTTACCACAGACTGTACAAGTAAATGGCTTTTCGCCTGTATGAATCATTGTGTGCCTCTTCAGATGGCTCTCATAGCTGAATATTTTCCCACAGTCTTTACAATTAAAGTCTTTCTTCTCTGTGTGGAATTTCAATTGTTTTGTTGATTTCAGGCCCTGGGTCAGGTTATTGCTCAAAGACAATTGTTGTCCTTCCATATGTTGTGTTATACGTGTTTCCAGTGTGTTTAAAGCTGACACACTGGTCTCCTCCCACTCATCACTGTCTTCAGTGTGAGATTCAGAACAGTGTGAAGAGAGAAGATGGTCATCACTAGTTGGTTGTGATTCTCCAAAGTCTTCTACATCAGCTTGTGTTTTCATTTGTTCATCTGGGCTGCTGGCTACAGGCTCTGTCTCTCTGTTTTCACCATCATCTTCACTTTTCACTGCTAGTGATGTCAACCCCTCCTCTGGTCTTAGAAGTAGCTCCTCTTGTTCCTCTTTGATCTGTGGTTCCTCCTGGACCAGACTGGAGTTCATGTTCTGTTGTTCAGGGTAAACCCGCTCTTTACACAAAGGGAGTTGGAGGATGTCTAGGCAGAAGACAAAATGAGACAAAGCCGTTAAATGCTTGAAATATACATTCATCCATGTATTGTCACTTGTTTTGTCGCTGTGGTAGGCTGTTTAAACAAACATCTGCTGTTGGAACCACATCTGGCTGTTTTGATCAATGTTTTCTTTCTATTGTGAGCTCCCATACCAATGATATTCACATATCAAGATATGTATGTTACATTTCTAAATCCTAACCCTATGATAGTTTATGGATTTTTGCCGCCATTATAATTCAGTAAACGACTTCTACTGTCGTGGAACATTGTGAAAATTTGTCCCTTTTAGGTGTAGTTGTACTTTAGATGGCAATATATTCACAACATTGGATTAGCAATGTAGGATACAACATTTCAACACCATTATCCTGTGTCATTCCCAGAACAACTGGTCTGAAATGCTGGCATAAATGGCATATACAACATGGCACTGTTAGAAGCTAGGCTACTGTTTAACTTCAGCTGTGCTTTCTGATGATTCACTTGTAAATAGAGAAAATATTCAAAGGTTGCTGAGCCCAGACCACAAAAGAAGAACTAATATGAATTAACTCGAACTAATCCCCACACAACTCCATCATGGATAACAAAACCACATTGATCTCACTAATTGAATATAGATAAAACAAATATTATCGAATTAGTGTATTGTAAAATAATTGTACCAACCTGTTCTGTATAGTTTGAAAACCATATCCAGTAGTCTGTGTTTGTGGTCAATTTCTTGCTTCAAGCTTAAAGCCTCGTCTTCATACTCTGTTACAATCTGTACAACGGTCCCAAATATCTCTTCAGCAGCAGCAGATAGTCTCTCATTGACCAAGGACTTCAGTGTTTGTAGTAAAGCCATTTCTCAAAGCTAGCTCTCTGAGTTTCTCTGACAAATACACCAACAAAGAGATTAAGTGGCCCTTAACAACTTGCATCTAAAGTGTGATCAAACATGAACACAGGCCTGCTAAATACTCACTGAGATTCTGATGGCCCAATCGGATGAGGGGGTGGGGCCACAATAGCCAGAAACTGGCCAATAGTTGAACCCTTCGAGTCCCTGCACGTCTGAAGAAATGGTAATTCCCCCTTACAAGTACAAAACACAATTGACCCCTTAATTTGACATTTGATGCTGTAATGTTTAGCAGTTCATGTTGCACATATTGACCCAGTATGACTGTGTTTGCTATTGGAGACAGAAACACAATCGCTACGCAAGTAAACGCCGGGCGATATTATGCCTAGAAGCCATTGGGCCCCATTCACCAACTTACATACGAACGTTCTTACAAAGAAATGGCTTCTTGGACCCTTTTAAGACGTTTTTTTAAGAAGATTTGGCATACACAAATTTTTTATTAGCTGTGATTTGTTAAGAAATAATCTACGCACACTGTAGAGCACTCTTAGGGTGGCCTTTTAGTTCTTAAGTGTGACAATGTATTCTTTAACTTTGATAAACTTTTGAAAAATCTTCCAAGACATAAAATATTTTCAGGTGGGGGTCTGCAGAATGCATGTCAATTTGGGGGTCCTTGACATGAAAATGTTTAGAACCACTGCTTTAGACTAGTTTTCAACAGGTCTGAAAATTGCATCCCAACCCAAAATGATCCGATTTGAGTTGAAGCCCAAGCCCCATACTCACCCCCTACCCCCCCCTCCCCTTTATCACCACCCCCCCCCCCCCCCCCCCCATAACCTAACTTCCTACACTCTCACTCCATATCCCAACCGCCGCCACACGCCCATTTTCCTGTCCCCTTCCTACCTGAAAGCCCCCCTTGCACCACCATATCCCAACCACCACACCCCATTACACTGAAGACCATTATGGTTCAATAATCCAGCCCCTCTTTGACTGCGGAGTCCATGTATGGTATTGTGACGCCCCACAAGCCCTGAAAACTAAGCTCCAAACAGCCCAAAACAAACTAATTAGGGTCCTCCTTAACCTTCCCTATCAGACTCACCTCACCACTACTCACCAGTTAAGAGTGGGAGAGAAGATGTACTGAGAGAGAAGATGGTCATCACTAGTTGGTTGTGATTCTCCAAAGTCTTCTACATCAGCTTGTGTTTTCATGTGTTCATCTGGGCTGCTGGCTACAGGCTCTGTCTCTCTGTTTTCACCATCATCTTCACTTTTCACTGCTAGTGATGTCACCCCCTCCTCTGGTCTTAGAAGTAGCTCCTCTTGTTCCTCTTTGATCTGTGGTTCCTCCTGGACCAGACTGGAGTTCATGTTCTGTTGTTCAGGGTAAACCCGCTCTTTACACAAAGGGAGTTGGAGGATGTCTAGGCAGAAGACAAAATGAGACAAAGCCGTTAAATGCTTGAAATATACATTCATCCATGTATTGTCACTTGTTTTGTCGCTGTGGTAGGCTGTTTAAACAAACATCTGCTGTTGGAACCACATCTGGCTGTTTTGATCAATGTTTTCTTTCTATTGTGAGCTCCCATACCAATGATATTCACATATCAAGATATGTATGTTACATTTCTAAATCCTAACCCTATGATAGTTTATGGATTTTTGCCGCCATTATAATTCAGTAAACGACTTCTACTGTCGTGGAACATTGTGAAAATTTGTCCCTTTTAGGTGTAGTTGTACTTTAGATGGCAATATATTCACAACATTGGATTAGCAATGTAGGATACAACATTTCAACACCATTATCCTGTGTCATTCCCAGAACAACTGGTCTGAAATGCTGGCATAAATGGCATATACAACATGGCACTGTTAGAAGCTAGGCTACTGTTTAACTTCAGCTGTGCTTTCTGATGATTCACTTGTAAATAGAGAAAATATTCAAAGGTTGCTGAGCCCAGACCACAAAAGAAGAACTAATATGAATTAACTAGAACTAATCCCCACACAACTCCATCATGGATAACAAAACCACATTGATCTCACTAATTGAATATAGATAAAACAAATATTATCGAATTAGTGTATTGTAAAATAATTGTACCAACCTGTTCTGTATAGTTTGAAAACCATATCCAGTAGTCTGTGTTTGTGGTCAATTTCTTGCTTCAAGCTTAAAGCCTCGTCTTCATACTCTGTTACAATCTGTACAACGGTCCCAAATATCTCTTCAGCAGCAGCAGATAGTCTCTCATTGACCAAGGACTTCAGTGTTTGTAGTAAAGCCATTTCTCAAAGCTAGCTCTCTGAGTTTCTCTGACAAATACACCAACAAAGAGATTAAGTGGCCCTTAACAACTTGCATCTAAAGTGTGATCAAACATGAACACAGGCCTGCTAAATACTCACTGAGATTCTGATGGCCCAATCGGATGAGGGGGTGGGGCCACAATAGCCAGAAACTGGCCAATAGTTGAACCCTTCGAGTCCCTGCACGTCTGAAGAAATGGTAATTCCCCCATACAAGTACAAAACACAATTGACCCCTTAATTTGACATTTGATGCTGTAATGTTTAGCAGTTCATGTTGCACATATTGACCCAGTATGACTGTGTTTGCTATTGGAGACAGAAACACAATCGCTACGCAAGTAAACGCTGGGCGATATTATGCCTAGAAGCCATTGGGCCCCATTCACCAACTTACATACGAACGTTCTTACAAAGAAATGGCTTCTTGGACCCTTTAAGACGTTTTTTTAAGAAGATTTGGCATACACAAATTTTTTATTAGCTGTGATTTGTTAAGAAATAATCTACGCACACTGTAGAGCACTCTTAGGGTGGCCTTTTAGTTCTTAAGTGTGACAATGTATTCTTTAACTTTGATAAACTTTTGAAAAATCTTCCAAGACATAAAATATTTTCAGGTGGGGGTCTGCAGAATGCATGTCAATTTGGGGGTCCTTGACATGAAAATGTTTAGAACCACTGCTTTAGACTAGTTTTCAACAGGTCTGAAAATTGCATCCCAACCCAAAATGATCCGATTTGAGTTGAAGCCCAAGCCCCATACTCACCCCCTACCCCCCCCCCCCCTCCCCTTTATCACCCCCCCCCCCCCATAACCTAACTTCCTACACTCTCACTCCATATCCCAACCGCCGCCACACGCCCATTTTCCTGTCCCCTTCCTACCTGAAAGCCCCCCTTGCACCACCATATCCCAACCACCACACCCCATTACACTGAAGACCATTATGGTTCAATAATCCAGCCCCTCTGACTGCGGAGTCCATGTATGGTATTGTGACGCCCCACAAGCCCTGAAAACTAAGCTCCAAACAGCCCAAAACAAACTAATTAGGGTCCTCCTTAACCTTCCCTATCAGACTCACCTCACCACTACTCACCAGTTAAGAGTGGGGTGGCTCAGAGTAGATGACAGAGTACAGCAACTTGCAATGGGCCTGGTGTAGATGCACTACACCACTAAGATACCCATGTACCTGGCAAAATACTTCATGTTAAGGACCTCTACAATTACAACACCAGAGGCAACGCTACAGATCACGTTCAACCCAAAGTCAACTCAAACAAAGGGTCAAACTAGTTCTTCTGCTATACAACCAAAATGTAGAACGCCCTACCGAAGGCCTTAAAGGTGTGTGGTTCCCTAGCATCCTTTAAAATTGCCCTGAAAAACTACTTACAGGCGGCAGCCATTCGCAACTGGCAATAACAAACCTTTTGCACGTTATATTATATTTGTATTCACTTTTTTTAATTTTACTATATCTACTGCATAATATTGTATTCTATCCGTCTGTCTTTCAATGTTATTTGAGATACTTCAATGGTTTCCTGTGTAAATAAGCCAACTGCTTTCCTAGGATCTCCTTTTAGTTGACCTTGTACCAGTGAACTGTACCGTCATGAATCTGTACCTTTTTCTATGCAAACTTCTAATAAAGTCAATCAATCAATCAAACAAACATATTAAGTAGCTGCTAACTTAAAGCCCCACCAGCTTTCAGTAATACCATTTTATATTTCCAAACATGAAATATGATAACATTCTAATTTCAGCAAATTTTTAATTAGGGTTACTTGGCACACCCCTTCAAGTTAGGAGGATTGGAATTCATCAGGATAAGAACATAGTTAAGAACAATTTGGCCTTCCTAAGAACATGAATCTGACTCGACTTCTCTTAGGAATTCACTAAGGAAGAATTTTAGAGGAAAAGTTAAGAACTTATTGGTGAATCAGGGCCATTGTTCTTGTCCTCCTGCACGCCAGCCACCAAACGTAGAAAGAAAAGCGGACCACAATCCAGCTCTTGCCGCCTGTGAGCGTATGCTCAAACAAGCACACTCGCGGGAATTTCACCGGACCGCGCCCGCTTGCCTCGCCACCCCTAAACTTCTCTGCACGGCCAAAATAACCGCCCGCCTCTCTTTGAAAATTAATGACTATGACGCGGCAACCACGCTCCGTCTGAAAGGCTCTTTAGAGTGTAGGGTTAGGGTTAACCCTGTCAGACAATAAATTATTGTTGGGTTAAAGCTATTTGAATGACAAAATGTCATTATATAATTGTTTTATTATTTCAAGTATGCAGTGCAATTAATACATACAATCATACAGGAAGAAGAAAAATGTATAGGCCTATGCGTATACATAAACTGTATTGACCCATCATGATACAACAATTTGCAAATTGTTGTTGAAATCATCACTTAGTTTTGATTGATAGAATACTTTATAACTGTATTAACAGTTTGCAAAGACATGTAACAGGGAAGTACAGTACAATACATGGTCAGCTAAAAAAAGCATATCAAGAATTCCATTGGGGGTCCTATAGTTGAATTATATTCTACAGTGTTTTGTGTCTTTATAAAGTTGCTATTTGTAAACTCAAAGAACCCTCTTCATACCTGGGGGTAAAACATATGGATAATATTTGTTTGATTGAAGAGGCTAAAGGTTTCACCACTACAGGTTTGCTTTATCATTACATAATGTTGTCAGAATATAAAATGCTAACCTGCTGACACTGGTGAATGCTAACGTATATAGGAGACCACAAACAAACAAACCCAAAATGAGGAGTGTCCCTTTAGAGAGGCCCATTAGAGACACATTAGCACAAGAGGCTGTTGCTATACATATTAAAAGGGGCCCCAACACATACATGTGATAATTACAGATTCAGTATGCTAAACTTTATCACACCTGAGACCCAGATTCAGTGTGCTAAACTTGATCACACCTGAGATGCTTTGTAATGTTTCTGAATGGTTCAGGGGCTGGGACTGAAAATGACTGAATGATGAAAGTCTTTAAAGAGGTGGTGCCATAGTTGTGTACTTTTCCTGTTTTGTTTGTGTCTATGAAGTTAACATTAATCTAATAGACCACCAGGTGGGGTAATAATGTGCTAATTTGCCATCTGTAATTTGTGGTTTCTTCCTGAAAGCTGATAGCCTCTGAGTCAAAAAGTCTGATCGAAAAACACTGATTTAATGACATCATAAAATCATCCCCTTTTACCATAGACTATATATACCCTGATCATCATGTTTTAGGGTGGACAAAAATCATGGTACCCCATCTTTAAGATAAAACTTGTTCTGTTCAACAGATGAAGTATTTTGACATTTTCTTTGCTGTATATGTGTGTGCAGTAACATTTGTCTGAAGGGAAGTTCAGTGAATAAATTAAGTTTCAATATGTAGGCTACTGATGGGAGTCAGTCAGTACACATACTTTGTATGTGGTCTTTATGGGGAGTGACTTTGACGTTGACACAGTGTAGACAAATTTCCATGTTTGGTTGGAGTTATTTGCTGTAGGCTACATTATAATAACATGCAACATGCGACCCTTTAGGGCAAGGTCGCAACAATTCTTGGCCATCTTGCCAGTGATGTATATCGGACCAGTTACCATATGTTTTTCTTTTATACATGCACCAAATACTGTTAATCCTTGGTGTGTCCCAAACATAACAAATCAACTCTGTCAGGCCTTCTAAATCCCAAAAAGAATATTTTCAAAATGTGTAATTCTATTAGTATTAATAGTACTGACAAAATGAATAGGTTTTGTCACAATTCTCAAAAATAGGTGCTATTAGGCTATAGGCAACACAGATTGTTAATTATTACAGCAAACAAATGTCAAATTGTGAAGTTGTGTCAAAATGTGTATGTTGTACTGTATGGGGAGTTCAGATGTGCAGGGACTTGAAGGGTTCAACTATTGGCCAGTTTCTGTCCATTGTTGCCCCACCCACCCATTCTCTGATTGGGCCATCAGACTCTCTGTGAGTATTTAGCAGGACTCTTTATATGTTTGGTGACACTTTAGTCTCTGCAAGTTGATAAGGACTGGACTTGCTTCTCTTGGTTGGTGTATTTGTCACAGAAACTCAGAGAG
The DNA here is from genome assembly GCF_963921795.1 of Nannobrachium achirus. Taxonomy (NCBI): domain Eukaryota; kingdom Metazoa; phylum Chordata; class Actinopteri; order Myctophiformes; family Myctophidae; genus Nannobrachium; species Nannobrachium achirus. The sequence goes on from NC_137810.1 coordinate 87,382,365, forward strand.
CTACCTTTGAGAAATGGCTTTACTACAAACACTGAAGTCCTTGGTCAATGAGATACTATCTGCAGCTGCTGAAGAGATATTTGGGGCCGTTGGACAAATTGTAACAGAGTATGAGGACGAAGCGTTAAGCTTGAAGCAAGACATTGACCGCAAAAGCAGACTACTGGACATGGTTTTAAAACCATACATAAAATTATACAGAACAGGTTGGTACAATAACTACTCAATAACCCCTTTTTCATGTAAGAAAATGTGTTTTAGAGTCAATAATATGTGTGGTTTAACTGTGTTCAATTTGTGAGACCATTGTGGTTTTAATATCCATGATGGAGTTTTGTCTGGATTAGTTCTAATTCATTTATATTAATTATTTCCTGGTGGTCTGGGCTCAACAACCTTTGAATAGTTTTGTTTACTGTCAAACAGCCTCTCAGAGCCTCTGATGGTGCTGGGTTATGTGTCCTATTTTGAAAGCACGTCAGACCAGCTGTGGGAATGGGGTATATATATTGTGGAAATGTTAAAATACATTGTTACTCCAATTTTGTGAGACACACAAGACTCATACAGGGGGATGCCTTTACTTTACTTAGTTAGTGAAAGGCCAATTTCTTGCACTGTATGTGGTAAAGGCTGTTTTCACAAGGCTTAACCAAAACACACATGAGTACAGTATGTAATAAATGCTTTAATCAAATGGGTGAAAACACACATGAAGACAGGGGAAAGCATTTGGTTTAAGTTTAATAGTTCACACGGACACATTCAGTCTAAGCCAGACAATGTTATGTTCAACTAACTTCAGCTACAGTACACTATCAGACAATCAATTATTGTTGGGTTAAAGCCATTTGAATTTGAAAGGCCACTAAAGCAGGGAGTGTGTCGCTGTTACTACATATCATCTTTTCGACACCCGACTCTAACCCCCACCCTAACCTCCGTGGAGTGAGTCGCTAACCCTCCGGTCGAAATGATGGTTGTTCGAAAGAGCACGATTTCCCCCTAAAGCAGAGGAATGATATGATCTGATTCATGACTGAATAAAAATAAACACGACTAGTTTCTTGTGATGGTTTTGCATGCTCCAGAACAGCAGAATAGTGTCTGTCCACATTTGTCAGAATTTTGTGTTTTTTTCTGTTTCCTGATCCTGCCTGCCATCTCCTTTGAAAACAATGCTATACTTCATCACAAAGCATGCAATATTTTCTGTACAGACATTTATTGTGGCATGCACGCTGTGCACGCCATGCATGATGGACACACTGCAACCATTTTTCTTTATGAAAGCAATCCATGGGTTCAAGTTTGTTTAACCCTTAAGTTCTGTTCAGATTCACTACACCTTCGTTCTGTTCGGGTCATTTTGACCCGGGGGATATTTGGTTTAAAAAAAACAACACTAATATAAATTTTAACTTAACAAATCATCATGATACATTGACTTTGACTCAATACCAAACAATTCATATGATATATATGGTAAATGTTTGCATTTCTGCTTTGCTATATCACATTAAACACTGAAAGAGCTAGGCGTTTTTACTGATTTAGCTGAAATTCATGTAAAAAAAATACTTTATTTAATACAGGGCAATATTGCTCATGCTTATAGGAAACAATGAAAATCAGACAATGTTTCTTCGGAAGGGGGGTGTTAGAAGTGGGGGTGACTGTGTGTCTGTGTTTTGGCATAATACTGTGTATTTCTGTGCTTCCCGGGTCAAAATGACCCGAACAGCACTTAAGGTTCAAAAAATATGACGAGGGTGTAGCATGGGTGTACTGCAAAAATATTTTTTTTACATGTTCATCTCAGAAGAATCTTTAAGGCCAGTGAGTTTCAGGTGGAAAAAATTTAAACTTCTACCTTTTTTTTCCAAATGAAAATGTAAAACGGGTCAGAATGACCCGAACAGAACTTAAGGGTTAACTATTACACCAACGTCCTTATTATTCAAGTCCTTATTATTAATTATGTCGTGCTATTCCTTCATTCCAGACCAGTATGTGGAGTCCAGTCTGCAGGTGAAGATCAGATCTCCAGCCAGGACTGTTTCTATTAAACAGGAACCTGAAGAGCACCTTAAACAGGAACATGAAGACCACCCACATCTCAGTAAGTTTCCAGCACTCTTTCTTTGTATTGTATTGGTGAAAGTGGGCCAGTACTGAGGGTACTCACTAACCTGCTGTATGCCAAATGATTCCTCCCCACACACATTTGTGACACTGTTTATCTATACGAATGGATACCTGCTTCCACCACAATTTAAAATGTAAATTTGTAATCTGTTTTCAAGACACAACTCTGAACTGAGGTTCTGCTTTGGAGGCACAACATTCAAATATTACAGAGACTCATGAGTCATTTTATCCTTTTTCTTAGACTTCCTGCACATCTCTGTGTGTAAAGAGGAGGTTTTCCCTGAAGAAGAGTGGAGTTGCAGTCTGGTCCAGGAGGAACCACAACCTCCACAGATGAAGGAGGAACAGGAGGAGCTACTTGAAATACCAGAGGAAGCTGGTCTGTCAACGTTGACTTTACTAGCAGTGAAAAGTGAAGATGATGATGAAAACAGAGACATAGCACCTGTAGCCAGCACCTCAATTGAACACATGAAAACACAAGCTGATATAGAAGACTGTGGAGAATCACAACCAACTAGTGATGACCAGCTCCTATCTTCTGAATTGGACATGGAACACAGCGATGAATGGGAGGAGACCACAGGAGATCAGTCTTCTTCAAACACACTGAAATCACACAAGACACAAAATATGGGAGGACAGCTGTCCCAGGACTTGAAATCACAGAAACAAACTCACTCCAAGAAGGGTCACACAGAGAAGAAATGTTTTAGTACAGAATGTGACAAAATGTTTAATCAAAAGGCACATCTGAAGAGTAACACACTGATCCACACAGGGGAAAAGCACTTTACTTGTACAGTTTGTGGTAAAGGCTGTGTTAGCGCAAGTCATCTTAAAAGACACATGATTATTCATACAGGGGAAAAACCTTTTTCTTGTACAGTATGTGGTAAAGGCTTTAATCATATGGGTAATCTAAAAACACACATGATGATTCATACAGGGGGGAAGCCTTTGTCTTGTACAGTATGTGGTAAAGGCTGTGTTAGCACAGGTAATCTAAAAAAACACATGATTATTCATACAGGGGAAAAGCCTTTTTCTTGTACAGTATGTGGTAAAGGCTTTAATCAAATGGGTAGTCTAAAAACACACATGATGATTCATACAGGGGAAAAGCCCTTTTCTTGTACAGTATGTGGTAAAGGCTTTAATCAAATGGGTAGTCTAAAAACACACACGAGGACTCATACAGGCGAAAAGCCCTTTTCATGTACAGTCTGTGGTAAAGGCTGTCTTCACATGGGTCATCTAAAAACACACATGAGGACTCATACAGGCGAAAGGCCATTTTCTTGTGCAGTTTGTGGTAAAAGCTATGCTCAAACGAGTCATCTAAATACACACATGACGACTCATACAGGGGAAAGCCTTTAGTTTAAGTTAGTTCACACAGACACATAGAGGATCGTCATGACTCAATATAATAAACATTAATAGTTTCTTGGATTGGGTTTTGTTTTGCTTGCTCCAGAAAAGTAGAGCAGTGTTTGGCCACATTTGTCATATTAATTGTGGTAAAGGCTGTGTTAGCGCAAGTAATCTAATAACACACATGAGGACTCATACAAGCCCTTTTCTTGCACAGTATGTGGTAAAGGCTGTCTTCACATGGGTGATCTAAAAGAAACACATGAGGACTCATGCAGGTGAAAAGCCTTTTACTTGTACAGTATGTGATAAAAGCTTCAATCAAATGGGTAGGCTACTCTAAAAAAAACACTGCCTTTAGTTTAAGTTAGTTCACACAGACACATAAATGATCATTCAGTCTAAGCCAGGATCACAATGAAAAGGACACTAAAGCAGAGGAATCATATAATCTCAACATGACATAAAATAAACATTGATAGTTTATTTTTGATGGATTTAGCCTTGCTCCACAACAACAGAACAGTGTTTGCCCATATTTGTTTAACAACTCATATTCATTAAGGTTAATGCAATAATTATTTCATTGTGGCTTGTTTCCATTTCCATTGGGGGTCCTATAATTGGATTACTTGTTAACATCCAACAGTGTTTTGTGTCTCAAGGAACCCTCTTTATACCTGGGGGAAACATATTGATAATGTGTGTTTGAATTAATAAAGGTTTCACCACTACATGTCCTCTGTGTGTGCTTTATCATTACATAATGTTATCAGAACATGTACCATAACTACTGTGAACAATACAAGAATAATCACTGCCTCATTTTATGTACACAGGATCAGGCAGATTTTTTCAGACCGAATGCGAGACATGAGCACTGCGCGTATGTCTGACTGCTTTGACTCTCGGATGCGAGCTGATGTGAGCTTGTAGATCGGCCACTTTTGGCGTGCAACACGGTGTGATGACAAAGGGTTTGCCAGCGAACGGCCAAGCGGGTGAATGGATCTGTTACCAATTTACCCAGTCCAATTTGTTTAGAGGCCACTGTGTCAAGACATGGTTACTGGTTTTCACAAAACACTGGATACTTGTGTAGAAGCGGAGCTTTTCGAAGGAGAGCTTTGGCTTTTCTCCCTTCGCCATCCCCTTCATTCGCCATCCCCGTCATTTGTCATCAATCTGTGGATACAAACAGTGATTAATTACATTAAATGTAAAGTCAAGTACCTGTTGCAAGTACTTAGTGCAGTAGCATCCAAACTGCTGACAAATGATATACAGTAACTCCAAGTTCAAACCACCACTACCATTTCAACTGTTTGACCTGGTGTTACCTATGCAATGTGAAGTCTACTAATTCCCATGATATTAATGTTTCATGAAAAGCTATAAAATAACCTACTTCTCCATGACATTGTCATTGTCCTTTAGGTTTGTTCCTCCGATCATTGCCAAGGCATTAACCTGAAATTAAGGGGTTGACCGAGGGGAGAAAAAAAAGGGGTTCAGAATATCACCATGACTGTTTGAAATGTACCCCCCCCCCCCCTGGACCTAATGCAGGGGTGAGCAACCTTTTCTCACAAATTTCCTTCATTTAGCCTTTGCCACATGGTGAAATGAACAAACTTAAGTTAGAAAACTCACAAAGCAAACAAGCCTAAGCCCCACAGCGCCCCGACAAGGGGACTGCCATTTGTTTACCTTGGAAGAGTAGGCTTCACTTCATTGATTGAATACTTGGACAAATGTAAACAGCACCTTGGTACAGCAAGACATTTATGCTAAAAAGATAACAATAAACAACCTGGGGACTTGTTTACATTGTGATCCTGTGTATTCAATTTGTCAGGTAAATAGAGCAATTATTACACATCAATACATAGTTAACAGCTATAATTATAGTTTTCTTGCCCAGTCATGTCAAACTGAATACCACTTTTAAGTTGGTATTCACCCGTGTTGCTTGATGCATTGAATGATTGCACTCTCCCACAGTAATAAGAAAACAAAAACACATATTGGACAATTTTTATACTTTAATCCCTGACACAGGGAAGCCCACAACGAAAGGGAATGCCCACAGAACGGTATTGCAGGCCATTTTGGCACATTTTGGGGGTGCTACCCACATGTTAAGCTGTGCTGCTCATACCATGAATGCCCAATGCACAATAATAGAATTATTATAGGGGAGAGATTAATGGACCGAGGTCGAGTTTCCTTATATATCTACATTTCACAAACATTGAATTTAGAGGTTCCTAGATAGTAGGTGTAGTAAGTGTGCCAATATTGCTGGCTATGCTACAGTTCTGAAACTGTTGTGCTACAGTTGTGAAACCTACCAGTTTCTGTTTTTCTTCTGTGGAGCTGAGGGAATCATTAAGATGGGCGAGCTCCTCCACTGTCTTCACCCTGGCAGGAAGAGATGTGTCTCCAACTGGCACTTTTCCGCTTTCAGGGATTTGCGGATGGCCACGAGCAATTCCATGACTCTCCTCTGGAATTCTATTGCATTGAAACAAATGATCATCACAATTAGAAAAAGCACAAGCACTTTTTCTGTCAGAGAAACTATGACTGTGTGGAACAGAACACCAACTCCCACTGACTAATGCCCCAGGTCGCCTCCTAAAGGCACAACAGCAAAGGCGGCAGCTTTGGACTGAGCTGAGACTCCACTTTGTAACTGGCTTTTTTCCTAATTATCTGACTTAACCGATATTGTTTATGTCCTTTGTCCAAGTCATTATTATACTTCTGCTTATGTGGACATAAATAAACATTTCAACTGTTTGTGTGTGTTACCGAAGGCCTTAAAGGTGTGTGGTTCCCTAGCATCCTTTAAAATCGCCCTGAAAAACTACTTACAGGCGGCAGCCATTCGCAACTGGCAATAACAAACCTTTTGCACGTTTTATTATATTTGTATTTACTTTTTTTAATTTTACTATATCTACTGCTGCATAGTACTGTTTTCTATCCGTCTGTCTTTCAATGTTATTTGAGATACTTCAATGGTTTCCTGTGTAAATAAGCCAACTGCTTTCCTAGGATCTCCTTTTAGTTGACCTTGTACCAGTGAACTGTACCGTCATGAATCTGTACCCTTTTCTATGCAAACTTCTAATAAAGTCAATCAAACATATTAAGTAGCTGCTAACTTAAAGCCCCACCAGCTTTCAGTAATACAATTTTATATTTCCAAACATGAAATATGATAACATTCTAATTTCAGCAAATTTTTAATTAGGGTTACTTGGCACACCCCTTCAAGTTAGGAGGATTGGAATTCATCAGGATAAGAACATAGTTAAGAACAATTTTGCCTTCCTAAGAACATGAATCTGACTCGACTTCTCTTAGGAATTCACTAAGGAAGAATTTTAGAGGAAAAGTTAAGAACTTATTGGTGAATCAGGGCCATTGTTCTTGTCCTCCTGCGCGCCAGCCACCAAACGTAGAAAGAAAAGCTGACCACAATCCAGCTCTTGCCGCCTGCGAGCGTATGCTCAAACAAGCACACTCGCGGGAATTTCACCGGACCGCGCCCGCTTGCCTCGCCACCCCTAAACTTCTCTGCACGGCCAAAATAACCGCCCGCCTCTCTTTGAAAATTAATGACTATGACGCGGCAACCACGCTCCGTCTGAAAGGCTCTTTAGAGTGTAGGGTTAGGGTTAACCCTGTCAGACAATAAATTATTGTTGGGTTAAAGCTATTTGAATGACAAAATGTCATTATATAATTGTTTTATTATTTCAAGTATGCAGTGCAATTAATACATACAATCATACAGGAAGAAGAAAAATGTATAGGCCTATGCATATACATAAACTGTATACGCATAGGCCTATGCGTTGCATGACACAACAATTTGCAAATTGTTGTTTGGGTTGTTAGATTATCAGAGTAGATGCCAGAGTCAGTTAAAATCATCACTTATTTTTGATTGATAGAATACTTTATAACTTTATTAACAGTTTGCAAAGACAGGTAACAGGGAAGTGCAGTACAATACATGGTCAGCTAAAAAAAGCATAACAAGAATTCCATTGGGGGTCCTATAGTTGAATTATATTCTACAGTGTTTTGTGTCTTTATAAAGTTGCTATTTGTAAACTCAAATAACCCTCTTCATACCTGGGGGTAAAACATATGGATAATGTTTGTTTGATTGAAGATGCTAAAGGTTTCACCACTACAGGTTTGCTTTATCATTACATAATGTTGTCAGAATATGAAATGCTAACCTACTGACACTGGTGAATGCTAACGTATATAGGAGACCACAAACAAACAAACCCAAAATGAGGAGTGTCGCTTTAGAGAGGCCCATTAGAGACACATTAGCACAAGAGGCTGTTGCTATACATATTAAAATGGGGCCCCAACACATAGATGTGATAATTACAGATTCAGTATGCTAAACTTTATCACACCTGAGAGACCCAGATTCAGTGTGCTAAACTTGATCACAACTGAGATGCTTTGTAATGTTTCTGAATGGTTCAGGGGCTGGGACTGAACATGACTGAATGATGAAAGTCTTTAAAGAGGTGGTGCCATAGTTGTGTACCTTTCCTGTTTTGTTTGTGTCTATGAAGTTAACATTAATCTAATAGACCACCAGGTGGGGTAATAATGTGCGAATTTGCCATCTCTGTGTATTTGTGGTTTCTTCCTGGAAGCTGAACGCCTCTGAGTCAAAAGGTCTGGTCGAAAAACAGTGATTTAATTACATAATAAAATCACCCCCTTTTACCATATACCCTGATCATCATGTTTTAGGGTGGACAAAAATCATGGTACCCCATCTTTAAGATAAAACTTGTTTTGTTCAACAGATGAAGTGTTTTGACATTTTCTTTGCTGTATATGTGTGTGCAGGAACATTTGTCTGAAGGGAAGTTCAGTGAATAAATTAAGTTTCAATATGTAGGCTACTGATGGGAGTCAGTCAGTACACATACTTTGTATGTGGTCTTTATGGGGAGAGACTTTGACGTTTACACAGTGTAGACAAAATGTCCATGTTTGGTTGGAGTTGTTTGTTCTAGGCTACAGTATAAACTAATAAGACACCTCAGTGCGACATGCAACCCTTTCAGATGTGCAGGGACTTGAAGGGTTCAACTATTGGCCAGTTTCTGTCCATTGTTGCCCCACCCACCCATTCTCTGATTGGGCCATCAGACTCTCTGTGAGTATTTAGCAGGGCTCTGTTTATGTTGGGTGACACTTTAGTCACTGCAAGTTGTTAAGGGCTGAACGTGCTTCTCTTGGTTGGTGTATTTGTCACAGAAACTCAGAGAGCTACCTTTGAGAAATGGCTTTACTACAAACACTGAAGTCCTTGGTCAATGAGATACTATCTGCAGCTGCTGAGGAGATATTTGGGGCCGTTGGACAAATGGTAACAGAGTATGAGGACGAAGCGTTAAGCTTGAAGCAAGAAATCGACCGCAAAAACAGACAACTGGACATGGTTTTAAATCCCTACATAAAATTATACAGAACAGGTTGGTACAATAGTCAATAATACGTTGCTTAACTGTTCAATTTGTGAGACCATTGTGGTTTTAATATCCATGATGGAGTTTTGTTGGGATTAGTTCTAACAACCTTTTAATAGTTTTCTGTTTACAAAGTCAAACAGCCTCTCAGAGCTTCGGACGGTGCTGTGTTATGTGTCGCTAACCCTCCGGTCGAAATGATGGTTGTTCGAAAGAGCGCGACTTCCCCCTAAAACAGAGGAATGATATAATCTGATTCATGATTGAATAAAATAAACATGACGAGTTTCTTGTGATGGCTTTGCATGCTCCAGAACAGCAGAATAGTGTCTGTCTACATTTGTCAGAATTTAGCAAGTCATATTAGTCAGATTTTCCATTGGCTCCCATGTAAAATGTGAGAAACACTATTTTTTCTGTTTCCTGATTCTGCCTGCCATCTCCTTTGAAAACAATGCTATACTTCATCACAAAGCATGCAATATTTTCTGTACAGACATTTATTGTGGCTTGCATGCTGTGCACGCCATACATGATAGACACACTTGCAACCATTGTTCTTAAGTTTGTTTAACTATTACACCAACATACTTATTATACTTATTATTCAAGTCATTATTATTCAAGTCCTTGTTATTAAATATTTCATGCTATTCCTTCATTCCAGATCAGTGTGTGGAGTCCAGTCTGCAGAAGAAGATCAGTTCTCCAGCCAGGACTGTTTCTATTAAACAGGAACGTGAAGACCACCTTAAACAGGAACATGAAGACCACCTGGATCTCAGTAAGTTTCCAGCACTCTGTCTTTGTATTGTATTGGTGAAAGTGGGCCGGTACTGAGGGTGCACACATTTGTGACACTGGTTATCTATATGAATCGATGCCGATTTCCACCGCAAATTGAGAATATTAATCTGTTGATACTTTTTCCAGAAACAACTCTGGAGGCACAACATTCAAATGTTATGGAGTCTGATGAGTCATTATATATTTTTTTTCTTAGACTTCCTGCACGTCCCTGTGTGTAAAGAGGAGGTTTCCCCTGAAGAAGAGTGGAGTTGCAGTCGGGTCCAGGAGGAACCACAACCTCCACAGATGAAGGAGGAACAGGAGGAGCTACTTGAAATACCAGAGGAAGCTGGTTTGTCAACGTTGACTTTACTAGCAGTGAAAAGTGAAGATGATGATGAAAACAGAGACATAGCACCTGTAGCCAGCACCTCAACTGAACACATGAAAACACAAGCTGATTTAGAAGACTGTGGAGAATCACAACCAACTAGTGAGGACCAGCTCCTATCTTCTGAATTGGAAACTGAAGACAGTGATGAGTGGGAGGAGACCAGGGGAGATCAGTCTGCTTTAAATACATTGAAATCACACAATGTGGGAGGACGGCTGTCCCAGGACCTGAAATCACAGAAACAAACTCACTCCAAGAAGGGTCAGACAGGGAAGAAAGGCTTAACTACAGAATGTGGCAACATTTTTAATAAAAAGGAACATCGGAAGAGTCACACACTTATACACACAGTGGAAAGGCACGTTGCTTGTACAGTTTGTGGTAAAGGCTGTGTTAGCGCAAGTCATCTAAAAATGCACATGATGATTCATACAGGTGAAAAGCCCTTTTCTTGTACAGTATGTGGTAAAGGCTGTCTTCACAAGGGTCATCTAAAAACACACATGATGACTCATACAGGCGAAAAGCCATTTTCTTGTGCAGTTTGTGGTAAAGGCTTTACTCAAACGTGTAATCTAAAAACACACATGAAGACTCATACAGGCGAAAAGCCCTTTTATTGTACAGTATGTTTTAAAGGCTGTGTTACCGCAGGTAATCTCAAAACACACATGCGAACGCATACAGGAGAAAAGCCCTTTTCTTGTACAGTATGTGGTAACAGCTTTGCACGAATGTGCAGTCTAAAAACACACATGGTGACTCATACAGGCGAAAAGCCCTTTTCGTGTACACTATGTAGTAAAGGTTGTCTTACCACAAGAGATCTAAAAAGACACATGATGACTCATACAGGGTGAAAATCCCTTTTTCGTACAGTATGTGATAAAGGCTTTAATGGAACTGGTAGTCCTAAAAGACATATGAAGACTCATACAGGGGAAAGCCTTTAGTTTAAGTTCACACATCATTCAAATGATCATTCAGTCTCAGACAGAATGACAATGAAAAGGACACTAAAGCAGAGGAATCATTTAATCTGACAATATCAACATGACTGAATAAAATAAACGTTGATAGTTTGGGATTGACAAAAACCCTTCTCCAGAACAGTAGAAAAGTGTCTGTTCACATTTGTCAGAATTTAACAATAATTTTAACAACATATTCATTAATTTTAATGCAATAATTATTGTATTGTTATTATGTGTGTCGTTTGCATCGTTAAATTAGTAGAGTATATTTGGTAGATGCTAGAGTCAGTTGAAATCATCACTTAGTTTTGATGGATTTAATATGTTAAACAGTTTGCAAATACATGTACAGGATAGTATGGTACAATAAAAGGTCTGCTAAAATTATTGTTTTCAATGAATCCTATGGCTTGTTTCCATTCCCATTGGGGTTTCTGTAGTTGGATTACTTGCTAACATTCTACAGTGTTTTGTGTCTGCAGTATAAAGTTGCTTTGTAAACTCAAAGAACCCTCTTTATACATGGGGGGATATTGATAATGTTTGTTTGATTTAATAAAGGTTACACTACATGTCCTCTGTGTGTGCTTTATCATTACATAATGTTATCAGAATATATAAATGAGTTCTCACAGACACATAAATGATCATTCGGTCTAAGCCAGGATGACAATGAAAAAGACACTAAAGCAGAGGAATCGTATATTCTGACAATATCAACATGAATATAAATAAACATGAATAGTTTATTTTGATGGATTTTGTTTTGCTTGCTCCAAAACATTAAAACAAGTCATTCCACATTTGTCAGAATTTAACAAGTCATATTCATGTAATAATGGTGTAGCTGTTCACTGTGTTGACATGTCTGTCGTTGGGATTGTTAAATTATCAGAGCATTTGGTAGATGACAGAGTCAGTTGAAATCACACCTTTTTGATTGATTGAATACTTCTTTAACAATTTGCAAGTTCTGCAAAATAAAATAAAACGTTTTTCAAGAAAGCAGATGATTTGTTTCCATTTCCATTGGGGTCCCTATAGTTCGATTGCTTGTTAACATTCTACATACATTGTTTAGTGTCTTTATATATATTTAAAGATATACAATTTGTAAACTCAAAGAACCCTCTTCATACGTGGGGGAAAATAAATAATACAATACAATCAATGCTTCATTTTACAGCCTGCACATCTTGTGCTTTAATTATTATTAGCCTACATGATGGAAGTAAGCATTTATTTTACAGTCTGCATACCTAGTGTTTGTGGTTGCTTACAGGGTATAAACAGTAACACCTCCTCACAGCTCTCCTCCAGTATAAACAACACCTCCCTTTTGTCTTGGAGTGGAGAAACACCTCCTCCCAGCTCTCCTCCAGTTAACTGCAGTCAGGTGTCATTTCAATGTGAAAGCCTCATAACACCTTGATGATGATGATGGGCCATCATCAGAGAAACATATACATAGACACATGTTCCAAGGTCTTCATCTACATGCTGAGTGTTTTATCTTCGCAAGAGAAAACAAGTCCAGAGATGTTAATAGTAAATTATTGTCAATAAAGTTTTTTCACAAGTTAATCTAAAACACTTAAAACATACAGAAAAAAATAACATTGTGAGGGACACAGTTTGGCATAAAGTGTGGTGGCCCACGGCCAGAGCCTTCAAGTTCCCAAGTCAAAAACAGTCATGCTCCTGCAAATCTGCAGCAGGGACGTGCAGAGAATGTTAGAGAGGCAGGAGATGACATTTATAAAAGGCCCTTTTGGTGAAAATATTGAAAATAACAGACCTCCAAGCTCACAACGCGACGTGTTGTGAGCTTGGAGGTCTGCTATTTTCAGTGCTTGATACCACACCAAACTAAGCTCAATCAATTTATTTCACCATAGGAGGGCAGAGGTCTGGAGAGGGCACCGGCCGAAATGTAACATTATGATACAGTAAGTCACGTGGTGGTTCTTCAAACAGTCTGAAAAGGAGGCGGGGCAGTATCAGTTAGTAGTGAATGTATACTTCGTCCGTCGTGCGGTGCCGCGCAATGTATACTTCGTCCGTTGTGCGGTGCCTCGCAATGTATACTTCGTCCGTCGTGCGGTGCCGCACACAACGTGATGCCTTGTTGTTAGCGTGTAGCCCGGCTAACGCTGCAGGCTGCGGCTTTGCGAGAGCTATTGTGTGTGTACACACACACACACGCGCGAAAGCACACACACACACACAGGTTACACACACACAGAGTGTATGAGCCACAGACCTCCTCTGCGGAGGAGGAGGAGGAGATCGCTGTTCCCTCGTTCTACGCTTGCTCCGGTGTCCCGGGTGCTCCAGGTTAGGGTAAGAGACAGCAGGGTATGGCCGACAAAACCGTCTCATAGAGGGGGAGAAGCGTGTTGACCCTCGTACACCTTTTTTGACACCTTTTTTGAAGAAGACATGTACTTTTTTATCGGTCTAACCATTGATTTTATAGCGAATGCTATATAATTTTTACCCCTAGAACTGATAGTTTTAAAGTTGGTTTAGAAAGTCGGAAACACACCTCGGACAGCTTTTTTTGGGGCAGTTTCAAAAGATAATGATATGGATACTCGACTCTGCGAGTCTCCGCCCCTCCCCCCATATTAGCCCAATCAAATTAATGTATTGCCGTTACTGTACAGAAAGTACTACTTTCAGTACAGTAACTACAATAAATTAATTTGATTGGGTAATTTAAAGGCATATTCAGGTTTAATGAAAATGTGGCTCCTCTCCAGCAGAGGGCGCGGGAGAGGAGTTTTTTGCCGCATCACAAGCACGCGCTTTGCCCAGCAGTTTCCTGTAATGGCGCCCAGATGTAAACAAACTGAAACAAACAAACTAACATCTTTACTCTATACAGCATGGATCGATTAAGCTCTACACATTCCAATCGGTAAGTGAAATAAAAAGTCATCTTTATTTACAAATGCAAACATATTTAGACATGTAACAATTACATTTAACTAACGCTACCGTATCGCTTGGCATGCGGCCGTGTTATAGTCCTCTTACTGGCCTTACAGCTTTGGAAATGTATATTTTTATTACACCATTATAATGTTCTCATTTTGATCACAAGACACAATTACTGAGTATTGGTAGGCCTACTTCTCTAGCTTTAGAATATGTATGATACTGATTTATACGAGACAGGCGCTGGCATTTTATTAGTTCAGTAGTTTATAATCTAAGCATAATGATTAGCAGACTCAAAACTTGTATTTGGACCATCATAACTAACCCGAACACTACGGTCCTTTTGATTTACAGACCTGTTTGATCATTCAGGGCTAGCGCTCTGCCTCTCTGGTAAATAATACTGTCTGGTAAATTATGTCTGGGGCAAAACAATATATATTTTGACACAGTATGTCCACACAAGCCGACGACGACCCTGTATCTGGATTAATAATTTTGGAGCTGCTAAATGATCTATGCTGCGGGTCTAGCGATAAATGAATAACACTGCAGTTGAGGCATTTATTATGACTGCTAATCTAATCATTCTTTACCCTTTTTTTCATACAGGTACCTTGTTTCATCATCGCTGGATCTGGATTGATCTTCGCTCGTGAAGAGCACAACAAGAAAGCATACATAATGCTAACTAAAAGGCTTTTATTTTCTGAGCAGTCGTTACCATCACTAATGACCTGCATGAAAGACTGACATGATCTAAACATGATTAATAAAATGATGCTTTGATATACATAAACTGTAATGTCTCGATTTCATTTTGATCTAGTCAATGGTAAATGTTTTTTTGTATGTGGTAAGTTATTTGAATGTGTTCTGACCTCTGAAAGCTTACAATGATGGTCAGTTGTAAACATTGTGAAAACGCTATATTGTATTGTTTCATACACTAAAGCATTTTGGTATGAAACCCCATTTAAATGCAATATCATATCGTTTAGCTGCATAACATTTCTGGCATTTGTAATAAAAAAAAAAGTTTCAGGTTGACAAAACTTGTTTATTTAGGAAACGGTTTGCAGGTGAAAATGGGAAGTGGAGTGGAGTCTAGCATCTTCCAGACTGTAGAATAGCCTACCCTATTTGTGTGTATAGATTGCCTCATTATATATACATATATATTTTTCAAATGTTCAACGTTTATTGGTGTCATAATTGTAGTGTGATCGGATGTACAGCTGCTCTTCTTCAGACATCAAATTGGGGTCCATGCCTGTATAGAAATAAAGGAGATGATGCTTAGATTAGATTTTCATGCAGAATAGATTTGCAGAATCGGTATATATCTTATGTAGAAACTAGAAAGTCTTGCATGTAGAAGTACATTTGAATTGGTGAGACTAAAATAGACACAAAAGTAAATTTTACAATTTGTCATAAAACAGTACAATACATTGATCTAATGGCCTAGTGCAGTGTTTCTCAAAGCAGATTTCAAGGTCTCCCTTTATATCTGACAGTGTACAAATGGAACCAAATGAACCCTTCAGGGTCCAGAGTTACAGACTTGTATGCATTGACATGCAACCCCCCCCCCCAATTCGCACCTCGCTAAGGCTTTAGTATCACAATGGGATGTTTGAACATAGACTGTAGAAAAATATGGACGAAATGACGCCATTGGTTTCTATGCAGCGCAAACGGTCCTTTTCCACGCCTTGAAATGGGTGTCGCCATCATATAAATAAATAGAATTGTAATGCTACCAGAGATGCTATTGGCTGCCAACGGTCACGTGCAACGCAAGGATAGTTGGGAGAATGTGTTGAGCTCTGCCGAAAATACAGCAGACGAAGAAGAAAACGTGGACCGCCCACAAGCCAACAACGCAACAACAACAACACAGCACGCTCACACAGTCTGACCCGTCTGTCTGACCAGAAAGAAACAACGCAGCTTTTAAAACATTTTCATCCAAATAGAGGTAAAATGTCTATTTATACTCGATTTATACTAATCCTAGTAGTTAATGACATGCACATCCACTATTAACATTACATATAACATAACGTTATGTAACGTTAACTTTGAAACAACAGGGCATGCATCTCTTCACTGTTTCCAAATAATATAATTAATTTTGTCAATGAACATCTTCATGAACCCCTTTTATTATCAGAATGGTCTACTCATTAAAACTAGCTGTAAGCAAGCAACATACAGTAGATGCTGATGCTGTCCACATCTAGTTTTCAATAACGTTTCAATAAGGCCATAAAGTCAGCATTATTTAACTTTTATTGTATTGAAATTGCAGTTTCATTGCAGTTACACGAAACCTATGTTATAATAACTTGTGTACTGTGCTACAATACATAAATCAATAAAAATCATAAATATCTACCACATGAACTACAGGTCTGCAACATCAGTGTCAAGTCTGTCATTCAATGTTATATGAGATACTTTAATGGTTTCCTGTGGAAATAAGCTTAGTCTTTTCATGGATCTCCTTTTAGTAGACCTTGTACCAGTGAACTGTACCGCCATGAAACTGTACCTTTTCCTATGCAAACTTCTAATAAAGTCTTCAATCAATCAATGTTTAATTTTTCTAATACCACAATTTTACAGCTAAACTTTTTTTTCTGGATTTGTTTACAGTTAGTTGTAATGTATTAATCTTTTGACCAGTCTTGGACTATTTAATAAACTCTTGTATTATGATTTATGTATTATTAAGTCAACACCTGTCATATAACATTCTATTGCCATTAGAATGTGTTTAACCAACTTTTGTTTTGGTTCTCAACAGCCATGGTGTCTGTCTGGATCCTTGGAGACAGCTATGTGAGGCGTGGGGAGCAGAGAGCTTTGGAGACCATGGGGAACAACCTCGGTGTGGATGGTGTGAAATACATCCATTGGTTCGGCTGGGGTGGTCTGCGGTGGAGAAGCCTCCTCCCCTTCCTTTACCAGGCCCTACAAGGAAGAGCAGCACCGGATGTCCTCCTGATCCACTGCGGCGGGAATGACCTCGGGGACATCCAGAGTGTCCAACTCGTCGCAGCAATGAAGGAGGACCTGCACCAGCTCCACCTGCAGCATCCCAAGATGCACATCCTCTTCTCTGCCATCACCCAGAGATGCAGGTGGAAGGCTGGTGCCAATCCAGGGAAGATCGACAAGGGTCGCCGGTTTGTGAACAGTGTTATGGCTACATATGTGCATTCTTTAAATGGCAGTTTTGTAGATCACCCTCACATAAAGTTTGACACTCCTGGGCTATTTCGTGACGACAAAGTT
Source organism: Nannobrachium achirus (assembly GCF_963921795.1). Taxonomy (NCBI): domain Eukaryota; kingdom Metazoa; phylum Chordata; class Actinopteri; order Myctophiformes; family Myctophidae; genus Nannobrachium; species Nannobrachium achirus. Next base: position 87,399,827 of record NC_137810.1, read on the forward strand.
CATCTCACCAATAGGGGAAATGATATATTTTTAAAGAGTTTTGCTGAGTCCATTAAAGCCCAACTTCAGCAACAGTAAACTATTCAAGTCTGATAGTTTCCTGCTGTTGAAGTTGAGTTTTAATGGATATATTTGTAGCACTGAACATAGTTCAGTCAGTGTCTGGCCTTATGTGATGTATGTTGTTTTTGATAATTTTTTGTAATTAGATTTTTTTCCCGTGTGGCCATAACACTGTTCACTCTCCCAAGCTGCTCTTTCTTGTCCCTTACGTCAACTCCTAATTCCCTGCATACCACCCCAGTCGTACCACCCCATGGTCTCCAAAGTTCCATCGGACTGCTGAAGGCATGATGACTTCTGCAGTTTGTGTATGTGACCTGATGGTCGCTTAGCTCCTGATTAGGGAGTCTTACCGGTGGACTATGATTGAACTTGACACTCCTGTAAATATGTAAATAATTGTGCAGTGTAAATAAATGATTATGATTCTACCAATAGCATCACTCATTTCGAGGTTTTAGCCAAAGCAAACATGCATGCAAATGTTCATTCAGGTTGACTTTCTATCCCAGCCTTAATTAAATCCAGAAACCTTAAACATGATTATAATGCAATACAGCTTTTCCCTCACTAGCTGCAAATTATACTCCCATACACACACACGGAATAATGGTACCTGGACTTTTAAACATGACAAGCAATATGTTAAGATAACTCTAATCAATTATTTTGAAAGCAAAATGCATTTATTAAAAGTATTGCATTCACGTCTTACAAAAACATATTTTTAAGTCTGGGGCAGTGTAACATAGCTGTCTAAAACCCAAACATTCATGGCTATGTCCACAATCACTACCTCAGTGTACTTTTTCCATGGGACAACACCGGGAAAGCATCTGTGTATCCACTTTACTAATATTTTATACTTTGGGCTATTCCAAAACTGCTGATCTACAGCATCACTTCATGACATGCTATTAACTTTTAGATCCATTTATAAAAAAATCTTTTCAAGCCTAATCGTTGCTGTATGGCAAAAACCTTGTTTTCTTTTTCCGTAAATGAAAGCCAGTCATGTCAGTCATGAAACAGACAAGCTTACAACTTGTCACGATGTAACATGTTCCGAGATTGTGGATTGGTGTATTTACAGTTGAAACTAGGAAACAATTATTTTTGGTGTCTGTGGGTTTAATAACTAACAAAACAATGACAATTATGAATAGCTTGTGACTAATAACTACAAAGAATCAATTGGGCATACAAGGTTTCTACCAGACATCAATGACATACAGAATTGCGTACAGAAAGGGCCTAGGTTCACATACAGATCCACCAGCACCCTAACATGATCTAAGTGACATTGGTGAAAATGTACATTTACAGGCAAATTTAATCCACATGGATTTCATCCTGCAGCCTGTGGTCTAATGTAATTCAAATTAAATTAAAATGGCATGTGGGTGATCAGTGCTGGGTGACAGTTTTATATTAAAAGTATGATTAATGATTTGGACAGAGCCGTTGTCCATGTGAAGAGATGATGTTCCTCCAGCCTCCCTCCATGCAAGCCTTGGTCCGAAGATGAAGAGATGACCGTCCAGTCTCCCTTCTGCCAGGATGAACAGATGTTTGCTTCTTCTTTAAACATTGCTGGTACAACTGAAAGAATGAGACAGAGAGATAAAGGAAGAGAGAGGAGGAAATAAGACAAGATGTTCAGTGAATGTACTTCTTCAATACAATGTATTCAGAATAGAAAAGTATTCACTGTTAACCCATTCAGGCCTAGAATTATTGACTGCTTTAACCAGTGAAAAATAGCAGATCTACAAGCTCACAGCACGGCACCGAGTGCCGCGCTGCGAGCTTGTAGATCTGCTATTTTTGAAAAAGTCGTGAAAATGTGTGCAGATCTTTGAATAGATGTGTTTTCAAAGTGAACATTTGTAACTCAAATTTGCTTCTGGGTGGTCCCTGGAACTAGATATTTTGAGATGGGGGTCCGTGGCCAAATAAATATCATTTTGGGGGTCCTTCACATGAAAAGGTTTGAGCACCACAGACATAGCAGTCTCTCAAGAACAGACTAACTGAGTTCCAGTTAAGTGAAAAGGACCTTTTCTTTGACGATGGCTGGCCAGATTGCTGACATAGAAACATAGGTTTTTTTCCAAAAACCTTAGAAGGATTCAAAAGACACTTACAGAATCGGGTCAAAATTCTAATTTTCACGATTTTTCAAAAATAGCAGATCTACAAGCTCGCAGCGCGGCACTCGGTGCCGCACTGTGAGCTTGTATATCTGCTATTTCTTTTATATTTAAAGCATAAAATATTGCGTCATAATGTGTTCAGGCCTAAATGTTAAAAATGTAGTGTTGAATGTGTGCATGACTTATCTTAAACACCTCCTCTGCACTAGAGGTGTCTTCTCACGTTGGGCGGAGAGAAAGAGGGGAACAGAAAGAGAGAGAAAGGTTCAGTGAATGTAAATTCAATACAATGTATTCAGAACGATATTATTCACGGTTAACATTTAACAGAGTGCTGCATGTAAGAAAGACTTATCTTTTCTGCACTGATGTTTGCTTCTTTAGACATGGCACCAGGCTCTCATGAAACACACCCGGTACAACTGTGAAAGAATGAGACCGAGAGAAAGGAAGAGAGGATGAAATAAAACAAGATGTTCAGTGAATGTACTTCTTCAATACAATGTATTCAGAATAGAAAAGTATTCACTGTTAACATTTAAAAATGTAGTGTTGAATGTGTGCATGACTTATCTTAAACACCTCCTCTGCACTAGAGGTGTCTTCTCATGTGGGGCGGAGAGAAAGAGGGGAACAAGAAACAGAAAGAGAGAGAAAGGTTCAGTGAATGTAAATTCAATACAATGTATTCATAATTGAACAATATTATTCACGGTTAACATTTAACAGAGTGCTGCATGTAAGAAAGACTTATCTTTTCTGCACTGATAGAAGGTTCTCACTTCTCACGCTGAATAGAGAAAGAGAGGGAACCAGAGGTTCAGAGAATGTACAAGACCAAAATACATTGTGTATTCTGAATTTAAACATTTCTTCAGTTAAAACTAGAAAGTGCTGCATGTGTACTTATCTTTTCTGAACTGACAGAAGGTTATCAGGTTGAGTCTCAAGATCAAGAAGCACTAACACCTAATTTGAAAAAATAACAATAATTCAACAGCGTTAAAAACAATCTTGGGAAGATTTCACACAGGAATGGAATTAGCAAATAGAAGAGGTGACTAACCCTGCAAAGACGAGACTCAAGGTGGAGGGATGTAGTGCAGGATCTTCTGCCGGCCCTGCGGTGAATTCCTGAGAGTGAGATGAAGAGGAGAGAGTGAAAAGAGAAGGACTGGACAGACTGGTTAAAAAAAGAAAACAGGCATATTATGTAGTGGTGGCAATTGCTAACTGAGTGTCTGAGAGGCATCGTTTTTTAATCTTCCTGCATTTCGATGAACAAGCAAAAGTAACAGACGTGACAAAACAAAGTGGTAATTGACATGGTCCCAAATGCAAAACAGACAGTACAAACAGAACATGCAACATGTAAATTAGTATTGACACAGTAAATGTACACATCAGACTCATTAATCAACCTAAAAAATTGGAAGAAAACAAAGAACTCAAGTAAAATATAATTGAATATTTAATGCATGAGAGAATTAAACATAAATATATAACAAACAACACACACCACTACAAATGAAGCACACAAAAAAAGAAAGGTCAGCAGAATTTTATTGCAACTATATACACTATATACATTTTTTGGTTCACAGACAGGTGATTTAGATAACATATATATTTTTTGTTTTTCTATGTTTTTTTGTTAACCCGCGGTTTTTGTAACCCATTTTCTTTACACCCAGTTTTTTTTATAAATGAAGCCGCTTGAATCTACCTGCATTTTGATGAACGAGCAAAAGACAACAGGTCATGCGACATGAATATACAAATAAAGTAACAGATGTGACAAAGAGCAAAAGACAACAGGTCATGCGACATGAATATACAAATAAAGTAACAGATGTGACAAAGAGCAAAAGACAACAGGTCATGCGACATGAATATACAAATAAAGTAACAGATGTGACAAAGAGCAAAAGACAACAGGTCATGCGACATGAATATACAAATAAAGTAACAGATGTGACAAAGAGCAAAAGACAACAGGTCAAGTGATATGTATATCCCAAATGCAGAACAGACAATACAAACAGGAGACACAGGAGAACATGTAAACTCCACACAGAACGATGAATGTGCAAAAGACAACAGGTCATGCGACATGTATATACTGCACACAGAACTATATAACATGTGTAACCTTTGACAAATGGAGGTGGCATTACTTCAAATGCTACATATTGTTCAATACAGACTTGTGCCCCTTTGATGCGGACTCCAAGAAATATTGAACAAATACTCAGACATTCAGTGAAGGCTCAGGTTTTTTACAGATCTATCGAAACATTCAACAGCTGAAACATTCAACAGCTGAGAATAAATGTGGACTTCAGATGGGTGGGCATTTAGGGACGTTCATGTTGAAATAAATGACCACTCAGGCCACTTTCATGCTGGCTCTGAGAAATATTTCAACATAGGAAAGCAGGGTTTAATTTGTGTGTTCTGGCCATTAATAAATGAGGGTGCCAATGTGCAAAAGACAGGACAACAGGACATGCGACATTTATATACAAATATAAATTGACATACGTGACAAAAATGTTGCACAAAGACAACACAGCATGCGACATTTATATACAAATAAAAAATAACGACAAACAGAATATTGACAAAGTACAGCACATTGCCCTCATTAATCACCATAAAAATGTACTAATTTGGTGAGCCGCCTGCGTACAAGCTTTCCTTCTTTCATTTGCTCTGTCTTGCTTCTTGCCATATGATTTAGCCTGATTTTGCAAAACAAGGCAGAAGCCATCTTGACCAGAACATGCACATGGTTTGATTCCACACACGTATCAAACATGTGGCCCTTTAATTCCGGGAAAAGATCTTGCCCCAAAAATTCTTCAGCGACTTTGTTGGAAAGTTTTGAAGTTGTTCCCCGTCCTGGTGGAACTCTCCCCCATTACAATTCAGCATCCTCTGAAAGTGCTTTTCAGTGGTCTGGCAAACTGCAACGATGCCGTCTGACGGATTTTGTAGGCCACCTCTGCTCTTTAATGCCACAAAAGAAGGTCTGCGGTTCAAATTGCCATCCTCATCTAAATCCTTTGAGATTGCCTGTGAACAAGGCATACATGCAACCTTCTCCTTAAGCTTTTTCACAACAAAGCCTGCGATGTACTTGATGGCTTCTTCCTTAAATTCTGAGAAGTTGAGAGGGAGGTCAGCAAGCTCGTCTCCTCCAGGCAAAACCACTTCCACAGGCTCCACATCCATTCTGCGTGCAATGTTGACATGTGCTGGTGTTAAATCCAGAATGTGCGTGTTGTCACGAAGAAGACAGTTGCCTGTGCCCGTCTTTACCTGGTGCCTTACAAGGAGTCGCTTGTAGGCTGCACGGAACTGTCTTGCATTAGGGTTGTTGTTGAAACCCCCACGTGCTCTGATAGCAGAGAAGAACAGCTCCAGATGATCCTGACTCAACTTGTATGTCAGAAGGTATCTGCATGGTGCATTTGGTCCCTCCACAAGCTCTTGATAAATGTTGAGCACACTTTTACCACAAGCTATGAAGCCCAAAATGGGAGTTTTCTTCTGAGTGGCATGCATGTACACCCAATTGTTCTTCTTGTCTTTAATCTTGTGCCCACGGAGACATGACTCTGCTTTTTCCAGAATAGCCCTGGCACGATCAATTGTTGATGGCTTGAGAGGTGCTTTAGTTCCTTTTCCCATTATGGTACGGCAATTAAGGACGTCAAAAGCTGCATCAATTGTTTTAATAAACTCTACTGTAGCTGCGCTTCCTCTGAACTGGGGTAATTTGAGGATTTTGTCACAGTACTCTATAGCATGTGCAACACTGTTGCTGAACACCTGGGCTGCAAGGTTGACCTTCATCTTTTGCTGTCGCCACTGGATATGTGCCAATCTCAGTTTGTTTCCTAGCCGCAGACCTTCCTTTTGTTGAAGTATGTTAAGTTGTTTGATGTACTCCCATCTGATCTGCTGCCCATCTTCTGTTTCCATCAATTCTACTGATCCAAATGCATTTCGAATTAATTTTAACATGTGACTTGGATCCAACAGCACATGCACCTTTTTGGGGGGAGTAGAGGGACTTTCACCTTCATGTGGGAGAGCGGGGGGACCATCAGGTTCAGCTTCAATTTCCACTGGAAAATCAAAGTAGGGTGTCATGTTTCTGATGTTAATTTTGGCACCAAGATGTTCCATCATGGAAATGTTTGACGACGGTCCATCACATGTCAGTGACACAACCTGAACACCAATTCTTTTAAGGCGAATAAGGCTCTCACGGACAATGTTGGCCCTCTCTGCTCCAGTCATGCTGCTGATGAGGAAGTATGCAATGGGGATTTTCCATGACTCGTTGATTGATACAACCATCATGACCAGTGCTTGCGTGGCTACTGTGTTTTCCATTTCACCACTACCAATGTCGACATAGCCATGAATTTGATCTCCACCAAACTCGATTTGCTTGTGAATATACATTTCATCCATCATCAGTGAGCAAATGGTTTCCTTTCCCTCTTCCCTATTCTTAGCTACATGACTTTCCAGAGCTGTAAAGGATGCAGTTGTGAATCCAGGATCTGCCTCAACACTACTGTACCACTGGCGAATTGTTTGAGGGTGTGGCAAAGCCTTTAGGAACTCCTTTCTTACAAAATCATATGCCTTTGCTGAGTAAAAGTGCAATGTAGTCGCAAACTGTTTTAGTTCCTCACAAAATGCTGCCGACCTTTTCTTCTGTTGAATTCTTAATAGAATGTGTTTTGGAACATCACTTACAGAATCCAGCAGAGCTGCACATTCGCTTGAGATCATCAGGTTTTTCTGAAGATTCTTTGTCAACGCCTTCATGGACTTGACTTTACATTTCAATCTCCTTGTCTGCCGACTCTTCAACTTAAGCTTGTTCTGGAGAACATTAAGCTTACCCCTAATTTTAACATTTTCACGTTTTAGTTTTCTAGGAGATTTCCAAATAAAGTAGGGGTGTTCATTCGCCACTGGGATTTGGGGTGTTTCAGTCCCCTCAGGGATTTGTTCAGTCCCCTCAGGGATTGGCGGTAACTTTTTAAAATACCCATGATCAAGCTGAATTGTTTGTGGATCGGCTATACACTCTGTTTGACTATCAATTACCTCTTCCTCAACAACATTCATAATAATGTCCTCATGAGACACACTGTCAACAGCCATGATCTCATCGAGGGTCTCATCAGTGTGTTGCATCATAATGCCGGCATAGTTATGATCAACAGATGGTATATAAGGGGTAAGCTTAACACCACCATCTCCATTGTCGCTTACCGGTTCAATATCCAAGCACAGAGGTGCTTGAGGTCCTGGTGCAGGAAGGGTACTGGTAGATGGACTGTTACTTGCCTCCACAGCCATACATACCTCCCGGGTCCGCTTGGGCCTGCCTCGCTTCTTCTGTGGCATCAAATGTGATGGAAGGGTACTGGTAGATGGCATATCACTTACCTCTAGAGGTCCTGGTGCAGGCAGGGTACTGGTAGATGGACTGTTACTTACCTCCACAGCCATACTTACCTCCTGGGTCCGCTTGGGCCTGCCTCGCTTCTTCTGTGGCATCAAATGTGATGGAAAGTTGAAAATGGTAGGAACAGCATCAGCCTTCAGTGTCCTTCCCTAAATAGAAAATACAGAAAGAGTTAGAAAAGAGGTAAGATTGTGATGTGATTTAACCCATTTAGGCAGAGAATTATTGAATGCTTTAACTATTGAAAAATAGCAGATATACAAGCTCACAGCACAGTGAGCTTGTAAATCTGCTATTTTTCAATAAATAAATAAATATAAGTCTTTGAATATATCTATTTAAAAACGAACATTTGTAACTCAAATATTTGCTTCTGGGGGGTCCCTGGAAAAACATGTTTTGCAATTGGAGTCTGTGGCCAAATAACTAATTGTGGGTGTCCTTGACAAGAAAAGGTTTGTGAATGTGAACCACTGATTTAGAGGAAGGATTTAGAAGTCGTGTCAAAGATTGGGTCAAATGTAATAAAGAATTAGCAGATCTACAAGCTCACAGTGCAGCACTCTGCTATTAAACTTGGGCGCATTCCATGTCTGAAGAGTGAAAGATATTTGTTCAGTGTGCGACCCTGCTTTACCAGGCACTGTACATCAGTTGCCTTATAGTGCCTCACAAGTGGGCACACAAACAGAAGTAAACAACTGACCGGCACTATGCCAAGTGGTAATACAGACAAGTAACATTGTTGTATGCTTTGAATTCTTAACTCTTTCTCTGTAATAGGTGCACTTATTGACATTTACAAAACCCAGTAAATGTCTTTAAAAGCACATTAGCCTGAGCATATATTTTGCTATGAGATTCTCTGAGAGGATTGTCAAATATATTTTAATTCCTGAGACACACCCAGAGCAGCATCTGTGATATAGAACACTGGACTGTACTGGAAATTGGATTTCCTGCTCCTTGACAAGCATCTGACAAGCATAATGCTACTGTGTTGGCATTATATATGTAATGTCATATTCTTTGCCATACTATGAGCATTATCAGTAGTTAAAACATACATTTCAATCACGGTCGGAAAGGACTCTATCCAGCAATACTTTTGACAGGATAATGGGTGTTTTATTTCCCAGTTTGGTCTAGAAGCACAGGGACCAATAAAACAGATTTAGGGAGGACAACTTGTACCATTAAAACTGTAAAACTATAGCTAGCGTCAGACTAATCTAAAGCTGGCATACTTAAGATGCTCTTCTAAAATATTATCCAGATTCCAGACCACATGATTTGTTATTAACATGCAAATCAATAGCATCAAACACCCAATCTAACTAGCCATTGTCAAAGAAAAGGGAACGCCCACTCGGTTTGTCCCTCTTCCTTTGACAGACTCGAGAGAATGTCAGTCACCTAACTTGAACTACATTAATGGCCAAAACGACATTATCAACAACAATAACATTACTCTAACACAGTTGAATATCTTGATAGAGCCACACACCCTCAATGTCAGATGGTAATAGTGTTTTACTACTATTCATCACTCTTTGAGTAATTCCAGGACATTGATATACCTTTGTCCTGTGCATGAAGAACTGATCTTCTTCAAAGTGGACATTGCACAGACGTGAGTAAGCTGTAGGCTGCCATTTGTCTCTCCTCATCTTCACCAACCATACCTTCTTCCTCTCTTCTTCCTTAGGGAATCTGATAGACAGACAGACAGACAGACATTTACTGTTGTGCATTATGAAATGACTGTGATGTCAAAGCATAACCCATGTTGTACCTGCAATTAAATGTGTATTCATAAGGGATGATGTTTGGGCCACACCATATTGCCTAGCTAAGTACCGGTATATCATGTTTATGACATCTAGCTTCCTACAAAACAATGTAATTGTTTTTCACATCCATTTCACATGTATTTAGAGAAGTGTGTGAAGCCTCATTCAAACATGTGGATGATTTTATTCAGTGAATAGCAGCAGTTTCTAATAATAAATGTTGGTTTTGTGTTCTGTGTGGATGTAGAACAGTGGTTCTCAAACATTTTCATGTCAAGGACCCCCAAATGAACACTTACATTTGGTCCCTAACTATTATTAAGCTGGGGACCCCTGAGAGTCGCTGGACCACACTTTAAGAAGCACTGTAGTACTCAAACAGAAGTTTGCAAATTGACTGTACGAAACAAATGCACACGACGTTGACTTGTACATCCAGTCATTAACTTAAGAAGTTAAGATTTGTTTATTCGTGAAATGACACTGTATAGTTAGTCATTTACAGTGTCGTCGACGTCGAGTAGTACAATACAAAAGCAAATTAATATCAACAACATCGCTGCACTCCACGGTCCACGGCGATATAACACGGTCGTCATTCATCATTATGATACCAACAATTAAACACACACACACACACACACACACACACACACACACACACACACACACACACTTGAACGTCATTGAAAAAGTCATTATAAAGATGAATGACCAGCTCGTCTTAATAAGGTCTACCCAAACCGACTGACAAGCTAGCGACACGATGTTCACATTATTTTTACAAACTTTTCACGGCAAGCAACTGATTTGGATAGCGTGTATCAGGCTTAATTTGATAAAGAATGTAACATATCATCTTTTACAGTCTGTGGTCCAGATTCCAGAGCGAAACATTACCTCGCTAATGTTCTGAACCAGAGCTACAATGCTCATTGCATTTCATACAGGCTATGATGCAAACAAAAAATAAAATAACCAAAATTAATAAAATATAAACATATTCCAACTCACCGGTGAAGTGAAATCCCATTCCCAGGCTTGGACCTGTTCACACATCCATACGCTACACACGACATGATGCTCGGCTTCAAATGTGAAAAATATGCAACACGGTGCGGTGTGATAAAGACATAAAGTGGAACAAAATCCAAAAAGCAAAGAAAAATCAACAAATGTGTAACTGTATGTCTCACACACGCTCCAAGACAACGCAGCAGCAGCAAAGTTAGTCAGAGGTTGTGGTGGTGTCAACAAACACGCCCACCTGGTGTACATCAGCAGCTGATGAGCTGATGTGGGTAAAGGCTGATCTGGGATCAGCCGCGCCCCTGCAACTTTATCATCTATTTTAAAATAAATGGACCAAATTTCGACAAAACGCATATGATGGTGATTGAAAGGCAATTTTTAACTAGCGATAGGAACCATAAAGTATTCATGAAAATGTTAATTAAGGTTAGAACACGAAAGGGGAAAATGAATGGGATCCAATGGTGAACAATTCTTTTTGCTATCGGCCGAGGGGGAAAACAGCGCAACTAGCGGCCAATCATAGGAAGTTTTACTTCCGTATTGGAGTCATTTTAAATCGGCAGAACTTGCCCCTTGTGTTTGAACAAAGAAACAAGCATTGCACAGTACCTATGCATATCAATAGACCTCCTGTAAGTAGCTAGGTGTTGAGCGACCCCCTCCAAACATCACTATGCACCACTGGGACAACAATTCATCTTTTATATAATGCTCTAATATATAAACCAACAGAATAACGTTCAGATCTTTCTGGAATAGCAAGCGTGGGTCTAACAAATGCGGCGTTGATATCATAGAGGTATAAAATATAGGATGACTTGATAATATGGGCTATGTTGTGAATGTACCTTACGATGCTAAAAGTAGTTCTGTAGATGCGTTTTATGTCAGCCGTATGTTGTGACTCACGTTGTGTTTATTCATGGCTGCAGCCATAGCTAGCTAGGCTGAAGCTATGGGCTGAAGTAACTTACAAGTAAAGTCTATTTGTCCTTTGTGTGGACATTGAAATCATTTACAAGTTATATACAAGACATATGTCTCATTTCATGGCCCCTGTTTATTAGATCAATGTATTGTTTTTAGGGCGGATTCACCCACAATGTGGCCAACTTTAAAACGAAGCTTTTTACAAGAAATATAGCCCCAAACCCTTCAAAGATCCCAATTACAAACCCACCTAACAAACGTTTACTTAGGAAATAGATTGCTGCACTCTGACAATTATAAAATATTTCTTATTTACCTCCTTTCTTTGTTCAGCATCTCTCAGCCTGTTGTCCACATTCAACTTCCTGAAACTCTTCCCTTTGTAAAAAGTTAAACTGTCTAAGACACTAATCGATAAAAAACGAACGCGAAATAAAGTAAACATACAAGCAGAGACTTGAAATAGAAAGAGTAAATTAAAAAATAGCAAGTTAAAGCAGTTAAAACTGCCGCGGAATGTAGCGTAGTGGCTCAAGTGCCATTGTTTACAGAATGGAGAAACTGTGCACCCGCGCTTCACTGAGGGTGGACGCGCAGAGGAACAGACCAGAACGCGCACTGAGGCCATTCTCTATCCTGATTGGTGGAGATCTTTGTGGCGAAGGGAAAATTTCGAGCGAGCTATGCTCGTAACAGGGGACAGGGTGGAAGTCCATATATGGTCAGCGCACCTTATTGCGACGAAAACTAATGGGAAATGTGCAGACTGGATTTTTATTTGAATGAAAAACAAGTCCTGAATATGCCTTTAACATGGGGGTACATGACATCATTAAAAAAATTGGCTAATTTGATAGCCATAATTAGCTGTTTTGGCCGTGTCACGCCCACTTTAAAGGTCCTACACCATGCATTTAAAAATAATTTATATAACTCCTGAATACAGAGCCCCTGTCATTTCTGCCTGGCTTTCAGAGCATTTTCAGCTGCAGTACCACCTTGTCCTGAGTGGGAGGACTGCGCTATTGAGCCAGATTTGGCCCCACACTCCTCCCCACCTCCTGCTCAGCAGGCCTGCCCACCCCTCCCCAACCCTCTCCCAGCTCCTCCTGCCTCCTTCTCAGGCCTGCCCACCCCTCCCCAACCCTCTCCCAGCTCCTCCTGCCTCCTTCTCAGGCCTTGTGACATCACAAATCTGACATTTCACAATCAGGACCGTTCTGAGACATGCTAACATAGATCTGCCCATAAACTGAAAAAGACACAATGGTCAGAGATAGGACTTTGTGAGGATAGAAGTTGCTGGTGGGACACCAAGAAAATACATAAAAATTGGAAAAATGAAAATTCATGGTGTAGGCCCTTTAAGCAATTCTCTTGAATGCAGCCTTCAGGAATGGCATAGAAAGAGGGCATTTGCATTTATTTGATCATAATACAAAATGCATTCATGGTCTGGAGAGGACACTTTTTACAGACGGATAAAAGGGCAGGGGCTCAAGCCCCCTTTGATGTCTATGTGTGCACATGCCTGTCCCCAACATCCTCTGCAGTTCTGGAGGACATCCCCGGCTGTGAGGCACATGTTGTGGAGCACGCTGAGCGGCACAGGCGGTGATGACGGTGGGGACAAAGGTGCAGTGGACCTCCAGAGTCTTGAAGAACAGCGATCTCCAGCATGCCTTCAACCTGCCAAAGCTGTGCTCTATGATAGCACGGCCGGGGAGGAGCTGTGTACTGGGGTATAGTACAGAAATACTCACAGTAGTAGCCCTACTTCCAGCGGCAGCAAACAGTGTCTTCTAATTTGGGAACCGCTTTACAACTCCTGGATTTTCGCTATTCATCAGATCTCCAATGTAGGTGTACTGGGCAAACTCCTGGTTTCCTGCGGTAGCTGTTTGTTGGTGTGTTGGTGTCAGGTTGGACTGCTGTGTGTGTGATCCTGCTGGTTGTGGTGCTTGGTGTGTTGGTGTGTGTGTTGAATGGAATGGGACCGGTGATGGTGTCTGACGTGTTGGTTGGTGTGTTGGTGTGTGTGGTGACTGGAATGGGATCGGTGATGGTGTATGACGTGTTGGTTGGTGTGTTGGTGTGTGTGGTGACTGGAATGGGATCGGTGATGGTGTATGATGTGTTGGTGTTGATGGGATCATCTGCCCATAGGGACCTGTGGTTGTGTATGGTGGTGGTATGGTGTAACGACTGAGGTGGAGGCATGTATGAGGAGTGTGGAGGTGGCTGAAGGACCTGTCGGAGGATTGAGAATCCGTCTGCAAGAGAGTTTGTCAGTCTGTCAATATTCAGTGTCAACAGAAACTCTCTGAAGCCCTCTTCTCCGATGTCTCCATCAAGTCAAGCATTATTTTCTTAACCTGGATCTCTTCTTCAGTTAGGGATCTCAGATGACACTGACAGCCTTCTCTTCATCTTCTTTTGCTTGTGTCCATCCAGTCTAGCCTTTAAAACAAGATATACAAATGACAAATGTTATATAACAGTTAAACTATGGGACCATGGAGATAATATAAAACAAAGTTTCCAAACTGGGTGCCATGATGCCAGTCCAGGGGTGCCTCAGAATAATTAGATAACATTTTGAAATCCACAATATCACTTCAATATGCTTAGTAACATAGACATCATTTGCACTGTACTTGTTGAGTTCTTTTTCCATCTACGGCCTACTCTCTTCGCCAAAAATAGCAGATCGACAAGCTCATGGACACATTGAGACACGGTGTGAGCTTGTAGATGGGCTATTCTTGGTGACCCCTATAATAGGGATGCTGGGGTTCAAGACAAGTGTGAAGTTGTATTTGCAGTCATAAAACAGATATTACATAGCCTACCCTATTATTCCCTAGTACCCTCCTGTCCCACTAGTATTCATCAGCTATTGTGTGTGGGTGTGAGGCTTGTTTACACATTCCCTTAAAGTCTGTTAAAACTCTCTACATGACTAGAGTGAAATCCCTACTTGGGGTGAGGGTTACTACACCTAACTTACTTAACCTGCATGTTGGAACAGGACTGCCTTCTTTGCAAGCCTTAGTGAGAGAAAATCAAGCCAGGTTGCTCACCAAAATACAGCAGCGCAATGGCATGCTTGATGACCCTTGTGGTATGTTCTTCAACCGCTAAAGAAGGAGAACCAAGTCATGTATTCTCAAATACAGTACATTACACCAATTAGCGTCGCCTCAGGTATCTGTAGGTACCTCTGGCCACCCACCGGTCTCTCTGGAGATGGGAGTGTCTAAAAATAGGAGGCCGTCCTTTCAGCTTATCTTCTGCAATACAGTCAAGTGACACTAGATGGCATAGCAGAGCAATTAGTTTAACTATTTTGCTGGGGATTGAAATGAACCACAGAAGAGACTACTGTAGATACTAGAGAGTAATTATACTTTAAATGGTGTAAAAATACATTTTGGCATAGGACTTTTTCATTAAATGTTAATTAAATGTCTCATTTGTATTTGTAAGGGTCCATTTAAAACTGGCTATGGGACTAAAACGGATCATTATAAAGTTAACAGTTCACATGACAATGAGCTTATTACCAGCACTTAATAACAGTTCCACTGTTTCAGAGAGAGCATGTTTCATTATGGAAAAGCTCTGCTGTTCGCTTGTCTGTCTTTGTTTCCTTGTTGGTTTGAAAACATGTGTCTACCCATGTTTTTCTTAGATTAGCCAACTAATTCTACTATTTCTTTGCATTTGATGTAATTGGTGTTGGTGTAATGATGTATTACCTAAGTTCTAAGAATTACTTGAGTTCAATGTTGAGGTATTTGTATTTTACTTTAATATTTACTAATTCAATTTGGTGGTCATTACTTCACAGTGTCTATATATCATTGATTACTGCACCTCTCAGTTCTCAATTATAAATATTTATAATCATGTAGTCCAGGGGCGGGATCATAGGGGGCGCCTGAGGGCTTGAGCATACAGTTATGAGAGCACTGGCCAAACTGCATTCCTGGCACTCAGCCGATATCACACGTCGGCTTTGTCCCTTTCAATGTGAGCAGGGCGTCACCCAGCGTCAAAGCCCGCCTCCACATCCTGGCTGTCTGCAAAGGCTGTATGTCTACTCGTGATGTAGCTCTACTGTAGCCTATACAGTATTCTACCCCCACCTCCAAAATAATAAAAAAAAATCTCAACTGAACTGTGTCATGTTCCCAGCCTACATAGGCCTATACTGTGTATTTACCCTTCAACTATAAAATATATATTGTTTTTAATGAGACATGCTTTGTAATTAGGCTATGCTCCCAAATCCATATTATTATCGTCTGTTCGCATATTTCAATGAGTCCCGCAAAAGGAGGTTTTTAGCGAGGTGAAGTGAAACACCAACAAAACAACATGCGTGCCTTAAGAGGAGGCTGGACGCACTGGAGAAAAAAAGCGAAATAGCCGATCTGCAAGCTCATAATGGACATGATTTATTTCAGTCTAACAGTGGACTGACACTGGACTGTTTATTCTGTCTGTCTGTCTGTCTGTCTGTCTGTCTGTCTGTCTGTCTGTCTGTCTGTCTTGTTTTGTCTATAAACCAATAAATGTTTTATAGCCAATAGGCTATAGACATTTTTAAAAGGCTTTCATATACTCCTGACATTTTTCAAATGAGGTTTGGGCTAATAGATCACTATGTGTTCAGTTTAGGCTATTTTCTGGGTTTTAATTAGGCCTACAACAACACAAATAATAGCTAATAATAATACATTTTCGGTTAGTCTGACAGACTGCACTGTTATGCAGCAGGGGAGGGGGTGCTATGACATCCAGCAGCCAGCGGCCAGCAGTGGACAGTAACTGAGTAAATGTACTTGAGTACTTTTACTTTTATTTGTACTTCAAGTAGCTTAAAAGCATGTACCGGTATGTACTCTTGAATACGTTTATTTAAAAGCAAGTACTGTTTTACTCTTTTTAAGAAGTCCTCCACTCCATCAGTGTTTCAACTGTAAACCTTTGCTTTGTCCCAAACAGCGTCAAAGCCCTCCCCCACATCCTGGCTGTCTGTGATGCAGCTATGCTGCTCCCCCTCCAACCGTCCTACTGTATATGTTCCATGTTCTCCCTTATAGACTGTTTTTATTTAATTTTTTGACACTTGCTTTGGCAATGTAAACGTATGTTTTCTCACAAAATGTCATGATTACCGAAAAGTATTGTCACATCTTCTTCTGAGACGTTGACATTTACCAGAAGAGGAGGAATGGAGAAGGATTTCTACAGGCATTAGGCCTACATTTATGACCATGATGGCATTACATTATTATTATTAAACCACAATCAAATGTTTGTCCAGGTGTCTGGGACAACTAATAAATCTTTATGAACAACTTTATGAGGCTATTGGAAAAATGTTGCCTACTGCCTTGTTTCCAAATAAAGAACAATTTCAATTGAACATGTGAACAAAAGTTGTGTCTTTTTCGTTTCCTTATATTTAGCTTATTATTATTATGTCACGTTTGTGTTGTTTTGGGACAGTGTGTGAACCAATTATTTTGTAATTGTTTGTGTCACAACGTTCTGTCATTTGATGACTTCTCCGCCTCGCTCTCTCTCTCTCTCTCTCTCTCTCTCTCTCTCTCTCTCTCTCCCAGCCCTAGAATATATATATACATACAGTATATAGTATCAAAATCAGCTTAACCACTTTAATCTAGCTTGTAGATCTTTTTCAAAAAGAAATCTAACAATGTTTAAATATTTTTGTTCATTCTAACAAATCTTGGGGTCCACTGCCAAATACATATTAATTTGAGGGTTCCTGATATGAACAGGTTTGAGAACCACTGTTCCATGGTGTATTCTTAGCAGCATGTAAAACCGAGTTAGCTAGTTAACTAGTTACTTTGCAGATATGATTATATTGTGAAACATACATTAATCCACTATTTCCACATTTTAAACCTAGGCTATTTCGAAATTGCCGATCTACAAGCTCACAATGCGTTGCGTTGGGACACATTTTGAACTTGTAGCTCTGCTTTTTTCAAACAATTTGTACTTTTACTTTTGGTACTTTAAGTATATTTTGAAGCCAATACTTTCATACTTTTGCTCAAGTACATTTTGAATTATGTACTTTAACAGAGTATTGCTACATTACAGTATTGATACTTTTACGTTTTCCACCACTGGGTATGAGGGCAAATCTATTTACTGCAGTGATTCAATTCTGTCCTGGCCTTCTGGGAGGCCGGGACAATCCCTCCCCCGCGCATAAGTGAAACCGGTTTTACCAAGTATTTGCATTTACTGGTGTGACTACAAGCAAGTCTTGACGCTTTGTATTTTCACAAGTGGCACATGAAACATCTGGTAGAATATAAATAATTTTAGGAGCACAATGAAACGTTATCAAATAATGTTTTCTTTAATCAAGTGATAAGAGGAGGCTATACAAAAAATGTATACTAAGTTTTTATTAACTATGTTCTACAGTAGTGCTTCTCAAACTTCCAAATTTCAAGGTCTCTCTCCCCTTAACTCTGACTGTGTACAAATGACCACCCCCCTAAATGAACCCACAGAGTCTCTGGAAATTAGACATTTTCCCAGGAAACAAACTGGTGAAAACAGCTGATCTACAAGCTCACAAAACTGAACCAAAATAGGAGTATAGGCTACGGTTGACCTGAAAGTTCTCTTAAAGTTTATAAAGAAAAGTGTATGAGACTAAAAGCAAACATGATATCTGTGGTGAGACATGAGCCTTTTAAAGTGAAATAGCCATTTAACAGTGTTGTTTGACACAGATAGACAGCATGTTGTGTTCTGAAGCAAATGAGTCAATGCAAAGAGAGAACCAGTCTGTATGAGGTGTGAAGAGGGGGAAGGGTAGTCTCCGGAGACACCTTAAGCCAGGGGTCCTCAACCTTTTCTGGCCGCGACCCCCAAAATAATCACATTTTGACTCGCGACCCCCGGTCCTTAAAGACCCCGCCCCCCCCCCCCCCCCCCCCCCCCCCCCCCCCCGCCCGCCCGCGCCGCATTGTGCGCTTGTAGATCGGCTGTTTTCACTACTAGGCTACTTCTTAAAGTTATGCAGAGAAAACAACACTGACACGTGATATGAATGATGACGCATTTATTTTCTTATTGTTGCATTTACAAGAGAAGAATAGAGTCCGCAACACTGGTAATACACTGGTAATAATAATTTTTAGCCACATGAATCTGTCCAGCAATAAAAGAAAAAAAAGGGGGAAACCGAAAAAATATTTCCCTGGATCTGACAGCTGCATTAATTATATGCTCGTAACGTTACAGCAAAAAAAACTGTCCAGCAAAAAAAGGGGAAACTATGCACTGGTTTCCAAAACAATATAATTTAACCATATCTGACAGCACTCAGCACTTATGACAGCTGCGCCTGTATTCATATGCTCTTAACATTAAACAGCAAAAAAAAAACGGAAACAAATACACCATATGTGAAACTATATACTGTTGGTTTTCGTTTGCATCCACACAATAAAATGTAACCAGCATATCTGACAGCACTTTTTTTATGTACAGTTTATGAATTGTTTTGGCATAGGCCTACCTTTTGAGGTTAGTGGGATGGTTGAGCTTGTTTCTTTGAACAGAGAAGTGCGAATCTAGGTTCAATATTGCTCACTGCAACACGGAGATCATCTTCAACTCTGGTGAGTCGTGATCTGTATTTATTTTTTATATATGTGAGCGCAGAAAACGTCTTTTCACACAAGTAAGTGGACGGGAAATGAATCAAAACATCCATTGCTGCTTTTGACAGTTCTGTGTAATTCGCAGCCACATATTTAGATAGCCAGAATTCCTCCAGTGTGGATGATTTGAACTTGATCTCTGATGTCCTATCAGCTGAAAGGTCCAACAGCGAGTCCTGCAGTTCTGATGACAAGTGTGCCCCCGTGGACTCGGTGAAAGGAAAGCGTATCCAATCATATCTTTCTGGGGCGTCATCTTTTGGGAAGTACTTGTGGAAACAGTCAGTCAAACCTCTCAGATGAGAGATGATATCTCCGTTTATGATGTCTCTATTTAAGTCATAATCATCCATGAAATCCTCAAGCTCTGGAAACATGTCAATATTACCCTCATTGACTCGCGTTGTCCAGCGATCTAGCTTCCTCTGAAACCCAGC
The DNA here is from genome assembly GCF_963921795.1 of Nannobrachium achirus. Taxonomy (NCBI): domain Eukaryota; kingdom Metazoa; phylum Chordata; class Actinopteri; order Myctophiformes; family Myctophidae; genus Nannobrachium; species Nannobrachium achirus. Next base: position 87,419,471 of record NC_137810.1, read on the forward strand.
GATCTTATCAGAAATATTGAGAATGTTATTGTTTGAGCCTTGGAGCGACAGGTTTAGTGTGTTGAGTTTATCAAATATTCCTGCCAAGTATGCCAGGGCACAAACCCAGCGAGGGTCACTCAAGTGGGCAGCAATGGGAGAATGGTGCTCTGTTAAAAACATACGCACCTCCTCACGCAGCTCAAACAGTCTGGTCAGCACTCTGCCCCGTGAGAGCCATCTCACCTCTGTGTGGAAAAGTAAGGTTTCATGCTCAGATCCCATTTCTTGGCAAAGTGTTGCAAACAATCTGGATTGTAGAGGGCGGGATTTGATAACATTTACCATTTTGATTGCCGTTTGTAGCACATCCTGCAGCGCTCGTGGCAGGGGCTTACTCGCCAGTGCTTCGCGGTGAATCATGCAATGTGTGAATTTAATATGGGGCGCTACCTCCATAACTTTGGCTTTTAATCCCTTTCTTGATCCCTGCATAGCACCAGCTCCATCTGTGCACACAGATTTGCAATGTTTCCAACTTAGTCCTTCTTCGTGCAATTTACTGTCCACTGCATTGAAGATGTCCTGTCCGGTGCATGTCCCCTCCAGGGGCACGCAAAACAGCAGCTCTTCATTTATTTTTCCTTCGTGGGTGTACCTTGCAAAGACAAGCAAATTGGCGCAGTTGCCAACGTCCGTCGATTCGTCCATCTGCAGTGAAAACGACCCACTTTTCTTAATTCGCTCAGTGACCTGACATTTAATGTCATTTGACATGTCACCAATACGCCTGCACATAGTGTCATCTGAAAACGGGATGGTCTCAAATGATTTTGCTATTGCGTCGCCATGCATATGCCTTGCCATTGCCTTGCCATTGCCTGGGCTGCTGGGCGGATGAGCTCTTCTGCGATTGTGTATGGTTTTTTTTGTTTGGCCACAAGATGTGCCACTTCAAAAGAAGCTGCCAGTGCTTTGGAAGGGATTGACACATATTCAGTTATTCTTGTCTTTAGTCCGCCCAGGCCACTCTCCTTTTCACGAAAATATTCCAATGGTTGGTTGATATCATCCTCGTGTCTCGTTTGCAAATGTCTTTTGAGTTGGAAGGGTTTCAAGCTCTCGTTAGCAAGTAACTCATTACAGAGAACACACAGTGGGTAATCGATGTTATCCTTCACATGGCACGTAAATCCATACTGCAAAAACTATTTTGACTTGCTTTGTCAATGTAAACGTATGTTTTCTTGAATTGGTAGGCCTATAACTATAATTTACTATAATTGACAAGAAAGTGTTGAGAAAACACATTAAACACAGGTCTATGTCAGCTATACAGGAGACGTTTAGGAATGTGAGGAATTTAACAGATATGTCGTCTGCCCATACTTATGAGTGGATGCAAATGCGAGTCTTTGTTCACCGTCGGCCGACAATTAGCGACAATTAGCACCCTTAATTCGGTTTCGGTGTGCGGGCTATTAGCACCCTCAGCCTTCGTTTCGATGTGTGGGGAGGGGAGGAGCGTTTCTATATGCAAGGAAAATAGACATTTTTATAAATCTTATCCAGCCAGGCCCTGTCTGGTCAGCACTCTGCCCCGTGAGAGCCATCTCACCTCTGTGTGGAAAAGCAACACACATCCATTCCACACTCACACTGTCGATTTTCCGCTATGAAAATGTTTCTATAAAAATGTTTTCCAGGCGTTTTTCTTTTTTTTTTTTTTTTTTTTTTACCCATTTTTTTTTTTTTTTACCAAGAATTCTGGCGACCCCCCGAAAATTTTTGGCGACCCCCCTGGGGGTCACGACCCACAGGTTGAGAACCACTGCCTTAAGCTACTGTGGAATCATGTGGGGAAAAAAAGTTCAATAAGAAAAATACACTAATACAGGGGTCTTCAACGTTTTCAGATCAAGGACCCCTTAGTTGAGAGAGAGATGAAGCAGGGACCCCCACAACCTTTTGTACCTCAACCTCTGTGCTTACTGCTTAGTATGCTCTTTTTTCCCCTCCACACCTAAAGTATTTGCCGAAAATAGCCAATCTGCAAGCTCACAACACTTTGCAGTGTGAGGTGTTGTGAGCTTGTAGATCTGCTATTTTTGAAAAATTGTGAAAATGAGTGCAAGTCTTTGAATATCTTTGACCCGATCTTTGACCCGACTTCTAAATCCTTCCTCTAAAATCGAAATCATGCTGTTCTCAAACCTTTTCATGTGAAGGACCCCCAAAATTACAGGTATTTGGCCACGGACCCCCCATCTCAAAATATGTTGTTCCAGGGACCCCCCAGAAGCAAATATTTGAGTTACAAATGTTCGCTTTTAAGTAGATATATTCAAAGACTTGCAAAAAAAATCATGATTTAAAAAAAATAGCAGATCTACATGTGAGCTTGTATATTTGCTATTTTTCAATAGTTAAAGCAGTAAGCAGTATAATCCTAGGCCTAAATGGGTTAAACAAATAATTACAATTTGAGTGCAAGTAACCAACAAGTAATAGACTCGAATAGTCGACTCATATTGAAGAATCGCCACCCCGTGGCTGAACAGCCACACTACACGTTGAAATAAAATATCACATTTCTAGGGGGCGCGGCTAAGAATTTGGAGGCGTGTTTGACAGAGGTACCTCTAGGCACCTAGAGGTACCTCTAGGTGTCATTTTAGACTTGGCGACGCTAAATGTTGTATCCCACTGTATCTGAGAAACAAGATCATATTGAGAGTGACTGAAGGGACATGATTCATAAACTGCAATCCAAACAGGTGAACACAATATAGGACATACCAAGCCATCAGCCCAGTTCATCCACTCTATACAAGCTCCAGCAGTACACCTTACATTGAGGATAACCTTCACATGGTTTCAGCTGTGCTCTCATAGACTGTGTGTGGAAATGGGAAGGTGGAGTTGCATACCACCTGAACAGTGTACATGTCAATGTGAGACTGGTAGGCTATACAAAACGTGTCCCCTCACACAGGACATCAGAGGGAAGTATGGACTTGAGTTTGATGATCTGAGCTCAGTCTTTGTGGGCGCTAACAGAGACACTTTGTGTGTGCTGCATGCCTGCCTGTCACTTTTGGAGCTACAGAAAGCTACGTGATCGCAATATTCACTACTGGCTGTATTGTTAGTAGTTCGTACTATTTGTCCTGCTGCAACAGCAGAAAAACTGATGTGGGAACTGTGTTGTGACATTTCTGTGTACTTTTATTTTGTAGTTCTGTGTTGTGACATTTCTGTGTACTTTTATTGTGTAGTTCTTTTCCTAGTGCATCCTGTCAACCCTTGGTGTTGCTACCTTGTCTCACTAGTTTCTATTTTGCTAATATAGGTCACCTGTTAGTTCAGCAGCCAATCATGTCTTGATTGTCGTAATGTTCACCTGTGTCTAGTTAGTCTTTGTCTATTTAAAGCCTCTGTGTTTGCAGTTCCAGTGCTAGTTGGCAGAGTGTGCATGTTCATCTTCGTACAGGCATGGTTTTGTTGGCTAAATAGCACTTGTCTGAACAGAAATCACACCGTGATGCACAGAGAAGTTACACATTCAAACAAAAGCAAGGGAAACAAAACACAATTCAAAAGGATGCAAAATAGAAAATGAACAACGTGGAGCTCTAAAACTGAGAGCTTTTCAGCGAGATTTTGCTTCTATCAAAAATAGATTGTGTTCACAAAATAAGTCTGGAGTATTTTAAATCCTGGTTGTTGCTTGTATTGCTTGCTTGAAGGAAAACAACGGTCACATTCACCAGTTAAACCCTCTAGATCAGTGGTTTTCAAAGCTTTTCATATAAAGGTCCCTTATTTGTCGTCCGAGCCACAGAATGCCATTTTATGAGATTTAGCCTCTCAGATTGAAAACTTGACCAGGCCTAATGTTTCATTAGGTTAAGATTTGTATGTGGATATACAGGAGATAGCAGGCAATCCAGGCTTTTTTTTTTTTAAATGTATTTATTCTCAAATGTGTAGGCTTGTAAATGTAGTAATGCTTAATGTAAATCTTGAGAGTGTAAAATGGACCGTTAAGGGTCCATTTGGTTACCACCACTCGATCATTCAGCAGGAGACCACCATGGAATCCCTTCAAGGACCACTGCTCTAGGCTTAGTAAACTGGACCTGAGTTGGCTCTGTACTTGGCCAGCTTTTTTTCAGTCTACACCAGGGGTCTTCAAGGGGGTCCTCAGAGTTACTACAGGGGGGCTGCTAAATCTTTGTGTGATAGGATCAGGTTTTTACATTACCCAGCTTGTAGATCTGCTGTTTTTGGCAAAGAAGTTTGTAGAAGGAAAAGAAGAGCAGAGTATTTGACGGTTCAAGTGGTTAAATGTCTGAAAATACACATTACTCCAACATGATGACAGTGTTGTCAAACATGTCTAAGCTGTCTAAGAAATCTATGAACATAATCTGCAAACACAATTTGATACAATACGTAGTCGGGGTCCCTGCGTTCATCTCTCTCTCTCAGCTAAGGGATCCTTGGGCCGAAAACGTTGAAGACCCCCCTGGTCTACACCAAATCACTTTGCCAAACATAGCTTGTAGATCTGCCATTTCTTGTGAATGTTGCCCCCAGAACACAGAACATTTTATTATAGCATTTTATTTTTCCACAAGTTAACATAAAACATACGGAAAAAATAAAACAGTCAAAAACAGTCATGCTCCTGCAACTCTGCAGCAGGGACGTGCAGAGAATGTTAGAGAGGCAGGGGATGACATTTATAAAAGGCTCTTTTGGTGAAAATATTGAAGATAGCAGACCCCCAAGCTCACAGCGCGTCACACTGCGACAAGTTGTGAGCTTGGAGGTCTGCTATTTTCGGTGCTTTCTAAGCATACTCAATTTATTTCACCATAGGAGGGCAGAGGTCTGGAGAGGGCACTTTTTACAGACAGGTAAAAGGGCAGGGGCTCAAGCCCCCTTTGATGCCTATGTGTGCACGTGCCTATGCATCGTAACCCCCCTTACTGGACGTGGTGGAACAAAACCTACATATGTGTATACAGGGTATATGCAGTCTGCACATTTATAAAGTGACAATTTAAAGACTTTCAATACCGTTTTAATAACAAACTGGCCAAACTGTCAAATATGAAGTACCGTAATTGCTGGACTATAAGCCGCACCAGCTAAATTTAGAACAAAAAAACAAATGTTTACATATATAAGCCACACCTGACTATAAGCCGCAGGTAGCCGTTAGCTGTACAAATCTATACAGTATAAATCCTTTGTTAAAGACCATTGTAAAACTAACTAACTGGCCGTTAGCTGTAAAAAAATCTATATAAGCAGCACTGTTGTATAAGCCGCTTCAAAACATGGGAAAAAAGCTGCAGTTTATAGTCCGGCAATTACGGGTAAGCAAGAGGCGAACTTACTGAGAGGCGTTGTGAGCATGTAGATCTGCTATTTTCACAATATTTATCTGTGGAACCGAGTCACATGTAATTCCTACCATTCCAAGTGCTTGTCAGGGTGGGGGTCCCCAGTTCATATATGTTTATTTAGGGGGTCACTGCCTAAACACGTTTGAGAACCCCTGGTTTAGATGGGCTTTATCTGCATTAGTAATCCAAATCCAGGTCCACCAGTAACATGGTAAGGTTTGGCTTTACTCGCAGTGTCCTCCGGCGTCCTTGCTGTTGCAGTTTCACTCGCCAAAATATGCCATGGCACAAGCTTTGGCCACCCACCTGCAGGGACGTGCAGAGAATGTTAGAGAGGCAGGGGCTGATATTTCTAATCTGACATGTGAAATCCAAACCACCCGGCGGATTAGCCATTTCTTGGCCAGGTACTTCTCCCAGCGGTCAGCAGTGACAGACTGACAGGCTCTGGACACCACACTGTTTGACAGGTTGTGTGTCAACCAGTATACAGTCAGCAATGCATGCAGCTCATGTGGCCTTGTGGGCACTGTACTTTGGTGGCAGAATCCTCATTAGGGTGTCCATGGACAGACGCGACAGCCCGCAAATCAACAATGAGGTCCCGACCACCAAATGACATCGCAAGGACGCACATGGGTTTTATTCAAATATGTTTATTTATTAATCAGGCTGCTCCGGCTCCATGTTCATGGTGTTTCTGTCCATTGAGAAGATGACGCTGAAAGGCTTCCAACAACCTGTGGTATGCGAGCAGCATCTCATAGTTTCCCAGTTCAAACACCTCTTCATCCTCTTCCACCTCTTGGGAATTAGGTGGAACAACCACAGGAGGGGGGTTAGTTTGGAGTAACCTGATCACCACAAGTCTAAGGACAAACATGATATGATGCATGTATACATGCAAGCTAAGTACATCATACATTTGAATTATTCAAGTAGCTACAAAAAGATTTGCAGCCAAATATTTTTAGAATGAACTTATGTCTTCAACTGCTGAGTGTTGTTCAGGTGGGAAAAAGAACTCCTCTTCTTCAACCACTGGAGGGGGGGTTGATTGGTCTCTGGGTGGTTCCTTCTCAAGATGTGATGGGTCCATTATGTATATTGCTATAAAGATTTCAGATTGCAAATAAAACACATTTGATCATTTTATACTTTTGCCATTATATATACTAGAAGCTGGGCCGCCCTTCGGGCATGTTCATCTTCGTACAGGCATGGTTTTGTTGGCTAAATAGCACATGTCTGAACAGAAATCACACAGTGCTGCACAGAGAAGTTACACGTTCAAACAAAAGCAAGGGAAACAAAACACAATTCAAAAGGATGCAAAATAGAACATGAACAATGTGGAGCTCTAAAACTGATAGAGCTTTTCCGCGAGATTTTGTTTCTATCAAAAATAGATTGTGTTCACAAAATAAGTCTGGAGTATTTTAAATCCTGGTTCTTGCTTGTATTGCTTGTCACATAACCAGTTAAACCCTCTAGATCAGTGGTTTTCAAAGCTTTTCATATAAAGGTCCTTTATTTGTCGTCTGAGCCACAGAATGCCATTTTATGAGATTTAGCCAGGTACTTCTCCCAGCGGTCAGCAGTGACAGACTGACAGGCTCTGGACACCACACTGTTTGACAGGTTGTGTGTCAACCAGTATACAGTCAGCAATGCATGCAGCTCATGTGGCCTTGTGGGCACTGTACTTTGGTGGCAGAATCCTCATTAGGGTGTCCATGGACAGACGCGACAGCCCGCAAATCAACAATGAGGTCCCGACCACCAAATGACATCGCAAGGACGCACATGGGCATTGATCAGTGCATGTTTTGCTGGATGTATGTCTGGTCTACAAGATACATATAATTGTTACTTCACCCACGTCTGTACATTTTCTCTACTCTCAGAGTCAACTTTGTATCCATAAGTTTCCATTCATCTACCTTGTTGACATGGTTTCTTAGCTTTTGTGTTGTGCATAGTGTATTTATTAACTGTGCACACAGCCATGATCCTACAGCTATCCATGTAACTGTGATGTTAGTTTAAAATGTTGAATACAGGTCTTTGGCATCCTTGTGTTGCTTACCTCGAATAGGGCTACAGAGAAATGTAATTTCTTTCTCCAAGAAAACAAGATGAGTGAGGCATTTTTTTTTTTTTTTGCAATTTAAACAGTAGTTTTGTTCCGATCCAGCAGACCAGCAATAATATTGGACTTAGTGTATGCTATACTGTCAGTTACTAAGTGTATACAATTTAAACCTAGAGGCCAGCACAGTTGGATGTTCTATAAACTTTGTCAAAAGACACATACTTTTTTTTTTTTTTTTCAACCTGGTCAAACTATTTTTTACCACGGTTACATTAAAATGTGCTTCCAAAAAATATCTGGCTGATGTACCCCTTTCACCAGTGTTGGGGAAGTTACTTTGAAAGCGTAACTTGTACAGTTACAAGTACTGTGCACGTTAAAACAGAGGGAGCACAGCTATTATGGTCAAAGCTTCTTATAACACAGTGACACTGAATGATCCTTCAATGTGCACTACTCTATACCTACATTTAAGAACTGCAGCCAGTGGTTTTTGTCAGTGTGTCAGTGTGTCAGTGACTCAGACACGACCAAATGCAGCACTCCAATTGGCTAGGAATGATCACGTGGCACACGAGAGAGAGAGAGAGAGAGAGAGGGAAGGGGAGAGGAGCAGGGCAGTGTATCGAATTACACCAAATGCAGCACTCCAATTGGCTAGAGAGAGAGAGAGAGAGAGAGAGAGAGAGAGAGAGAGAGAGAGAGAGAGAGAGAGAGAGAGAGAGAGAGAGAGAGAGAGAGAGAGAGAGAGAGAGAGAGAGAGAGAGAGAGAGAGAGGGAGGCTTATGGTCCCCTGGCTCTAAACCGAAAGTGGGCCATGGAGAAATGCAGCACAGCAGTCCTCAATTATTCATTACTAGAGGTTCGTGGCCCTTTGGGCCGCTCACATCTAGAGTCCACGCCCGCTTCTTAAAAAAAAAATATATATATTATATATATATATAAAAAAGTTAAAAAAAAAAAAAAAAAAAAAAAAGCGGGCGTGGACTCTAGATGTGAGCGGGCCGTAGGCCCGCGAACCTCTAGTGAATTACATGCGAATGTAAAAGCTGTATAGACCAATCACTGACCAATGAGCCATCATCATTACACACCGCTGTTCTCTTCACACAAAACAATGACAATGACTGACCTTTAATGACAATGGAACACCATCCTAATGACTGAATTCCATGTGAATGGTAAAGCTATAGACCACTCAATGACAAAGCCTCACATCCACCCAACAATGAACCAGGTTAATTAGTGAAACCCTGAGGATAATTCATGGTGTGAATCACAATCTTGCTTATAATTCACCTAAAAGTCTGAACTTAAATGGGTGTCTATATATGATATTTCAAGTACAATGTTGTCCATCATTTCACATACTGTCTTAATATATGAAAAATACAATTAAATTACATCAGTTTGTCATACCCCACTTTCCGCTGATTACTCAGATTTTAGAAATAGCTCACCGGACCAGTTTTCTATTCAACCCCTCTCTATTTCCACTGTTTTAGAAGCTCTATGCAATATCAATCAGAAAATCCCTTTTACAGAATTTAGAAGAAGTTAGCCTTCCCATCCAGGTCTATAGTCGAGCACACCATGATGTCCATTCTTGGTCATGACAACAAACAAGTAGTTTTATGTTTCCTATAGACCTACTTGTTTAAAAATAAGGTGACAAAACATGTATTTTATTCAAATATGTTTATTTATTAATCAGGCTGCTCCGGCTCCATGTTCATGGTGTTTCTGTCCATTGAGAAGATGACGCTGAAAGGCTTCCAACAACCTGTGGTATGCGAGCAGCATCTCATAGTTTCCCAGTTCAAACACCTCTTCATCCTCTTCCACCTCTTGGGAATTAGGTGGAACAACCACAGGAGGGGGGTTAGTTTGGAGTAACCTGATCACCACAAGTCTAAGGACAAACATGATATGATGCATGTATACATGCAAGCTAAGTACATCATACATTTGAATTATTCAAGTAGCTACAAAAAGATTTGCAACCAAATATGTATTTTTAGAATGAACTTATGTCTTCAACTGCTGAGTGTTGTTCAGGTGGGAAAAAGAACTCCTCTTCTTCAACCACTGGAGGGGGGGTTGATTGGTCTCTGGGTGGTTCCTTCTCAAGATGTGATGGGTCCATTATGTATATTGCTATAAAGATTTCAGATTGCAAATAAAACACATTTGATCATTTTATACTTTTGCCATTATATATACTAGAAGCTGGGCCGCCCTTCGGGCATGTTCATCTTCGTACAGGCATGGTTTTGTTGGCTAAATAGCACATGTCTGAACAGAAATCACACAGTGCTGCACAGAGAAGTTACACGTTCAAACAAAAGCAAGGGAAACAAAACACAATTCAAAAGGATGCAAAATAGAACATGAACAATGTGGAGCTCTAAAACTGATAGAGCTTTTCCGCGAGATTTTGTTTCTATCAAAAATAGATTGTGTTCACAAAATAAGTCTGGAGTATTTTAAATCCTGGTTCTTGCTTGTATTGCTTGTCACATAACCAGTTAAACCCTCTAGATCAGTGGTTTTCAAAGCTTTTCATATAAAGGTCCCTTATTTGTCGTCTGAGCCACAGAATGCCATTTTATGAGATTTAGCCTCTCAGATTGAAAACTTGACCAGGCCTAATGTTTCCTTAGGTTAAGATTTTGAATTCCACACGCTGTATTTATGTGGATATACAGGATATAGCAGGCTAACCAGGCTTTTTTTATGTATTTATTCTCAATTGTATAGGCTTCTTGTAAATTTAGTAATGCTTAATGTAAATCTTGAGAGTGTAAAATGGACCGTTAAGGGTCCATTTGGTTACCACCACTCAATCATTCAGCTGGGGACCACCATGGAATCCCTTCAAGGACCACTGCTCTAGACTTGGTAAACTGGACCTGATTTGGCTCTGTACTTGGCCGGCTTTTTTTCAGTCTACACCAGGGGTCTTCAAGGGGGTCCTCAGAGTTACTACAGGGGGGCCACCAAATCTTTGTGTGATAGGATCAGGTTTTTACATTAACCAGCTTGTAGATCTGCTATTTTTGGCAAAGAAGTTTGTAGAGGGAAAAGAAGTATTTGACGGTTCAAGTGGTTAAATGTCTGAAAATACACATTACTCCAACATGATGTCAGTGCTGTCAAACATGTCTAAGCTGTCTAAGAAATCTATGAACATAATCTGCAACACAATTGTATTATACAATACATAGTTGTTGTTGGGGCCTCTGCTTCATCTCTCGCTCAGCTAAGAGGTCCTTGGGCCGAAAACGTTGAAGACCCCCCCTGGTCTACACCAAAATCACTTTTCCAAACATAGCTTCATAGCTTGTAGATCTGCCATTTCTTGTGAATGTTGCCCCAGAACACAGAACATTTTATTATAGCATTTTATTTTTCCACAAGTTAAGCTAAAACACTTTGTCATAAAGTGTGGTGGCCCATGTCCTAAGCCTTCAAGTTCCCATATCAAAAACAGTCATGCTCCTGCAACTCTGCAGCAGGGACGTGCAGAGAATGTTAGAGAGGCAGTAGCGGGGCAGATAAATGCATTTTTGCCCTAAAATACTTCAGAAGTGGAAAGAAACCTAAAACTTTTCACAAGTACTCCTTAGGGGTTGTTCCTATGATAAAACACATTAGACACTGAAAAATCAAAATGGCTGCCATGTTTCCAAGATGGCTGCCTCTGAACAGTACGCCAGCCAGTTAATGTCTGATTTTCATAATATTAGAGTTGTTTTAAAACATCCTGAGTTCATTTATTACACTTTTAAAGCAGCCAGAATAACCTTTCTGATTTTTGGTTGGGGTCTTTCCTTACCTGGGACCCCCCAAACAGACCCCTGAGCCTATCTCAGTAATCGCATTGCTCCTGCTCCAGAGCAATGTTAAATTAGATCATAACTGAAGCATTAAAGTTGTTGTAACTGGGCTCTGAAAGCAAAAATGAGTAGTAGCAAATACCCAGGGGTCTTCCACAGGGGGTCCGGGACCCCTAGGGGGTCCTCAGAGTTACTACAGGGGGCCTGCCGAATCTTGATGGGGAAGTTTTTTTCTTTTTTTTAACTGTTTTTATTAGTATTCTCAGTATTATTTATTACATGTTTGTGTTAGATAGACAGGTTCACAGGTGTTACTGCAGGGATTGCAAGAATTAAGGTATTGCAACTTCTCACTTTGGGCGCGTAGTCTAACATGTCCATTTATTGCGCTGCACTCACACTGACAACACAACACACACACACACACCTCTTTGTTATCGTCACCCCAAAACCCGCACCCTATCCTCTTAAAGAGCTCACGGTCAATTGTACCCAAAGAAATTCACTACTATACATGTCCTCCCTAATAGTGTTGGCAGTTTCCACTATAGCATTTGCAGGGAGGAGAGTGCAAGGCAGGTTATTGTTTGAGCAGCTGCACCATCCCTTGTAACCTGCTTTGCAGCCACATTTGATGAGCTCAAGTACTGCCTTTGCAGCAGGGAGGGCAAGCAACCTGACTGGACATACCCTCCACTCTCTGAATTCCATCTATTTTTTTCAATTGATGGAAGCTCAGGGCAATTTGTCAGGTATGACAAAGTAGGCATCATAATACGATACCTTCATCAAGGGACATGATTTTGAGGAAGTGCAAACACATGAAGAGGCTGATACCCGATTCCTTATCAAGTCCTTGCCTCCGGTACAAAAAAGGAAATTGATATATTCGAGTGAGTTCAAGTTATTGGATGTTACAAATGTCAAGGGTTCCTTTGCGTACATAGTTTTTCAGGTGCTGACTGGGGAAGAACATTTGTTGGAATCACCAAAAAGACATGGGTCAATGCCTACTTGATGATGATGATGACCAAGCCATTAACCGCTTCAAGGTCATTGGCCATTCCTCCTGAGCTTATAAATGGTGAGCTTCCATCAACATTGCAGTCGTAACATTTTGCATGCCATGTTTACAGTTCAAAAGGTCCAACAACCCTGGGATTACTCAGATGGGAACTATTTCTGTCAAAGAACTTGGAGGGTGAGATGCTACCTCCAACTCGTGCTGCACTGCTACCACATTATCTCCGCGCCAACTCTGTCACAATGCAGGATAAATCATACCTGACAAATTGCCCTGTGCTTCCACCAATCGAAGAAAATAGATGGAATTCAGAGAGTGGAGGGTATATTCCAGTCAGGTTTCTTGCTCTCCCTGCTCCAAAGGCAGTACTTGAGCTCATCAAATGTGTCTGCAAAGCAGGTTGTAAGGGACGGTGCAGCTGCTCAAATAACCTGCCTTTCACTCTATGCTATGGTGGAGACTGTGTCAACACTATTAGGTTGGACATTGAAGATGATGATGATGAAGACAAATATATCCTGCATGTCTGAAATTACTGTATTGTAGTGAATCTCTTTGGGCGTAATTGACCATGGGCTCTATAAGAGGATAAGCTGAGGGTTTTGGGGTGACAATAACAAAGGTGTGTGTGTGTGTGTGTGTGTGTGTGTGTGTGTGTGTGTGTGTGTGTGTGTGTGTGCAGTGGAATACATGGAAATGTTGTTCTGCGCCCAAAGTGAAAAGTTGCAATACCTTCATTATTGCAATCCCTGCAGTAACCCCCAGGGGTCCCGGACCCCCCGTGGAAGACCTCTGTTATTTGCTACTAGTAATTTTTTATTTCAGAGCTTATTTCAGATCTAATTTAACATTGTTCTGGAGCAGGAGCAGAGCGATTACTGAAATAGGCTCAGGGGTCTGTCTGGGGGGTCCCAGGTGAGGAAAGACCCCAACCAAAAGTCAGAAAGGTTATTCTGGCTGCTTTAAAAGTGTAATAAATGAACTCAGGATGTTTTAAAACCTACAAAACAACGCTAATATTATGAAAATTCGATATCAACTGGCTGGCATCCTGTAAAACATATCCGAAAAGGCGGCCATCTTTAAAACTGGCGGCCATTTTGAAAATTAAGTGTCTAATGTGATTTTTCTAAAGAATGACCCAAGAGGTACACTCTGTAAAATTTTGGTGCTTCTTTCCAGAACTGAAGTATTGTTCTCCTTAACTGCCCCGCTACAGGGGATGACATTTATAAAAGGCTCTTTTGGTGAACATATTGAAGATAGCAGACCCCCAAGCTCACAGCGCGTCACACTGCGACAAGTTGTGAGCTTGGAGGTCTGCTATTTTTGGTGCTTTCTAAGCATACTCAATTTATTTCACCATAGGAGGGCAGAGGTCTGGAGAGGGCACTTTTTACAGACGGGTTAAAGGGCAGGGGCTCAAGCCCCCTTTGATGCCTGTGTGCACGCGCCTATGCATCGTAACCCCCCTTACTGGACGTGGTGGAACAAAACCTACATAATGTGTATACAGGGTATCTGCAGTCTGCACATTTATAAAGTGACAATTTAAGGACTTTCAAGACCGTTTTAATAACAAACTGGCCAAACTGTCAAATATGAAGTACCGTAATTGCTGGACTATGAGCCGCACCAGCTAAATTTAGAAAAAAAAAAAAAAAAGTTTACATATATAAGCCACAACTGACTATAAGCCGCAGGTAGCCGTTAGCTGTACAAATCTATACAGTATAAATCCTTTGTTAAAGACCATTGTACAAATCTATACAGTATAAATCCTTTGTTAAAGACCATTGTAAAACCAACTAACTGGCCGTTAGCTGTAAAAAAAAATCTATATAAGCCGCACTGTTGTATAAGCCGCTTCAAAACATGGGAAAAAAAGCTGCAGTTTATAGTCCGGCAATTACGGGTAAGCAAGAGGCGAACTTACTGAGAGGCGTTGTGAGCATGTAGATCTGCTATTTTCACAATATTTATCTGTGGAACCAAGTCACATTAAATGTAATTCCTACCATTCCAAGTGCTTGTCAGGGTGGGGGTCCCCAGTTCATATATGTTTATTTAGGGGGTCACTGCCTAAACAAGTTTGAGAACCCCTGGTTTAGATGGACTGTATCTGCATTAGTAATCCAAATCCAGGTCCACCAGTAACATGGTAAGGTTTGGCTTTACTCGCAGTGTCCTCCGGCGTCCTTGCTGTTGCAGTTTCACTCGCCAAAATACGCCATGGCACGAGCTTTGGCCACCCACCTGCAGGGACGTGCAGAGAATGTTAGAGAGGCAGGGGCTGATATTTCTAATCTGACATGTGAAATCCAAACCACCCGGCGGATTAGCCATTTCTTGGCCAGGTACTTCTCCCAGCGGTCAGCAGTGACAGACTGACAGGCTCTGGACAACACACTGTATGACAGGTTGTGTGCCAACCAGTATACAGTCAGCAATGCATGCAGCTCATGTGACCAGCCTTTGGTGGCAGAATCCTCATTAGGGTGTCCATGGACAGACGCGACAGCCCGCAAATCAACAATGAGGTCCCGACCACCAAATGACATTGCAAGGACGCACATGGGCATTGATCAGTGCATGTTTTGCTGGATGTATGTCTGGTCTACAAGATACATATAATTGTTACTTCACCCACGTCTGTACATTTTCTCTACTCTCAGAGTCAACTTTGTATCCATAAGTTTCCATTCATCTACCTTGTTGAGATGATTTCTAGATTTTGTGTGAAGTGTTGTGCATAGTGTATTTATTAATTGTGCACACAGCCATGCAGCCATGATCCTGCAGCTATCCATGTAACTGTGATGTTAGTTTAAAATGTTGAATACAGGTCTTTGGCATCCTTTGTGTTGCTTAACTCGAATAGGGCTACAAAGAAATGAAATGTTTTAATTAAATTAAATGTTGCAATTTAAACAGTAGTTTTGTTCCGATCCAACAGACCAGCAATAATATTGGACTTAGTGTATGCTATACTGTCAGTTACTAAGTGTATACAATTTAAACCCAGAGGCCAGCACAGTTCAATGTTCAATACACTTTGTCAAAAGACACATTGGGTTTTTTTTTCAACCTGGTCAAACTTTTTTTTACCTCGGTTACATTAAAATGTGCTGATGTCTTTCACCAGTGTTGGTGTGTGTGTGTGTGTGTGTGTGTGTGTGTGTGTGTGTGTGTGTGTGTGTGTGTGTTTATAACTTCCTTGGGATATTTAAAACATAGCCGATCTACAAGCTCACAACATTAACACCAAACCTTCATTTTTGAGTGTTTTAAACTTACAAATTAAAGTTACACAAACAATAAAACCTCAAAACGGAACAGTCAGTATGTGATTGTAATATTAACTACTGACAGTATTGTTAGGAGTTCATACTATTTTTCCTGCTGCAACAGCAAAAGGAATACCAAAAAAAAAGTGGAAACCTTTCTGTGTACTTTTATTGTGTAGTTCTGTTCCTAGTGCATCCTGTCTACCCTAGGTGTTGCTACCTTGTCTCACTAGTCTCTATTTTACTAATATAGGTCACCTGTTAGTTCAACAGCCAATCATGTGTTGATTGTTGTAATGTTCACCTGTGTCTAGTTAGTCTGTGTCTATTTAAAGCCTCTGTGTTTGCTGTTCCAGTGCTAGTTGGTGGTAGTGGGCAGTGTGTGCATGTTCATCTTGGTACATGCATGGAGTCACACAGTGCTGCACAGAGAAGTTACACATTCAAACAAAAGCAATTAAGGGAAACAAAACACAATTCAAAAGGATGCAAAATACAAAATGAACAGTTTGGAGCTTTTCAGTGAGATTTTGTTTCTATCAAAAATAGATTGTGTTCACAAAATACCGTAAGTCTGGAGTATTTTAAGTCCAGGTTGTTACTTGTATTGCTTGCTTGAATAAAAACAAAGGTCGCATTAACTTTAACCAGTTAAACCCTCTGGTCATATAAAGGTTTATAATTATTAATGCAATACAATAGAAATGTGCTTATGTTTTTGTGGGTTATGTGGATATAGGAAATAACAGGCTAACCATGTTTTTGTATTGATTTATTCTCAATTGTGTAGGCTTCTTGTAAATTAAGTAATGCTTAATGTAACTCCGGAGAGCGTAAAATGGACCGTTAAGGGTCCATTTGGTTACCACCGCACCGTTCAATCATTCAGCAGGGGACCACCATGGAATCCCTTCAAGGACCACTGCTATAGACTTAGTAAACTGGACCTGAGTTGGCCAGGTTTTTTTCAGTCTACACCAGGGGTCTTCATCAGTGGGCCCGCGGGACCCCTAGGAGGTCCTCAGAGTTACTACAGGGGGGCTGCCAAATATTTGTGTGATAGGATCATGTTTTTTACATTAACCACTTGAACTCTAGCATCCCTATTCTGAGTGGAACATTAGCCAAAAATAGCAGATCTACAAGCTTACAATGTTGTAAGCTTGTAGATCGGCTATTTTTGGCAAAGAGGTTTGTAGAGGGAAAAGAAGAGCAGAAAGTATTTGACGGTTCAAGTGGTTAAATGTCTGACAATACACATTACTCCAATATGATGACAGTGCTGTCAAACATGTCTAAGCTGTCTAAGAAATCTATGAATATAATTTTATACAATACGTAGTGGGGGTCTCTGCTTCATCTCTTTCTCAGCTAAGGGGTCCTTGGGCGTTCTGAGCTTGGAGGTCTGCTATTTTTTTTATTTTTATAATCAATTTCTTTCACCATAGGAGGGCAGAGGTCTGGAGAGGGCACTTTTTACAGACAGGTAAAAGGGCAGGGGCCTGGCAGTTTCACTCGCCTAAATACGCCATGGCACAAGCTTTTGCCAGAGAATGTTTGAGAGGCAGGGGCTGACATTTCTAATCTGACATGTAATCCAAACTACCCGACGGATTAGACATTTCTTGGCCAGGTACTTCTCCCAGCGGTCAGCAGTGACAGACTGAAAGGCTCTGGACACCACACTGTATGACAGGCTGTGTGCCAACCAGTATACAGTCAGCAATGCATGCACCTCATGTGACCAGCCTTGTGGGCACTGTACTTTGGTGGCAGAATCCTCATTAGGGTGTCCATGGACTGATGCGACAGCCCGCAAATCAACAATGAGGTCCCGACCACCAAATGACATGGCAGGAACTAGTACATGGGCATTGAACAGTTTTGTTCTACACCTAAAACCGAATGCAATGTGTTTATTGTCAAGGTATTTTAATATTTTAATTGCCTTTACATCCAATGCTACATTTCTTAAACAATAACATTTCAAAATTACAATTGTTTTGTTATTTAGGTATATTATCACTACTTTATCATGTGTATTAAAGGACTACTTCACCTCTGGGACAACCAGATCTTATTGTATTGTTGTTTGGGACACGATCAACACAATCCTAAGAACTCAGGATTGTTGATCGACAATCTCCGCTCTCCCCTCCTCTGCCTCCTCAGGCTTTTTAGTTACGACCCCGGACATCTTCCAAAAGATGTCCGGGGCCAACTGGAAGACTGTTAGGTCCCTCCCGTGCCTCTTGATTGGGAAGCAACTGAAGTGGCCGAGGATGCAGGCGTCCTGCAACTCTTTCTGGCTCAAGATGCGCCGGTCCAACAGTGCATTCATCAACTTGTAGTCGATGAAGTACCCATTCATCTTCAAACCAATTGCGGACACAAAGGTCAGAGTGTCCTGGAGTTTTTCCTGGACACTCTGTCTGGCATCCCTCTTTACCCTCGAAGGCACCCTCTCCATCACCTGGCCAAGCCAGGGCAGGCCCTGCTCCTCGAAGAGGGTGACCTTCGAGGGAAAAAGGATCCCGGTTTTCACGAGGTTTGCCAGGACTTTGGCCGTCACAGTTTGAACTTGGGTTATGTCCAGCACTGGTTCTTTGCCCTCCCCGTGAACAATGAACATTTTGGGTGCGTCCCAATGCACGTCGTAGGCTTTTTTGTCATTCCTGAATCTCACGGCCGGGAACCAAACGAGGTTGGCACGCGACAAGCCTGCCTCAAGTGCCCTGGATGGATCACGCCCACCATCCCTGACAATCTTCAACGCCCGCCCAAAACCATTGCACTTTTGCCACCTGAAATGTTGGGCGTGATCCATCACCTGTTTCACGAGGGCAGTATAGGTCACGCTGTCCTTGAGGTCTTTTAGCGGGGGTCGGTCTTCCGGGTCGGCCCACCTTGCCAGGTTCACTTCCTCCTCGCCCAAAAGGTCTTGGAGGAGCACCAGCAGCAGGACCTCGCCAAGGACGTGGTCAGGGGCTTGCAGGTAGTCAACCAACCGCCAGATCCTCCTGACCACGTCCCTGTTGGCCTGGGACCGGTTCCAGTGCTCCATCGGGGGCATGCCATCGTGCCCAGCGACTGCTGCAGTCCAGGGCGCAAGGGCGAGGAAGCCGTTCTCCCTGGAAGAGCTCTTCAAGCTGACGCTCGAGCAGCCCCGTGTATCCCCAGTCGAGCGGGTCCCTGGGCTGCCCGTGAAAAAGCTCTTCCAGGGCGAGCTCGAACTGGAAGGCCTTCCAGCAAGCCTCGAACCCACCCTTGTGCGCCCTGGACTGCAGCAAGTTCTTTAGCTGAAGGACCATGTCAAGCCCCATGTGGTGGCAAAGTCCCGAGAAGCCATGCAATTGATCCTGGCCAGGGTTTGCAATTGCTACCAGCATAGGCTGGTCTTCGAGGAGCTGCAGTAAGGCAGGCACACTGAGGAGCTCCTCGGCAACGAGGGTTTCGGGGATGCTCCCGTGCTCAAACGCTGCGAGTTGGACCCCCATCTTCCTGGACAAGTCTTCAAAGTGGTCCAGGTACGACTGGGCTCTGCGCAGCATTGCCCTAGCCCTGTCCACTTGGACCAGCCCCATGCCCAATATCACCGCCGTGACTGGGTGTATGTAGAAGGGCGTCTGATGTTGGTGGGGGCCGTCACAGTACGGCTGAACTTTGTTCAACATCAGACGCCCTAAACACCCTTGTCAGGCTTGGATGGTGGTCGGGCTGGGACCGGTCCAAGGGCCCGTGGTAGTTGGCAGCCTCGTGCAAGGTGTAGGCTGTCCACACCTTGCCCTTGCTGCCAACTACCCGGTGGATGCCGTACCTGGACCACAGTACGTCCACCGACCCCTGCTTGTCCCTCAAGGCCGCGGCGGGGTGCACAGACACCGCCTCAACGAGGTCGGTGCTGTGCACCAGGTCCTCGAGGTTCACAGGGGCCGGTGACTTGTCTCCCATGCGGAGGACAAAAAGCATGATCCGGGTTCCCTCTGGCGTTTGCGTCCTGGCAATGGCCTGGTCCAGGAGGTCCAGGACAAACGACTGGTCCGCAGAGAGAACCCGGAACTGCTTCGTGTCATAGAGCGCATTTTTGAGTAGAGAAGGCCTTGCCTTCTCACTCAACGGAAGACCCCCCAAAATGCCACCTGGGCATTTGCGGTGCGCAGCTTGGCCATGGCGTGGTCTTTCAGATTGCCACTGGGATGAGTTCGGGAGCTGGGGACCAGGGCCCAGTGAAGCTGCCAGCCCCCATCTGGGTATCCAAGTATCCCCCCGTGCACATGGGTCCACTCCTTGTACACAGCCGAGCTCAGATCCTGCAGCGGCACGTGCTTCCTGAGTTCATGCCACTTAAGGCGAAATCCCTGGACGGGAACCTCAGGAAGCATCAGGTAGTGCATGCGGGTCTTAATTGAGGAGACTTTGGGCAGCTCCACCACCACCCCGTCTATGTCCAACTGGATGTCCAGGTATTTGGAAAAATCCTGGGTTTGGACATAGACAGGGTGGATGGCCGGAGGCTGCCCGTCCCTCCTCAAAAATGCCTCAGCATCGTCCTGGAACGGCCTCCACATTTCACCCACATTTTCTCCATTTATAATGGAGACTTCCCTATAGTTCTCCCCTGCCTGACTACCAAGCGAGGGTGGCAGTGGCTCAGCAGCAGGGGATGGGTCCCCTGGACTGTCTGGCCCTTCCACAGGGCCAGGGCCTTGCATGGTCACTCAAGATGACATTATTTATTCTCGAATATTGCTCCATTTCGTCCAGCCTGCGTTCAAGTGTCACCATTTTCTTGTCTTTCTCCAAGTTCTCTTTTTTTAGCTGCTGTATTTCTCCCATCAGGCTCATGAGCTCCTTTTACTGTTTAGAGATTGTGTCCATTTCAGACGAAATATAGTCAAGTGACTTTTTCAGCTCATCAATCTCCGTTCTTTGACCCTTTATTGTTAACGCCATGTTTCCGTTGGCGGGCGGCTAGCGGCGTGCAGTAGTAGTAGCCTAGTAGTAGCAGTGCAGTGATGGTTGAGTTCGGGGGACACCTATAGTGAAAGGGTGAATCTGTGGTCAACCACCGTCCAGATAGGGCGGATTGGACTTTATCGATGTAGCTTGCAGTAGAAGCAGCAGCAGCAGCGAGCAGTAGTAGCCTTGTAGTAGCGGACTAGCGGTGCGGTAATAGCGGCGCGATGAGGGTTGCGGTCCAGTCCACGTCGGTCAACCTCCCACTACAGGCTAGTTTTCCCTGCTCGTCCGGGGGACACCCAGTATGGGCGAACCTGTGGTCGATGGAACCGGTACGGGCGGGACCAAATGGACGGCCAGTCCAGCAACCACCCTCGGTGGTGGCTGCTAGCAAAGCGGAGCAACTGCAGTGTATCTCTCCGCGTCTTCCCACAATGCACAGTCTCTCCCACAGTGATTCAACTTTACAGCTGTTGGTTCACTCTTACGGCGAGACAGATGAAAAAGAGAAAAATACAATTTTGAGATGTTGTGCTATTTTGTTTCATGCATGAATGAACTCAGCCAGCTCTGGGTCTGGACTGTATGACTGTATGATAATCCGATATAAAGGACTGTATGATAAACTCATACAGTGCCAATCCCGAATTAGTTCGGCTTTCGGGACCGGGGCCAGAGTGCCGATCCCGAACTAGTTCGGCTTTTAAAAAAAATTAATAATAATAAAATAAAATAAAAAAAAAATTCAAAAAAACTTTTTTTTCAAAAAAAAATGGTGACCCCAAAAACTGTAGTAGGCATGATAGCAATCGCGAAATTGCATGTTTAACCCCCATATCAACCCCATCTTTCAAACATGGCAGCCATCTTGGCAGCCATCTTTGTTAAACATAATGGCTGCTAGCTCATGAATGCCTGAACGGATTTCCATTCGGATTTTTTTGTTTGAAAGCTGTGAGCAATGTGGACACACGTGGTGCATTATCTAGGCATGGGTGTGCATGATCCGTGCACTATGAATTACATGGAAGTCTATGGAGATTCTCTGGTCATTGGGCGCCCTTTAGTGGTGAAAAGGTGGCACTCAAAGAGTTAAAGATATTATAAGGATGCTTCAACACTATTTTGTGCCTGAAATATGTCCAGATATGATGTCCCCCCACCCCAATCGAGAACAATACATACAAAATCATCATATTCTCCCAGGTCAGACTCAGACTCTTCCTTCTCCTGGGCATAGGTCTCTGTGTAGGTTTTTTTTTTTTTGGCTCGATGAATGCACATCTGCACAATGGGATTATGTCAGGGCGTTACTCTAGTAGGACCCAAATGCAAAGAAGACTAGAGCTTGCAGTAGACTATGGAGTTTATTCCACAATAAATGTCAGGATAACAAAATCAGCAAACATGAACAGACAGGAAATAAACGACAATAATCCAACAAAAAACAGAACTCAAACACAGGGCTTAAATAGTCACAATGATTAACAGGACACAGGTGAACTCAAAAACAATCAACACAGGGATTGGCTAGAGAAAACAGGGCACAGGTGAACATAGAGCAGGGAATCAGGGAAGGTGAGACAACACAGTAAACAACCACACAGGAGGACAGGAACACCAGACTAATACTTCAAAATAAGATACAAGAACACACTTCAAATACAACACATGGGGGCTTAGTCAATTTACCAAGTTACGGGTAGCAGCCGCCTGAAGGTGACTTTTCACACCAATTTTGAAGGAGGCTAGGGATTTGCTCTCTTTAAGGTTTGCGGAAGGGCATTCTACATGTTGATGGTATAGCAGTAGAACGAATTAGAGCCTTGTTAAATCTACGTTGATGATGATTAGTGGAGCTGCCTCTGGTGTTGTGATCATGAACATCCTTGACCTTTAGAAAGTAGTTTGTCAGGGTATCTTGGAGGTGTAGTGCATCTTGTACAACAGGCCCATTGCAAGATGCTGTACTTCGTCAGCTACTTTCAGCCACCCCACGCTTTCGTGGTGATGATCGGTAAGGTGGGCCCGAGGAGGAAGACCAAGCACAACTCTAATTAGTTTGTTCTGCGCTAGTT
Source organism: Nannobrachium achirus (assembly GCF_963921795.1). Classification (NCBI taxonomy): domain Eukaryota; kingdom Metazoa; phylum Chordata; class Actinopteri; order Myctophiformes; family Myctophidae; genus Nannobrachium; species Nannobrachium achirus. The sequence continues at coordinate 87,442,152 of NC_137810.1, forward strand.
GGAGCTTTAACTTTAAGGCAGCTGGGCCCATATGGAAAAGATCGAACCAAATTTGTATATGTTTTACATAAAACTTGTAAGAAATATATATGACGGTCCATGCAGACATAAGATTCATAGTAAATATGTGTAAAAGGAAACCTACATAATTTTGTTACTTATAAGAACTATATGAGACAGTAAATCCACATACTATATTCTCAGTAAATTAGCAGAACACGAAACATATATGATTTTGGGACTTATAGTAACTGTATATGACAGTAAGACCACATACAATATCCATAGTAATTATGTGTTGTCAAACTTATGAGTTGGGCAACCTTCAGTGAAACCAAAACCTGATATCAAACGTCAACATATATGCCTTGACATGATGAGGATGAGTCCTGCAGCTTATAGACCTATTATTCCATTGAGATCCAAAACCATTAGGCCTAGTCAGAATTATTGTGTATGAGAGAGGGTCATTTGAGAGGAGTTGCTAATCGGGAAAGTGTTTAGAGCTGGGAGGGGAGCAAAGGTCCACGTAAGTGCATTGTCCGCAGCAATGGAAATGACATTCTCCTTGTTATTAAAGACAAAGTATTAATCGTGTTGACAGCGTCCCTACATTGTTGCGCACACAGATGCGATTAGTGAACTCAACACAGATGACAAAATCATGACTTTTTTTATTCCCTGTTACGTTTTCATGGGTCCTCTATTATTTAATATTTTATGGGCAATTAGCTCATGAAAGCTCATGACCAACAGTTAATACAGTCAAGTTTATTTTTTCATTTGTGTATACAGCAAACATTCCATCATCTCCATGCAATGTACAGTATTCAACATTAAACGAAATAAAATGTTATAATAGACTACAATAAAATAAAAATAAAACTCCTTTTTGTCTGTATATCATTTTTATTTTAAAACAGCCAGAGGAACAAGAAAAGACATACATATTTGAATTTCATTTCATATATTTTTTTATTTTATTTCATGTATTCATTTCATTTCAGGGAACCCTCAGAGTTGACTATAGGGTTCCCTCACATTTTTATCAATGAATTTCCAAAACCTTTCCAGAACATTTAACCCAATTTCCAGGACTATATAACAATAATTCAGCACAATAACGAGTCGAATACTCCTATGTGCAATGCCCAAAGACAGGCAGCGTAGCAAAAATAAAGCTTGCACATGCACGCTGCGAACGGACCGTGACGTGCATGCAAATTATGTACGATGGACACTCATGTGCCCACGTCAAAGGGTAAGAAAATCATTCCAGGGAACCCTCAAAGTCAATTCATGGAGGCAGTAAATGAGTTAACCAACAGCAATGCACAGCAATTTTTTTCCAGGACCTTCCAGGACCCTTGATCAATTCCAAACCTTTTCCAGTACTGGAAAAAAATAATTTCAAAATATTTCCAGGCATTTCATGACCGTGAGAACCCTGTAACTAAGAAAATATATGGAGCTGACCTCTACAACTAATTTGCTGGTGATGCCCTGTTAGGGCAACCAATAGAACCCCTTTTATGCCAGCAATATTAAGCCCATATCTGGGAATGTCCGTATATGGACATATTGTGTCAGTCCAACTTAAACAACCATACATTCACTTACAGTAATATGTTTGCAGTAGCCGACATACAATCGGGTTGGATTGTGGACTTTGAACATAGATACATGGTCTAACTATCTGAGAAGCGTTTATGGCTCTGTGGAAGCCTGTGGGAAAGTAGACAGTTGACATGTAGCTCAATGAAGTTCTGATAAGAGAACCTCTGGAGAACTTTTGCACCGTGCAATTACCATAGCTTCCTATCGCATATAAAGACTGATCACCAACGTCAATGAAGTGTGAGACTCTAAAGATACTCCCGTCCGAGTTGTTTCTTTGTTTTGTCTTGTTGTAGGTATGACCATGAACAACTCCTCCATTTACAGCTACTCTCTTGTAACAATTCACCTTGGAGTTTATGGGAACCGCTCTGTGTGTGTGGAGGGCAGCTCGTTCATGCAGTGATATTAATCTCACATTTGGTGGACCAAGGGCAGTGACTTCATGGAATTTCTTTACACGCTGCTTTCCACCTGTCATCTCGTTACAGAAATCCTTCACTTGTTCAGGTGCATTTTTTAGTAATTGCTTCGCTAAACGGGGGAAAGCACGGGAAAATGTCACTCTCCTGCATATCTGTTGAGGTACAACTTGACTACTTCACTTGTTTTAAAAGGTAACCATTGTAATCTTCAAACATAAAGGCTGAGTGGGACCACAAAGGACCCCAATGTACAACACTTATGCTTAAATGCAGAAGTGAATGAATGTTAAAGGTCATGTGCTCTTGCCCATACAGCGACTGCACACCTCCGACAAAGTACACTAGTGCATCATGGGCGTGATTTATCTGTTCAGCAGTCAATTCAGACCCCAACATAATGCTTATGCCCACTATAAGTAAAGCCCAACTTCTAGGTTTTATAGACAAGAGGTGTCTGTCCATGACAGCGGTTTCTGTGCCAATGTACCATGGCTCAGAATAGTTCTTAGAATCAAGCCATAAAGTGGCCATTTGTCTGCACACGCCAAGTAACACACAGTGCATGTAGTCAGGGACCACCCCATTGATCAGATCAAACTTTGGCAAATCTACTATAGCAGAGGGGCCCTTTATGCCAAATCTAGGATGCCCTTCTCTTTCAGCAATTTGTGCTATTTGTACTGTAGTTTCATGTTTTCGGTCACTTGGTTTTTCATCTTGGCAAGTGTAAACCCTCACATATCCTTGTCCTTTCCTAAGTTGGGTTTGAAAGTTACATTAATTACAGTACATGTTTAACAGTGCCTAAAAAAAATAATAACTCAACTTTAAAAGCAATACCTTCAATTTCAATTTCTGAAAGGGCTTTGCCTTTAAGAAGCCCAAGCGTCCCATTCTCCATCGCCAGTAATAGTTTGGAGATCCTGGCAAGCTGTAGTGTCTCTTCAGGAAGCCGGTAGTACTCTCGGTGTATGCGTATGTCATGACCGAGAAAGGTTGCAACTTGAACTAGTTCATGTTCCTTGAGGTTCATGACTTGACACATCGTAGCAATGTGTTTCCTTAAATTAGTCGACCGGAGGTATTCAGGCTTAATAGCTCTACATTCTTTGCTGTATTCCCTCAGACAGTCGTGTCCTCTGTAATAGCAGGGAACCACTGGCAATTCTACTATACGTGTGAGGACATCTGGTCCTCAGTAGGTCACAAATGTAAGACCACACACACACACACACACACACACACACACACACACACACACACACACACACACACACACACACACACACACACACACACACACACTGTCCAATGCCAGCTTAGCAACGTATCCGGGGTACAAATCCTTATAATCCGCCTGGCAGATCTTTTTCCAGCCACTGCTGTCAATGCGGTACACTCTGACGATGCCGCCGCTGAAGGCGTCGTGGTACGTGGCGCTGGCCATGGCACGGAGGGTGAGCTAGACAAACCCGTCGTCTGTGTTTGGAGGCTGTTATTTGTAGGTTTCCAGCACGCTCAGGGCGTGCTCTGCACCTGAGCCCATCACGAACAAATTGCCTTTGAACCAGTTCCCCTTCGAGTCCACGTAGTAAAGTTATGGTCCCGTCACCGTGGCTGGGAGCCACACAAGATGTTTTCCGTGACGATGCCCTGGCCTTTGTCCTGGAGGAGCATCGTCGCCAGCTTCTTAATGACGGCTTTCACACTGATGCGCTTCCTGAAGCTAACCTCGTACGTACGACAAGCCTGCTTCAGTAGTCGCAAATAGTGGTTGTTGTGCAAAACATTTCCTGCAATTGTAGCCAGGAGGAAGTCGTTGATATCCATGCACTTTTCCACCTTGTTGGTGAGCAGTTTGGTTCCTTGTGTAATCCTGGAGTCAAAAGCAACAATAATCTTCCACTCCTACTCCTTCTTCTCCTCCACCTGGATTTCATACTTGAATGCTGGTGGTGGTCCCATGGGTGGTCCCATGGGTATGGAGGGAATTTATTTTGGGAAAACTCGCTCTTTCCCCCACCATCCACGGGTGGAGTCAGCGGGCCAAGATACACCGTCACACCAAGGCCCCCCTGGAGCCGTTCCTCATCCCTGAGAGGCGGTTCGACCATGTCCATGTGGATCTAGTTGGCCCACTTCCCCCGTCCCAGGGTTTCACGCACCTCCTCACCATGGTGGACAGGACCACCAGGTGGCCGGAGGTGGTTCCCCTGTCATCTACAACGACTGCGGAGGTGGCTCGGGCGCTCATCTCCAGCTGGGTGACCCGGTTCGGCACGCCGTTGGACCTGACGTCGGACCGGGGATCTCAGTTCACTTCCGAGCTGTGGAGCGTGGTGGCTGAGAGACTATGTGTGAAACTCCACCGTACCACGGCCTATAACCCAAAAGCTAATGGGATGTGTGAGCGTTTTCACCGCTCTATGAAGGCTGCTCTCCGGGCCACTCTCACTGACAGCAATTGGATCGACCGTCTGCCGTGGGTCCTGTTGGGGCTGCGTTCGGCCCCAAAAGAAGACCTGCAGGCCTCTTCAGCAGAGCTCGTCTTTGGGCAGCCGCTGAGGGTCCCTGGGGAGTTCCTCCCGGGTTCCTCGACCCCGTGGTCCTCTACAGCTCATCGGTCTGCCTGCCAGGATGCAGCGAGAGCCTTTGCTCCAGTACCCACACATCACTGCCTTCCCCAGTCTTACATTCCGAAGGACCTGATGGCTGCCAGCTATGTATTCATCCGCCATGATGCTCACCGCTCTGCAGGCTCCCTACGACGGGCCCTTCCGGGTCCTGGAGGCAGGCCCAAAGACATTTGAGGTGGCCATGGGGGGGAATAAGGAGCAGATATCAGTCGATCGGCTCAAGCCTGCTCACGTGATCCCAGACGAGCCGGTGGAGCTGGCTCAGCCCCCACGTCGTGGCCGGCCACCCAAGTCTGCCCCTGTCTCATGCTCTCCATCCATGGAGGCCCCTACCCTTCCGCGTCGGAGGCGGGGACGCCCCCCTGCCCTGACCCCTGCCCTTTCCACGTTGCCTGTGAAGTGTTGTAGAATTTTTCAAACATCATACTGTACTAATATAATAATTGAATTTCCATAAGGGTGGAGTGATAGTGAATACAATATTTATTTAACAGCATATCAAGAGCTTCTGAGACAACACACGTGCAAGTGTCGCCCCCTTTCCCTGGGCACCGTCACACTTATATAGAGCAGGATTACAGGAATAGCAGAAGGGGTAAATCAGAGTACATCCATGTAAGGCTTCAGTCAGGAACAATCTGAATGACAGGACACGACATTCTGGTGACAGGTGAGGGAGTGCCTCACTCCTCAGTTGACCCAAAGCTTAGAATATAAACCTTGACACGGCACTATGCCAATGACATGACCTTCTGGTTACTTTAGAAACAAAGTAATAGTTACATTTATCTAGATATCTATCACAGAAGTACAGTAGTTTTGGCCGGGTTGTCAGACCTCCTAAAAAAGACTATTGACACTGGGTGTACTATTGTTTTGGGGGGTTTGTAAAATGTTTAATGTGTTCCATGTAATGCCAATTCTGAGCGTTCGGGGGGGGGGGGGGGGGGGGGGCTGTGTGATGGAGGTGTCTCACCTCAGAATGGACACTGGTTGTGGGGTGATGGGAGGAGATACGAGGTTTCATGAGGAAGTGCTTGTACCTGTGCTTGAACTTGAATTGTTTGGAAGTAAAGATCAGAGACTCCCATACTCCGTCTGCTTGTCTCATTTCACTCACTTCCACAAAGGACAACTTTGTTTCTTACAACAAGAGTTCATATTTTAGATGGTCATTATAGGAAATTTCACTCACTTCCACAAAGGACAACTTTGTTTCTTACAACAAGAGTTCATATTTTAGATGGTCATTATAGGAAAATAAGTGTGTTACATTTTTCATTTACTTATTTCTAAGCTTTTAGTATTAACAATGTTGATTTACAGGCATGCAAGTGGCTAAATATGTATGCTGCAAGTGGCTAAATATGTATTATTTAGACACAATAACCCCATTCCCAAGATGAACCGCAATCTTTCATGGTCAGATTTACGGGGCTGGTGTAAATAGTAACAAAGAAATAGGCTGGCTTATTGTGTCTAAAAAATACATATTTAGCCACTTGTATGCAAAAGAACGCAGCAAATGAAACATTTTAACGCTCACATTTTCTTTTCTCCAATTACAATCTGAAATATGAACCCTTGTTGTAAAAAAAAAAAAAATCCTTACGGTTCAAGTTTTTTTTTTCCTCAAAAAAATGCCAAGAAGGAAATGAGATGATAAATCATTTTAGTCCACATTATTTTTTCCAAAAGGCAACAGCTTCCCGTCCTTCTTCATTTGTTTTACTTCATCTTTGATTTCATCACTTTCATCAATTTCTTCTTGACATTTTTTTTGCAAATTCAGCGATTGTAGACTTGTCAGGACGGCTACTCAACAGTCGCTTGTAGGCCTCGGGATCACCAATGGCCAGTTCGGCAATGGATGCTGTTCCGACGATGGTGTTGCGGTCCACCCCAACCACGTGGAGGGCCGCAGCCATGGACCCCTTCTTTTTGAAGGCCTTCATAACCCTCTCGTATCTGGCCACCACTTCGTCCGGGTCACGGACTAAGGATATTGAAGAAAAACTTGATATTAGACTCTGTGACAAACTCTAAATTGCTCAACAGTATCAGCAGCCACACAATATATTACCAGTGACACCTTTAGGGCTGATCAATTAACTCAATAGATTGTGAGATTGTATTTCAGTTAGGAGAATACGGCCAACAAACATACTAGGGAACATTTAGGGCTCGCGCTCACTACAGGCCATTTATTATTTTACTATTGACCATAAAATCAGAATGTTATTTTCTAGAAGCTTTAGAATTAATTACCTCTGGTGCGTGCTGTGGCCTTTGCCTCCTTCTTGTCCTTTCCTTTCTTGCTCTTGCCTTTCTTGCTTTTCTTGCTTTTCTTGCCTTTCATGCTTTTCTTGCTTTTCTTTCTGTAACCTGAGCTGGTGCTGCTGCTGGTGGTCGAGCTGGAGTCGCTTTCGCTGTCGCTAGAGTCGCTGTTAGTCGCGTCGCAGCTGCTTGAGCTGCTGGATGCAGCGTAGTCCTCGTCAGAGGAGGACAAAATGCAATATGAACCACAGAAGGTGAGTGGTTCAAACCCTGCCTAAGCCGACGTCAGCAAGGAGGGAAGACGACAGCCAGCCCCATGGCCTCCCCTAAGTAGCAAGAAATCTTGTGAAATACAATGTTGTCAACCAATCATCAAGGACGATGATACACGAAAGAAGAAGAAGCACACATTTAGAAGAAACCCAAATTATTATTTGACATTGTTGACCTCTACCACCTCCAAGTAATTCACTAAACTAGAAGCAGTGCTCTTCCGAGCACAAGTCTCCGCCAGGTCAGGTAGGTTATTGTGGCCCCCTGGTGATACAATAATAGCCAAATGTGAAAAGAGTGCCTTGTCATCTGTAGCTTGTCAATTTGAAGAGGATCAGTCGTGTGGCAGAGATTAGCTGTCCACAAGCAGAAGGGTGCAGATTTTTTATTTTTTATTTTTGCTAGTCGGCGACATTCGGGGTCGCCACAGCGGCTAAATCAAGTTGGACCCCCTTTGACTTTCTATACAGCAGAAATGGCCCCAGAAAACGATGGTTAATGAAGAAGTGATCATCACTAAACTATAGTTTTCTGGGAAAAAATGTTTTTAGTATTTTCCTCCTGTATACAAAGTCAATGGGAGGCCAACTTGATTTGGCCGCTGTGGCGACCCCAAAGTTTGCCGACTCGGGCACCCTAACTAAAAGGGCCTACACCATGCTTTTAAAACTCTATTTTTTGAATAAATATATGCTCAAAATTGAGTCTTAGACAGGTCTTAACCCTCAACAAACACTCTGACCATTCCTTTTGTTTCTACTAGCTGTGCTATAATTAGGCTCTCAAGCTGCAATACCAAAACGGCCTTTGTTTGCTCAGGGGCGCATCTAGTGGGTTTTTTCCACCCCTCCCCCCACCCCTCCTCTCCACTCCTCCAACGTTGACAACACATAATGTTAATATTGGGCCAATACAAAAATAGGATAATGTTGCAGCTCTGATTATAGCCTACTGTAGGCCTATGTTGTATGATATAAGCCTACTGTCAAATGACACAGGGCGACCGTTGCTAGACCAGACATTAGAGAACGTTAATCTACATTAGACAATCAACCCCACCCGCATTGTATTTATGTATAATGTATAAAATTTATGAAATATAACAGCCCATAAACCATAAAACTGTCTCCGCGACTCACAAATGGGTCCCGACCCAGTGTTTGGGAAACAGAGGGAAGCATCCATTTCATTATTAATGAAATGGATGCTTCCCTCTGTTTCCCAAACACTGGGTCGAAATTTTCATATAATAGTAAAGTACGTTCAGAATCGGCGATCGCTGTTTGGGGATAGTGAGGGGAGAGGCGGGGTGTTTTAGCCCACTCTAGCTGTGGGACCACACGGACCAACTCTCAGAACAGCACTGTTCTGAGAACCCGTGGAAAGCTTTTCAACTCTGCCTTCCCAAAACCAGAGAAAGACACAATGGTCAGAAATAGGACTTTGTGAGGATAGAAGGTGCCAGTGGGACCCCAAAAAAAGGTTTTAAAATAGAAAAAGTGAAAATTCATGGTGTAGGTCCTTTAAATAAATGTGAATCATGTGGTGTGGACTGAAATAGTCAGGAGTAAAGACAACTTACAAAGCATGTCATCAATAACCCTGTCATCATCATCTCCAAGGATCGTAGAAAGGCCAGGGAGGACTGCAGTTCACTTCCCAATAATCTGAAAAATAGTTTCAAACACACACAAAACACCTAATAAGTGGTTTTGGACAGAAAACAAGTTACTACACAATGTTTACATTGTGTACTGAAATCTCTAACCTCAAACTTGATTAAATTATTACACTAAATAAACTCAATATTGCACCTCTACAATCAATCAATTCATTGTCTATTGAGAGAAAGTTTGTTGCTCATGAGAACATTATTTATCTCACGGACCGCCAGAGAAAATTTCTCTACTCATTAATAATTCAGGCTGCTTCTCCCTTTAATGCACACGAAACATGGCCCTGAAACTCACTTGATCGACAGATGCCAGAGGACAACAAGAACAATAAGAAGTGAACACGTGTGGAAAAAGGTCATTGGTTTGTGATCTGATTGACTGCTTAGGCAGAATTAAATAAGCCAAGATTTAAGCAAATCCAGGTTTGACAAATCCTGCTCCGTACAGCCTGGTTTATTGTGTTACATTAACACCAAGCCAGGCTGAGAGGAGCAACTTTGTCGTTTTCCTTTGAAAGCCCATTAGGTGCAATGTAGATTCCTTGATCGTAACCGATCATGTCGTCCAGTTCCGCGGCCAACTGTCTTCTTCTTCTTCGTGGTATTTTATGGCGGTTCGCATGCTTTATAGTTGCATTACCGCCCTCTTTTGATCCGGAGTGTGGATCACAAACAAAAGTCTTAGAATTTACACTGTTCTGTGCTCACCCATGATCCCATACTCCCAAATTCCCCATACATAGTCCAGACAAATCTACGTTGATTCATTTGTCAGACCCATTGGTCTGAGACTGAGTTGCCGCAAACCCTTCCCTCGTAGTCTCGTACCCAACTGTCTCCGAGGTCCGAGCATCTCCGAGGACTTGCGTAAGAAGACGGATACGGAAACGGTGGGTGCAAATCCTATGTGCAAATCACCGGATACAGTAAACGGAACACGCCCTCACGGCGATCTTGAGTGACAGCCGCTGAAAGCGCTGTTACAGATCGTGCTAGGGCTAGGCGATCATTATATTTGTTATTAAGGCTATATTGCACAAACGCTATCTCAATGGCTGCTATCTTTAACTTTTAGGTAACATTTACCCGTTACCTAAGCTGTCTGCAAGCAGACATGGAGTGAGGGGGAGGGGCGCAGTTCCGGGGGCACTTCCAGAGAAAGCAACATCACGGTCTGTCTGCTTCACACCAAGGGGGACTAACAGGCACACACACAAAGGGGCCAGGCCCCCGCAGGGGGCTGTAGGCTAGTATATATAATTTGTATTTCAATATAAAAATAAACATTATTCTGTCTCTTTTGAATAGCTTGTATAGGCTACATGATTATTGTGCTATTGACAGATTGTTAGTCATAGAAGTGGATGCGTAATCTGTAATTATATTGAAAAAAAAAAAAAGGTCAGAACGGTATTTGATGAGTTATGGGCCTAAACTGACAGGGCATGTCAGTGAATATTTTGTTCATGAGAATGTTTACAGCATTGGTACTCACCGCTTTGATCCTTGTATTGAACAGCGACGTCGCTGTTGCTGGTGGAGCCGTCGGTCAGTTCGTCCTCCTCCTGTTGCCCCACAGGAGGTGGCAGAGGTGCCACCTCCTGCGGCCACCACCTCCTGCGGCACCTAACCCTAACCCTCCTCCTCAGCAGAGGACTTGTTTTCCGCAATCTTCTTTAGGACGTTCTCCAGCCTTGAAAATTCAGTCGCTGTTAGTTTGGACAGTTCTTTGAAACGTGCCACCGTTTTGGCACGTTCAACAAAAGGATCCAAAGTCCGAGATGTATGCTCTGACTGTGAATGGCCTGCAGGTTTTTCGCAGTTCACTGAAGTAGCTGTGAAAAGAAAAGTGCATATGAGTTAAATAATACCTAAGGACTTAAGTCTTTAGTGGAAACTCTGTTTAATCTACCTACTTTCTCAACTTATCCAGGTCCAGCAGGGGTCGGAGGTGGCTTACACAGCCCATGGCCCTGCATACCTTTTCGGCGTGGCTGGCCTTCTGTCTCTGGTATTCTGAATGCCTGGGATTGTTGGGGCCTTTTTTGGGCCTAGATTTCAGGTGGGTGACCAGGTCTTTAGCTATGAGGACTGTAAACATAAACATAAACATAAACATAAACATATTCTTGAGTGAAGACAGGATTAGTCACAAACACATTCAATTAAAACACATTCAATTAAACAATGGTAAACATGAAAGAGATACTTACAATAGAGGGTCTCAGTCTCGTCCCGAGTTGTCTCGTCCCGAGTTGACTTTGACCTCGCCTTTCTGCCCATCTGCTGATGATGACTAGCCTGACACTCAGCCTAAATTGACATTTCGTTTCACTTCATTATTTAGTCTGAACTCAGTTCCGCCCACGGCCTTTGCAGCCAAAATGAGGCACTGTTCAGCGATTGGTTCACCGACCAACACATGACATAGTGTTGTTATGTGTGCCTGGCTGGCTAGTGGCTAGCCTGTTGCTTGCTAGTGCTACTTGCTAACCAAAGAAACAGTCAGAATAGGAGCACTACGAACTAGTATTCAAACACAACATAACATGCCTGCTACTGGTGTTTCATAGCGAGATCGATACAATCGCATTTTACCGCAATTTACCGCATTTTACCGCGACACGATGTGCGGTACGTTACGGCGGCGGCGGTGCTGGTGTACTAGGACACACACATGAGTTCTGGGAAACCCCCACCCACGCTGATCACAAGACGCTGATTCATGACACTGATTCGCCCGTTTGGATTTTCAACCGAGGCAGGCCTCCTCATTGAGAGCGATTCTAGACCTGAATCGCAGAAACAAAAAAATTAAAGGGGTGTGGCTAGCGATTCAGAGTCTGGAACTAGGCTAGATGATGACCCCTCTTAGGGGTCAATGCCTTTTTGAAGGCCTCCAGCTCGAAGAGCTTATGCTTAAGGGCCACGTTCTCATTGTAGAGGTGCGTTGCATAGGCCCTCATGCTAACGCAGCGCTTTCGGGAGCAGTCTGGAGTTGAATTTAAACAAACTTAATTAATACAGATAGATATCCTTGCTGTCAGGGTTAGCCCACATAGTTATTATTCAAGGTTGATTTGGTTAGGCACAATTTCATATCAATCCCTATGTTAAAAGACCCAATAAATGCAATATAACCTATATTGAAGGGTAATTGTTCTCACCGTTTGGATCTACAGGGCCGGGGTCTCCATGGTGATGGTGTGCGCCTGACGAGGAGGGGACCTCGCCATCATCTGCCTGTTTGTTAGCTATGGCCCAGAGGTCAGCTATTGCTGTTGAAACAAACATCATTAATGTAGTTGTCCTTAAAGAACAAGAGTATTTGTATAATTGGAAAGGCAATCATTCTTACTCTGCTGTTCTGGGTCGGCATCAAGCTGTGGAGATTTGGGGGTCTGAGGAGCCGGAGGGGATGGGGGAGGCTGTATTGCCTGAGCCTGAGCCTGAGGGGTGGCTGGTTGTGGGGGAGCCAGAGGGGCAGGGGCGGCCGGTTGAGGGGCGGCCGGTTGAGGGGGAGCTGGTTGAGGGGCGGCTGGTTGAGGGGTTAAAACAAACATTATTAAAGTAGTTGACCTTAAACAACACAAGTAAACTTACAAATGGAACGGTAATTGGACCTACCGTGTTCATCCAGGTCCAGGCTGCTGATGAGCCTCACCCCTGAGGCACGTAGTGCACCCAATTTTGCCACAGTCAGCATTCTTTTTGAGCCAATCAAGAATCTCTGTTTCTCTTCCCCCTTTTGAAAAGCAATGTACAGCCAGGTCAATCACAGGATGTTGGGTCAATGAGATTCCTATAAACTTGAATTATACTTTGATCCCTTGCAGGATTATTAACTTACTTCTAGGTGGTGGTTATCAGATAAATGCCTATCCATCCTGTCCACCTCCCTCCTGCCACAAATAAGCCAGACCAATTGGTCTCCTTTGTGGACTCTAGAGTTGCAAAACAAGTGTAGACAAGGTATGTCAAATCAGTGTGTGTTAGGGTTATTATTGACATTGTTTCTCTGGCAGGGCTACGGCCACTTGTATGCATGTTTAATATAAAATCATGAATATAAATGAGAAGGCTATAGTATTGATTGAATGGACAATAACATGGTTTATACACATGCAGAGATGTAGGCTAGAATATATGTTGGACTTATACTGATTTATTTTATTTTATTATACCAACCTGTTGCACATATAGATCGCACTGTGAAGTACAGTAGCTACTATGGGAAAATAATGCCATTGGTGTATACAATGTGAATTTTATGCATATGTAGGCAACAGCTGAGGATGTTTTTTTTGTCATTATTATTACCCTTATTACCCCTATTATTATTACCCTTATTATTACTAACTATTTGTGTCCCAATCTCACTGAGAGCCAGTCATTGCAATTTTTTTCATTTTATGGGGATCATAGCTACAAAATGATAATATTGGTTGTGGAGATTGACCCAACAGTTTTGAAGATATGGCTTATAGAATGATGCCATGCTAAAATACTACTTCTGAGATATTTACCTTTTAAATATAATTCTAACCTGCAATGACGTGACTCCGCCACATGGGGAGCAATCTTCAATTCAATCTTCAATTCAAAGAAGCTTTATTGGCATGAGAACACAAACGTTTACACAGTCATGGAAAAAGTACCTAAATAATTAAGAACGCCATAAACGTAGTTTACGTCTTTGTGCCTGAGTGCCATAAACGTACTTAACGTCTTTTTAATTAATCAAAGGTTTTTGCATTTTTTTCATAATTGTAATTTCAAAAAAATCGCTCTAGAAGTTAGCCGTGAGCCTCCGTGACCCGAGCGATACGGCCGATTTGACTGTAGCACCAGTGTAACACAGTCCGACGGGAAACCGGTATAACCGAACATTGGTTCCGGCCGTTTAAATGTTATCTTAAAACGTTCGTTTATACACATTCCGTGCTTCCCAGACGATGTATAGGTACTCAAAAAACGCAGAAAAATGCCCCCGTTCTGTCGCTGCCATCCAATCGGAGCCCTTGATAGCGATCACCAGGGCTCTGAAGTGTGTAGCATGCTAGCTAAAAGGCCTGGCCAAAATGTAAACAACTAGGCCCAGACCAAAAAAAAGATGGACGTCATCTTCCTTCTTCTGTTAGTTGATCAGATAGTAGGAGACCACAACCAGGTGGTTTTCAAAGGCCATTGCACTCCAGATTACACACAGGCCCAACGACAGCATTCACATATGGTACACACAGGCCCAACGACAGCATTCACATATGATGATGATCAAGACATCTTACACATGTTCTATTGAAGCCCAAATCTAATGATAGGATATATATATATATATAAATATACATGTTTTCCTTTGTAAGAGGGGTAGTGTGGCTTTCGATAGAAGCATAGATTTATATATGTCATTTAAGTACAAAATATGATTTTGGCCCCCATAAAAAGGTAAAATTAAACAAAATGCTGGCACCATTTTGATAGATTTGAAATAAAGGGTGGCATTCAGTGAGTTAAGTAAAAGTATCAATTCTGCAATGTAGAATCACTCTGTTACAAGTAAAAGTCCAGAATTAAAAATGTACTTGAGTAAAAGTACAAAAGTATTGGTATCCAAATGTACTTAAAGTACCAAAAGTAAAAGTACAAAATGTTTGAAAATAGCAGATCTACAAGCTCACAACGCGTCACACCGCAATGCGTTGTGAGCTTGTAGATCGGCTATTTTCAAATAGCCTTGATATAACATAGGGCTAAAGTGGTTTATGTATGTTTTAAACTTTAGTTATTGCTTTGTAGATTAGCATTATTGGGCTAAATGTAAAGACGCTACGCTGCGCCAACCGTGAATTCAACACAATCTGCTGTTGAGCAGTTTAACCAATTTGCTACGTACGTCTACACAAACGGTCAGATTACAAAGATAAATTGCTTAGTGAAGGCTCACGGATGTCACCATAGGGTACGCTCCAGCAGAATGTCCCGTAATGATCGTATTATTTAACGAGGAGCATTTTAATCCGATCGGTCGTTGTTTCCTTAAAAAGGTATTAATGTATCTAAGTGCAGTACACCTCGCAAACGATGGGGTCGCATGGCTGAAAAACAACAGACAATGGCATCTGATCGGATTAAAATGCTGTTTATTAAACAATACGAAAGATACGGGTAATTCTGCTTGAGCGTACCATACTGTGACATCTGTGAGACTTCAGTAAGCACTTTATCTTTGAAATATGAAGGTTTTTGTAGACGTACGTAGCAAATAGGTTTAACTGCTCAACACGAGGTTGAAGTGAATTTATTACGTGCGCAACAGGGCTAACTTTGCTATATGTAGCATAATCAGTGTTTGTGTAACTTCAGTCAGAAGGATAATCTGACGGTTCTGACAGACTTAACCTCCTCGCGTTGTGAGCTTGTAGAAGAGCAAAAATAGAGTTGGATCGCCGTTTTATTGCATGTGTAATTGTGTAAACCATGCCTGCGTTAGCCTGCAGCTAGCGCTAGCTAACGTTAGCGTTAGCCGTTAGCCACTCATCCAGAATAGTCTAATAAGTCAATTTTCCAACGGCGAGTGAACGATTGCATTCCGTGTCCTTCATGGATTTTTTCCCCCTGGCTGTCAATGTTTTTATTGTCCAAAAAGAAAACGCTCTGACCGTTAAAACTTTAAGACGACACTTTTCTATTCAATGCTAAGCTAACTCAGTGACAAAGGGAAGGCTTCACGGAAGACAAACGCATACGTCACAGACGCCTCCAGGCAGGAACGGATCATTTTCACCCGCGTAGAAGAAGAAACAGCGGAAGTGAACGGCGGAAAAATGATAAATAAAATAATACACTAAATCATTATAACAACATTACGTGGTCAATAAGTGTTCATTTGGAACACACGTGGCATTAAATTAATGGGATAAATACTGTGGGTTGCAACGCTAAGTAATGGAGTGTTTTGTTCTGCTGTTGTTTTATATATACCACTGCATTGTCTGAAAGGAAGCCGAAAAAACGCCCCCACATAACTACTGTTTAGTGATGAGTCATCACTTTTATCAGTTTAGTGGGAGCTGCCTTGACCCTAAGGAATGTTTTTCTTGCAAAACAAATGCTTGCAATGGATTTTTGACCCCTCACATGCTTAAAGCATATTTCTTTTGGTGTGTTTTATATTTTATAGTTAATTTAATGAGACCCCAACTTTCAGCAGCCATGACAACATGTGGAACGCCCTTCAAATCCCTGGCCTGAAAATTCACCTTCAGGCGGCTGCTACCCATGACTTGGAAATAGACTAAGCCCCAGTGCTCCCCCCACACCCTTTTGTTCTGCCTTTGTATTTGATGTTATGCTTTTCTGCTTTTGAAATTAATATTATCCTAGATAAAGTACTATGTTTTATCCGTCTGTCTCCATGTTATATGAGATACTTAAAGTGTGGTTCCTGTGGAAATAAGCCTCTGCTTTCTAGGATCTCCTTTTAGTTGACCTTTTACCAGTGATTTGTACTGTCATGAAACTGTACCTTTTTCTATTGCAAACTTCTAATACATTCTTCAAGGCCACTATTCGTAGGCTACTATTCATACTGAAATCTCCCCCACTGGCATTATAGACGGCGACCCGAGGGTTTCCGGAGAAAGACGAACGCAGTCAACGCAAACGCGATTGGCTGAGCGGGGGAGGGGAGCGCACAGCTGTGTTCACTTGTTCATTAGCGCTTCCAAGTTTCCAACTCCTACAGTACAGAGAGAAGAGGACAGTATGGAGGAGCGTCAAAAGAACATGGAAAAAACAACGCGTCCCAGAAGGACTGGACGGACCAAAAAAATTGGACTCATGACAATACTGGTAAGTTTGGCCGGCTTGTTAAAATATTGATAGCTTGTTTGTTTGCAGGGATAGCTTGTTTGTTACTAGCATGGCTAGCTTGTTTGTTAGCAGCGATAGCTTGTTTGTTACTAGCAGCGATAGCTTGTTTGTTAGCAGGGATAGCTTGTTTGTTACTAGCATAGATAGCTTGTTTGTTGTTAGCATTTTTAGCATTCTTGTTAGTGTAGCCGCGGCCGGGAAAACAAGACTCTCTCATTCCTTGAATTCGAATCAGAAGGCAGTAGGTAGTTTACTAGGCTAAGTAAGTAAGTATTCCCACAGCTATCGCTGCTAGTAACAAACAAGCTAGCCATGCTAGTAACAAACAAGCTATCCCTGCTAACAAACAAGCTATCCCTGCTAACAAACAAGCTATCGAGCGAGAGCCAACGCGCACAATGTTATATTGTAAGCCTAGGCCTACATTAGCACAAGCCCACGTTCCAACTAGCTAGCCACCACGCTGCAAACGGGCATCGAGAGAAATTAAATTATCAAATGCGTAGGAGAGCAATGCACAAACTATTCAGACACGTTATATATCTCTCTCTGTATATATCAATGTGACAGAGCCGTTTTTGGGCCCATGGGGGCCCTAAGCGTGATTCTGCTAGGGGGCCTTCCTGCGGGCGCGAGCGTAGCGAGCCCCCGCGAAAAGATAATAGGCCTAATATTTTTTATCATTTTTTAATCCATTTTATAATGGAAATATATATATATATATATATATATATATAAATGAATAAATACAAAACGACAACAACAGGCAACGTATTTTTGCTGTTTGAAAAATAATAGGCCTAATATTTTTTATAATATTTTAATCCATTTTATAATGGAAATATATATATATAAATAAAAAATATATATAAATGAATAAATAAAAAACAACAACAACAGGCAACGTATTTTTGCTATGTTTGATTTGTTCTTTTCTTATTTAAACACCTGGAACACCTGCAGCACCCCTAGGCCCCCTTGCCTACCCCTTGGTAGGCATTTCGCCTACCAAAATGTAATTCCTGGCTACGCCCCTGCACTGGCAGAGTCCTGCTCAGCAGCCACTGTGCCAAATTCACTTTCACTTTCAACGGTGTGGATGCTCGGAACGAGTCGGAAGCAAAGAAAGTCACCACAGTTTGATTTGATCATTCCTTAGTCAATTATGAAGGGATTTCAAAAATTAAAACGTCTCCATATTGCTTGGGAAGTCTACTTCGCAGAGAAACCGTGGCCTTTGAGATTCGCTAACCGCGGGATTTCGCATCGCGATTTCGGTTTGAAAACGATTAACCATGCAGCAGTACGTTCTTTTCTGCAGAGAGGAGGGGGGCGGTGGGGGCCTTTTTGGTCGGGGGGCTCTACGCAGACTGCGTAGTCTGCCTATAGGGGGCGCCGGCGCTGCAATGTGATGTTACTAGGTTTTCAATATAATGGGTCACGGGACCTACAGGTGGTCTTTCAAATGGGTCCCAGAAAAGTTTTGAGTCCTCAATAAAATGTTTTCGAGCGCTGTGAGCTTGTAGATCGTCTATTTTCAAAATGTTTGCCTATTTCTTAACTGGTGTTCACCTTGTGTATGACCGTTACCGAATTCATCAGTGTCACCCCTTTTGGTGTAGCACCTGACCCGCTGTGCTACTGCTGCCAGGGACCGGTGCTATGCTAAAACTTGTGCCCCTAATGAATTCGGACGCGCAAAATGGCGTTGGACGTCGGTGGAGTAAGTGTGGTTCTTTGAGGGGGTTCCTAATGTGCCCTTATGGGTGTGACCCTCAAGGGTTCATTTTCTCTCTTTTTTTTTTTTTTTTTTTTTAATTTGGACGCTCATTATGGTAAGAGATCATTTGAATATAATGGGGAAGAGGGCCAATTTCTTTTCTGTATGCACTAAAATAATGCACATGTAACCCCTAGTTACGTAGTAGTAACAGGAAGTACAGGTATGTAGTGTTCAATGGTGTATATCATTAACTGGACTAGTATCAGAAGTATTCTAGATTTTTAAGAGCCAGTATTGCACATCAATAATGACACAGACAAGTATAAGCTGGAATAGTTGAATGGCCACTTAATATTACAAACAACATGAAATTACAACAAATACAATATATGGAAAATAATTAACAAAAACAAAAAGCCGGCATAAATGTGAAACCCAAATGTTCCCAAAGTTTTAGATGTTAGTTATCGATCGATTTCGTTGGGGCTCTTTGATCTGAATCGCGATTGTGTTCTGATTTCAATCGATCTTGTTTATCTGTATCTGCGATAGTGTTTCAGTTTCTCTCTGTCCTACCTCACTGGCTGTGAGGGAGGGGGATCACCATCAGTGTTCAGACTCTGAGTAGCTCGCCACCCCAGCACGAACTGGGGAATCAATGGATCTGGGGATCGTTGGGTGTTGATGGGTAAGGGAGACGGTCAAGCCTCACATACTGTACACCTGGCTCCTCAGTAGGTGAAATGAGAAGGGATGTCCTCTTCTCCACACCAAGCTCCAGGGATCGATGGTATGAATCTGAATCACCCAAAAAATCTGACCTATAGTAGGTCAGACAAGATCCAATTGTATGTGTTATTCACACACACACCATGTAATCCATGTGTCAGGGTGTGAGACAGATATTTGGACCCAAATGCAGAATCAAACCAGACTGAGGCAAAACGTCTAAATTGAAGAATATTTAATAAGAAATAAACAGGAAACACAATGACTCAAACTGGGACACTAAACTATACTGGGAAGAAACTAAACTAATGACATGTAGATACAGAGGAGATCAGACATACTCACACAAGACAATGACAAATAATCTGGCAAGGGACAAAGGCAAACACAGGACTTAAATAGACACAGGACTAACTGACACAGGTGAACTCAAAAACAAAATCAACACAGGGATAGGCTGGGAGACTAACAGGACACAGGTGGAGATAACTGACAATCACAGGTAGGTAAGACAAGACAGGAAACAATAACTGGGTAAAAAACAGGAAACACTAGGAGAATACTACAAAATAAAAGGTACATAAATAAAACATGACATTTCCTGACAGTACCCCTCCCTCGAGGGATGGCTTCCAGACATCCCAAATAGACCCAAAAACAAATAGCAGGGTGGGTGGGTGAGACAACGCAAATTCAAACAAAACAGGCAGGCAGACACATAGACAGACAGGCAGACAAGCACACAGACAAACAGGCTGACAAAACGTGAGACAGACCAAGGGACAGACAAACCAACTGACATACAGTAAGACAGGCGGACAAACAGGTGGTCTGACATAACAGCAGACGAGTAAACACATTAGGAGGAGGACAGGAGGACTGGGGAGAAGACAGACAAACAAGCATATTAGCAGACATACAAGCAGACAAACACACTGGGAGGCAGGCAGACACACAGACAGGGAGAGTGGTCGTCAGACTATCTGGCAGACCAAAAGAACCACTCATATAAGGAGGACGGGACTGTTCAGAGTGGAATTGAGGGGGCACAGTCTGTGGGACGCTAGGCGGCACGGGGGCAATGGGGCACACAGTGTGTGGACCACTGGGCGGCAAAGGGGTGCTGGGCAGCACGTGCTGTGTGGCGTTAGGCGGCACGGGCTCTGTGGTGCTGGCCGCTGAGACGCCAGGCGGCACGGGCCCTGGGACACTGGGTTCTGGGGCGCTGAGAGGCACCGGTTCTGGGGCGCTGGGAGGCACCGGTTCTGGGGCGCTGGGTGGCACCGGTTCTGGGGCGCTGGGTGGCACCGGTTCTGGGGCGCTGGGTGGCACCGGTTCTGGGGCGCTGGGAGGCACCGGTTCTGGGGTGCTGGGTGGCACCGGCTCTGGGGCGCTGGGATCTGGAGCGCTGGGAGGCCCGGGTACTGTGACGCTGGGCTCTGGAACGCTGGGAGGCCCGGGTACTGTGACGCTGGGCTCTGGAACGCTGGGAGGCCCGGGTACTGTGACGCTGGGCTCTGGAACGCTGGGAGGCCCGGGTACTGTGACGCTGGGCTCTGGAACGCTGGGAGGCCCGGGTACTGTGACGCTGGGCTCTGGAGCGCTGGGAGGCCCGGGTACTGTGACGCTGGGCTCTGGAACGCTGGGAGGCCCGGGTACTGTGACGCTGGGCTCTGGAACGCTGGGAGGCCCGGGTACTGTGACGCTGGGCTCTGGAACGCTGGGAGGCCCGGGTACTGTGACGCTGGGCTCTGGAACGCTGGGAGGCCCGGGTACTGTGACGCTGGGCTCTGGAACGCTGGGAGGCACGGGCTCTGTGGCACTGGGTGGCACCGACTCTGGGGCACTGGGTGGCACCGACTCTGGGGCGCTGGGCTCTGGGTCACTTTCCAACCAGGACTCTGATTCACTGGGCCCCGGGGTCTCCTCGTCGCTGGGCGCTGGTGACTCTGTATCACTGCCCTTTGGAGTGCGGCGGTGACGGCGATGGCGGCGGCGACCAGACCGCTTACGAGCCTTTGGCTGGGCACTGGAAGAAGTTGCCACCCGACCCAAGGCAATATTCCTGCCACCAGCCCCACGAGGACCTCCAAGAGCCAGGCTGGTGCCGATGTCTGGATCTTGATCCAGTTCAGTGTAGCTTGGGATTTTAACCTGGCTACAGAAGTATTCAAACAGGCCCATAGTTTTTGGGGGGTCAGGCTTGGAACTGGCAGGTTTTAAGTGCATGATGCCAATATGAATTGGAGGAGCAGTTTGCGGAGCAGGACGGGAAGCAGTGGTTACTGAGGTGGAATCCATAAAGTCTTTTAGCCTCTCACGAACTTCCTTCAAGTGAGGGACAAAATGGCTCACCCATGGCCTTTCCTGGAACCACAGCTGATGGGTCAAAATGATTTCTTCAAATTCAGCACGCTGATTAGGGCTAGAGCCAATGAGGCAATCTACTGCAGTTTCAAAATCATGCACCTTTGTCTGGAAAAGTTTCTGTTCTGCTGGGTCCATTTTTGGCCAGATTATTCTGTCAGGGTGTGAGACAGATATTTGGACCCAAATGCAGAATCAAACCAGACTGAGGCAAAACGTCTAAATTGAAGAATATTTAATAAGAAATAAACAGGAAACACAATGACTCAAACTGGGACACTAAACTATACTGGGAAGAAACTAAACTAATGACATGTAGATACAGAGGAGATCAGACATACTCACACAAGACAATGACAAATAATCTGGCAAGGGACAAAGGCAAACACAGGACTTAAATAGACACAGGACTAACTGACACAGGTGAACTCAAAAACAAAATCAACACAGGGATAGGCTGGGAGACTAACAGGACACAGGTGGAGATAACTGACAATCACAGGTAGGTAAGACAAGACAGGAAACAATAACTGGGTAAAAAACAGGAAACACTAGGAGAATACTACAAAATAAAAGGTACATAAATAAAACATGACATTTCCTGACACCATGTTTCTAAACCATGTTTCTAAATCTTCATGAATTGGCATGAATTAATACCCTTTAACTTATATTAAATAACCCAATCATGTCTTTTCTTGTAATCATGCACTGTAAAAGTACATTGAAAACATCAAAAATATCTAAAGTGCTTATATTCTTTTCACAGTCTTTTAAATATTCACTATATTTAATGAACCGTCTTCCTTTTTAACCAAAAAATAATTCTATGAAATGCTCCTTTAATATTCGCAATAAATTGGGGTAAATTGCATTAAAGTGCATAAAAGTATCCAAATCAGTGTCTTTGTGCAGTACTTTGCAGAGATATTAATGGCTCAAACATCTCTCCCTGGCTAGCAACAGGTGAGAGATGCACTAATTATCTCCTCAAACACTGAACCCAAAATACACACTTCTTCAGTGACAAACAATACAATAATCAGTGCTTTCAGCATGTAACATGCGCACAAAATAAATTCTGCCAACCTTGTGTGGCTAATACATCATAAACATCAGCATCAGTTCTTAAATCAACCATACAGTCACATTATTTCACTCACCGATGATCAAAGCAATCAAGGCACAGAATGCATTCACCTGGCTGGACGGTGAATTGCAACAACACGGTCTCACACTGCTCTACAAAGTTAAAATGACACAATAATCACATCAGGAGTTGTCTAACAACGTTAGAAATGTGGATGTTTCGAATTGGAAGGTTATTTCTCATTCTTACCAAGCAGATCCCATAGCAAGCGAAAATCCTAAATGAGACCTCAATTATTTCTTATTTTTGTCTCTAGATAAAGATGAGCACCAGCCGAGACCAAAGTGCATTTTCTCATTCTTCTCAATTTGAACTCCTGAGATTTGACACTGTTGAGTCTCACATTGATCACTGTTTGAGTTCTTGGGATAATCTCACCAACATCTCTTTTAAAGAGTCTCATCTGTGTCTTTCAGTGATCACTGATTGAGTTCTTGGGATAATCTCACCAACATCTCTTTTAAAGAGTCTCATCTTTGTCTTTCAGTGATCACTGATTGAGTTCTTGGGATAATCTCACTGATATCTCTTTTAAGGAGTCTCATCTGTGTCTTTCAGTGATCACTGATTGAGTTCTTGGGATCATCTCACCAACATCTCTTTTAAAGAGTCTCAGCTCTGTCTATCTGCGATCACTGTTTGAGATCTTGAGATAATCTCACCAACATCTCTTTTAAAGACGTCACTCATAATGCTTCATGATCACAATTACTGGTTACTCACTGATTTTTTTTCTTTTTTTTGGCCAGGATCATAGTCTCTCTATAAATGTCACTTTTCAAATCAGCTTGGTGGCCCTGGACGTTAAAATATGTCAAAAATCCCCCCAAAAGACACTTATTCTGCCTAGCTTTTTGGCGCTGAGTCCGATGAAGTTGGTCCTGTCGCGTAAAATGCTTTGGTCAATTTCTAACCCCTCTAAAAGGGCTAGCTCGGGTTCTAGGGGGCGTATATACAAACAGAAAAAAGATTATTGGTCGGCTTTCCGCGACGAACACGTGGATGTATGTTTCATTTCTGAGCGACCCCTAGAAGGCTAACCCTAATTCTAACTTTAGGGGCCGTTCTCTTCGCATGTTCATCTCCGCGAGCTGAACACACCAGTATAAGGTTCATCCCACACGGACACTCCTGTGAGGAGATAGCTTTCTCCGGCCTTTCATTCAATGTGCTCTAACGTTTATAGAGTCTATCACGGGGAAGAAAGTTTGTAGGAGGACAACCAAGACATCCACACGTTCGTCTCGGAGAGCTCTACAACATATCTCAGAACCAAGGTCTGATGTCGCATCGTCTTTGACTTAAAACGCAAAATAACTAAGCCTAGGGTTAGCTATTTCGCATTATAAGTCGAAAACCATCATGTGTCAAGGGCCTGTCTTTTAGTAGGCTATGTTGTATAGCTCACCGAGACGAACACGAGGAGGTGTGTTTTATTTCTGTGCGACATTCCTAGGGTTAAACTAGGATTAGCCTCCTTTGAATTACTATAAAATCACGATAGGATATTAGGGTTGCTGAATGTCGACCTGAGGCTTAAAATTACGTGCAAACTTGAGAAAAAATATACATCAGAGCACCTACCAACCCGTAATACCTAAAACACACCAGGAAGTGGCAGGTTTGAGTGGGGGTCCACGGGGGTCCACAGGGAGCCCCGGCAGTGGCTGGGCCCCCGGGGACCCCTTGGGTGCCGGCCCCGTCTCTCCCGGGCCTAGAGTTATGGCCTTTTTTGCGACCAAAGGTCGCAAAAAATTATTGTGACCGTGGTGTGACGTGATGAGCCAGCCAGCCAGCCGGTGGAGGTTTTGATAATGACTGCGACCTGAAGGTGACAAAAATGGCCTCTCAAAAATGTTACCAATGCCATTGTAAGCTTGTAGATCTGCTCTTTTCAAAGATTCTGCATAATGAGTACTTTCTACTTTTGTACTTTACATATAAATACTTTTCATACCAATAGTTTTGTAGCCTACTTTTACTCAAGTAAATTTAGAATGATTTGTTACAGAGTATTTCTACATTGCAGTATTGAAAAAAATGAGTATATCTTCCAATGATGTATAGGCCTAGCACGTTATAGTATGTTTATTATAACTATAGTAGTTATAATAATTACCCCCCCAAACTGAGATACCTTGTAGGGTAGGGAAGGGGGCTACAACATGTATTGTATATTTATGTATAAAATTGTGTAAAATCATATTGTGCATTCAATACTGCTATAATAATAATGCTATTAATATTATATATATATACCCCCTACTGTTGAAGACCCCTGATCTGATCTGATCAGATCAGATCAGATCTAATCTTTAGATAAGTGTACAGTAGTTGAAAAACAATGCATTATTGCTTCAGCAGCAGTCAGTAAAAGGGTTAATTGCCCAAACAACAACTGGGAAGGTTGAGAACAGTGACATCACATATTGCTTTGATCTACCAGGAAGCAGAGCTCTGTAGGAGGCGGGGCATATCCTTTATTATTATACTTTCCCAGAGGAAACATTTGCTGCTCATTTTTAGCTCATGATGCTCATCTATTGCTCCTCGAGACAGAAAGGAGCTATTGAGACAGAAAGGAGATTGGAACGACTTGGAACTGGTTTGAACCAGTGCCATTTTGAACCTCAGAGTCAGTCAGTGTTGAAGAGAAGAACACACAGGAATTATATGCTCTCATGGACTTTATCCTTTTTCGGTAGGTGAAACAGCATAGCCACTGGATAAAGTTACCTACTGTACATGTACTGTATGTTACTTAAGAATGTTGTCTGTGGTGTTTTTGTACAAAGTGTGTATTTTCCTGAAAGGTTCACCCAACCAGCACTACAAAGCTAATGCTAAAGTTAGCTAATGCTAACGCTAGCTGATGCTAACGTTTGCTAACATTTTACAGTGGACATCCTAATGGAACTGAATGTTCAAAATGTGTAAGATAGGTTCCCTTTTGATAGAAGCAGACGTTTTATTTTGTTTGTTTATATTGTATTAACCTTGCTGTGTATTTGTGCACAGCTTGCAGCCTGTTGTGTGTGGTATTGTGGCTAACAGAGCCAAAGTTAGCTAGCAGCTGTTCAATACAGTCTTGTATTGTGTGTGTGTGTGTGTGTGTGTGTGTGTGTGTGTGTGTGTGTGTGTGTGTGTGTGTGTGTGTGTGTGTGTGTGTGTGTGTGTGTCATTTGTGGCTAATGTTAGCTTGCAATGGTAGTAGAGTATACAAATGGAACTAAATGAACCCTAACAGGTCCATTTGGTTCCATTTGTACAGTTCTAGGGGAGTTATGGATGATGGGATAATGCATACTAAACAGGGGGTCCTTGAAATAAATAAAATAGTCTGAGAACCAGTTCTTAACTAGAAATACTGTTCATACAAAACAGTGTGGGCTGGGCACAAATATCTACCCATTGGCTGCTCCTCATTGTAATCAGTGATGTAATAATCATATTTGAACTGGGGACCCCCCAAAATAGTCATATTTGTACTGGGGACCCTCCAACCTGACAAGCACTTGGAATGCAGTGAGCTTGTAGATCTGTTATTTTCACAATTGTTGTCTCTTATACCATTTGACAATTTGGCCAATGTTTGACCAGTTTTTATATAATTTGTTGTTTACTTTTAATGTTATAATGGTATTTTCTTTCCTTTGTTCCCCTGTTCTTTTGAGGTATAAGAAATGTGGTTCTCAACCTGTGGGTCAGGACCCCCAGGGGGTCCCTAAATGATTTTGGGTGGGTCCCCAAATGATTGGCTAATCATTGTTTTCTCAACAGTAAACAAACCAACAAAGTTGAAGTGTATAGAGGGTATCTGCACATTTCTAAAGTGACAATTTAAGGACTTTTTAATACTGTACCTCTAAAATGACAAACTAAACATTGGGCCAAATGATCATATATTAGACTCAGAAATTGTGTAAATAGAAGATCTACATGCTCACAAAGTTGTGGGCATGTAGATCTGCTAGACTTTCACAATAGATCAGTGTTATACAAAATGTACTGTCCCAACTCTTAGTGCTCGTCAGGGTGGGGGTCCCCAGTTAAAATATGAATATTTGTGGGGTTGCGGCCTGAAAAGTTTGAGAACAACTGCAGGCTACCGACAGCAGTGCGCAAAATCGCTTCATGTTGTTTGATCCGGCACGCAATAGTTATTTATAATATAATATATTTTACATTACTCTTAACACAAATGATCCCCTCTTGCTAATCACATGTTTTACAAAACACAGGATCACACCTGTTATGTCAACATGCTAGATTCAGTGACTGAATCTAGCCTTTCTCAGCTCCAGTGCAGACAATGGGGACTGATGACACCACCATTTTGCAGCCGTGTCCTGCCCAAAGGAACAGAGTTGACCTGACTCATCTCGCTCAGGTAAGATTTGCAGATGACTGTTTGAAATGGAGATCAAGATAGTGATTCTGATAAAGGGGGCAGGGGCGTCAATTGGGTATGGCAGGGGTATGTAGCTACCATACCCTGGGTCCAGGGGGAAAATAAAAGTTACTTTTAAATATAAATCCATGAATGTCCCTTTGTCTATCTGTTCTGGTTATTATGTTGTTAAATTACAGTAAAATAACTACAAATGCAAAATTTACCAAAAATGGTCACTTAACAAGGCATTATAATTATATTCTTCACACTTGTATTCTCCCCATCTTGACAAATGGTATATGCCAAGGTTCCGCAAGTCAGCTGCACAGGTGCAATTCATTATTGTTAATTGTGGCATGTTAACTAACATGCACTTGAACAACCAATCCAGGCTGCCATATCCAGCCCAAGAAACTGTAGAAACGGGGGAAAAATAGAATGTACTTCTTAACTCATTGAGTGCCTATCCCGAATTAGTTCGGGATATATTATCGCATACCAGAGTGCCTATCCCGAACATGTTCGGGATATTAAAAAAAAAAAAAAATTGAAAATTTTTTTTTTGAATTTTTTTTTTTGGACCCCATCAAATCTAGTGAACATGATTTCAATCGCGATTTTGCATGTT
The DNA here is from genome assembly GCF_963921795.1 of Nannobrachium achirus. NCBI lineage: Eukaryota > Metazoa > Chordata > Actinopteri > Myctophiformes > Myctophidae > Nannobrachium > Nannobrachium achirus. The sequence goes on from NC_137810.1 coordinate 87,469,917, forward strand.
CCACCCCCATACAACCCCATCTAACATACAGGGCAGCCATGTTTGTTTACATAACATGTAAAACATAATGGCGATTATCTCAAGAATGCCTGAACGGATTTCCAATCGGATTTTTTTGTTTGAAAGCTGTGAACAAACTGCACAAATCCACTCCAATGCAATCCAGGATTGCATTGGATTTTTTAGAGCTCATTCTTCTCTGTTTTTTTCCCATGCATGAGGTGTGCAAGGTTTAATCATGGCTAAGTTGACGAAAATAAGGCTTCTAAAATGCTTGGTAGCCAATAGCTAACTTCAAGCTAACTTCATCCTCTTCCTGTACATGCACAAAGGAAAGTGTTCAGGCAAGTCATGGCTGCAGGGCTTCTGCATATACCAGCATATCTCTATGGGATTTTCTATGGCCACTGGGCGCCCTCTAGTGGTGAAAGGGGTGGCACTCAAAGAGTTAAAATATATGTATCATGCCTGTTGCTAAGGTATGGCAACATGACTGGTGTCTTGCACGTGAGTGAAGCCAGTCGTGTTGCCATACCTTAGCTTTTTCTGAACTGACGCCACTGAAAGGGGGTAGCAGGGGGGTAAATGGCAAAGTACAATTATGGAGAAGTATGGGGGGCATGGTTTACATTTTTGCCACTATAAATATATTTGTCCACCAAATCCCTGTCCCCCCCCCCCCCCTTTTTTTCCCCTCCCACTTAGATGATTGAAAACATTTTGATGGCCAAACCTGGAGGAGAAAGGATCATTACAGAGTGTCAGAATCCCCTTCAGTGAGGAATGCCAGCTAAGCACAGAAACCCAGATGAAGCATACAACTGATGAAGCAATCGTCAAGGAGAAGATGAAACAGACCTTCACCCATCGCCAAGCAATGGTTCATGACCCAGTGAAGTCCTCTGAAATATTCATCACCTTTCCAAGATTTCTTGACATTGCAGGAATGGTATGTCGCTCTGAAACTGTCTTGCTATAAAGTCGAACTGACATGATAAATGGACTTTGAACAGATCACATCCCTGGTCATAAGGTGAACCTATTAAAAATGTATGCCATTGTCCTCTGTATTCCATTTTGTCTGCAGATGGAGCAGAATTTCAGTCTGATGTTTGGTGATGCCATCGCTGCAAAGTTCTGAAACAGTGGCCTACTCGCTACAGGCAGAAAGTCCTTAAACAAAGCCATGGCCTCTCCCAGGCAGGCGACCTTGAAGATCTGCTTCATAAAGCTGAATCCCAACAGGACAACTGAATAATGGTATGCTGGAATTAAAGGACTAATACTAATGGAAGAGGGAATTGGTTTTGAAACCAAAATGTAAAGATTTTAGTAAAAATGTCTTTCTGTTTTTTTTTCCTCCCCCTGTATTTTCAGGATGGGACAGTGAGATGTCCTCCAACTTGCCTTATCCACCTCATGCCACCCTCACCTCAAGGCTGCAGCAAGAGACCAGGGAAGCTCTCAGCCCGACAAGCCATTGACCACCTTGTGAAGTTCATCTAGGTAAGGTTATAGTTCAATTACAGTTTAAGATGGCTCACTGTTCTGTCCCTAACATTCACCCTTAAAACTATACTTTTGTGAAATCATGCGATGACCATGCTCATATAATAAGCGACTGCCCTGTGATAATTGTCTGCTTTTGCCCCCCCGTCCCCTTTTAGCAAAGTAAAGATAATGCAGAATGTTCCATGCCCAAGTATGGGCTGGTGAGGTCAGACTTTGTGTGATGCGTAGGTTATCTCCATATATGGAGATTCAACATTCCAGGTGTAACTATGGCTGCCCGTATGACGTGAGGTTGTGATATTTGTGGAGATAAGCGACCAACGGTCGCTTATCTCCCGATTAGGGAGTCTTACTGGTAATTGTCTGCTTTTGCCCCCCCGTCCCCCTTTAGCAAAGTAAAGATAATGCAGAATGTTGTTATGGTTGCATGTTGTGGCAAGAAGTGATTCTGGTGGCTATCCTATAAAGATGGGGCTCTAAACTGCAAACAGATTAATTGTAATAGCATGACTAATGAAGTTCTCTTGTCACAGACTGGGACCAGTGTCGAGGGGCATCTGGACAGCATCACCGAGAGTCGTCAACCCTATCTACTGGCTGTGGGGACCCAGAGGTGTACCATACACAAATACTTCATTGTGATTGACAAACGTGCATTCCCGTGTAAGTCACCAGACTCTCCTAACCCTCTTTCGACACGTTTTTTTAAAACTCATTTTGTCTTTGCTACCTCATACAACCAGAATCTGGCCAACTTTTTGCAAATCGCCTTTTACCAGATTGAGGCTGCTACCACCAAGGTCAATCCCAGGGTCAAAGAAATGAGTGCTCGGATGCTGCACTGATTATTATTTTTTATTTTGTTTTTATTTTTATTTATTTAATACTTTTGAGATGATATTGTCTCCTACCGGTTGGGTCCCCTACCAGAGACTCCCGGCTCTTGATTCTGCACTGATTTTTGATACATTTGTAATAGTTTTGAGGGTTGTGATGCTAAACTGAGAAGATTTATTTTGAGGGCTCTGATGCTGCACTGAATTTTAATACTGAAAAGTATATTGTTATTTGAGTACTCTGGTGATGCACTGATTTGATACTGAGATGTTTTATCTGCCACTTTAAGTTCAGCCACTGTTGCAGCGCTGCAACAGTGGCTGAACTTAAAGTGGCAGATGTAGGCCAAAATGATCATTAACTTTTTGGTTATTTTGATTGAAGAGATTGTGTCTCAGGGTTTAATGTAACATTGTATCTTTTTCCCCCCTACTGACTGAGAGAAGTTTCGAACGACATCACTGGCGTGGAGAAAACATGTTGACTGTGCTTCTATAGCTAATTTCATCTTCTCTGTCTGCAGACTATGTCTTACGGTATGGCACCGAAGCTGGATGGAAGGCGGTGTCCGTGGAAAAACTGGTCGGACAACGCAGAGACGATTCACAGCAAGGGGAAGAACAGCCTACTCTTCCTGAGAAAACAAGATCGTTTGGCGTGTGCCACAGGATGCAACACATGTTCTACCAATCTGTTATGGCAAGTGTTTTTTTTTTGTTTTTTTTTTAATGACGTGCTGCCTCCAACCTCAACAGACTGGTGAGGAAGGCAGGGTTCTCCTTGCAGGGGTGGATGAAGTGGCCAGGGTGCGAACGGCTGGATACAATCTTGAAGAACTCCTCCCACCTTGAGATTAACGTATACCGGAGTAAGAGAGGAAACTATAGATTCATCTACCCTGGAGGGGGACGTGAGAGACTGGGAAAATCTTTTGTGTCTGTTGTTCTCACGTTTTACAATGAGACAACGGTCGTTTGGTAAGGACAACTGTAACTTAACTGCAGTAATAGAACTGACTGTTCCTGTTTTTTTGTTTTTGTTTTTTGCTGGGAGCACATGTCACTTCTGCTTTTTGCACTTTTCACACTTATGTAGCAGTGACTGTTATGGACACATTTGATTAGGGTCACTTTTTCTTATTTGGCACTGAATTCATGAGTAGTAAGAAGAGTAACTGAAGTTTCTTTTTTTTTCTTTTTCTTTTTGTTAAAGGGCAAGACCACTTTGGTCGAAGTGTGGGTTGTATAACTAACTATATTATTATATATCAATTTCTTGTTCACCTTAGAGTTAACATCACAGCAAGGTAAATACACAAACCAAACCTCTTCCAAAGTAGTATTGTCCTTAAAAGTCTTGTACTGTTAAAAGCACTTCATCCTCTGCCACCTTACAGAAATAAAGTTTTATTGAAGGAAATTATTGTATTGTTTTTTTTATCAAAATAGCTGCATGTATACTGTATCTCATTTACAGCTCCAAGTGAGAAGAAGGTTCTGGGTAATTAGATCTCAATTATTGCTCATTACTGGCTCAAAGTAAGAATATGGGAGACAGTTAAGAGACTTAAACTAGCCATTAGAGAGCTCTCACCTAGGTCTCATTTATTGATCGCTAGTAGCTCCGTTCTGTCTGGGTGAGCTAAACATGAGCAGCATTGTTTTTCTCTGGAGTTCTCATCTGTTTCTCTTATACTTCTCAAACACTGCTTAGGGTCATCTCAACTAAGCCTCATAGATGGCTTGTTGGATTCGGTTGGTTTATCATACTTCTCAAATACTTCTCAAGTTATTGCCTGGTTATCTTCTCATTCTCATCTCTCTATTGCTCCTAAGAGGGTTTTAGGAGTAATAGGGCAGCAGCAAATGAGCAAAGAATGATATACAAAAGAGAAGGCAATAGTTATGTCTCAGGAGTTGAGATTAAGAAATAGATAAGCAACAAAAATTTTGCTATGGGATGGTAAAAGATTGTCTCTCTGTCTTTCTGTGTACAACAACACATGAGATTCAGCAATGTGGTTCTGGCAGGAACAGGAAGTTCTCTGCTTATATAGGACAGGAAGTCCATCACTAAAGGGCTGGGCATAAGAAGCTCAGAACTCAGTGATTTGCCACTTAGGGTGGCAATCACAGAGCCAGGTAATTTTAACATTTACTGACTCCTGCAAGACACCCTGTTTGTTTGTTTTTCAACTTTTTTTTCCTTCCATGTAGTCAGCTTGTTCTTCATATTTAACAACTTGTAGACAGTATAGACCAAGGTATATCAGTATGACTTAAAAGTATTAAATCAAAACCACTTTTAGATCGTTTTTAGCACCTTGTAAACCAACTTAAAATGAACTTATTTATTCATCCCGTTTTCTATTTTCTCCATTTTAAATCCAGGCATGGTCATTTCAAGCCTGGGTTACACACACATAATTTTCTGTTATATACAAGGAGAGAAAGGAAGACCCTTGTATGGTTGTTTAAAAATGCCAATATATGGGTGCGCACCCTGGCCTACTGGTCCAGGCGCATACCACTTAGGCATTGCCACATAGTCATGGATGCCGGGTGGCGTCGCCGGTTCGATTCCAGATTCGGACGACCTTGCCGCGTGTCACTCACCATCTCTCCCCTCTATTTCCTGTCAGATGATTACTTTAATGGCAACGTTGTTTTCTCACTCAACAGCAAAAACAAGATTAAAGTCTATAGAGGGTATCATTTCTAAAGTGTCAATTGAAGGACTTTTTAACCCATTTAGGCCGGGTACGCTAAAAAGTGTGTATCCCTTTAAGACCGGGTGCGCTATTTAGTGTAATACCCTTTAAGGCCGGGTACACTAAAATGCGTATTCTGTAGTTTTTACCTCTTTTCCGGTCTCATGGCCAATGAAATGCATCAAAAGTCAATGACGTATGTGTCCCTGGATACCGCGATGCATGCTGGGATTTTTTTCCCCTTTAAGAAACTTTATTTGTCGGAGAACAACAGAGATTTCAGTGCGTGTTTACTATGACGAAACGAAGTGCACCACGCAGCGACGACATGGAAGATGTTTTGAGCGACGGTAGTGATATCTGTGAGGAATACAGCAGTCGAGATGAGGATGATGTTATGGATTATGATGATAATATCAACGATCCTGATTATTTTCTCCCGTCGGATCCGCTGGACCGGGAACAATGGATGCACGACGTGTTCTCTGACGACGACGACGAGGAGGATGAAGATGAGTTTTTGGGATTTCACTCTGACTGGACTACAGGACCTTTCAATCCTACTGAAAAAAGGGATTTTAACCGCACCGTCCGCACGCCAGGGGTGCGAGTTGAAATGGCCGAGGATGCGACGCCAAAGCAGGCGTTTGACTTTATTTTCATGGACAAGCTTTGGTCATGGCTAGTAACGGAGACCAACACATATGCTGGCCACAGCATAGAAGAACAAAGGCGACGCAAAGAAGCAGCCGCCGCAGCAGCAGAAGCATCATCTCCATCAACATCCACAACAACTCCATCTATAACAACAACACAAAGGAAACACAAAACCAAAGCAGCCGCCGCAGCAGCAGCAGCAGAAGAAGCAGCAGAAGAAGCAGCATCTCCATCTCCATCAACATCCACAACACCAACAACTCCATCTACAACAACAACAGCCGAATCAAAAATGGGTCGATGGAGACCTGTTGATCACAAAGAGATGCAAACTTTCATCGGACTGTGCATGGCCATGGGGATGCTGCGTCTACCAGTTCGAAGGGACTACTGGCGAGGGACAAAGCCTTTGTTCCAGACAACCTGCATTATATACTCAAAGTACACAGTATGACTGGGTTTGCTGTTATATTGTTTGTTTCGAATAGGCCTGTGTAGCTAATTGGTCACAACAGCCTACAGCATTTGCATTGCAATTGATCTCAGGTGGTGTATGTAAGTGGTGTGTGCAGGTGTGATCTGCATTACCATTGATGGAATGTGGGCCTTAATTCTGACACTTAGGCCTACTATAGTTGATTTACATACTATAATAAGGGGTATAAAGGACCATATTTTTCTGTAAAGTCACTTTACACAAATTTTGGTGGTTTGCGAGTTGCATATTTTTTTGGGTATTGTTTGTTAAAATGTATCCTTTGGGATTGTTTGCTAAATGTTGTATAAACCAGTGGTTATCAAACGTTTTCAGATCAAGGACCCCCACAATAATAATATATTTTATTTATCTCTATAGACAGGTTTCTTGTTTACAAACATTGAGACTAAATGCACAGGTGACTGTATCATGTAATCAATTCCGTCCAATCCCCAAACCTGTTGTTTTGGGGTGCGCTGGTTTCATTGGCTCATTTTGGTACCGACCCTGCGCACGCATCTAGCTCTTATCAGTGTAACGTGGACCAGAAACCCGTCTATATATCTCTCCTCTTGACTATGGTCAAAGTTATCCACACTCAGCTATAGATTTTGTTTCGGTTCGCCTTCTGTATCGAGCTAGCTTTGAGACATGTCTTCAGGACCGGTTCCTGGCATAAGCAACATGGGCCGGTTCCTGGCATAAGCAACATAAGCGCTCGCTTAGGGCCACAACCACTAAGGGGGCCACATCACAGGGAGAAGATTGCAACGCGTTTTAAGCTTGTAGATCAGCTATTTTTCACTATATGCATTGTGGCCCTCTGAAGTGGCGCTCTCGACATGTGGGCAAGACCTTCACTTAAAGTTGTACTATGTAACATTTTTTATAAAACAAATCTTAAAATGGTCCTAACTGTTAAATCGCTAAAGTTTTAGAACCCCCCACTCCGTGAATTTCAGCTCTGAAAGCCTTTTCTTTATATATTTTCTATGAGCCGTGAGGGGGGACAATTTTCGCGGCATAATTACGTCACTTCCCATTTTCTGTATCCGCTGTCTACCGGATCACACACTACCGGCCAATCACAGCAAGTCTTTCCCGGAAGTTGATTTAGCCTCGAACAACAACAGCTTTTGGCCGCTGTTTTAGTAGCTATTCAGTCCAGAGCTGAACCACCATGGAAAAGCAACAACCTCAACTCCCGGGAAATTCTGGAACTAAACCCCCACCCGCAAAAAAGAAAAGAACAACAGAATCATCTCAACAACAAAAGGAATATCACCAGAAAAAGCAGAAATCACGGATTTACCTTCTTCATATGCACGAGAGGTGGCAAAAGTTGAGGAAAGAAAAAAACTTCCCCACTGATTGGAAACTGTCTCTTTTTCTTTTGAACTGGTAAGTTTGTAAAAAATAAACATACTTGCTCTTTGTCATTGTTGTACTTTTAGTGCAAGTGCATACCATACGTTGGTATAGAATTTAGTCAATGTATACGATGGATAGCAACGCTGGTCAAAGGATGTTTTAGCAGTATAGTAGCCCTCTGACGACCGTCCTGTTTATTCAGCAGCCCTTTTGTGTGTTCAAGTCTGGGCTACTCTTACATTTGCAATCATATTGTGTTCTCTGAGTCAATACCGCGGCGATGCACCATTCCCCAAAACTTTCAATGTTTATGAATGGTAGCTTAGCTTGTAGCTATCCCCCCGCCGAAAGTCGGGGGGACGAATATTTACTATTCTGTCCATAACGGCACATAACTCGGTAACGGTGCTGAGTTAGCCTGGGGCCAGCCTATATACTATGCAGCTAACTAGTAACTGCGTATAGATCCCCTCCATAATGGTTAGTGTAGGAACTACACTGGAAATACCGGTACCTGCAATACCGCTAGTGACCACTACCACTACTTGGGAAAGTTACATGGTATGCCTTTAATGTGGTCCGCAGGTTAATATCGGAATACTGATATATTATTGATTTCAGCTGTTACAATTCTAAACATGCAAACATCACCCGCTTTAATTACTTCAGTCTATAGTAGTAGCATGACTAGTGCTCGGTTCTAGGACTCAGGTGGCCCTAAGCAAGATTATTTTAGGTGGCCCCCCACTGACGGACGCGCGCAATTATTAACTGTCTTTGAATCGCCAAAACCAAAGTTATAAATAATAACGTCTTATCTAGTAGAACATGTGGTGTCTGTTGTTAGCACTCAAGCATGTATCTACAGTAGGCCCTACTACACACACATAGGGTTACCAACTCCCAGAGATTCAAATACGGGATACATCCTTGGAGCAAAAAAAATGGGGTTTTGGGGGGCGGTCAAAACCCCTGAAATACATAGAAATCTGCATTTTGGCACAGAGTCACAGACACTCAGACAGTTCTACCTATAACACACAATACAGTTTACAATGGCTACCTATAACACACAATACAGTTTACAATGGAGGTAAAACCATTATTAGCTCTAATGAAAAACATTTCAAAACCAAGATATAACTATTATAATGCATATATATTTCTAGACACTGTTTCATTTGTCCAAAAACATGAGTGTAATGTTGTAACAAGAAAAAAACAACAATTGATTTGAATGAGATTCATACAAAACATCACACACCTTTATCCTGTGTTCTTTTGGTCTCAAATTGCAAGTTATAAGCCTATTCAACTGTACAATATGTGGCATATTTTCAAATCTGTTGTGTCTTGTGTGAGATCTTAATTTTATTGAATATTAAAATAATAAGTAGTTTTTGGATAGGGCAGGAGTGGGCAACTTTGATGATGGAGAGGGCTACTATATTTCACAATCACTCCGGAGGGCCACAATGTATCTATCTATAAATGCGAGAAGTCTCTGTCTGTCTGTCTGTCTGTCTGTCTGTCTGTCTGTCTGTTTGTAATCCGCGTATCTGGAGAACCGTTCGTCCCACCGGCTTCAGATTCGGCACGCGCGTTCCCCGCCGCCGCAAGGAGTGCAGTGCCGGGCCTCGACCCGACCCGACTCGCGGTTTTCCGAAACCGGCGCAAAACGTTCGGAATCTCCTTATGCGGAGCTGATTGTTGACATCAGGCTGTTCCGGAGGATATCGGCGCAAGCGCTGACTCATTGTGACATCACTTCATAAAAGGCTCTGAGATCACGTACACCACATGAGTCAACAAAAAATGCCATGGTTACGTATTCTGATGTTCCTATATGGGCATAAAAGGACACAGGCAAACATATGGTCAAAATGGCAAAAGGCTCTGAGATCACGTACACCACTTGAGTCAACAAAAAATGCCATGGTTACGTATTCTGATGTTCCTATATGGGCATAAAAGGACACAGGCAAACATATGGTCAAAATGGCTCTTATAACAACAGGTATAATGGGGTTTGCATTAAAGGGTGGGGCATTAATTCCCTATTTCAAATTCGGCACGCGCGTTCCCCGCCGCAGCAGGTAGTGCAGTGCCCGGCCTCGACCCGATCCGATACGCGATTTTCTGGAACCAGCACGAAAGGTTCGGATTCTGATGTCTGACATCAGGGTTTTCCGGAACCGGCACTGTGTCTGCATATATCTCCATTTATGGGCATAAAATGGATGCAGACAGACAGATACGGATATCTCCATATATGAGCATAAATGGTCACAGGCAAACAGATGGTCAAAGATCTCCATATATGGGCATAAAATGGACGCAAAAAGACAGTTACAGATATCTCCATATATGGGCATAAATGGACACAGGCAACACAACCCAGTCGGAGGCACAGACAGATACAGACTACAGAGATCTCCATAATGGGCATAAAGGGACACAGGCAAACAGATACAGAGATCTCCATATATGGGCATGAAATGGATGCAGACAGATACAGATATCTCCATATATGAGCATAAATGGACACAGGCAAACAGATGGTCAATACAGGTCCTACAGAGATCTCCATATATGGGCATAAAATGGACGCAGACAGACCGATAACTCCATATATGGGCATAAATGGACACAGGCAAACAGATGGTCAAAACGGGTCCTACAGAGATCTCCATATATGGACATGAAATGGACGTAGACAGACAGATATCCCCATATATGGGCATAAATGGACACACGCAAACAGATGGTCAAAACAGATCCTATGACAACAGGTATAATGGGGTTTGCATTAAAGGGCGGGGCATTCATCCCCTATTTACATTGTTCCCGAGTTGGCCAGGGTGCCGACTAGACGCCCTTCGGGCGGCCGAGCTTCTAGTAATGTAAAAAATAGATCTACAAGCATTGCCATGATCTGCTATTTTCACTTTTTTTTTTAAATTGCAATCCTGTATTCCTTTAGCTATTTTTTTTTATTGGAATCCTGAAAAGTAACATTATTAACTGTATGAAATGCAAATACATTGGACAAAAACAAACTATAGCACTAGTCATGCTACTACTATAGACTGAAGTAATTAAAGCGGGTGATGTTTGCATGTTTAGAATTGTAACAGCTGAAATTAATAATATATCAGTATTCCGATATTAACCTGCGGACCACATTAAGTGAATGGATAGACTGTTCAAAGTCCCTGACTTTTCACCACACCATTCCACCAGATTTTATATTGACTGTGTCAATTCTTGTTTCCTGTATAGTAAGTGAATGGACACAAATTTGAACCCCCTGAATTCACCTTGATCCACGTTATTTTGATGACCCTAATGCAGGGGTTCCCAACCTTTTTGGTCTCAGGGCACCCCAAAAATATATATTTTTTAAATTCGAGGCACCCCTACATTATAATTTTCACTCCCAGCACCCTATATTTATAGCATATCATCGTCGTTGGGTGGAAACCTTGTATGTCCAAAACCGTTCGTTTTGTATTTATCATCTATAAAATGTACTAAACTAGTGAAATGCGAGGCGTTGTGTGCTTGTATATCGGCTGTTTTGACTAGTTTTGTGCGACAGTCTTGCATGATGAAGCAGGGCCTTGCTTTACCAAAAGACGTACACATTTGAAACTTGCAGATACAAGGTTTCTGCCCGACAGTGATGATATTCTAGTGATTATGTTGCAAGGAAAACATTGTGATTATAGCCATTTTGGTTAGAACTGACTGAAAATGACTTTGTACTTCAAGTTTAAAATGATATTAAATATTTTTCAAGTGTCCAAATAAATTTCAAATATTATCAAATTATCTCGCAGCAAATTATCTCGCAGCACCTCTGGACCTCTGGCCTATTGTACAACACAGGTTGGTGTCATGTGACAAACAGAGCTACAAGTCAACTACACGTCAGTCACCCTGCAGCACTTTAAGTCATAGTTAGTGAGCTTCAAGTCATTGTTCCCATCCGCACCCTACGACGCCTTTCTATTGGAAGTCGAGGATACAGCTGCAGAGGCTTAAGAGTTTAGACTCTGACTTTTTGGCTTTGTGCCTACTCTTAAACACCTACAGTAGGCCTATACATAGAATTTTGAAAGACAACATTACTGACAGTTTTTACCCCCACATACAGTACACATTTCTTTCCTGGCCATTATGTGTTATTGCCTTACCTCCATGTGCTACTGGCAGAGAGGATCCTGGGACAATTTGTGGGACAGCCTCCTGTACTACTCCAAAGCTCAGAGTAGCTACCTATAAGGAAATGGTACACAGTAAAGTAGCAACAGCGCAATGTATGAAAGTACTCATTACACAGAATGCCCCATTAATTTCTCTTCCTCATTTATCTTTTTCTGTTTTTTTTAGATCTGCTATTTTTTATTTGCCAACGTATAAATGAGCCAACAGGGTTTGTAGAAAGGCACCCTCAAAGAATAGTACTTATTTGCAATCTCATATGCCACACCTTTTCCAGTGTGTCTAGTTAAGTAAAAGTATAAAATGGTTAATTTAAGTACTCAGTACACCGAATGCCCCATTTTCCACTATGTCTTGTTTTGGTTTTGAACAATTAACTTCAGTCTGTGTCCCCCAAACAGTTCTATCTATCATAGCAGTATGGAGATTAGAATGATTGTATTTCTATGGTATGAGCCTAATACAATAGAGAAGCTTCAGAGTATAGTAAGTTACCGTCTCAGGGGCTGCTTTTGTTGGCATCTTTTTCAAGGGAGGGCCTCCTGCCCTCTTCTTTGGTCTCCCTTTACCAAGAATCGCTGAAAAACAGATTTAAAAGAGAAAGACAGACAGATATCACTTGATTGGCATGTACAAATGGATGCATAAGGTCAATTCACACTCCTACAGGATAAATTAAACATTGAGGATTTTGCTTTGTAAGGGTACCAGGCCACAGATTCCCAAAAGAACTTGGACATGAACATTCTTAATGTGTTATTGCATTACCACTGTGCCTCCTCGTCTTCTTCCTCCCAGTTCTCTGGACGTTGTTGGGCGGTTGACATGGAGGTCTCCAGGTCGGATGACACCATGTCTACCTCCAGAGGATGGGGGGCACTCTCCTGCTGGGAATAGTCTCCCTCCCAGTCCTCTGCTGGCTGATGGGTGGGTGACATGGAGGTAGACATGGTGTCACCCGACCTGGAGAGCTCCAAGTTCTCAGCTGGAGGATGGGGGGCTACCACAGCTGTGGACAATGGTACTTCCTGGAAGGCAGTGGAGGATTGTGAAGTATACACCAACATTTTACAGAAGTGAAAGTAGCAATCTCAAACAGGTAGCAATACCCTTTTTGTACTCATTATGAAGAATCTACCTTTCCACAAGATTTAAACAACATTTCAAACATTGCTACCCGTTGTGTTGTGAGTAGGGATGGGTATCGAGAACCGGTTCTTGTTGAGAACCGGTTGCCCGTGGAGCGATTCCATGGAATCGTTAGCCAACGTCCTTAACGATTCTGCTATCGATTCCTGCATATGCGCGATGAGATCACACAGACGAAGTGCTGCCTTGTTTAGACGCACGCAGTCAACATGTTGTCTAAACAGAGGCGTTCTAAAGTCTGGCTGTATATTTCACGACAATGTTGAGGCATCACCGCGTCAGCTTTCCAAGTTGTTACTCAAGCTCACTGCATGAATGAACAAGTATCCTACACGGTAGGAATAATCGCTCCCCGTTCTGTGTCCTAGCTAGACTGCCCTAAAAAGTTTGTTTTGCAAGCCCGCCTCCCACGTTCTTACTACAAAACGGGTCCAATGTGTCCAATGTGCTCCGTGTTGCTAAATGCTCCCCCTATGTGCAAGAAAGAACAGCATGTAAATCCTTTGATCCAAACTGTAGAAGACTGCTTCTGCTTTAGCTGTGTACAGCAGCAGCTCCGCACCGCAAGCTTCACAGCCGACGATAGAGTAGGCTACACCAGGGGCATGCAGAGAATATTAGAGGGGCAGGGGCTGAAATATCTAAAAAGGCGAAAATATTGAAAATAGCAGACCGCGTGAGCTTGGGGATCAGCTATTTTCTTTACTTGCATTAATGCATTCATGGTCTGGAGAGGGCACTTTCTAAAAGAGTATAAAGGGCAGGGGCTCAAGCCCCCTTTGATGTCTATGTGTGAACGTGCCTGGGCTACACTGTAAAAAAATGACATTCACGTTCTGAGCACTGCAAAAATGGGACGTTGGAATTAACACACTGTAAAAAATTAACTTTTTGGGGTGAAAAATCAAAATCAAAACTAGAAAAAATAGAAAATTACAGGAGGAGAATAAGGAGTGGAGGAGGTAGAAAAGACCATTGGCAACTATTTCTGACCAGCCCCCAGCATGGCGAGGGGGCTGAGAATCGATAAGAGAATCGATAAGGAATCGTATCGATAAGCAGAACCGGAATCGGAATCGCTAAAATCTTAACGATACCCATCCCTAGTTGTGAGCTTTTAAAGAATATTTGAATAACCAAAGTATCAAAATGGGCCAATAGGGTTAAATCGTAACTTGTACATATAGGTAATTTAATCAAGATTCTATTGGATTAAGTAAAATATTTGCCTTTGAGAGTTAGGGCGGCTTGCACCAACACGGATTAAGCCTTAAACTGGTTTAAATCAAGGTTTATCTTTTAATCCAGTTGCACCAAACTTTAAACCAGATTTTCATTAATCAGGTTTAGTTTAAACCATCCTTTTAATCTTGGTTTTAGATTTTCATTCTAAACCTGGATTAATGTTAATCCTGTTGCACCACTACTTTAAACTTTGATTTAAACATCAATAAGGGATTAATTTTAAACTTGCTGTAGAGGTGGTTTAAATGCAAACATGCCATTGACATGAATGGGGTTCCCCCTCTTGTGAGGGAAGCCTCACAGCTAGCCCTGCAGGCTTGCAACTGTAAGCTGCGGACAGCGTTTCACAGCTGAAAACAAACATCTCATCATATTGTTGTCTTCAATACATCCTTGTACATCGGCTATTTTAAAATAGCGAACATTTACAGGGACATAATACAGTTGTCATGTTGTCATGGAACTTCCATGATGGAAGTGGACTTCCCAACCAATATGGAGACGTTTTAATTTTCTAAATCGCTTCATAATTGACAAAACTATCAAACTGTGGTCAGTGTGGTATGTTTCTTTGCTTCAAAGATAGCGCGCATCGCCGCGCCACACCGCGCTGTAGTGAGCGTCACCGTAGTAGCCTATGACGGAGCGTTATAAAATTATACATTTTTTGGCTGCAGGCGCTCTTCTTAACATAGAAGCTGATAGGCCTGCCCACATTCCCCCCGAAGTAAATATAAAATTCTACCACTTTTTCTAGTCACATGTTCAAATACTGGATTCTGATTGGCTAAATTCCGGAGGTTATGGCAGAACAACCGCCGCAGTTGTGTGAGGACGAGATCAATGCGCCTCAGTGTACATCCGGGGACTTCAGGAGGTAGTCGGAACACCTTTCCCCCAACCAACATATGACGGTCGTAGCGGTCCTATGTTTACTAACGTGCGTACAACGTCGCCGATTTATTTGGATCCAATGCAATCCGCCAACTTTAAAGCCCCTTTTCTCTGAACCTATGCCTTTCTGGAAGCGAACAGCCTCTATTTACGGCCGGAACGGTCCTTCTAACTGACGTTAGCTTAGCTGTATGCTAGACATCTTTCTCTGCATGGAGTTGGCGTCATCTGGTGGTGAGTAGAAGATGTTGTTTGTGGAACTATTTGCTGTCGTCGCGGAAGTTTTATAGGCAATAATGATTGTAACTTAATATCCTTGCAAGTTACAACTATGTGTTTTCTTTCATGTATACGGAAAAAAGTGGTAGAAAAGCTATTTACCACTCGGGGTCGGACATTATGCTCTGATAATGTCCTCTCACTCGGGGTAAATTGCTTACGTAACATTAATGATATTAGGCTCAAGAGAATAGTTTATTCCAGTGTTTACATCGCAAATCCAAGATGGAGGACATTTAAACCATGAAATAATCGCAGTTTAAGGATTTAATCACAGGTTAAGGATTTAAACACTGATTTGTTAAGCAATGCTTAAATTTAAGTGGTGCAACACACCTCGATTTAAAATAAATCCTAGATCAACAAAACAATGATTAACCCTAAACTAAGATTTATTTAATCCCTCTTGGTGCAAGCCGCCCTTAGTGGATTACAAGTTTACATATTGAACAATGGGAATACTCAATTAAAGTAAAAGTACCTCTAAATTGTTACAGTACTTAAAATTAACTTACTGTAGCTACCCTCCCACACACCTGGGAAGTTGAGGCCGTCCCGTCAGTAGAGCCTCTCTTGTCGAAATGCCCTGAGACAGGTATATATGAGTTCAAGTCAGAAAAGTCCTATGTGATTGTAGATGCAGACAAGTTGCTTGCAGCCATGTACAAAAACAATTACAAAATATCCAAAGACATTCAGTACTTCTGTAATAAAGAAGTCTTAAAACATCTCAGGTCAAGACCCTTTAGCTGAGAGAGAGAGAGAGAGAGAGATGGAGGCCCAAGGTAAGCACTAAATGTGGGAGCTTTTCGGGCAAAAAGTTGTGCACTTTACGATAAAAGCATGACATTTGGCAGAACATGCCATATGGAAGATTTTTGGCTATAGGGCCAGCGCCAGTCTGGGGAAGAGAGAGCCAATCAAAGTTGGGTTTTCGATGACTTTACTATACATTAAAATACAAAAGATATATAGCCTATGCTTTGAGTAGCATGTGAGGGGTCAAACTAGTTTGACCCCTCACATACAACTTGAAGCACTTTCCTTTTTATTATATTACTGTATAGTAAAGTCAATGATAACCCAACTTTGATTGGCTCCCACAAAGTTTCCCCAGACAAATCTGCGCTGGCCCTATAGCCAACAATGTTCCATATGGCATGTTCTAACTGGGTGCCAAATGTCATGCCTTATCGTAAAGTGCACGATTCCATCAAAAATACTGCCTGAAACGCTCCCACTAGAACAACATTATGTAAAGAAATTGTGTTGCACATTAACTTTTACATATAGGCCTACATAGCTTCATAGATGCTAAATATGCATACATAAGCATTTTGACATACAGACTATTACTTACTTTCCAATAAGGCCTTGTAGGCCTTCTCCAACCCTGTGTTCAGCTTATCTCCCATTTTAAAGCTGAATGGGAAGTTGGCCTCCGCTTTTATTATGTTCCCTCTGCGGGAACCCACCAGGAGAACAGGCAGGTAACCGATGGCGTATAGCTCGTCCAACTGCAAAAAATAACAGTATACAGAAATGTATCCGTCTTCCACAATGAGTGAGGACAACTTGCTTGCTTCAGTGACACACCTGTTTCACAAAAGCTACACTTTAAAAAATATAAGAAAAAAGCTGCAACCTTTTCGTCAAGACCTTGTTCACATTATGAGCACCTTTGTCAATGAACTGTGCCTTCTGTTAGGAGTTTGGTTTCCTATCGCCAAAATAAAAGTCTGGGTTTCCGAGGCTAAAACAATAGTGAATAGGCATATAGCCTATTAGTCAGTTCCACTATGTATTTTTGTTGGATTTTTTGGGAGATTAGTAAAACTATACATTTTTGAAATCTTCAGAGCATGGGGAATCCAAAAATCTTTGTTGGCATTTGCACAGACACCTGTAAAGCCGCCATTTTGGACGTGAAAAATGGCCGACATAAAATACATAATTTGTGCTATCTTGGCTTCTAGACAACATAGAAACTTAATTAAACATGCCAATCCTATGTTTTCTGGGTCAAAAAATCGAATGAGTAAATGATGGGTGTAAACTATTTTGAACCCCCACCCCCTTTCTGGGGGTTATCTATTTTGGGACCTCCCAGACCATAGCTCCCAGACCATAGCTGGTGCAATAATCCAGCCCCTCTTTGACTACGGAGTCCACGTATGGTATCGTGACGCCCCACAAGCCCTGAAAACTCAAACAGCCCAAAATAAACTAATTAGGGTCCTGCTTAACCTTCCCTATCAGACTCACCTCACCGCTACTCACCAGTTAAGAGTGGGGTGGCTCAGAGTAGATTGAGAGTACAGCAACTTGCAATGGGCCTGGTGTACAAGATACACTACACCACTATGATACCCAAGTACCTATCAAAATACTTTATAAACATTAAGGATGTCCATAATTACAACACCAGAGGCAGCGCCACAGATCACTTTCAACCCAGAGTCAAAACCAACAAAGGGTCAAACTCTTTTTTCTGCTATACCACCAAAATTTGGAAAGCCTTACCGAAGGCCATAAAGGAGTGTGGATCACTAGCATCCTTTAAAATTGCCCTGAAAAACCACTTACAGGCAGCAGCCGTTCGCAACTGGTAAAACATGAACCTAGCCCAACCCTACCCTCCCCTGCCCCTTCTTTGTATATACTGTTTGTTTTAGACTTACTGTCTTCTTTTTTGTTTTTCTTTACATATCTACTGCATAGTACTGTGTTCTATTTGTCTGTCATTCAATGTTATATGAGATACTTCAATGGTTTCCAGTGGAAATAAGCTTAGGCTTTTCATGGATCTCCTTTTAGTAGACCTTGTACCAGTGAACTGTACCGTCATGAAACTGTACCTTTTCCTATGCAAACTTCTAATAAAGTCTTCAATCAATCAATCAAACCAGAACAGTACGCCAGACAGTTAATGTCAGATTTTCATGATATTAGAGTTGTTTTGTAGGTTTTAAAACAACCTAAGTTCACTTATTACACTTTTAAAGCTGCCAGAATAACCTTTCTGACGTTTGGTTGGGGTCTTTCCTCACCTGGGACCCCCAGATGGACTCCTGATCCTATCACAGTATTCGCTCTGCTCCAGAACAATGTTAAATGAGATCATAACTGAACCATAAAAGTTGTTGTAGCTGGGCTCTGAAAACAAGAATGAGTAGTAGCAAATACCAGGGGTCTTCCACGGAGGTCCGAGACCCCTGGGGGATCGTCAGAGATACTACAGGGGGCCTTCCAAATCTTGATGGGATCTTTTTTTTTTACATTTGAAACTTTGGAGGTTTTTTATGTATCTTGGGTTTATGTATTTTTCTTTGATGGTGTATTAGTATTCTCAGTATTATTTATAACAGGGGTCTTCAACAGGGGGTCCAGGACCCCTAGGGGTTCCTCAGAGTTATTACAGGGGGTCCTCCAAATCTTTGTGTGATAGAAACTTTTTTTCTCATTTAGTGTCCATATTCTGAGAACTTTAGCCAAAAAATAGCAGATCTACAAGCTCACAACGTCTCGCAGCGCTATTTTTGTTTTGGTGTATAGGGGAAAAAAGAGCAGACTAAGTACAGAGTGAAAGGTCAAGTTTATTAGTATATTGACGGTTCAAGTGGTTAAATATATGAAAACACAAATTGTCATGAATCCAAAATACACTGATGATTGTGCTGTCAAACAATGAAACTATATGGAATCTATGAACAGGTTGTGGGGGTCCCTGCTTCATCTCTCTCTCAACTAAGGGGTCTGTAAGAGCCATTTAGAGCCATGTCCTTGATGTCATGTCAATCAAGGCCAATGTTGGGTTGCCATGGTTACAGGGCGGGTATTTAAACCTGTCCCTAATCAGACACAGGTGTTGTTGATAGGAGAGGCAAACAGTTTTGTAACTGTGTTCATTAGGCTGTGAGCTTCATTTGTTTGTTGTTTTCTCTTAATTTAATGCAAGTAACTGACAACTACTATGCTGAAACTAAGATAATAAATATCATCTTGTTTATAAATTCAACTGACATCTGGACAACAGTTTCTTGGCACACGTTAACTTTAATCCCCGACTGTCAGCAGCCAGTAGCACCAAATACAGGATTTGGGCGCTACATTTCGTTACAAAACTGCCTCGGTGTGCGTTAGACTGTTTATTGGAAGAAGCAAGTCTGACCTGGGGGGCTGATTTGGACACGCACACGGACAGGCCGTGTGTTGTGAGTGGAGTGGAGGAACTGAGGAAGGATCTCGGCTGGGAGGGCAGCACTGCAACA
Source organism: Nannobrachium achirus (assembly GCF_963921795.1). Taxonomy (NCBI): domain Eukaryota; kingdom Metazoa; phylum Chordata; class Actinopteri; order Myctophiformes; family Myctophidae; genus Nannobrachium; species Nannobrachium achirus. The sequence goes on from NC_137810.1 coordinate 87,489,547, forward strand.
CCAGCCATCGTCGTCTACAACCTGGTTCTGCTGTTATTGGAGGTGACGATACCCGGCCGGAGCTATTGGGCGCTTATCGACTGGGTCACCATCAGCAGCCAGCAGAGAGCGACATGGCAGTGCACAATTTGACCGGGGAGCTATAGGTGTGCTTTCCCGGGACATCGGCGGCCTCAGCAGCAGCAGATCAATATGCACTGGACCGCACGGCGGACGTGGATCTACCCTTGACTGGCAAGTGTGGTAGGCCTATGTCATTGTGTATCGGCGCACTGGTCGCTGCACCTACAGTAACAATGACCAACTGGCCATTGTACAATTGTTTGCACACAGTCTGCACATGGTGCACCGCAACACATTTGTAACACATGCCTTTAAAAGACTTTGCGCGTTAACCCCAGGGCTCCACAGGCGGCGTCGCGCTGCTCTGCGTCTTGACGGCGTCAATGACGTCCGACCGGCTCCACCGCAGCGCAGCGGCTGTGACTGTGAGGTATTCATTCTATGGCCAATATAGCCCATTTCCAAAACAACATGAAAATCACTTTCAAACAGGAATATAACTATTTGTGACCTGAATGTGAACGTATAGAGCACACTATGTTCACAGCAGAGAGCAGCAATGCACCACTGACCACTTTGTTTTGTCATGATTATAGCCTGTTGTGTTTATACATAATTGTATCAAAGTAGACCGCTGTAATTACATAATTACATTTGTGACATCTAGTCACCCTTGTGAATGGATAGCCAACAGCAGAAACGCACGTATATAGCCTACATGTAATACACAAAGCATTTATTCATATTTTATACATGACTGGACGTTGTGGACGCCGTCAAAAAATTGAACTGGGGCGATTTTTGAGTTTGGACGCCGTCAAGGGAGCGTCCGACGCAGACGTCGACGTCGGCAGTGGAGCCACCCTTCATTGATTAAAACGGGAGCATTCCCAACGTTGACGTTGACGCGACGCTCGACGCGCCCGGTGGAGCCGGGGGGTAAGGCGTGTTGTTTTGGATAAGACTATTTGCGTTGTTGTGACACAGAACATTGACTTTTGATTATTTAGAAACTTGCACCCCCTGACAGAGCTGTCAAAGCATGACAATGATGTTGAACTTGGATTTGGTGGGGGAATGGGAAAAATGTGAAACTGCCAAACTGAATTTTCTGTCTAAGCTTAAAAACGATATTATTGCATTGGTGATTGATGGACAAAATGTAGAGGCAAAAGATGAATTTTGTAAATTTATGTGTGTCTATGAGAATGCCAAAATTACGCAGGGTTCAATGTTACCTTTGTTGCCCATTAATGAAAAAACTAAAATGTGGTACAAAACAAAAATGCTTAGGTTTGTTTTGTTTGTTGATGAAATGAACAGAAGGATGTCACTCATAGCTCGTGCTGCTGCACTAAAAGAGGAGCATGATGAGAGAGCGGAGGCTCTGAGGAGGATGCATCAAGAGCAGGCAGACGCTCTGAGGAAGAGACATGAGGAACAGACTGAGGCTCTGAGGAGGAGACGGGAAGTCCGGGCTGAGGCTCCTCTGAGTAGGAAACCGGAGCAGCAGTACCTGGCTGAAGAACCAGTGGTAAAGAAGCACCAGCTGACTAGAGTGGTGAAAGAGCCACTCAGTGTGGAATCGGCTGTCGAGGAGGAGCCCAGGCTGAGCACATTTGTGGACGAGCCACTCATTGTGGCAGAGCAGCAGCCATCCTTCCCTCCGGCTCCAGCCAAGGCCAAGATGATGGCAGCAGCTCCAAGGCCCGTATCCATCAGCTCCAGCATCACTGCTCTACAACCCATGTCCACCAGCTCCACCATCACTGCTCCACAACCCAAGCAGACCGGCTCCAGCGCAGCGGAGCCTGTCAAGGCTATGTCAACCTCCAAGGAGCAGAGGGGTGTGTCCCTGGCTACGGACAAGAAAGGCTACGATGTGGAGAAGAACAAGGCCCGCATCAAGATCACCGTCAAAAGCTTGGTGACAAAGGGCACTGTGGCTCAGCCCAAAGGTGCCGTGGCTAAAAGGCCAAAGAGGAGAAAGGCCAATAAGCCTGCTGCCAAGAAGGTGGCAGCTAAAAGCTCCAGGAGGATGAAGAAGGAGAAATGGCAAAGCCAAAGAAAGAGGAAAAAAGAAAGATGGCAGAGCTCGAGAAAGAGGATGGAAGGAAAGTGGCACAGTTCAAGGAAGAAAAGGAACAAAGTTTATTGGTGCAAAGAGCCACAGACAAACTGTATCATGGCCAACGCTGCAACCAGCATAGCAGCACAGGGAGAGACTTGGTCAGTTATGTCTGGTGGCTAAATGATGCCCATCCACTAGTTTTCCTTTTATGAAAGTACATATGTAAATTTGAGTTTGCCTTTTGCATTATAATACTGCCTGAGTTATTGTTTGCATTTGTATTTTGTTTGGTTTTGTTATTATGGCTCTTTGTATTAACGTTTTAAGAATTGCTCTGTTTTTATACAGTAGCAATTGGGGGCCGGTGTAAGAGCCATTTAGAGCCATGTCCTTATAATAATGATGTCATGCCAATCAAGGCCAATGTTGGGTTGCCATGGTTACAGGGCGGGTATTTAAACCTGTCCCTAATCAGACACAGGTGTTGTTGATAGGAGAGGCAAACAGTTTTGTAACTGTGTTCATTAGGCTGTGAGCTTCATTTGTTTGTTGTTTTCTCTTAATTTAATGCAAGTAACTGACAACTACTATGCTGAAACTAAGATAATAAATATCATCTTGTTTATAAATTCAACTGACATCTGGACAACAGTTTCTTGGCACACGTTAACTTTAATCCCCGACTGTCAGCAGCCAGTAGCACCAAATACAGGATTTGGGCGCTACAGGGTCCTTGGCCTGAAAACGTCAAAGACCCCTGATTTATAACATTTTTGTGTTAGACAGTTATGGTTGATAGCTGTTACTGCAGGGATTGCAATAATGAAAGTATTGCAACTTCTCACTTTAGGCCGCAGAACAACGTGTCCATTTATTGCAATGCACTCACACTTACAACACAACACACACACACACACACACACACACACACACACACACACACACACACACACACACACACACACACACACACACACACACACACCTCTTTGTTATTGTCACCCTAAAACCCCCACCCTATCCTCTTAAAGAGCCCATGGTCAATTATGCCCAAAAAGATTCACTACAATACAGTAATTTCAGACATGCAGGATCTATTCATCTTCATCATTGTCATATTCAATGTCCAACCTAATAGTGTTGACACAGTCTCCACTAGCATAGAGGGAAAGGCTGGCTTTTTTGAGCAGGGAGGGAAAGACCTCTGACTGGAACACACCCTCCACTCTCTGAATTCCATCTATTATATCTATTATTTGATTGGTGGAAGCTCAGGGCAATTTGTCAGGTATGATTCATCCTGCATTGTGACTTGCTGACAAGGGAGATATATAAGCAGTGCAGCACGAGTTGGAGGTAGCATCTCACCTTCCAAGTACTTTGACAGAAATAGTTCCCATCTGAGTAATCGCAGGGTTGTTGTTGGATCTTTTGAATTGTAAACATGGAATGCAAAATGCTCCAATGACCACCAGAAAATTGTATACTGTAGTGTAAGCCAAGGAACCCTTGACATTTATGACATCCAATAACTTGAACTTGCTTGAATATCTCCATTTTTTTGTACCCTTGACTGTTGCAAATTTCAGTAACAGCAGGGGGACATCAGTGTCGGGTGACCAAACACATATGTCTCGCAAAGCACCATAAGCAGCAGAGACTTGATGAGGAATCAGCCTCTTCATATGCACTTCCTCAAAATCATGTCCCAGGCATTGTATTAACTCATTCAGTGCCACCAGCTCCTCTAATTTGAGTAAGTAGCTTGTGCCAGCCTTTTTTGACCATTTTAGCACTACTTCGCTGAGCGACAGCCAATCCAAAATTAGGAATTTATAAGCAAATTTTATTTAGAATGAAGATTAGAATGCTTACTTTCAGCTGCAAAAGAGAGCAAGCTTCTATCTTGTATAGATTTTTATATACAAATAGCCGATCTACAAGCCGATCTACAATAGCCGATCTACAAGCTCACAACGTGTCGCGCTGCGACGCGTTGTGAGCTTGTAGATCGGCCATCTTTTGGCAAAGAGATTTGGTAGAGAGTGAAAAAAAAACTGTATCAAGTATGTCATTTCCAGGTCTGTTTCACCCATTAGAGGGTAAATGTTACTGACCATACTGATGCACCAAGATGCATAGAGGTTTGTCTGCTCAACAAGGTAGATGATCAGCTCATCCGACATGATGAGCTCGAAAAACTCCATTATGTTGGCGTCCACTGGCAAGGCAGCAGCAGCTCCTAATGGACCAGGGGACCCAGTAAAGGGAATGTTCCTTGGCTCCCAACCATCAGACCGCCACCCTTCAGGACAGTGGTTACCTGTAAATTATAGAAATATAGAATTACTATTATTGCCATAACCTACTTTTGCTATGCTCATACCATTTGTGCATTTTACTTTGTAAACCTCTGATATGACAATAAACATGGTTATGATGTGTAGAAAATGTTTTCACCTTTGGCAGTAGAGGCAGAGCGAGACCGACGTCCACGGCTGGTCGACTGACCACTGGTTGCTGGCCGCCCTGAAATAACAAATTCATTTATGTACATCAATGTTGGGGGTCCATCACATGAAAATGTTTGAGCAACACTGTCATTGAAACATAGGTTTTTCAAAAAATCTTAGAAGGATTTAGAACACAGGTCTTCAACAGGGAGCACTCTGTGGATCCCAGATCTACAAGGACCCTGTTTGAGGACCCCTTGGGGGTCCTCCCACAAGAGGACAACATCAATTCAACGCAGCAAGCTCACAGTGTGGCACAGTACAGCTGCTACCTTTGAATGCATCTTGAGAAGAAATAATGCTGCTATTTGTTAAAAAATCTTACATAATACACAATGCTGTATATATGTTCTCCATTCAGCACAAGTCAGCAATCAAACTATGCTATTCACACACTGGAGGCCTTGTGAGCTTGGGGGTTTGCTACAGACCTCCTGGCAATGTAAAAGCTCTGGCAGCATGTCTCATGTGAGCACATCTCATTCTCCATGCAGCAACAGAACAGATAACATGGGCCTTTTTGCATACTGAGGGCTCCTGTGTAATGCATTCCTGAGGTTTCTGTCTTTATTCTGATGTGCAGAAAGTGTTTTACCTGTGTTCCCAGCAGTAGAGGCAGATCTTGCACGACGGCCCCTGGTTGGCAACAGGCCACTGGTTGACGCTGACTGGTCATCAGGTTCTGAAATAACAGTAAAAAATATATTTAGGACTATGTACAACAATGTACGTGTTTGGCTCCATTTTGTGATCCCACTTAGCTAAAAAAATATATACATTATAAAAACTCACTATCTTTTGGAGGTGACATGTTCCTATATTTTGATATATATACTTTGCTTGATTCTAGGCCTGAAAATTAGATGAGGATGAGCTGTGAAATGTACACTTCATGAGCTGTGAAATGAACACTTCACAGCTCATCCTTTTCAGGCCTAGAATCAAGCAAAGCCAAGAACAACAACAAGCACAGACAGAGTCCCTAGAGTCCATATTCTGATAACTTTAGCCAAAAATAGCAGATCTACAAGCACTGTGAGGCGTTGCACTGTGAGGCGTTGTGAGCTTGTAGATCGTCTATTTTCGGCAAGGGAAAAAGAGCATACTATTTGGTATTTCACAAGGTGACAGTCTCTTTGCATTACAAAGGAGCCCTCAATATGCAAAATGACCCATGTTGTTGGGTGGTTGTGTTTCTAGCTGCCTTTTATCCCAACAATTCACACATCTTGCTGCTGTTTGCCCATTGTTCCCCCATGCAGGGTATGTTTGAAGAGCGGTGCCACCAAAAAGAACAGGGCAGAGTCGCGCTACTGGTGCAAGGTCTGTCTTCAACAGGGGGTCCTGGACCCCTAGGGGGTCCTCAGAGTTACTACAGGGGGTCCTCCAAAACTGAATGATAGAAACCTTTTCCCCAGTCCATATTCTGATAACTTTAGCCAAAAATAGCAGATCTACAAGCTCACAACACGTTGTGAGCTTGTAGATCGGCTATTTTATGATGTACATAATGTACATATACAACATAATGCACATTCCTGTGTGCAGAAAATGTTTTTACCTGTGTCAGCAGCAGCAGCAGCAACAGAACCATCTCTGGCGGTTGGCTGGACATGAGAGGCACCTGAAAGACACACACAATATAAAAAGTTTAGATTCAAAATGTGCTCATTGCAGACTGTTGCAATTCCATGTCACTAGATGCCACCTGTTGGCTGTGAACAGATTCACATGCCCATATAGCTGGCTGTGTTGCACTGTCCCCTGTTGGTTGGGAACTCGATTCACATGCAGTCATCCATCTATGAAATGGATCTGATAAAACAATGTCTAAAATAAAGCCAGGTGTCCGTTAGATCTAGAGATTGTTTGAGACATTGACTTCTTATTGTCGGTGTGTTTGACTAAACACAGCGTTATCACAGAATGCAGAGAAGACAATCTCAGTAAATGAAGACCGGCTTTGGAGGGAAGGAGATATGAGATGAATACTCCTCATCAATATCTAAAAAACAGACGATATTTGAGTCAGTGAATATTGTATGTAAAGCGCAAAAGCAGCGCCGTTTGAGCGTGCAGATCCGATGGGATCTTTTATCCCAAAACCAAAGCAAATGAAGTTTACTGTACCTACGAGCTCATATTGAGTCAGTGGGAAAAAAATTAGACCTACAATAAAGCCATTTGCGCAAAGCGGCGCCGTTACGCAGATCCAATGGCTTATTTTATCCCAAAAACAATGGGAAAAAAAAGAAACCTTGCAAAAATAGCGAGGAATGTGGATACATTACAACGGCACTAGATTCGTTTGATGTGATCTAAAACGCGATAGATACACCATGCATGGATACAATGGATACATTGTATCCATGCATGGAAACCTTGCAAAAATAGCGAGGAATGTGGAAACATTACAACGGCACTAGATTCTTTTGATGTAATCTAAAACGCGATAGAGACACCATGCATGGATACAATGTACGCGACAATTATTCAAACATGATACAAATCTTACCATATCTCAATTGCGCAACATCATCACGGGAGGGCTCCCAATCGACGTCCAAACCATGGTCCGAGTCCGAATCCGGGGGGATAGGGGCCTCCAAGACCGCTGTGCGGGCTCTGCTACTCCGGCGAAGTGGCTGGCCTTCTCGCCTGGAGCCCTCTGCCCTGGGAGGCGGCGGTGCTGCTCGAGGCGCGGGGCCTGGGCCTTCGTCTCCGTGGCCTTCTCGCCTGGAGCCCTCTGCCCTGGGAGGCGGCGGTGCTACTCGAGGCGCGGGGCCTGGGCCTTCGTCTCCGGCCTCATTGTCAGAGATCTCGTTGTCCGTAATCTCACCCGCAACATTACGAGCAAGAACGGCGAAGAAATCTGAGATCTTGGACTGCTGTTGAGGACCACCATCAGATGAATCCGCTCCCAAAGAGCTTGTCGAGGCGGCGCGTTTGCGCTTTGGCTTTTTTGGTGGCATGGCTACACACACCAAAAACACACAGGGAAGGACGAACGTAAAGACGCAAGACAGTAACACTGACTAACAGACTAACACGAAACACTCAATAAAGCTATCTAAATAAAATCCTAATCTAAACACAAACTATAACTAAATCTAAAACTACTCACTCACCACACACAACACTTTTTTTTTTCTTTTTTTTTTTTAGACACACAAACGCACGCACGCACAAACACACACACACACACACACACACGCACACCAACTAATCTAACCTAAAAATACCTAAACTAAATGTTACAAAACCTACCTAATACTACTTCTACTACTACTACTATAAACTAAACTATAAGAACTGTCGATCACTGGCTCACTAACACTGGCTTTCTCTCTATATATCACTACTAGCTTTGTCTTGCGACTCCACCGTTCTCCTTACTCCCACGAAATGAAAGGGGGCGGCTCCTGACATTTTATACCCTTGGTCACATGGTTTCTGGTCGTCCTAGAAACCGTGTATGCATGGATCTTTGTCACAACATAGTTCAGACAGTACTCTATTGGATTATATAATAAACCACATTTCACAAGACATCACGCGTTCGGCACTGGTGACATCAAAGGGAATTTCACGAGACATCTCGGGAAAGGCACTAAATGAGTTAACATACCGGCTGAGGGCTCTGTAATTTGCCCGCGTGGCAAATATTAGCGCACCCCAGTCAGTGTCCTGACGAGACAGGAAGCTTTTCCCACTGATAGTCATCCTCCGGTTGCCCTGGACGACCACATCCTCCACCCGCCTTGGCGTGAGAGGGAGAAATCTAGATGAGGTCCGTTTCAGCTGCATGTCCGTGGAATGGAACGCTGATAAATCGGATGCTGGGACGGTCATGTCAGGATCGTTCATCTGTGTTGAAGACGCAGGTATGGAGCCACGCGTTGCAGGTTCTGGTTCTCGCACAGCGCCAATAAAGGACATTCCCTCTGATGTTATTTCTAACATAGCGGTAATTCTGATGAATCAGAAAGCGTTCGCCACGTTGACCTCTCGTCACGTAAGCCATTATTGGATAATGACTTTGACCTGTCCTAACACGTGAAAGTAACATGTGTGTTTTATGAGATACTCAAAGTGTGGTTCCTGTGGAAATAAGCCTCTGCTTTCTAGGATCTTCTTTTAGTGTACCAGTGATTTGTACTGTCATGAAACTGTTCTTTTTTCTGTTGCAAAATTCGAATAAATTCTTCAATCAATCAATCAATCAATCAATCAGTGTGTGTGTGTGTGTGTGTGTGTGTGTGTGTGTGTGTGTGTGTGTGTGTGTGTGTGTGTGTGTGTGTGTGTGTGTGTGTGTGTGCGTGTGTGTGTGTGTGTGTGTGTGTGTGTGTGTGTAGTCATTAGAGACCCTTATATCCTAATTGTTGCATAAGTTGTCGGCACACCCAACCTTTAAAGAGTAATATCCCCCACATTTACCATTTGAATTTAAATTGTTAGTGACCTATTAGAACGCCATTGAAATTATAATTGTTGCCTATGAAAGAGTTGAATAAGGTTCGTCAGGTGAATGAAGGATACCTCAATGAATGCACGTGTCGCCTAGCCCGACTCTTCTATTGTATAGGCCAGGGGTCTTCAACGTTTTCAGGCCAAGGACCCCTTAGTTGAGAGAGAGATAAAGCAGGGACCCCTTAGCTGAGAGAGAGATGAAGCAGGGACCCCGACAACCTGTGCATAGATTCCATATAGTTTGATTGTTTGACAGCACAATCATCAGTGTATTTTGGATTCCTGTCAATTTGTGTTTTCAGATATTTAACCACTTGAACCGTCAATACTTAATAAACTTGACCTTTCACTCTGCTCTTTTCTCCCTCTACACCAAAGATCTTTGCCAAAAATAGCCGATCTACAAGCTCAGTGAGCTTGTAGATCTGCTATTTTTGGCTAAAGTTCTCAGAATATGGACACTAGGTTTCAAGTGTTAATATCGATGACTCCATCATTCTGTAGTTCTTCTTCCTGACTAAATTACATCTCAATGGTAAACCTATAGAGACAAAATAATGACCAATGAACCACCATCATTACAAACTGATGTAATTATTAGAACCTACAATGCATTAGACCCTTTACTTTACAGTTTGTGACAAAGGCTGTTCCTGAAATAAAATACACATGATGACTCATACAGGGGAAGGCCCTAGTTTGTGACCAAGGCCTTTAGTTCAGTGGTGTCAGTTCAGCAAAAGCTATGGTATGGCAAAGATGGGAGTCCACATGCAAAAGAAAATTGGGGTTTGTCCGTTTTTTCTGGGGCTGGATATGGCATGCTGGAACGGTTGTTCAAGTGCAGCTAAACTTGAAATGTTAGTAAATGTGCCACAATTAACAATAATGCAGTGCATCTGTGCATCTGACCTGCAGAACCTGGGAATATAGTTTTATGCATAATCTAATATCTGTAGATGACTCATACAGCAGGGAAATCTGTTAATTGTTAGTCCGTGGGAAATCATGCTTTGAGGCATAGCACGTGGCTCACCAGACCTGGGACAGGAAAGAACCACAAGAAGCATTTCAATTGTATTTCTTGTATTATTTTCTTACGGTAAAGGTGAACATGAACTTACCACATACAATTATGCATGGTGTCACAGGCAAACTCTGCACTTGTATTTCATTTGCAAGAGACATTTCTTCTAAATAGCTGAATAGTTTCTCCTCTATTTTATCGAAATAGGACAGAAGGAGGAGCACCATGTGTCCTTCACCTCCTCCGAGCATTCCTCCAACTGCCCTCTTTGAAGTGCCAGCCTTGTGGCAGGCTGGAAAACTCTTATGTCCTCGTCTGCACATCTGGTTCTCAGAAATGGTCCCTTCTAACATACACTTGTAAGGACCCATTCCTAACTATACATACTTTAGTTCGGTACCCTGGAACACACCTAAGGATCCCTGGTGCTCCCTGGACCACACTTAGAGAACTTAGAAATAGAAAAAAGGATAAATAGTAAGCATCAATAGTATTTACCTAGAAAAAGGGGCCAAGCATTATCTTAACGAGCAATATCTTGGGGTCCCATATATTGAAAATGGTTTCGATGGGGGTCTGTGGTCTAATGCATATCAAACAAGTTGAGAATCATTACATTAGTGCAGGGGTCTTCAACGTTTTCAGGCCGGGGACCCCCAAACTGATGGGGAGATGGAGCAGGGACCCCCTACCACCTCGTAGGGTGGGGGGGTCGGGGCTACGACATATTTTTTTATTTTAAACATGTACAAGTTACAGCGAGCAGGGTGGGCCGTATCACTACCATTTCTAAACATACTACTTATTAACTGAGAACCAATGTCAATAATATCAACAATCTGTCAATTGCATAGTAATCATGTATTCAAGCTATTCAAAATTGATAGAATCATGATTTATTTTTTAACATAAATGTGAAAAATAAAAATAAAAAAAAACTTTTGAAATCTTTTTTTTTTTTTTTTATCAATAATTTCGCGGACCCCCTGCAGTACCTCCGCGGACCCCCTAGGGGTCGCGGACCCCCTGTTGAAGACCCCATTAGTGTATAATGATGATTGGTCATTGGTCATTGTTTGGTCTCTATAGGTTTACCATTGAGATGTAATTCAGTCAGGAAGAAGAACTACAGAATGATGGGCCATCGTTGGAGTTTAATGGTTCTGCCATTCATTCTTTAAAAAAACGTGCAAATGGGAAGAATGTCTCCTGTATGCATGAAGCCCCCACACTCACAGGCACTTATTGAAGACTGTGTACTACCTTATGTAGGCTACTTTCAACCCTCTATTGAAAGTGCATTAAAATTAGCTGTGTGCTTGAATAAGTCCATATGTGCAAGAAGGTTTAGCAGCAGTGGAGTATAGTTATACTTTAAATCAATAGTTTAATAATAGTATTCCTACAATATACCGTAGTGTACACTTAATTAGGTTTAATGTACTATACCTGCTGTATTACAGTACAGTAAACAACCCATTACTTGAAAGTACCCACAAGGTAATCCAGAAAGTCTTCTTCAATCTATAAAAGGCATTGTAACCCTGTTCAGCTTGTTTAAGTATCAAACATGTAAACAGGTCAAACAAGGCCAAAATGAAATATATTTTGTTTGCAAGACAGGTTTCTTCTCCATAGTGGAAGAGTTTCTTCTCGTTTTAGTTGGGTACCCCCGGAACACCCTCAAGGATCCTTGGGGCACCCTGGACCACACTTAAAGAACTTATTAAAAAGTATTTACCTGGAAAAAAGGGCTAAACATTATAAATATATTTTTTTCTTTGGGATGGGGGACTGCGGTCTATATCGAACAAAAGTTCGTTACATTACATGTAATGATGGTGGTTCATTGGTCATTGTTTGGTCTCTTTAGGTTTACCATTGAGATGTAATTTAGTCAGGAAGAAGGACATCATCGTTGTAGTCTAATGGTGCTGCCATTAAGTAAGAATGGAGGGTCTGCCATTAGACTCTCCATAAATAAGAACATGAGTCTTGACCATAATAAGAACATGAGCCTTGACCACTAACTGTATGCATAAAGCATTAAAAACATGTATGTATAAGGATTCAAACATGCATGAGCAGAGCACCCATTTGACTACACCCTTTGCCATATAGGCATACACAGTTAAGGGCATTTATGTCTGCACTGCATTTAGATGCATACTACTCAGTACGAGTCTTTCTTTTTAGATTACTTGTGTTTGAAAAAGATGATCATCAGTAAACAGCCTTTCTTTTGTATGTGTCCTCATGTGTGTTTTTAGGTAACCTTTGTCAAATAAATAAATACAAAGGTGTTTGTTCCCATTTTGTGTGTGTGTGTGTGTGTGTGTGTGTGTGTGTGTGTGTGTGTGTTTGTGTGTGTTACTCATCTGTCTCACTCCATTGTCACATACTGTAAAAGTAAATGGCTTTTCCCCAGTATGAACACGTGTGTCTTTTTAGATTACTCATTTGACTACAACATATACCTCAGACTGTACAAGTAAAAGGCTTTTCCTCGGTAGCTATTTTTAGATGATGCATTTTACATTTTTTTTATTTCACAGACTGTACAATTAAACGATTTCCCCCCTATATGAGTCATCATACTGATTTTAGATTATGTATGAAACTAAAGCCTTGTTCACAAACATACATGCACATGTAAGGGGCCTTCCCCCTGTACGAGTCTACAATTGCATTTTCAAATTATATAAGTGTCCTCTATTCACATCTTGATCCTAATTCCATCTTAAAGGTGCTAAATTGGAGAATTTGGTTTCAGTCCATACATATTCTGATGAGAACCTGGAGACTGACATTCAGTAATTGGGACTTGATGAAAATAAGAACATTATAATGGTGTGTAAAAAAAGAAAATCTAGAATTTGCATGTACGGCCATGTTGATGACCCCTGCTCCTGGTGGATCCAGGAGGGTTGGCAGCATGCATTATTAGACCCTGCCTGGTGCCAGAATCATTGGGCTCCATTACACCTCTGATTTTGGAGAGCACCAGACCAGTGGTCCCCAGACCTTTTCAGCTGAGCTCCAACATGAGATGATGAGATGAGATGAGATATACTTTATTAATCCTGAGGGGGAATTGAGGCGTTACAGCAGCATAGTGCGAGCATAGTGTGACAACAAAACAAATAAACCACTGGACAAAACAGGGACACAACAAACATTAATGGACACATACATATATAAATGTTGTGTCTCTGTGGGACCCAAATGTACAAAAATACAGGATTATTCAATTGACCACTCGTATGCTTTGGAAATATGATTGCACTTGATTTGAATAGGGAGTGGATTGTAATGACTTGCAGCAGTGATGTGGCATTGTGTAAAAGGTTAAAAGGTGTGTGTGTGTGCGGGGGGGGGGGGGGGGGGGGGGAGACAACAGTTGTCCAGTGTCTCTCTATTGTTCTTCCCTCTCACCCCCACCCCACTCACTCTGATTGGTCCATCACACACACCCTCTGTGTGTATTTAACAGGCCTCAGTTTAGTTTGGTGTCACTTCAATCTGTGTTGTTGTCAAGAGCTGAACTTCTGTCTTCTGGACGTGGTGAACTAATCAGGTATGCAGTTTGTGCTTTCACAATTCATGTGTCTTGGTTTGATTAGCAGTGATTTGAAGGGCTATGTGGAAGGGTCCTTAAATGGTTCCAGGGGGTTCCCGGCTAAATATTACCTCATGGGTCTGTAACTCCAAGAGTGTCCATTTAATTTGAACTCCTTCTGGACAAAATTGTCATACAATATCCCCATTAAGGGTGGTCTGTTAAAATGTATTGACCCTTCAACTGTATTAATTGTAAACCTCTCCATTTGTGTCCTGTGAAGTACAGTACAGCCTGCCGCTGAGACAGTCGACGAAGGATGACGAAGGTCAATCAGCAAACAAGAGACACCATCCTCAGTATGTTCCAAGAAGGTTATTCCAGGGAGGAAATATCCAAACACCTGAAAGATACAGGACATCAAGTGTCTATGAGGACTGTACAGCGTTACTGCCTCGAACAGCGCCCCCCAAAGACCAGAGGACCTCGCAAACTGACAAGGTGCGCTAGCAAGTTCAAATTCACCTCCATGCCAGGTGTTGTTTCTGTGTGTTTCTATCCAAATACATTTATATGATTAAAGTACCTTTACTCAAATACCCACAGTTCAGGGTATTTTAACGTATTAGTATCTAGAATAAAGTTGAAAGCTTTACTCTCTTACATTTAGTTGAAAGCTTTAGTTACTACTTTCCTGATTTGTATAATAATTCAACACATCATTCTGCTTAATACTACTTGCTTCTAAATACATTTTGTACTTTGACTTAAGTAAGATTGTGAATCTGTGAACGCTTGTGTACTAATATATGAAATACATTACTTCCTATGCAGTCAGATGTTCCAACCTCTAAAATCCATTCTGCATGAAAATGACAAGTTGACGGCCGGGGAAATTAGAGATCTGCTTCAAAGCAGAACCAACATACTGCTCGGTAAACGATCATTAACCACAGCGTTGAAAAGGGCAGGCTGGAAAAACCCAAACAGACGGTGAGTACTGAAAACAACATACTGTGTATGTTTAATGTCATGGACCACCAAATTAATATGTATTTGTACCCTGTCTGTAACTGGTATTTTGTGCAGGATACACTGTAATTAACATTCTTTGTTCACAGCATTGTTCCATCAACCAAGAATGACAAATTACGTGTGCAGCAGGCCCAGACGTGGCTAGACCAAAGAGAGAGTTGGAACGACGTTCTGTTTACGGATGAGACAACGCTTTATCTGGAAGCTGTCACCGAGGAGGATGAAGAGCCTGTTGAAGTGCGTGTGTGGGGTGGGATTTCACGGTTTGGACCTGGACCTGTGTTTATATTTGAAGGTACGTTAATGACATAACTGTAAAGTGCACATTATAGATGTATATGGTAGTTATCTAGTTATCTTATAACATTACAATTTTGTATTTACTGTACACACTAATATGGTATTGGCATTGCGTGCAGGAACTATGGATCGTGAATTCTTTGAAGAGGAAATCATCAAAAAGTCAGCTGGACCATATCTGAGAGATGACTGGGTGTGGCCTACACATCGTTTTTTTCAAGGTAATATTTTCATTCAGTCAATTTGCCACCTACGGCCTGAGAATTAAAGAAACTGCCATTACTATTCAAGTTTTTAAACCATATACAATGACTGGAAGGAATTGTGTGGCCGAAAGGCTCTTACCGTAGAGTTGTGTTCCCGCTGCACAGAAGGAAGAGAGGAGAGGAGAACTGAAGCCTAACACTCCAGAGAGCCTACTTATGTGTAGGGCACTCACAGGTGCCCTCTGATTACACTGATGAGCCAAGCTCATTGGCAAGCACCGCCCTCCAGTGACACAGCTCCAGGGCCGGTGCTGCTTTATCTGGGTGCCTCCTCTCCACCTCTCCTCTGTGCAACACAACTCATAAAAAGTACGGTTAGAGACCGAGACGCCACAATATATATATATATATATATATATTTTTTTTATGTAGCCTCCGGTTGAAATACAGTTATATGGCGCATCACAAATCACACTGTCACACAGATACAGCAGCAGGCCAGCAGCAGCCATGGCAGGCTAAATTAAGACACATGAAATTCATGAATATATGTACTCACAGTCACGCTACGGAGGCTGTTAAAAGTTCCACGATTAATAATAATGGATCCATTTCCCCCAGAAAACATCTCTGAAGTAGACCTCCTGCCTCTCCTTCCTCGGTGAAAGTTCCTTGGAAGCAACGCAGTTATGTCCAATAGTAGCAGGGTCCCCGTCCAGAATCCCGATCATCATCCAACAGCTGCTTCAGTTGCTTGACACCTTTTTTGAATGCAGTACGAAAGGACCTCAATGACAATGTTCAGTTGACAAAAGCATGTGTGCCTCCTCAGATATATTCCGTTCAAGCCACGGTGACATTTTCCACTGTCCTGACATGATAATGTGTTTCATCTTTCTGGATAGGACAGCACAGTCCAGTGTGAATACAGAGTAATTCATCCATGTTGTGGGTGTTGTTGTTGTTGTTGTTGTTGTTGTTTTTTTACATCTTCAAATGCGTGTGCAGTGGCTGGACAACTATAGCCAACTTTACTCAAAGTGCCCTCTCGTTTCAAAGTGTACTCTAACTAATAATACAACTTGTTTTGACTGTCCATCCTCCCTGTGGAACTTAAACTGCGCGCTATTCCAAAGCCATGAAGCCAGCGACCGATACCAGTGAGTGAGTGTACTGTGTGTGACAACTAGGACCCAGCAACACACAACTATCCTTTCCATTCTATACCTTCACAATAAAGTGTCTCCCGTTCACCTCCCAAAGCAGCTTATTTTACTCAGTTATTTTTGTGCACTTATCTTGTGCAACTTTGCTTCGCTTGCGTGTTGCTGTTGCGTCTCTCTGGCGGAGAGAGAGAGAGAGAAAGAGAGCGAGCGAGCGAGAGTCAGAGAGAGAGAGAGAGAGAGAGAGAGAGAGAGAGAGAGGGAGAGGGAGAGGGAGAGAGAGGGAGAGGGGGAGAGAGAGAGAGAGAGAGAGAGAGAGAGAGATGTCGCTGGTGATTAGCTGCTGTATCATTTTCACCAATTTTTATGAATTGAGTACAGAGGACCCCGGCCCCATGCATAAGAAAGCATTTAATAATCCTAACATTGCGTGGGCATGGTGGCCAATGCTTTTAACAAGGTTACGTGGGGTTAATAAGGTATTTAGTATAGCTCTGCTGCAGCTGGTGATCAATGATTGAGGACGCACTGCGCGCAAAATAGAAAGCCGACGTTAGAAAAGCAGGTTCTCACAGATAATCCTATCATCTTATCAAATGATTAAACAAATGCCAAGTTAACTGAAGTAGAATAGCTGATGATGAGCTAAACATATGTGTTTTATTTCGCCGTTTTAATATTTAAATCTTACGATGAAAGGATGCATGCAGCAGCTCTGTCTGCACTCTGCATGTCTGAGACTGTCCGTGCAGTGCTCAGCCGCGCAACGGAGAAGAAAGAAAGGAGAAGGAAAGGCCAATATTATTTTGTCGGGCTAGACAGTCATTCATTAATGAATAAAATCCTCATAAGACTTGTGATGCCCACGAGTCTTATGAGTCCGAGTCGAGTCTGGAGTCTTTGTGGGGCGAGTCCGAGTCGAGTCAGGAGTCTCCAAAACTGTAACTCGAGTTGCCGCGAGTCACGAGTCTTTAACTCGAGTCCCCATCTCTGCCCTTCACACACACACACCTTGAGATGAAAAGGCTAATGCATTCAACAAACGAAAAAGCAAAAGTCCAAAAGACCAAAGAGTGAGCCAGTGGTGTCAGTTCAGCAAAAGCTAAGGTATGGCAACAGGTTGCTTGTGTGTGAGTTTTGTCACAACAACTTACAAGCCCTCCTTGTAGTTGGAGTAAGACCGAAATGTTCTCATACCCTGAACCCATCCAATGGAAGTATTGTCCCAGCAATCATGTGTCCAGGGTCCTCACAGTAAAGGCATAGTTCCTCCTGCATCCTCCTGGTCCGCTCCACTCTATCCAGCCTGTGTGGTCCAGGGCCACCTGGCACCATGATCTTAGGGTGCACTGTCATGGTGGCAGCGTCCGCTGTCGCAGGCTGTTCGGTGCCATAGGCCATCGATAATGACTGGGGGGGGGCTGCTACTGCTGCTGCTGCTCTAACAAACTGAGACAGCCAAGCTGGTCGACAGCTGTGAATTGTGATTAATACTTTTTATTGCTTCTCAGATTTGAAGCAATAGTGAAAGGACAACAATATCACAAGCAATTTAAAAAAAGATATATATATATATATGTTACAGTCATTTTGGGTAACTCAGTGAGACTGTGGTAAGAGCGCTCGTTTTGTAGTTCACCACACACCAATCACCACCAGATGGCGACAACAGCCAGTCAGCCATTCACTAGTGCAGGCGCTGACGTCACTCGTTTGCGACTCTCTTTCGTTTATTTACTAGCCCAGCTCGGCTGTGTTTAGCCATTAGCTTACTATGCCTTACTCTAACCCTAACCCTAACCTCAGTAAAACTATGCCTAACCCTAACCCTAACCCTAACCCTAACCTCCGTGGGGTGCGCGCTGTCATTCCTGCCGACGCAACGTTGTTGTGGGTCAAAGCGACTGCTTGTTCCGCCCCGCGACGCACGACAAGCGCTCCGTTTCTCTATCTAACCGTTTCTCTATCTAACCGTGACATATATATATATATATATATATATATATATATATATGGTCATATAAGTCATACACTATGCGCTGCAGTCTCCAGCTGCGTCACCACCGACCTGAACTTCATTGTGCGTACTGTAAACCTGGAAAGCCTTTAGGAGGTTGGAACCGTTGTCTGTGGTTGTCCTCACAATTGTATTGCTGGATGTTGTTGCGTTAACCAAAACATTGAACGCGTTGGGAACCTCTCAGTCGTCTACAAGCCAGGGCTGCTGAGCATCTAGATAGGCTTTCAGGGTCAACTCAGCTTCTGCAATCCAGGCAGTCTGGCTGGTTTTAAGTTCAAACACCAAGAGTACAGTGTACAGCAGGTTGTGTATCTTTCAAGCTGTATAGACACAGTGGCTTTTAAGATAGAACTAGAAAAGAAAATTTCTAAGAAATTTTAAGTGTGCCTGCAGCTCGCTAAGTCTGTGCAACCTTGTGTAGCGGTTGGTGTTAGCATTAACGTTAAATTTTTTAACATTAGCATTTTTTGCATGAGCTTTAACATTATGGTTCTTCATATGACACCACCCACATGTCTGTACGACAAACGGTTCACGAGAAAAAGGGTCACTTCCTGTTTGGTGAGGGGCACTTCCTGTTTGGCGAAATAGGCCCCAATTAAGGTTAAGGACTCTTAATCAAGTCATTTCACACCACCCACGCGTCTGCACGACAAACGGTTCACAAGATAAAGGGTCACTTCCTGTTTGGTGAGGGGCACTTCCTGTTTGGCGAAATAGGCCCCAATTAAGGTTAAGGACTCTTAATCTTGTCATTTGACGCATCCCGCGCGTCTGTACGACAAACGGTTCACGAGATCAAGGGTCACTTCCTGTTTGGTGAGGGGCACTTCCTGTTTGGCGAAATAGGGCCCAATTAAGGTTAAGGACTCTTAATCTTGTCATTTGACGCAACCCGCGCGTCTGTACGACAAACGGTTCACGAGATCAAGGGTCACTTCCTGTTTGGTGAGGGGCACTTCCTGTTTGGTGAAATAGGGCCCAATTAAGGTTAAGGACTCTTAATCTTGTCATTTGACGCAACCCGCGCGTCTGTACGACAAACGGTTCACAAGATCAAGGGTCACTTCCTGTTTGGTGAGGGGCACTTCCTGTTTGGCGAAATAGGCCCCAATTAAGGTCAAGGACTCTTAATCAAGTTATATGCAACCATCCACGCATATTGTACGACAAACGGTTCATGAGATGTAGAGGCACTTACATCTCAGACACAAAGAAAAGAAAAAAAAAACTATTTACAGTAACAGAGAGCACTATTTTGGGTTGTTATGGGACTTTTGAATCGACCCCACTGGTTGCATCTACAGTTTAGGCATAGTTTTACTGAGGTTAGGGTCAGGTTTGGGTTAGGTTTAGGCATAGTGCTTAAGATTCACCAGGTTAGCATTCACCAGTGTCAGCAGGTTAGCATTTCACCAGGTTAACATTCACCAGCGTCAAACAAATGGGACTCTAGTGCTGCAGCCATGGGCACTAAGCTCTGGGGGGCAAAACGTATAGGTTCCGAACGGAACCATGTTTATTTAATACCGGAGGACAAGGTCCCCCTATGGGATAACCAGCGCCATCTGGCGCTGCAACAGAGTAAAACTCATAAGCTCCCGTACGAGAAATATCATTTGTCGGTAGGGCTGTCAATCACAAACGAGGGCGCCGCCCCCGAGTGTATAAAAGCCCTGCGGGCTATCATAACTTCCTCTAAAGCCGCACCTCTGCGCCCGCAACTAGCGAACCGAGGGGCTTTATTCGGGGGACCTTGTCCTCCGGTATTAAATAAACATGGTTCCGTTCGGAACCTATACGTTTATTGTCATACCTCCAGACAAGGTCCCCCTATGGGACTCATATACTCCCCGAGAAGTCATGAACCGACAAGACTGTCGTGCACACCGACCACATCCGGAAAGGAGGTCCTGTCAACCGACGTGACCCCTTTCAGGACTGATCCGACCCAGACCCACAGGGCCTGGGCGTGTTCAGACAGAAAAAGACCCTGACAGACCGAGGCCTGCCTTATGCACTAAGGGCAGACACAGGTCCACCTTATAAAATTGCAATAATATAAGGGAAAAACTCAGGGTCCCCCCACGTATCCTAGAGACAGCAGCATGCTATCTCAGGAAGGGGAGAGAGAGCCGCCCCACTACATAGTAGGAAGGGCAGCAGCACCCAGAACCGTATGCGCCATAGCAGAAGGCGCAACGTCCAGGTGATAGTAGGTCGCAAAGGTGGACGGCGAAGACCAATTCGCCGCTGCACAAATCTCCTCAATGGAGACACCTTTGGACAAAGCCCAAGAGGTAGACACACCCCTAGTACTGTGGGCCTTAAGTGCTTCCGGCACTTCAGACCCAGACCGGGTGTAAGCCAACCTAATAGCATCCACAAGCCATCTCGACAGAGTGGGTTTGGACACCGCTTTCCGTTGACGGGCATTCATGACCACGAAAAGCTGAGAAGTAGACCTGCTGTCCACCGTCCTATCACAGTAGGCCTTCAGGGCCCTAACTGGACAAAGACAATGAAGACGCCTATCCTCCTCTGATGCAAACGGAGGAGGATGGAAAGCCGTCAAAACAACAGGTTCCTTCGGGACCACTCGGTTCTTAGGAATAAAACTCAAATGAGGTTTAAGAAGAACCTTGGAGTCATTATTGAGAAACCTCATACAATCAGGGCTCACAGAGAGCGCACGAAGGTCGCTCACACGCTTAGCCGTAGACAAGGCAAGCAAAAGAGCTGTTTTGAAACTTAAATGTTTCAAAGAGGTCCTCCCAATCGGTTCAAAGGGTGCCTTGCAAAGGCCCTCAAGAACCACTTGTAGATCCCAAACAGGAAACAAGGCTCTGGTCACAGGTCTCAAATGGTCCACACCATGCATGAACTGGACCACCTCAGGGATTTTAGAAAGGCCTTTGCCTGCCACCCCCAGGTGGCAGGCATCAATAGCCGCTAAATAACCCCTCAGTGTAGAGAACGCCAGACCAAGGTCCAGGCGGTCCTGCAGGAAATCTAACACCTTCTGGGCCAAAGCTATATGAGCCACCACAGGTGGCTCCTGTAGCTCACACCAGTCCAAAAAGGCATTCCACCTTCCATCATACACAGCCCTAGTAGAGGGGGCTCTAGCACTCTGAATAGTGGCTACAACCATCGGTGAGAAGCCTGCTGCAAGCAGGTTCTCCCTCTCACGGGCCAAACCCACAGGTCTAGGCCCTGTGGGTCTGGATGGAAGATCTCGTCCCCTGCCTGGCGCAGCAGATCCCTGAGCAAGGGAAGCCGCCAAGGGGGTTGAGAGAGCAGTGGGGTGATCAGAGACCTCCACACTCCCCTGGATGGTGTCACCAGAAGAACCTCCTGGTTGGAACATCTGATCCTCTCCAGAGTGGGAAGAATCAGTTCCAGGGGTGGAAACGCGTAGAGAAGACCTTGTGGCCATTCGTAAGCAAACGCGTCCATCCCCAGAGGAGAAGGTCCCCTCACTGAAAAGTAAAGGGGACACTTCGCGTTCTCCTGGGAGGCAAAGAGATCGACTCGCGGTCGACCGAACCTGGAGAAAATCTGCCTCACCACCGCAGGGTGGAGAGACCAATCCTCGTAACGAGGCTCCCCCCTGGACAACAGATCGGCGCCGCCGTTCTGAAGGCCCGGGACATGGGAGGCTCTGATGGACCTCAACCGAGGCAAGCACCAGAGGGTCATCTCGCGCGCCAGCTGATCCAGCGTACGCGAGGAGAGGCCGCCCTGTTTGTTGAGATAATACAGGGCCGCCGTGTTGTCCGTCCTGACCAGGACATGGCAACCCCGGAGAAATGGTTCGAAATGCTTGAGCGCCAAGTAGATCGCCATACTCCAACATGGCCTGGGTCCAAAGACCCCTGGCTGAGCGCCCCTCGTGGGTGGCGCCCCACCCCGAGCGGCTGGCGTCTGTGGTGATCACCTTGCGTGACACCACTTCGCCCATGGAGACCCCACTTGTCAACAACGCCTGGTCCCTCCATGGGACCAGAGCGTCCATGCAGACCTGGCTGACTGTCACCTTCCTGTACCCTTGCAGGGAAGGAATCCTGAGCGCCAGTGACCACCGCTGGAAAGGTCTCATATGAAACCTGCCCAGACGCAGAAGTTGCACTGCTGAAGCCATCAGCCCAGTCAACTTCATGCACTCCTTGTACCTGACCACCTGGTTCAGTCGGAAGGAGCCGAGACAAGCCAGAAACCTGTCCACCCTCTCCGGGGAGAGGCGAGCGGACATGGTGGCCGAGTCCAGAGATATTCCTATAAAGGAAATCTGCTGGGAGGGTAACAACATGCTTTTGCCAAAGTTGACGTTGAAACCCAAGGCCTTCAGGTGTGACAACACCAGATTGGTATGGCGCGCCGCTTCTGAGCAGGAGGCGGCGGAAATCATCCAATCGTCTATGTAGTTCGCCAGCCTGACTCCCTGATGCCTCAGTGGAGCAATGGCTGCCTCGGTCACTTTCACGAAAACCCGAGGGCTCAGAGAAAGACCGAAAGGGAGGACCGTGTACTCGTACAGGCGCCCCTCGAAGGCGAACCGCAGGAACTTCCTGTGTGGGGGATAAATGAGGATGTGCTGATAAGCGTCCTTCAGATCCACTGAACAGTGGAAATCCCCCTGTCTCACTGATTTCATCAGTGACTCTGACGTCAGCATCCTGAATTTGAACTTTTTCAAGTGCTTGTTCAGAGCACGTAAGTCCATAATCGGACGCAGCCCCCCTCCTTTTTTCTGAACCAGAAAATAACGGCTCCAGAAGCCTAAACGGCTCTGGTCGCGTGATAACTCCACTATAGCGCCCTTGCGCAATAGTGAGCTTATCTCCTCCCTCAAGGCACCGGCCTTCAAGCCGCGGGCTCGAGTATAAATAACCTTGCTGGATAGGGAGGGTTTTTTCGCGAACTGTAGTCTGTAACCCCGCGTCACCGTCCGAAACACCCAGTGATTCGGATTGCAACGTTTCCATTGCTCTGCACACTGTGCTAACGTGTTGCTGAGCAACGGAGAAGCCTTGGGGTTGTACCGCCTGAGCGGAACTACTGGGCCGGGAGGGAAAGGTTCCATATCCGGGCACGTATCCGTATCCGCTAGACGCCGGGCCGGAAGGCGCGGAGTCACCGGCGGAAAGAGCGTTTCCGTTTCCGGTACGCTTATTTCCGTATCCGGTGGGAGACGAACACGTGACCTCCAAGAAGCCTCGCTTGTTAATAATACATGCGACACACAACGTGGAGCCCGGGGGACAGGGTTCATCGCATAAGTAACATAATCCCCGGCTCGGGGAATTGTATTTACGTTTATAACCTGTGCTAAGGCCTTTATATGCTTCCTTGCGGGAAGACGAGGCCGACCCTGGGTGATATGTGTTGGCTTCTTCCCTGACGCTAAGACCAAACTCCTGTCCTGAACTAGAGTCGGCATAACAGTGCCGCTCGGTGGAGACAGAGGGGTATTGCACACTAGAGAGACTATACCACTGTGAATAGGAATTAGCTTGTCTGGGAACATTTTGCAAAGAGAAATATTCTGCTTGTAACCTGTCTGCATGACTGGAGGAAGCGATATTTTCTGAGTGGAAAGAAATTCCAGCCTGGACTTCTCTACACTGGTTAAATTCATGCAAAATGGGGTCGTCTGTAGTAAAGCAGGTGGGTTTGAAATAAACAGGCATTGTTTCATCAACACACTTTTTATTACAGGCACTGGAGGAGAGCACAGAGGAGGAATAAACATTAATTTCTTGGCATGAGAAAAATTGTTTGTAATGTCCAAACGTCTGCGCTTGCAAGGGGGGGTCCCCTGAAATTTCAGGGGGACCCCGCCAGAGTCCAGTGTCACTTTCGCGGCGGCTTCCCACGGGCTTTGTGGGAGCTGGCCGGTATCCCGTGCCTGGGAGGGTGGCGGGATTGAGAGCGGGCTTGAGCCCCCACTGCAGTGTGAGGGGGTCCCGCGGAGGAAGAAGAGGGGGTCCTAGGGGGATTGTGCTGTTTCCCCTGTTTGGAGGTAGAGCGCCCCCTGTCAGCCTGACCAGGGGCCTTGCTCCGTCCCTGTCTCTTTTCCTTTCTGGGTACCTGGGGGTCCGTCGTGGCTCCCAGGAGCTCCAGAGTGATCTTCTTATCCGCCACATCCTGGCGGAGAAGCTCCAGTCCACCGCCCATGAGGGAGGTAGGGTGGCCGGGGAGGTCTTGCAGGACCTTCTCGGTCTCCTCTCCGGAACTGCCAGGACACTTTACCTTGTCTAGCCACCTGGCACGTTCCGCCTGGATGCAATAATCCATGCCATGTCCAAGCCACTCGATCGCGTGGACATTCAGGTCCATCAGCATGCGCAGCGACTTGTCCATTTCCTCCACCAACACGTCAGGCACCTCCCGCATCTCGCTGAGGAGGCGCCTGGTGGAGAAAAGCAGCAGCTGGGTGGCGTTCATCGTCCTGGCTGCCAGCGCGGACGATCTGTAAGAGTTCCTCACCCTTGAAGACTGCTTGTCATCAAAGGCTATGGCAAACCCAGGAGGCTTCTTACCCACGGCCAGATTGAGGGGAGGCCGGCCTCCAGGACCGGTCCGCTCATGGCTAGGCTTGAGGCTCCCTACCAGGGACTGGGCCATCAGCTTGTCCATGGGAGGGCACAAGGGGATTCCCGCCTTCTCTGAGTCGCGGTAATCGACCAGGAAGGGGAGCTTGGGGGGGTCCTTGTGTGTAGTCCAGGTTGAATGCAGGGCCTCTGCAAAGCCTGGGACTAGTGGTAGCTTTTCCATCCGACGCGGGGGAGAGGACTCCAAATCCTGGCCAAGGAGAGGAATCCTAGCCCGTGGTCCGAGTGGCGCATCTCCGAGTGGCAGCTCCAGGCCACAACGGATGGTGGCGCGTTCCAGCACCGAGAGCTCGTCCATGGGGATGGAGTCTGGGTCTTGCGCCGCTGCCCCTCTCGCCCCAGCCGGCATGGAAGGGGGGAGAGAGGCAGAAGGGGCTTGGGAGGACGCGGCGGAGATGGAAGCCTCGGCATGAGGAACCACCCTGGCCGCGCCTCCGCCCTGTCCGGAGGGGAAAGAGGACTCGTCCTCCTCCGAGTACTCACCCTCCGTGTCCAACTCCTCCATGTCGCAGTCCTCTAGCTCCGGTTCGTCTCCGTCGCTAGCATGCCAGGAGACGGGGCTAGGTGGCCGCATAGCCCGTAGCTGGGGGACGGAGAAGGAGAGAGGAATGTCACCGACGACTAGAGGGTGGAATTCCTTGGGGGGGACGGTCCAAGTTGCAGCTGGCGGAGAAACAACGTGGGCGGTCTTGCATGTTCTCTTCTTGGGCACGGCACCAGTCGAGCCCGTCGGAGAAACAGCAGTGGAAACAGGGGCCGCAGACCCGCTAGCAACGGGGCTACCGAAGCTAGCTGAGGGCGAGGCCGCTGGAGGCCTAACCACGTGGCGAGAAGCAGCGCTGTGGCGTACAGCGCTGTCCGGCACACGAGGAGAGGTGTCTGGGAGGGTTCCGGCGGAGACCGTGGTGTGAAGGCCGTAGCCTGCGGCAGCGATCTCGCATCGTGCCTCGAGGGCTGGAACATCGTACTGGAGGCATTCAGCACAGTTCACCCCCGTGGCCGGGGCCGGAGGGGACAGAGAGGCCAAGGCGTGTCCTACCCCCATGCAGACAATGCAGAACGGATGTGTATCTTCATTGGCGATGAGGCCTTTGCAGCTGGGAAGGCCGCACTTCTTCGGTACCCTAGCTAGCAGGCTGCTAACTGTAGGTCGACGAGCTGCCATCGTGAGCTAACCGAAGCTAAGCGAAGCTAAGCTAAGGCAGGGAGACACGTGGCAGAACGTACAGAGAAGAAGTAAAGACTCAAAGCGAAAGTGAAGAAAAAGACCGAACTGTTAGGAAGAATAGAAATAGAAACGTACAGGAGAATAATCTATAAAGGCCAGTGGCCGACTTCCTAGTCAACGCTTAGGCTAAACTTTACAGAAAATTATACTTATATGGCTGAGTTCGCGACACTAGTTGCAGGTAAGCAGAGGTGCGGAAGAGGAAGTTATGATAGCCCGCAGGGCTTTTATACACTCGGGGGCGGCGCCCTCGTTTGTGATTGACAGCCCTACCGACAAATGATATTTCTCGTACGGGAGCTTATGAGTTTTACTCTGTTGCAGCGCCAGATGGCGCTGGTTATCCCATAGGGGGACCTTGTCTGGAGGTATGACAATAAACAAGCGCTATGACAGCACCAAAAGATTGTCCTGGCCTGCCGGCCACCACAAATCCAGAACTAATCCTGCACTGTTGCTGTCAGGCAGATCTATACCTCCTTCACCTCTGCATCTGATCAACGCATAACATTTGAACAGGTGTACAGATTTGTAAATCTATTGTAACTGAATGTGTGTGACAGTCTGTGTTTTACAGTAAGCCTTGTCTGTGGCTATTGGCTACTAGCATGTCAAAGTGTAAAAGAGAAAGAAAAATACATACTTTACAGGCAAACATTTGGTGTAAAAAACACTGTCCAGGCAATAAATGTTCAATTATTTAAACAATATATGTATTTGCATTTTTCTTTTTTGACAAACAAAACTGACAGCACAAAGTTCAATAATACAATCACAATAAAAGTTAAATTGATTACTTTTCTGTCTGTTATATCTGTTATAAAAAAAAACACAATCATTGTGTCATATGATGCAGATACATCAGGAGGATTCATTTCTTTTTGATGCAGATCCACCAGGAGGATTCATTTCTGAAGGTTATCGCCCTGTCCGTCACTCCCCCAAGTCATCAGGAGCAGGTCGGTTGCTTCATCCAACACTGTTTCTTTGAAGACAGGGTACATCTTCAGAACCTCCCTCAGTCTCACAGCTGTAATCATCCTGATCTCATGGATGTGGTGAAAGAACAGGTCCAGCAGCTTGGCCAGAACCACCTTCCTCACCCGGGACCCGGAACAGCTCACACCTCCATCTGGATCTGGCTGGGTCAGGATGAGGTGGTTGATAGCGTTGTAGTCCATTTCCAGAACTCTCTGGTTGTTGATGGATACTACAAACAGACACACCTTCATCCCAGCAACAGCAGCAGGTCCACGGGACTCCACAGCCTGGATGTGACATGGTCCAGTCCCTCTTATGACGAACCCCCAGCCCAACCCGTCTCTCTCGATCCTTAACCGTTTCTTCCTGTAGCGTCCTGCTGATTGCTGTAGTTCGTCTGGAGTTACAGGTTTCTTCAGGACTGATTTGGGGTTGGTGAGCACGGTGGAAGAGGTGGTGGTGTGGAGTGTAGGTCCTCCTCCAGTTGGAACTCACCTGGTTGGTGGAGGCGGTCCTCTGCCATGCTGCAGATCTGCCATACAGCCTCTGTAGGTTCTCTGCTGTTGTTGTACAGTGGTCTCCCTTTGGCTCCTTTCTGTACACCTACTGACCTCACCACAATGGGCTCAGAACGGTCAAAGGCCTCGGTCATCTCAATCCATGTTCCTATGTTCTCCTCGTCTTCAGCTGCTAAAGTCCTGTGTTCAGTGATGAGTTAGAGATGGTCCAGCTAAGTTGAGCAAGTTAACTGCCAAAGATAATGTGTTCGTTGATGTCTCTCTGCTAATTCTCTCAAACAATGCCCTCTCCGACTGCTCTCAATGCTCTGCAACTACAAGTGGTTAATCTAAAATACAAGTATAAAAATGTGGGGGATTTGTGTGTCTCTATTTGTTCACCAACGTTTGACAGTGGTCGCTCTCCCAATATTTCATCCATAATGACGTGAAACGAAAGCACTTGTAGTCGGTCTTGAGTGATGCTTATGTTTGATGGTTGGTAAAACCCAGCTTCAAAACACATATTTGAAAAGACCTGTATTTCTTACCTTTATCCATCTAGTTTTTGAATTATGTTGCATTCTTCTAGCCGTCTTCACGAGGACGAAGGGAAAAGCAGAGGGCGTGGGGTAACTGGGGGGCACCCCAACCAAGTCGCACAGGGGACAGGAACTGAGCCTAATGACGAACGGGTCGGAGTCCCCGACAGGACAGGAACCCTAACCCCGACTGACGCAGAGCCGGGGCGGCACCGGGACAGGAAACCCCAGCAGACAGGAGGATGAGGGCGAAGCCCCCAGGGAACACACACCGGAACAGCAAAGAGTCTTGGGCAGGAGCAGGGCGAACAGCAGGAACAGCAACACAGCCAGACCCCTCCAACACCAAAAAGACAAGGCAGCAAACTACACAGGGAGAAAATAAAAACCTGATAAGCAGCTGGGAACAAAATAAAAAATGTCAAAAACGGGAAGAGCAACCCAGCTGACACTGAAAAACTACAACTCTGAAACCTAAGACCTGCGACGAGGCCTTACATGGCACTCCTGAAGATAGTGCTCAGCGCTAGCACAATAAAGGCACAATCCTTCCCTCATTCGCCGTTTTCGCTCCTCGAACGGTTGTCGCCTCTCGCCCGGTCCCGGCTGCCACGCAGACTGAGTAGGGTTGAGCTCGGAACGGCTGGCACGAGGCGTCTGTGGCACCCGGCGTCTCCTCAGCATCTCACGTTGGGCAGAGGCACGTCCATCTGGGGAGGACGGCGGGTTGGGGGTGGAGGAATCATCAGAGCTTGGAGTCTCCGGGCGGGAGGGGCGCCGAAGAGCTGCTCCAGCAGGCTCCACGGCTCGGCGTCTCGGAGTGACGCTCGCGGACCCCCGGAGCGTAGAGTTGGAAGTCCAGACACGGAGAGAAGAGGGCAGAGACTCGGGAAGAACAACCCGCTCCATAGCCGGCTCCGTCTGGACAGCCACGTCCACGGCGGAACCCCGCCGCAGCGCAACCTCCACTCTACGAAGCCGATTATCAATGTAGATCAAAGATGCAAAGACCTCCTCTAATATCCGCAGTAGATGTAGGCAACTAACTAACTAATTAATGAACTATTATTTTGATGACATGCCATTCCATACCTTTCATAGACAAATTATGTTACTCAACTAAATTAACGAATTGTATAGCTAAGTACCATATAACTAAACCCATTCCGGGCCTTAAAAGACCTGAAAAAGGCAACTGTGGAACTCTTCAGATACCGACTCAAAGCCGGTGACATTGAGGTATGTTGTGAATCTACTCTTCCCGTCAAGAGTATTTTCCACGAGCCTGGCATTCACCACTGACCTATAGACGGATGATCACAAAAGAATGAAAGAGAACACAAGAAGAAAGGATTAAACTGGTCTGCTGACATCAGAATTACGGTTCACTATATAATATGGCACATCATAAATAGGCTACTGTATACATTGTGGTGGATACATGATGTATGTGTATGTCAAATGTATTACATTGTATTATGCATGAGAGAATATGTTTGTTTACCTCAAATATTTTCAATTCTTCATCAGTCTCAGAAAATCATTTGTCAAGTGTTTCTCCGTCAAAAACGTTTTCCTCCAAAACATAATGAAAAACATCATCTCTTTTAGGGTCTCAAAACCTCCAGGGATGTACTGGAAAGTCTCTTTTCTTCCTGTGGAGTCATATCCGAGTGAATATTCAACTGGTTTAATTAACCCCCAACTCTCTAATGCAGTACTTCTCAAACTGATAGTCTGACACAACAGCATCAAAACACTTTTCAAAGAGGTTGTCTTCAAGTTGGAATGACAGTCAATCTCAATATTTGTTTCTTCAAGAAAGAACTTTAGAAGGTCTCTAGACTGTTCATTAAAAAGTTCAATAAGATGTTTTACTTTGTGAGAAATAGTTTGCTGAACAGTTCTTGAAGTTTTAAACAAAACAATGCAAAATGTCTCTCAGTTAGCGAAATCAGATATGTTGTCAGTAACAGAGATATTTGGTTCTTCGTAATCAAAAGCCTTCTCCAAATCGATAGTTTCAGACCCTGGAGTGTCTTGTCTTGATTGTTCTCAGAGTCTTCTGTGTCTCTCTCAAGGTTTTGTGGGTACGAAAAGACTTCTGTACCTCTTTTGATAGTCATTGTGTCCACATGCAACAACAAAATCTGGCTTGTGTTCGTGGAGATTCTGTGAGGTATTTGTTTTAAGAGGCTGTTCTTACATGGCAATTAGGGCATTGATGCATTTGTCTTAGAAAACCTGATGCTCAACCATAAAAGTTTCACTATATACTATATTCCCCCAGGTCCCTGCAGGACGGGATATAGACCCCATAGGGATACCCCTCAAAATGTAGGCCCTGTCTCTCCATGGGACTAGGGCGAGGAAGCACCGTTGTGACACTGTGAACTTTCTGTGCGTGTGTCGCTCGACATACGACATCAAGCCAGGCGATACAACAGCCGCAATGGATGTGCCCAAAAGGCGGAGGAACATGAGAAACGGCAGTCGACCGTCTCTCTTGAAAACTGATGGTAGCCTTGGGATGTCGTCCACCCGGCAGGGGGACGGACAGGCCATCATTGTTACGGTCAGATTGATATGCTTTAAAATGGCTTTTTTCCCATATTTATTTTAGGTTCAATAGCTGGCATGTGGTTTAGGAGGTTCTTGGTCTGTTAATAAAGTTCTCTCAAAGATGGCTGATCAGTTCAGGAAGTCAGAGCAGCTTAAACAAACTTCCAGCACAAACGAACTCTTGCCCCCTCACGCATATATGGACGCAGGAGTGCAACCATCGGCAGAGAGACAGAGCAAGCCTTTGAGTCTCTCCAGCAGGCCTGTAGCTCATTTAAATACCCGCACTGGGAACAGGCTAGGTCCCAAGCAGACCTAGCTTTAACAAAAAAAGAAAAAGAGCAAATAGCTTTTCAACTGTAAATGCAAAACGGAGTGCTCACGCTTCTCAACTATAAATGCAAAGCGGAGCGCTCACGCTACCTTTAGCAGCATGTACCCATATGCTGGGAGGAGGCGTTATGGGCGCGGCCTATACCAACAGAGTTTGGTTATAATAATGCAACTTAAATATCAACCTGCCTTGTCCCAAGGAGAGGGAAATGGGGACCCTTCCTTACCGGTGAAATGCCGGTCACTACGGCCCTGGATGGCGAGCCTTTGCTGCTCCGACCGATAAGTTCGACGTCGTTTAATACGCCTTGCAAATTAGCGAGCCGACATTTCTGCTTGATCACCTACTGTATAAAATTACAACAATCAATATAAAAATAAACCTGTCTAAAATGTCTCTTACCCTCACTGTCTCCCTCTCTGCTCTCTGATTTGCTGCAGGGGTTTGATGAGAACTTAGTCCCTTGTGCTCCTGCTGCCAAGCTGCCATGTTTTCTGCTGGTGTAGAATAAGGAAGCTTATACAATACAATAATAGCACATACAGGACTAAAAGGTCTAGCTAGAACAACACAAACAAGTTCAATACTCACCCCTATCTCTCATCAAATGCGATGGGCCAGCCTTCTCCTCTGAGCTCTAGCTTTGAGCTGGCGATTGACTGGAATGCGGCTAGTATGCCCATTCCTAATTTATAGGTTGTGTATCACCACACCAACTTGCATGAGACTCCGAGACTCGATCATATTTGGTGGAAACTGCTGGTCACAAAGTGTGCAGTTTTGCTAAAGAACAAGATGTGGCTATGTCAAAGGTCTGATTTGAAGGAATTATTTGATTTAGTAAACATGACGTACGGCAATGTCCACAAACCCATATTTCTTTGGTGTTATCACCAACATCTGGCAGTGTCTCTGTAGGGATTTCCTCAACATCTGAATCACAAGTTGGATCATCCCTCTGGTTAGGTACCTTGTAAAACTAGTGAAACAATGGCAGATGGATTTAGGCATCTTGCTGATTTCACGAACATCAGGAGAAAGTGGGGACTTCAGGAGAGTGAAGATGTACCCCGTCTGCTTGTTGCTTAGCCCTTTGAAATTAAGGGCGAGCTGACAGAGGCACTTCTCCTTACTCGTTTTCCCTCTGTTCCTTCTCAGGATCAACCTCTGGGAGTATCTCCCCCTCCTGGATGGCCTGTTGTCTGGCCGTTTCCACCAGCCTCTCCCATCTCCTCTGCCGTGGCAACCGGCTCTGGTCCATCTAGGGAGTGCTGGATCAGCTCCCTTATCTCTGCCATCTCCTTAGGCGTGGAGTTGAGCGCATAGAACCGATCTGATATTTCAGGGTGTTGTGAGCCATCAGATCGGTTACTTTCTTGTGGGCCTCTGGTAACACTGTTTGACGAGCCTATTTCATCTAGCACACAAAACAAAGAAATATGGAGAAATCAAATTGGTGCACAGATGATGCAAAATGCATCATATGACCAGTTGTAGCATGCTGAAATACTAACATATCTAAAAACACAGATTGAACACAAAAAATAATTCAGGATTGTGTTGATCGTGTCCCGCACAACAATAAAATAAGATCTGGTTGTCCCAGAGGTGACCTGGTCCTTTAACACTAAGTGACTCTTCTGAGGAAACAGAAACGCCGCTATAGGCAAGCTCCGTCGGAGCAGATGGACAATGACAGCGCTGCTGGCATTGTCAACAGTTTCTTGAGCAGAACATGACGGTGGACACCGTGGACTCACAGCCTGATAATCTTTATAGTTAGTCTTTTTGACATGTTTGCTATTTATATTTGTTCGCTATTACTACCTGTCAGTGGTTCCTGTTTACTTTAGTTCAGACTTGGCAGGTTGAGTTGAGTGGGTGTGTGTTTACCAGGGCAGGGATGCTGCTTGGCCATTACGTGGGCGCCTCTCCCTCCCCCGAGGCGCCTTCAGATGCAGTGATTGGCACATTTAATAGCTGCACGCACCGTGTTGGCCAACACTGCCGCTGCCCGTTTTTCTTTTCTTTTTTTTTCTTCCCTCCCTCACTCGCCCTCGCCTGCTCTCGCTCTCTCCCTCTCTCTCTCTCTCTCTCTCTCTTCCCCAACACATTTTCTGCGCCTCTCAGAAGTGCCGCTCTAGGCAGTTGACTAGTTCGCCAGACAGTGAAGCGAGTTGCCTACCAGTCTGGGATCTGGGCCACGTCTGAACTGGCGCAGCAGCCGACACCCAGTCCAGAAGGATGGGGATGGACACTGGATGTCCACAACCGGGTCTGGCTTCTTGTTTGGAGCAATGAACTGATAAAATGCGGTTGTAGAAGTGGTTGTGTTGCAAGGTGCTCCTGCAAGAAGGCACACTGGAATTGCGCGGACATTTGCAGTTGCCATTGTGACAAACGAGAATTTTATCCTTGATATCCTTCCTAATCTTCAAATCATTTGTGCTCCATTTGTCTGACTGCTAACAGAGTTGAATGATTTAAACATGTTGCCAGAATGACCCTATTTATTTAATCTTGGCACATAAAAGATCTATTGGTATTTTCAATGGCTTTATTGTGATTCTTAACTCAGAAAATGTATATTTTGACACCAAGCTAGAAGTTGTTGGTCTTCTTTGAAGTCCAAGATGGCCGCCTTCGGCCATCTTGATGACGTGGCCCCCCTTCCATAATGAAACGTATGGTGATCGAGAGCATGTGGAAAACAGTTGGCGCTTTCGTCAACCGCGTCTGCTAAGCTGCCTGACTATAAGACTAAATATATTGGCTATTTCACAAATAAAAACATAATGTATATGCTGTCAACTAATTGTTTACATACATGTGTAATTATATAAAGGTAAACAGTTCCATAATATTTGTGAAGAAACTGCTTAAAAAACACATAGTGCAAGCCTGTGGTATAAACTGAAGAGGCCTAACTGAAATATCAGCTCATAAACAAACACCTTGCTTTTTCTCTCAGAATAGCTGAGCCTCACAGAAACGTAAAAAACACAATTACAATGGAATGGCACTCAAATGTTTTACTTACGTTACGTAAAAGTATCAATACTGCAACATAGAAATACTCCATTACAAGTAAAAGTTCATAATTCAAAAACTTAAAATTACAAAGGTGTTGGCATCAGAATATACTCAAACGTATATATATAGTTTTAAATAGCAGATCTACAAGCTCACAATGTGTCACGATGCAACGTGTTGTGAGATTGTAGATTGGCTATTTTCAAATAGCCTAGGTATAAAATAAGCTAAAGTGGATTAATGTATGTTTTATAATATAATCACTTGCAGTATATCTGCAAAGTAAGTTTTCAAATAAATGTAGTGGAGTAAAAGTACAACAGTTGGATCTGATAAGTAGTGGAGTAGAAGATAAGGTATTGAAAATTGGAAATACTCAAGTAAAGTACTAATTTACTAAATTACAGTAAGTAAATCTACTTAGTTACTTTACACCACTGGTTGTGTGTGTGGGTGTGGCTGGAGCTTCTGCCTGCCAGAGCAAACACAGCTGGAGTCCATCACCTGTAATCAGGCCAGCCTTATTTAAGCCACAGCTTCCTCTCTGTTCAGTTTGCCAAGTTGTGTGTGTGATTTAAGCAAGCTCTCAAGACATTTGGCTAAGTGTTGTTTAAGAACAGAAAGACAACTCCTAATGGTACTTTTTTTAACGTTTTATCTGCACATGTTTTTGTTGTGCACATGTTTTTGTGGTGGGCAGGAATCATGCAACATAAAAAAGCCTGAATGACCCAAACATGTTTGAAAGTGAAACCTCCCTATAAAGGCGGTGGGCAAGGTTTATTTACAGAGGGCCATACTGCCTTCAGTTAAATGAGTGAAGGGCCACACATTGTACACTTGAATTGAAACTTGAAACACATGAACGCTGAATAGAGGATATACACATGCTTAAAGTGAATGGCAAATCGAGTGGCACATCGATGTTGTTTAATGCAATCAGATAGGACTGTCAATTCCAGAACGTTTTTGCCACTCAGTAGGCGTTCTCGCATAACTTCCTGGTATGATGATGTCATGCGCATACCCTCTATTATGTTAAAGACATAGACATGCCAGACTACTTTGCAGCTCTACTGTATCACTCTGGTGTTCTCCCTTATACGATAAAAAGATTACTTGCATAAAACAATCAACTTCAATGCCGTATCAACTATTAAATGAGCCTATACATTACCCAGTATCTAATGGGATATGCACCACTTCATAGGTCACTGTTAACACATTGCATTAAGTTATAAATATGGACTCAAGGTTGACTGTATATATTATAAACATTTGAGTACAGGAAAGCTTCTTGGTGGGCCGGATTGAGATGGTAAAAGGGCTGGATCCGGCCCCTGGGCCGTATGTTGCCCCATGTGTGCCCTAGCCAATTCCCATTGGATCGGCTCCACTCCTCTCACCTGCTGTCACTCACTCTCAACCCCCAGTCCTCACTCAATCCTCATTAGTGGCCTGCTATATGTACTGCCTGTCCCTGCTGGCAGCAGCAGCAGCAGCAACAACTCCAGCTGATGAGAGCCTTCTGACATGTAGTGCCAGCAGCCCTGGGTTATGTGTCACTGATAAAATCCATGGCCGTGAAGCCCAGGCATGTGCACACAATGACACTGCCCTTTAGTCCGTCTGTAAAAAGTGCCCTCTCCAGACCATGAATTCAGTTGTTACTATGGTGAAAGAAACACATATGCCCTCTTTCCATGCCATATCTGAAGGCAGCAGTCAAGAGAATTGCCTTGGCCCAACTCTCCAAATTGAATGCAGCATCTTATTAAAGAATAGCCCTCTCTGTATAGAAATCCATGCCGTTATGTCACATCTCCAGTATTGACTTGATTATGCTTAGTATTTTCGATATTTTCACAAAAAGTGCCCTTTTAGAAATTTCAGCCCCTGCCTCTCTAACATACTCTGCACGTCCCTGGTGAAGCCTCATTACTTCCTTGGCCCAGTACCAAATGCTCAAGTGTGCAATGGAAAAAACAAATATCTTCATGAGAAATCAGTTGTTGTCTTACAATAACATTAGAAATATATTTCTACTACAGTGATGTGGTCTATGACACACAAATGGCCCAAGTGCATGCCACCAAAACTGTGGCAGGAGTATTGGGCCAAAATAAGAGAGAAAACAAATATATACTGTATATATATATGGAAATGGACGGCCCTTAAAAGGACCTTTTATTTCAGAGGAAGCTCTTGTTACTCTGAGTTACTAGGGCCCAAGGTGGAGGGGGCTTAATTATTTTATACTTTAGCTATTGAAAAATGCCAGATCTACAAGCTCACAGTGCGAGCTTGTAGATCTGCCAGTCGTGAAAATGTGTGAAAATCTTTGAACTCAAATTTTGTTTCTGGGGGGGTCCCTGGAACTAAATATTTTAAGATGGGGGTCCGTGGCCAAATACATATCATTTCGGGGGTCCTTCACATGAAAAAGGTTGAGCACCACTGGCATAGAAACAGGGTTTTCAAAAAACCTTTAGAAGGAATTGAAATATTCAAAGACTTTCAACACATTTTCAAGACTTTTCTATTTTTCAATAGCTAAAGCACAAAATAATGCGTAATGAATCTAAATGGGTTAAACCATCTCCCCCTAATGTATTCATGGGGGCCCCGCAGTGAATCCTTATACCCAGGGCCCAAAGTTTGGTGCGACACCCCTGATGTCACCATTTGGCGACTCAGAAAGTCTGACAGATGTGGAACTCTTGAAGGGGCACTTGATCTCAAGGAGCTGTGTTGCATCAAGAATCCCATCTGGGCTGGCTCCCAGGGTGCACAACCAGGCCTCTCCTCCCCACAACTTGCCCTCTGCTTTCCAGAAGCACAATTACATTGGCCTCGTTATCTTTGCTGTGTTTTGTTGCTGCAATGCCAGTGAAAGTACAAATGCTAATTTAAAAATGTCTTTGGATCCGTGGTTTGTCTTTTGAGGACTTGTTTTGCTGTGCTGTGAAGACGCAGCTTCCTAGCATCATGCCACAGTTGTGAAGCACTTTGTGTTTTTTGTTTCTTCCATCAGTGTACACTCTTAACACTGCTGGTTTAAAAAAATAACCCAACCATAACCCAGCTGCTGAGTCACTATGAGACCGTCCCAGCATTGAAGTGAAGATCATTAATGCTGACATACTGTAGTTGGATGGATGGATCGGTACCCTCGCTAGTGTCACCCTGGGATTCTGGAGGTCTTCGACTGAGGTGCACGTCCAGTTGTCTAATTTCCTTCCAAAACATTAAACTGTAGGAAATTGAATTACATTGAATTTTTTTCTGTAATATTTCTTACCACAAACTCATAGATGCTTACAGAGACAAGAAAGTTTTTCACCTTTTCCCCCCCTTTTTTCCCTTCTTTTTTGTGTTTTATAACACTTTATTATTCATTTCCTGTTTCAGAAAAAGGCAAGTGTGGCAACAATAATCCAAATCATCCACGCGGGGTTATTTGAGGTCAAAAACTCTCAACTCAGCTATGTAGGTCATCATCATGTGGCAATGTGGCTATAAGGGTGATGATGCATATAGGCTACAATAGCATATATTCCTTTAATTTTGTGTATTTTTCTTCAAAATATTAGAATAAACATAGGCCACTTAGAAAAGGTACCTGTGTGTGTGTGTGTGTGTGTGTGTGTGTGTATATATATACCTTAGACCCCGACAACCTCTCTAATTATAGGCCCATTTCCAACCTCCCCTTCATTTCTAAGGTACTGGAAAAAGTGGTAGCAGTTCAACTCCAGGACCACCTCCATATAAACTGCATCGCAGAAAAATTTCAATCTGGTTTCCGTGCAGCCCACAGTACAGAGACAGCACTCATCAGAGTGACAAATGACATACTGATGGCAGCTGATTCAGGCTCCCCTTCATTACTCATCCTGCTTGACTTAACAGCTGCTTTTGACACCGTTAACCATGACATCCTTCTCAACCGCCTTCACTCTATTGGACTCTCTGCCACTGCCCTCAACTGGTTTCAATCCTACCTCTCCAACAGGACCGAGTACGAAAAAAATCCCGGACGCACCCTGTCACCTGCGGTGTTCCCCAAGGATCCGTACTCGGTCCCAACCTGTTCACCCTCTACATGCTTCCCCTCGGACACATCATCAGTCAGCATGGAATCTCTTTCCATTGCTATGCGGACGACACTCAACTGTACATCAAAATCAAACCACCTCCCCGTAAACCAGTCACCACCCGCAAACCAGCCACCACCACCCCCCCCTTAGACCACCCGGCACCTTCTCCATCGTCCACTCTGTCCAACTGCCTGGAGGAGATAAAGGCGTGGATGAGCTTCAATTTTCTCCAATTAAACAGTTCAAAAACTGAGGCCATCCTACTCGGCACCCCCCACCAGACCAAATCATGCCCCATAACCAGCATCTCGTTCTCCGGCCAAATCATTCCCCTTTCATCCTCAGTCACCAACCTCGGGGTGAAATTAGACCCACAGCTCAACCTCGAGGCCCACATCAAACATCTGTGCAAGACCTCCTTTTTTTCATCTCCGTAACATTTCCAAACTCCGCTCCACACTCACCCTGTCAGATGCAGAGAAGCTCGTCCACGCCTTTGTCTCCTCCAGGCTGGATTATTGTAATGCACTCCTCATCGGGATTCCTAGCAGGAGCCTCCAAAGGCTCCAGTACATTCAAAACAGCGCTGCTAGGATCCTGATGAGGGTGCGAAAGTTTGATCATATCACACCCATCCTCCGCTCACTCCACTGGCTCCCCATCACCTTCAGGACTGAATATAAGATTTCCCTGCTCACACATCAGTGTTTATACGGAAATGCCCCCCTCTACCTCAAAGAACTGCTAAAACCAAAACCAGTCACTCGGACTCTCCGTTCATCAAACACCAACCTTCTCCTTGTCCCGGACACCAACCTCCGCACCATGGGCGACAGGGCCTTCAGCTATACAGCCCCAAGCCTGTGGAATGCTCTCCCAGAACACTTGCGAGCTCCTCAGTCCACCAATGTTTTTAAAAATGGACTAAAAACATTTCTTTTTAGCAAAGCTTTTTCTTAACTATTTTAGTTGTTATTTGTCCTTGCCCTGATTTTAGCCCCTTGTCATTTTATTGGTTGCCTTTATGTGCTGTTTCCTCCATGCATTGTTTGCCTCTGTAGCGCTTTGAGATTCGTTTGAATGTAAAGCGCACTATAAATAAAATGTATTATTATATATGAAGAGTTCATTTGCAAAAACAGATAACTCCGTTTTTATAAATGCTCACAAATCCAGTTTTTTTATTGTGCACTCAAAGTAATATCAATCAAACTGAAGTTGGGTGGATTTGACTAAGTAAAAATGACTTAACAAAATAGATGTATCATAAAAAATGTAACTTTATTAGAAAATAGTTTTTCTTTTAATTTAAACTTATTTTTTTGGCAAAAACAGATAACTCCAACAGTCGTTTTTTATCAAAAACAGATAACTCCACATTTGATGTTTCACCATTGAATTTTGCCATTTCGAGGACGCAAAAAGGATTTCCAGAATTTTACAGGAGAGCAAAAACAAAGTTTTGACAACATACTTAAGTAGTCTGTACTTTTATAGGGGCCACATGTAGCCACCAGGGGGCACAATAGGGGACAACTCAGGGGCCCCTGGGGTGCTAAAGGTGCACCCTTGCTCCAATCTGCACCAAACTTGGCACAACCACTGTTCAGGGGTCTACCATGACAATAGTCACACCAGGGGCCACCTCACAGGCCACACCAGGGGCCCCAGTGTACCATATCAAGGGCCCCCGGGGGCCCCAGGGTGCCAAAGGCACACCATTGCTCCAATCTGCATCAAACTTAGCATGAACACTGTTTAAGGGTCTGCCATGACAATAGTCATATAAAGGGCTAAACCAGGGGCCCCAGTGTACCATATCAGGGGCCCCCGGGGGCCCCGGGGTGCCAAAGGCACACCATTGCTCCAATCTGCATCAAACTTAGCATGAACACTGTTTAAGGGTCTGCCATGACAATAGTCACACAAAGGGCTAAACCAGGGGCCCCAGTGTGCCATATCAGTGGCCCCTGGGGTCCCCAGGTGCCAAAGGCGCACTGCTGCTCTGATCTGCACCACATATGGCACAAACACTGTCCATGGGTCTACCATGACAATAGTCACACCAGGGGCCACCTCACAGGCCTCATCAGGGGCCCCTGTATATCAGGGGCCACTGGGAGCCACACGCCACATGGGGCCACATGGTAGACCCCTGAACATTGTTTGAGAAAATGTTGGTGCATAATGGGGCAACAGTGCGTTTATGGCACCCAGAGGCCCCTGGGGGCCACATATGGCCCCTGAGAGCCACACATGGCCCCTGGTGTGACTTTCCTCATGGCAGACCCTTGAACAGTGTTTGAGACACTTTTGGTGCATAATGGGGCAACAGTGTGCATAATGGGGCAACAGTGCGCCTATGGCACCCAGAGGCCCCTGGGGGCCACACATGGCCCCTGGGAGCCACACATGGCCCCTGGTGTGACTTTCCTCATGGCAGACCTCTGAACAGTGTTTGAGACACATTTGGTGCATAATGGGGCAACAGTGCACATAATGGGGCAACAGTGTGCCTATGGCACCCAGAGGCCCCTGGGGGCCACACATGGCCCCTGGGAGCCACACATGGCCCCTGGTGTGACTATCTTCATGGCAGACCCCTGGAACAGTGTTTGAGACAAGTTTGGTGCATAATGGGGCAACAGTGTGCCTATGGCACCCAGAGGCCCCTGGGGGCCACACATGGCGCCTGGGAGCCACACATGGCCCCTGGTGTGACCATCCTCATGGCAGACCCCTGAACAGTGTTTGAGACACTTTTGTTGCATAATGGTTGCAACAGTGTGCATAATGGGGCAACAGTGCGCCTATGGCACCCAGAGGCCCCTGGGGGCCACACATGGCCCCTCGGAGCCACACATGGCCCCTGGTGTGACTATCTTCATGACAGACCCCTGGAACAGTCTTTGAGAGAGGTTTGGTGCAAAACGGGGCAAAAGTGCGCCTGTGGCACCCAGAGGCACCTGGGGGCCACACATGATCCCTGGGGGCCACACATGGCCCCTGGTTTGACTATCCTCATGGCAGACCCCTGAACAATGTTTGAGACAAGTTTGGTGCATAATGGGGCACCATCTTGGATCACATGGTCTAAACACGCTGCCCAATGGATTTATCTGTTTCTGCAAACAAAGAGCTATGTCACTTGTCTGTTTTTGCTACAAAACCTGATCTTTGAGGGCGTTTAGAATGGGATATATCTGCCTTAACAACAAAATTGATTTTATATTCAAATAAAACTCTAACTTAACTGTTATTTACAATAGTCATCTAATTTTTTTCCAAAATGGCTTTTATCTGTTTTTGCAAATGAACTCTTCATATATATATATATATATATATATATATATATATATATATATATATATATTCGTTGTGAGCTTGTAGAATGTTTATTTTTGAAGATACAAAATATAGAATAAGGTTAATGTATTTGTATTCTATTTATAATGATCTAATGATCTAAATCTACAAAGTGGTAACAAACATTTTGAAATATTTGTAATAAATAGTACAATATTTGGCTGTGAAATGCAGTATTAAATATTGAAAAATGGACAAGTAAAGTAAAATATATTCCTCTAAATGGTGCTCAATTATGCTACAGCACTTTTATAAATTGACTTACCAGTTGTTACTTAGTAGTAGTAGTTACTTTCCACTACTGGTAGTTGTACTGTGTGGCTCTGTCCAAACCCTCTTCAGAACCACCCTGGTGTTCCTGGTGTTGTTGGGGTCCTGGATCAGTTCAGAAGTCCAGGTGAAACTGCAGCTGCAGCATCCTGTGTGAGAAAATGTTGATGTTTGTAAATTAAGTTACTTTCCATCATACATTTGATTTAAGTGTTTTTTTATACTAATTAAGGATTTTATTAAACTGTATTCAAAACATATTGCAGAGTCCATCTTTATGTTGTCACTGATCACATGACGCCACAATCAATCCTCCAGTTCTAGGCAACACAGAAGGGGGGGGGGATTTTAAGGTTTATTAATGACATAGTTCAATGTTGAAAATGAGTGGTATTCTCCTTTAAGCGTGCAATGTAAATCAACATTAATCCCAGAGTCAACAAACAACATTGAACCGAAACGACCTAACGTTTCGAATTAGCCTTTACCAGGTAAGGTCTAAAACAAAGTGTCGGTTTTAATTGTGTAGGAATAAATAGTTCTATGACTATAAATATCAAGTTATTGTGCATTGATAGTCTTGCCAAGTACAATGTTTTTTACCTCAAAATGTATTATAGCCTTTAGATACTTAGATACTCTTTGTCGGTGTGTCAGATTTTCCACTTGATGGATTTTGTTTGGTTGTGATTCCGTTGGTGATATTTTAAGTCCATGCTGGTAGTATCAATTGTTGTGCAGTGTGAAACCTTGATATCGTAAGGAGCTCCTCTGTAACCTTAAAAACAAATAAAATACATTTAGTGCATACGTTTATTACGTTCCCCCCACCCCCCCTCTTTTCCCCCTTTTCTATGTAATTTTTAAGATAGGCCTGTATGGTCATGCTAAAGTATGTATGGTTGCAAGCATAATAAGTTGATTTTACCGATTAGCATTTCAATGAGTAGGCCGGAACATGTTTTGATAAATCTGATGTTTGCGGAAAAAATACACTCCATTCCACATTGACATGGTAGAATTGGCTTATCAGTTGATTCTATACACTTAATGTATCATGTAATATACAAAATAAATATAGTATATTTTTAATTATCAAGGAAGTATGTGGTTCAACTTACTCTCAGTTCTCATTATGTTGATCAATTTTACCGAAGTTCCTTCGTTTGCAGCTTTAAGTAATTGTGGCCGTTTATACATTGCAAAACAAACTCCTGGTATGTACTCCTTAAAAATATAAAATATCTTTTCTTGTTTTTTGACAACAGGATCTCTGTAACATGGCGAGGAAAGCGGATAGAGAGAGATTGGGTGCGGGGGGTTTCGGGGGGCGAGCCCTGCATTGTTTGGCTCTGGGGCCCGTGGCCACTGGCTGATCATACCTGACCAAGACCCCCCTTTGGAACCTACAGAAGAAGATGATTAGTTGGATGCAGAAGATGAGGAGGAGAAGGGGTGGGGGTGGGGTGCAAAAGTAACTGAGCATGAATGACGGCGACTGTGAAGGAGTATAAATACAACCATTGATTGGCTAAGTAGGCTGAGATGGGGGCGGGATTTGATCAGTGAGCAGGTGAGCTCTGGAGGATTGATATTAAAATGTGATTTGGGGGATTGTTGGTGGGAGGAGATTGTTTCCCTGTGTGGTCTTTCCTCCAGAGTCTACGTTGAACCAACTACATTTCTTGGAAGCCTCTGGGACTTTCACATTCTTCTTGGAGGCAGTGGCCCTTTTTTGCCACTAAGCATCTCTGAGGGGGAGAAATAAAGATTCTGACACACCAATACATTGTCTAAAGAGTCAATAAATCATCCACACATTAAATGTTTGTCATGATGAGTATTCAATTTGTAACTATACAGTACCCGTTTTAACCATATAAACCCACCAGACATTATTTTTTATTTATTTATTTTTTTACTAATGAATTGCATTTATTTGATCATGACATTTTAAATTTTAACAAATTACCACACAAAATAATCAACAATAAAACAACAGTAAAACTGTAGGGGAGAACGGGGTAAGATGAACCACTTTTTGCTTATGTTGCCCTGGAAGCAAGAAAAAGTGAGATGGCAGTAAATTCAAAACATCTAGACATATTTCAGGATGTCTGCTATCATTTGACATTATAATTAAGTGTCTATGACAAAGGACCATAAAAATATGACTTATTAAAAAAAAAGTGGTCATGTGGTTCAACTTGCCCCAGGTGTGGGGTAAGTTGATCCATGTAAAGGGGTAAGTTGACCCACGTGATATTCTAAGCTTTAACAGTTTAAACTTGAAACTTGAACAAAAGAATGTATTTACTTATCAGAAATATTTTAATAACACATTTCCCTTTCGAAAATAGTCTTATTTCCTTTCTTACAGTTATTTAAACTATAAGAAAAGCTATTAAAACCAATTAAATAAAGTTTGTTATTCAGAACCTTTTAATATTTGCAATTATTAATATAATATTAAAAACTTCTCTTAAATTAGTGTATTCATCTAAATGAAAGATCATTCAGCATACTTTGAGTTGAAAAGACCTAATAAACAAGAATTGACACATTGTCAATACATAAGCTGGTCACATTTGGGTTAAAAAGGCGGGGACGTTTAACAATGTTACCATAATGCTTTGAATGAGCGTGACAAAGTGAACATATAACTGACTGACTATATTGTGGGATGAAATCTGCAGTAGACGGCTGTGAATTGCTGTAAGTGGCAAAGTACCGGATTTGAAAAGTACTTTTGAAGTAAAAGTAAAAGTATTTTACCGTATGTTTCTGTGCAAAGCCAATAGAATTTGAAGGATATTAAATTGAAGTAGGACTGTCATCTAAGGGGTAGCCTACTGTCATTTTAAAAAGTAATCTTACAATACTAGTTAATATGTTTATGATGTCATTGTGAGAATGTGCTATAGTGTTGTAGTCGAGTCCACCTAAAGTGTCCAAGTCAAGTCCAAGTCCTA
Source organism: Nannobrachium achirus (assembly GCF_963921795.1). NCBI lineage: Eukaryota > Metazoa > Chordata > Actinopteri > Myctophiformes > Myctophidae > Nannobrachium > Nannobrachium achirus. Next base: position 87,534,476 of record NC_137810.1, read on the forward strand.
GGGGGTTCGAGTCCGTTTTGTCTTATTAAAAAAAAGGACAAATAAGACTTGGACTTGGACTATATGTAGTACAATATCCCAAATCACAGACGATAATTATCCAGTCTAATATCATGATATGGATACAAAAATAATATGAATTAAAAAAGAATTATAGATTATAGGTCTACTACTGTAATCTATAACATTTTTAAACATTGCTGTTATAGCTGTGTCATTGTAATAAAGCTGCATGATTATGGCAAAACTTATATTATCAAACAAAATCTTATTTTAATATTTTTTAATAAAAGCTAAAATAAATAAATAAGGTTTCCCTATTCAAACACATAGCAGTACGTGCATGTCTGCATTTCATTGTTTAAGGTGAGAAATGTACCTTATGTCATTAGTCTGATGCCTTCAAGTATATGCAAAGCAAAAAAATACCCCATGTTACTGCTTCAAGTTGTTTTGATTCGTTTTAACCTCTCTACAGAGACTTACAATGTTACTCTTCTCTCTATTGATCAGTGCACTTTAAAACGTTCGGGCGAGGCTTAACGAGTTGTAATAGGCTACACCTGGAAAGACAAAAAGAGAAAAGACGTCAATTCTTAATCCAGCGGTACGGGTGGATTAATGATCACAAAGGCTGTGTTTGGAATTGGAAGCTGTGTAGGCCTACTGTTTAAATAAGGACTTATTTATTTGGGAACACTGCAGGCTGCAGGTAAGAGGAAAGCAGACAGAGAGAGTTGTCTGTTGGCGAAAAAAGAACTTTTGGGAACTTGCTTGCTGCTGCTGCTGCTGAGCGGAGGCAGTGGCGTCAGTTCAGAAAAAGGTAAGGTATGGCAACATGACTGGTGTCGCGCGCGTGCAAGACACCACTCATGTTGCCATACCTTAGCAACAAGCACGATGAAAAGTACATTTTTATTATTTCCCCCTGCAGCCAAGGTATGGCAGCTGCATACCCCTGCCATACCCAATTGACGCCCCTGAGCGGAGGGGCTCTGCGTGTGTGTGCGTGCGTGCGTGCGACTGTGTGTGCCTATCAGATGCGCATCAGATAATTCAGATATGCTCCAGCGCAACATTAATAGGCTATATACCATTAAAACCAAAGTAATGAGCCTGTTTTGAAAATGTAGCAGAGTAAAAGTACAGATACTTGTGTTAAAATGTAACGGATAAAAGTAAAAAGTACTCAGACAAATAACTACTCAGTAAAGTACAAAGTACTGAAAAAAGTACTTTGTTACAGTAACAAAGTATTTGTACTTCGTTACTTCCCATCTACATCTACAGTGCAGTATTGATACTTTTACGATACTTTTACTTAAGTAAAACATTTGAGTACTTTTTCCAACAGCTAATTTTCCCCATAGCCTGGAGGAGCGGTAACTGCTATTGGCCCAGTTCTTTCCCCCCATTGTCTAGAAGGGCACTCCTGGGGTACTGTCCTGCGATTGGCCCTTAGCTCTACCATGTGACATGAATAGCCTATCCAGAAGAGGTAATCAATGGTCGTCAAAGAAAATGAGCTGATTACCGAAGCTGGTGGCCCAGCTTAAAAATATGAATGGTGATTCACATAGTTCAACTTACCCCAAGGCATATGGTTCATCTTGCCCCATGGCCACCATTTTGACAAAACCTGGCTAGCTTAAGGCTTAAGGCTCATATTTAGCTAAATGATTCACATAGTTTTATACATTGAGATATCACCAACATGCATGATATATACCGTATTGGACCGAATATAGGACGATATTTTATTCTACTAAACATATCCTCAAAATAGAGAGTCGTCCTATAATTGGGGCTTAGACTTTTCACAGGGGAGATACGTTATGTATCTTTCAGGACCTTTCCCTGCTCTCCTCACAGCCCCCGCGAGCTACTGCAGTCATGTAGTGTACCATAATTACCGTACACTACATGACTGATGCGCAGCGAACGTTGAACCTCGGCTCATTTCACCTCCCGTTTGGCAAAGTCGGATGGCTTTAGCATTGGACTTACCGGGCCGCGTGCGTGTGCGTTGTTCTCGCGAACATTGGCGTGGATGACGGGCGCATATGTGATCTTTAGCGTGGAAGTTTAATCCCAACAGCAACTGAAGCTATGCAAGCTAACGCTGGCTGCAGCCAATGGTTCCTGTTTACTTTACAATGAACCGTCGCATCTGAATGATGAAACGGGCCGCAAAGCTTGATGGGAAATGTAGTGTTTTTATTGTGCTTTTAGTTTTCACAGTCTGAATTGTGAATGTTGTTTTTGAATAAAAGTTGACTTTGATGGTTAATGCAATACAATACGCATAATGTTATCTCTGTATGAGCTTTTCTATAATCATTTTACAATAATAACGTTTTTCTTTATAAATAATATAATATAATATAATATAATATAATATATTTAGTCTTCAACATATTTTTTTCCCAAAATGATAATTGAAAAATAGGGGTCGTCTTATAATCAGAGTCGTACTATATTCGGGCCAATACGGGTAAGTTTAGACCTGGGTAGATTTGCTTTAACATAAACATCATTATACCGCAAAAGTTAAAAATGTACTTCGACCAGCAAAAACACTTTTTGGGGTAGAAATATGCTTTCCACTTTGCCCATGTGTCTGTAAACTCCACAGCCAGGTGGAAATGATGTTTGTGTTCTTATTCTAAGGTCAAATGTCAACTCACTTGTATAGTTTTAAAGTTAAAGGGGGTGGTTCATCTTACCCCGTTCTCCCCTACAACAATACAAGTCAACATAAGCTTCTGGGTGTCCATGGAACAAAATATTTTTAGATGAGGATCCACAAAAAAACTATACAAAACCACCCATCCATCCCCCACCCCCCTAATTAAGCCCATCTAACGAAGGTGCTAGCATGTGGGCCGGCACCTGCGAAAAAGAGAGCTGGCACTAACACCGGCGGCGGCACGGGCGGCATCAAGGCCATCAAGGCCGGATTCAAGGCCGGCACCGCCGGCACCAAGGGGCTAAAAATCCCAAGAGGGAAATTATGTTTGCCCCGCCACCAGCAGGTCTGTGGAGGGCCGGGTTGAACGGCCCGAAGACACCAGCAGGTCCGTGGGGGCCGGGTTGAACTGCCCATAGATTCCCAGTCTCATCGGGTTGCCAAGTGCTGGCATAAACCAGGCTCTGCACTTGTATTTTGTTTGAAAGTTTCTTATGCACAGTGGAAGAGTTTCTCCTCTGGAGCATCCCTCCAAGTTTAACACGCCCATTGAGGCATTCCTGCAAGCACACCTTGCACCATATAAGGCTCTTGCAAACTGGCAAACATCGGCACATCTGTAGCCCCCGTGAGGACGAGAGGAAAAGGTAGTTACAATGTACAATATTATTATATTTCTAACATTCACCACCATTACAAATTGCCCAATATACAACCATTTTGAAATGGGACGATCTACACGTCTGTTCCACAACACAAATATTGTGAACATGGCAGATCTACAATCTCTCAGTCCAATTAATTTTTAAGCCTAAACTCAAGTGCTTGTCAGGGTGGGGGGTTCCCAGCTAAAATGTGATTATTTTGGAGGGGTGGCATGAAAAGGTTGAGAACCACTTTTATTATATCATTCTAGTAAATAGGTTTACCCACCTGGCAGATTAGGCAGCCAAAGTCAGCCCTCATTGAAGCCACAAAGGCAGCCCTCATTGAAGCCACAAAGGCAGCCCTCATCATTGAAGCCACATTGGCTTCTGAAAAGGGACAGCGTTGACATTAAAGTAGAGTTTGGCCGATTCACTCAGACTTGAGTTCTGGGTGAGAGTTGGAGCTTTTGCTCTCCCGTGAAGGTTAGTAGCAATCAAACAAGGCCGGGATATAATCGATCCCTATGTAGGGCCATCCATTGTGATCTTGGACATGTATTATTTTTTGGATTAAAAGCTCTGTCAACACTTAAAACCAAGACATCATTAAAAAGCTAAAAACTCCTGACGTTTCGCTGTATTTCAGCTTCATCAGAGGAATAAAGACACAGGGTGACCAAACACTCTTAACTCATTAAGAGCCCCTGAAATTAACGGATTATAAAGTCACCTTCAGGCTGGCATCACCGCCGTTATCTTATTTTGAAGGCCAGAAGTCCACCGCGCAATCACTTCCGGTCTGACGCCATCGGATCGTGCGCCGGAAACCGATCCGTGTCCACGTGGAGTTGTGTAATGGCCGACCGGGAGCTTTTATAACTGTGTAACATAAGCGAGCATCTGCCTCCATCCTAGCTTCTAAAGTGTAGTTTTGAGATAATGGACATTAAAGATGAGATCCCCCGTCCACCTCAATGTTATGGATGGGACTATTTTGTGCTCGTGGAGCCGTGATGATGCGAAATCAGCGACGGATTTCGTCTCCGGACCGACGGCCATTCTTCTCGGTAATGTACTCGCCGTTACAGTAATATATTACTTTTCCCGAGATATCCTGTGAATGGCACTACACATACTCGAGTACTTTTCGCGAGACATCTCGGGAATGGCACTAGATGAGTTAAATAGACAGAGGAGGTATACTAGGGGTGGGGCCTCTTGCTGACTGTGGACCGTAGCCTGTTCCAATTGGCCAGAAAGGGACTTTAGGAAAAAAAGGGGGGGAGTTAACTAAGAAAACGGCGGGAGAATCCCAAAAGGAGGGATTTGTAAAAGAGGAGGAGCTTTTTAACCCATGATCCTGTAAAGGGTCAGTTAAAATGGGAGGAGTTAAAACACCCAGTAAGTTGTTAGAATTCTCAGAGAAAAGAGAAAAATAATGTTAATATAATTCAAGGAAAAACAATCAGCATATACTTTAGGTAAGAAGAATATACTAGTTATTTGATGAAACCCTAATAAATGGATGCACCCTACAGGGTTAGCACCTGGGACAATCCTCATTATATGATATATCCTCCCAGTCGGATGCTGGTCGCATAGTCAGACCAGCGGGCAGGGTTAGGGTTAAGGTTAGGTTTAGGGTTTAGGCATAGTTTTACTGAGGTTAAGGTTAGGTATAGTTTTACTGAGGTTAGGGTTAGGGGTTAGGGCTAGGGTTAAGGTTAGTGTTAGGGTTGAGGTTAAGGTTAGGGTTAGGTTTAGGGTTAGGTACCGGTCCGGCACCTGCCAGAAAATGCATTCACTGTCCCTTCAGTTAGTTTCACTATTTGTCATTATGTCAAACCATGTGCCCTAGGGTCACAATAAGGCAGCCCCACAGGCTACACTGTAACTTGTCCTGCAGGTTCGTGGCACTGCAACCTTTTAGTTACATAATGTGTGTGAAGTTGCATCAATACGTACCTTGGCATAGTTAGGTACATCTTCCTGTGGGAAGAACAGGAACCCAATGAGAGGGTGTGCTTTATCATCATTATACAGCAATACAGCAGCCATATTGACAGAAATAGTTGTGTAATGTCAGTTTCCTTCTTTGTTAACAATTAACCACTTGAATCAACCCCCCTTCCCCCACCAACTTTTGGCACCCCCGCGCAGCCAATCACAAGCTTCGACGGACGGAACAGTAACAGTGTTGTTTAAAACTGTATTGTGAAGATATTAACTGTATGATGGGTTCCTAGTAGCTCACCCGAAATAAGCGGGTCGAGGGACCTTCAGTTTGTGGGTACTTTTTCCCCTGACAAAAGATGCCCACTGGCTTTACGATTTCCCAAAAGCATTCCGTCACATCCAAGAGTTGTCCGAAAGTTTTGAAGGAGAGAAAGAGATATTCCTCTATAGGATCTGAGCAATCGATCAAGTATTTCACCACAGCATAAACACAGTAAAAGCAAGCAAGCAGTAAAAAAAAGCACAAGAGAGCATGCCGACTAGGATCTGCACAGTTGCGCGCGCGGCCAACGTAAACTTCCCAGAAGGGCATAAATGCCAGGGCAACCGCAGTAATGGTGACCCCAAGTCTTGGACCCCGATCCAGAACACGCCTAATCCAGTTCCAGCATTGCACCATCCTTCCATCGGGAACGGGACCTGTTATAGAATACATTATATTAGAATATCACAATTATTTCAAGCGTTTGCACATAGTTCTCTGACAAGGTCCGTACTGTAAATATTACAGGTTTCATCGTTACTCAGACTAATCTATTTAAATGTATCCAATTTTAATCTATCTACCAGTAAGACTCCCTAATCGGGAGATAAGCGGTCGCTTATCTCCACAAATATCACAACCTCCACCTCTCACGTCATACGGGTAGCCATAGTTACACCTGGAATGTTGAATCTCCATATATGGAGATAACCTACGCATCACACAAAGTCTGACCTCACCAGCCCATACTTGGGCATGGACGACTTATATCTCCATATACGGAGATGGCCATATATGGAGATACGATGACATCACAGAGTCCACAGCTGATGATGTGGCGTGATGTCATACAATACACAAACAAGCCCTATATAAAGGGGCAATTCTCACCAGGGAAGAGAGCATTGCCTGGAATGTTGAATCTCCATATATGGAGATAACCTACGCATCACACAAAGTCTGACCTCACCAGCCCATACTTGGGCATGGACGACTTATATCTCCATATACGGAGATGGCCATATATGGAGATACGATGACATCACAGAGTCCACAGCTGATGATGTGGCGTGATGTCATACAATAAACAAACAAGCCCTATATACTGATGCGATACGATGACATCACAGAGTCCACAGCTGATGATGTGGCGTGATGTCATACAATAAACAAACAAGCCCTATATACTGATGCGGAGATATGAGCAGGGCAAAGGTGTGACGTGTGACGTGTGACCGACCGACGGACGGCCGGTGGAGGTTTTCATAGTAAACTGCTCCCTGACGCTCGAGAACCCTTCTTCCCACCGGCACGCGCGTTCTCCAGATATGGGCATAAAATGAATGCCCGTATGCGGAGCTGATGTCTGACATAAAAGTTTTCCGCAACCGGTACTGTGTGTGCAGAGATCTCCATATATGGGCATAAGGGGACAAAGGAAAACAGATGGTCAAAATGGGTCCTATGCCAACAGGTATATTGGCGTTTGCATTAAAGGGTGGGGACAAAGGCAAACAGATGGTCAAAACGTGTCCTATGACAACAGGTATATTGGGGTTGGATTAAAGGGTGGGGCATTCATGGGGTCCGCTCCAAAAAGGAAAAAGAAAATAAAAGAGACAAAGACAAACATAAGCAACAAAGCGTGGGACTGGGAGGATGACTTGAATGATGCAGATTTAAGCAGGCTGCGTATTCTGCTTAAAGAAGAAACAAACAAAAAGCGATATCTCCATATATGGCATATATGGGCATAAAATGGACGCAGAATCACAAAGATCTCCATATACGGGCATAAAGGGACACAGACAGACAGATACAGAGATCTCCATATATGGGCATAAAATGGACGCAAATAGACAGATATCTCCATATATGGGCAATTGGGCATATATGGGCATAAAATGGACCCAGAACTATATCTGCAGTGATCTCCATATATGGACATAAAATGGACGCCGACAGACAGACAGATATCTCCAAATATGGGCATAAATGGATACAGGCAAACAGATGGTCAAAACGGGTCCTATGACAACAGGTATAATGGGGTTTGCATTAAAGGGCGGGGCATTCATTCCCTATTTACATCGTTCCCGAGTTGGCCAGGTCGCCGACTAGACGCTGGGCCGCCCGAAGGGCGGCCCAGCTTCTAGTAAAATAATAATTTGTCATAAATAGTGAAAATAGTGTTATGATTTTGTAGATCTATATCCATATCTATATCTGTAGATCTATATCCATATGTATATGTGTAGATATATATCCATATCTATATCCTATTAAAATTGGCTACTGGGCGGGCCAGCCGACAGGCAGAGCACGTCACTCTGACTCAGACATACGTCCATACAGCACATCCCGGACCTCCTGGTCGACACAGTCTTCAACAGTTATTGTGGTCGTCTCATCCGATCCCCCAAACAGGACATGTATCATGACCTGGCTTAGCCCATACAGGGTTCAACAGGGAGTCCGGGACCCCTAGGGGGTTCTCAGAGTTACTACAGGGGGTCCTCCAAATCTTTGTGTAATAGAATATTTTTTCCTCTTCTTTTTTATATTAAGCACTTGAACCCTAGCGTCCATATTCTGAGAACTTTATTTTTGGCAAAGAGGTTTGGGGAAGAGGGGACTAAGTACAGAGTGAAAGGTCAAGTTTATTATTGACGTTATTGAAGTGGTTGAATATCTGAAAACACAGAAAACCCTAACCCTAATTGACATGAGTCCAAAATACACTGATGATTGTGACACCAAACGATGAAACTATTTGGCATCTATGGGGTCTGTGCTCTCGACTAAGGGTTCCTTGGACTGAACACGTTGAAGACCCCTGACTACCCCACCCCCCCTCCCCAGTTCAGTACACTTCATGTAACTGTACCTCTCTCTTCATCCAGAATCCGTTTTGAAGCATCTCCATCACAAATCCCAGTACATGCCGGTTTACACCCTCACCAATGGCCAGGTCACCTGTATGGATATAAGACATGTAAAAACAAAAGGGGCCATCAAATGACAATTCCTATTTTGAGGAGTAATTGAGAGCTTTACCTTTTTTGTGCTCCTCCGTCTTTGACTGGGTGAAGATCTGCGTCGCCTTTATTGGGTTCAGCTCTGTAACCCAAGCTTAACTCATACAGTGCCTATCCCGAACAAGTTCGGCTTTATTTCAATCCAATACAATTTTTTTATTTTATTTTACTTACCCTGAGCTGCTTGTAGAGCCGTGGGTGGTCCTGGCTCGTCCTACGCTAGCCAGCGAGCCATTTTACATGGTCCGACGAGATATTCCATTAAAAATGGTTTTAAATAAATTTTTGAGCCCCCCAATGTTCACCGAATGTTCAGCGACGCTTCCGGAACGACGTCCAGTGTGCCTATCCCGAACATGTTCGGCTTTTTTAATGAAATGAATAAAATGATCCGAGGCCTTCTGAAGCCTGGGCCTAAATTTTCAATCCAGTGACCGAAATCCGGCCGCCCCCTGGCCGGCCGTTAGCGAGTAACGTCGCCGCGAATCGCCGCCGAATCCAATGAAAAACCACATCTTTGAAGGTCCATATCTCTGGATTGTGTTTTTAGGGAGGCGGCGCGAGGTTTATTTACGGCGAAATGAGAAAATGCTAATAGCTATTGTGTAGCTATTTTCATCCGGGACCTTTCCATGACGTGCACGAACGTGAGCACGCGCGTCACTGCAACGTGAGTCCCCGGATGCTAATGCGCTCGCTTATGGGAGATACCCTGGCATTCTTTGGCGCCCTCTAGGGGCTGGCACTGGAAGGGTTAACAAAACAGGTCAACGTAAATTAGTTGAGAAATTATATTAATTATGCCTTCGATCAAGCAATCTTAGAATCAGGATTATAGGTGTATTGAAAGGTGTACTCGTTGGCTTACCATTCAGTTTCGGCAGGGCCTCTGCTGTGGCATATGATGTACTTGCTGTTTGAATATGAAAAAAGGATATGCAATACTTTATGTCTGTTATCTGAGAATGTGAGTGTTGCCAGAACACAATTTTACCGGAGAATGTGAGTGTTGCCAGAACACAATTCTACCGGTTAAAGTATTGCGGAAGCTGTAATTCATCTTAAAGGTGGAGGTGGAGTTCCCACAAGCCCCAACCTTGTCTTCCACCAAATCTATCGTCTCCAGTAGGGTGGGTGCACCACTGGTCACATTCATAGGGTTTCTCTGGTGTTTTAATTGGCCTTTTATTAATGGTCACAGTGGCCACAGCCTCCGGCAAAAAAAACATCACAAAGCTAAATGATAAAGAAACAAAAAAGAAAAGAAGAAGAATAGAGTTCTGAATGTCAATGTTTAACAGTTGTCAGTCAGGCCATGTGTATGCTGTTAAAGAACCGTTCAGGTCCTTTACTCTCTCTGATCATGATCAGCCAGATCTTTGATCAGGCAGAGGACTTTTACATGACGGACAGCTGCTTTCAGTTTTGTATTTCTTTCAACCTTTGTGCCCTTCTCTGGGTTGATGCTGAAGAAACACGTTTGTGGACACACATATGTTTGAATTAACCACTATATAGTCATTTGTTCTTGGTGAGGAAATATAATTAAATAATTATCTCTGCAGGAACTCAAGAGTGGAGCACTGGGTAATGGATGTTGAGGCAGTAGTACAGTAGCTTCCAAACATCAAGAAAACGGCAGAGATGAAGTTGGGAATTTACACTCAGCATGGACTGCTTTGAGGCATAGCATGTCCCCAGACCAGGGACATGAAAGAACCACGAGAAGCATTGTAAATTGCATTTCATGTAGTATTGTCTTACTGTAAAAGTGAACATGAACTTAACACATACAATTATACATGGTGTCACAGGCAAACTCTGCACTTGTATTTCATTTGCGAGACAAGTTTCTTCTGCATAGCGGAAGAGTTTCTCCTCTTTTTCATCAAAATAGGACAGAAGTAGGAGCACCATGTCCTTCACCTCCTCCTCCATCCCTCCAACTGCCCTCTTTGAAGTGCCAGCCTTGTGGCAGCCTGGAAAACTCTTCTGTTCTCCTCTGCACATTTGGTTCTCAGAAATGGTCACATCTAAGATACAGACTTGTAAGGACCAATTCTTAACTATGAATAATTTAGTATGGTCCCCCTTGGAACACCCTTAAGGATCGCTGGGGCTCCCTGGACCACACTTAGAGAACTTCTGAAATAGAAAATAAAAAAGTTAAATAGTAAGCATCAATAGTATTTACCTAGAAAAAAGGGACGTGCATTATAGATACGAACAATATCTTTCTTTCTTTGGGATTGGGGTCCCATATATTGAAAATGGTTTCAAATGGGGGTCTGTGGTCTAATGCATATCAAACAAGTTGAGAATCATTACATGAGTGTACAAGTATAATGATGATTGGTCATTGGTCATTGTTTGGTCTCTATAGCAGGGGTCCTCAATAGGTGGACCGCGGTCCACGTCCGGACCGCGAGGCACCGCCGACCGGACCCAGGACGAATTATTAAAAAATAAAAAGAAAAAAAACATGGAAAAATATCTCCACGTTTTGTTTCCACTTCTCGTTCTCGTTCATTGCATGTGCTCTGAAGTCTGTAGGCCTATTTTTTTTTTTAGTTTAGTTTATTTGATCACTCACATTTTTACAAGTCATACATCCACTTAGTCATTGTTACATGTGGTCAAAAGGAATAGGCTGAAGCTGAAAGCTTGTAGAAGCCTATCCTACTTATTCAAGGAGTAAAATACAGTGGTTATAGGAATGTTTGAAATTCAAGGATACATCGGCCTCATAGCAGATATGAGAAATGGAAAATAAAAAATAAAAAAATAAATGGAAAATTAAGAAGAGAGAAAAAACATGTTGAAAGAATTTCCATATACATCAACACTAGCAATTCAGGAATCAGAATATGTTATAAGAGTATACGATTTTACCTTCTGGTGATAATGAAATAAATGAATAGATGAATAATCTACTTTTTTTTCTCAAAAAAATGTAATTAAATAAATGGAGATAAAGGAAACATGATAAAAGGAAAAGTGCAATAATAATAATTAGGGATGTCCCGATACCACTTTTTTGCTGACCGAGTACGAGTACAAGTACTTCATTGTGAGTACTCGCCGATACAGAGTACCGATACGAGTACAATTAATAATACAAAACAATGTGTTGTCATCCTCACAAATCTTAAAATTAGGGATGTTCCTAGCGACTAATTTCACTGACATGTACACAACAATTTTGAAACCTATTGGGATAACCGAAAATTAATTGATGAATTTATTTATTGACATTAACAAGCAGAAAATAGCCAAAATCTAGCACATTTCAATCTATTAGGCTAAACCTCATTTGAAAAAGATATCAAGAGTATATGAAAGCCTTTTAATAATGTTTATACTATTGGAATCTGCTCCAAAATAATTGATTACATCACCAGTGAAAGACGTAGTCTAAAACTAGGTCACCAATTAAGCGCACTGCAGCGCAGCTGGACTGACAGGACTCCTCGTTAAGCGACCTCTCTCATCTCGCTCATCTCTCATCACTGTTAGGCCTACTTTAAACCATTATTTATGGCATTCGCAGCCAACTTATGACTGAGACTACTTTCTCCATGTTCTCAAAATCTCACCTCAAAATGGATTATTCTTCAGATGAGCGGATCACACTGATGCAACAGGCTCGAGCCGAGCTGCCGAGGTAATGAGTGAGTGATTCACATCCAGTCGCCTTTTTTGGATTTGATTTCTCCATCAAAGGCAAAGCACTCAGACAAACTTTGCATCGTAGCAAGTTTTAAGATTAATGAATGATGAATGATGCTGCTAAATCACTCAATGTAGGCCTACTCATGTTGAAGCTGCAGAAAGACAGACAGACAGCCTGCTGCCGCTGAATGCCAGCGTTCACTCCGTTCAGCGTGCACCAAGGGTGTCGCACCAAATTCTGGGCCCTGGGTACAAGGATTCACTGCTGGCCCCCCATGAATGTTCTTCATGGGGTATTTAAAAAATAGCAGATCTGCATGCTTGCAGTGCGGCACTGTGAGCTTGCATATCTGCTATTTTTCAATAGCAAAAGTATAAAATAATTAAGGCCCTGGCTTTCACCTTGAGCCCCAGTAACCCAGTCCCACTTTTCTCCCCCTTGTGACGCCCCTGTTCGGTATCGGCCGCTGCCGTCAGAAGTATCGGGCGAGTACGAGTACAGCAAAATAGGGTTGTATCGGCGCGAGTACCGATACCGCGAGTACCGATACCGCATCCCTAATAATAATAATCAAAGTCGTGTACACTGTAGGGAGCTACAATGGAAAAAACTATGGCTCGTGTACCAACCGGTGACTTTGTACACGACTTCGTACATTTCCCATAGATTCTATGGGACTTGAACACTTGCTCCTGCCCTTCGTGTACACGGTCTGTGCCGTCTATAGTTTCTCAATGGGGGGCAGCAGAGAGCCATATGTACACAGGCCCTAGTTGGTGTTCACGACCAGTAGTTTTACATGAACCCTCAGAGGGACACTGTGGGCGGGCTTATCAAGTGGTCCGTGGTGGTTCTAAAAGTGAGGTCGGGGGACCCTCAGAGGGACACTGTGGGCTTATCAAGTGGTCCGTGGTGGTTCTAAAAGTGAGGTCAGGGGACCCTCAGAGGGACACTGTGGGCTTATCAAGTGGTCCAAGGTCGGTTCTCAAAGTGAGGTCGGGGGACCCTCAGAGGGACACTGTGGGCTTATCAAGTGGTCCGTGGTCGGTTCTCAAAGTGAGGTCGGGGGACCCTCAGAGGGACACTGTGGGCTTATCAAGTGGTCCGTGGTCGGTTCTCAAAGTGAGGTCGGGGGACCCTCAGAGGGACACTGTGGGCTTATCAAGTGGTCCGTGGTCGGTTCTCAAAGTGAGGTCGGGGGACCCTCAGAGGGACACTGTGGGCTTATCAAGTGGTCCGTGGTCGGTTCTCAAAGTGAGGTCGGGGGACCCTCAGAGGGACACTGTGGGCTTATCAAGTGGTCCGTGGTCGGTTCTCAAAGTGAGGTCGGGGGACCCTCAGAGGGACACTGTGGGCTTATCAAGTGGTCCGTGGTGGTTCTCAAAGTGAGGTCGGGGGACCCTCAGAGGGACACTGTGGGTTTATCAAGTGGTCCATGGTCGGTTCTCAAAGTGAGGTCGGGGGACCCTCAGAGGGACACTGTGGGCTTATCAAGTGGCCCGTGGTGGTTCTCAAAGTGAGGTCGGGGGTGGTCCATGGTCGGTTCTCAAAGTGAGGTCGGGGGACCCTCAGAGGGACACTGTGGGCTTATCAAGTGGTCCGTGGTCGGTTCTCAAAGTGAGGTCGGGGGACCCTCAGAGGGACACTGTGGGCTTATCAAGTGGTCCGTGGTCGGTTCTCAAAGTGAGGTCGGGGGATCCTCAGAGGGACACTGTGGGCTTATCAAGTGGTCCGTGGTCGGTTCTCAAAGTGAGGTCGGGGGACCCTCAGAGGGACACTGTGGGCTTATCAAGTGGTCCGTGGTGGTTCTCAAAGTGAGGTCGGGGGACCCTCAGAGGGACACTGTGGGTTTATCAAGTGGTCCATGGTCGGTTCTCAAAGTGAGTTCGGGGGACCCTCAGAGGGACACTGTGGGCTTATCAAGTGGTCCGTGGTGGTTCTCAAAGTGAGGTCGGGGGACCCTCAGAGGGACACTGTGGGCTTATCAAGTGGTCCATGGTCGGTTCTCAAAGTGAGGTACATCCTCAAAGTCCCTCCTTCCCAAACAAAGACGAACCAACCAAGGGTGCACAAGGCAGCGGTGTGCGATGGACTAGAAATATCCATTTAAAACTATTGGTCATGTACACACAAACTAAGGCTCCTGTACACAGTGTTTGGTCTCGATTGTGTGAGCAGCTAAAGGGCAGACAATGGCCTAGAACAACCTAATGGTGCCTATTAAGACTCTAGTACACCCTTTGGCCTCGACAAGCCTGATCATCCTACTATAGCTAGTACCCCCCTCACCAACTTTGTGCTCCCACTTGATAAGCCCAGTGTCCCTCTGAGGGTCCCCCGACCTCACTTTGAGAACCGACCATGGACCACGTGATAAGCCCACGGTGTCCCTCTGAGGGTCCCTCGACCTCACTTTGAGTACCGACCATGGACCACTTGATAAGCCCACAGTGTCCCTCTGAGGGTCCCCCGACCTCACTTTGAGAACTGACCATGGACAGCTTGATAAGCCCACAGTGTCCCTCTGAGGGTCCCCCGACCTCACTTTGAGAACCGACCATGGACCACTTGATAAGCCCACGGTGTCCCTCTGAGGGTCCCTCGACCTCACTTTGAGAACCGACCATGGACCACTTGATAAGCCCACAGTGTCCCTCTGAGGGTCCCCCGACCTCACTTTGAGAACTGACCATGGACCACTTGATAAGCCCACAGTGTCCCTCTGAGGGTCCCTGACCTCACTTTGAGAACCGACCATGGACCACTTGATAAGCCCACAGTGTCCCTCTGAGGGTTCATGTAAAACTCCTGGTGACTTTGTACACGCCTGTGTACATTTCCCATAGATTCTATGGGACTTGAACACTTGCTCCTGCCCTTCGTGTACACGGTCTGTGCCGTGTCCCCTCAGAGGGACACTGTGGGCCCCCCGACCCCACTTTGAGAACCGGCCATGGACCACTTGATAAGCCCACAGTGTCCCTCTGAGGGTCCCCCGACCTCACTTTGAGAACCGACCATGGACCACTTGATAAGCCCAAAGTGTCCCTCTGAGGGTTCCCGACCTCACTTTGAGAACCGACCATGGACCACTTGATAAGCCCACAGTGTCCCTCTGAGGGTTCATGTAAAACTACTGGTGACTTTGTACACGCCTGTGTACATTTCCCATAGATTCTATGGGACTTGAACACTTGCTCCTGCCCTTCGTGTACACGGTCTGTGCCGTGTCCCCTCAGAGGGACACTGTGGGCCCCCCGACCTCACTTTGAGAACCGGCCATGGACCACTTGATAAGCCCACAGTGTCCCTCTGAGGGTCCCCCGACCTCACTTTGAGAACCGACCATGGACCACTTGATAAGCCCAAAGTGTCCCTCTGAGGGTCCCCGACCTCACTTTGAGAACCGACCATGGACCACTTGATAAGCCCAAAGTGTCCCTCTGAGGGTCCCCGACCTCACTTTGAGAACCGACCATGGACCACTTGATAAGCCCACAGTGTCCCTCTGAGGGTCCCCCGACCTCACTTTGAGAACCGACCATGGACCACTTGATAAGCCCACAGTGCCCCTCTGAGGGTTCATGTAAAACTACTGGTGACTTTGTACACGCCTGTGTACATTTCCCATAGATTCTATGGGACTTGAACACTTGCTCCTGCCCTTCGTGTACACGGTCTGTGCCGTGTCCCCTCAGAGGGACACTGTGGGCCCCCCGACCTCACTTTGAGAACCGGCCATGGACCACTTTATAAGCCCACAGTGTCCCTCTGAGGGTTCATGTAAAACTTAAAACTATTGCCCGTGTACAGTACACAGTGGTTAATCGCATGTGCAAGGATCTACAGAGCTGGCTGGAGCATGGAGCAGCCTGGTGGAGTCTGGTGCAGTCCTGTCTACCCTGGTCTGGCCTATTCAAGCCAGATCTGGACAGTAATGGCCTGGTGGAGTCATCTAACTACCCCCTTTCCCCGGTCTATACTCCTACTCGGCAGGACTGGGCTGGACTTAGGTTTGCTGGACTCTATTGGGCTCTGGTGGGCTGTATTGGGCTCTGGTGGGCTGTGCTGTTCTGTGCTGGGCTCTGTTGGGCTATACGAGGCAGTACAGTACTAAAGCCTAGACATGTTCATGTAAAACTATTGGCCGTGTACACAAAGTCATGTAAAACTATTGCCCGTGTACACAGTGGCTTTTTCCTTGACCTTTCGAGTTAGGAGTGTCGTAGAGACACGAGACCTGAAAGAATGTGTAATCGTGTTGGTGGCGTGCAAATTTCGTGTCTTTTTCGCAATCATAAAGGGTTAAAATTGTCGGAGAGACACGAAACCCATTCCATCGGATCAGGCATCCTTCAAATATGAAAAGTGTTTCCTGCGTAAAACAAACAGATTTTTTTAGATTTTTTTATTGATTTTAAGGACAAAAATCCGGGTTTCGGTGTCTTTTTCGCAATCGTAAAGGGTTCAAAGTGTCGGAGAGACACGAAACCCATTCCATCAGATCGGGCATGCTTCAAATATGAAACGTGTGTCCTGCCTGAAACAAAATCATTTTAAGGACAAAGGGCCTGTTTTGACGCCTAAAACGACCCTTTTCCTTGACCTTTCGAGTTAGGAGTGCTGTGTACACAGGATCTACAGAGCTGGCTGGAGCATGGAGCAGCCTGGTGGAGTCTGGTGCAGTCCTGTCTACCCTGGTCTGCCATTACAGTCACTGTAATGGCCTGGTGGAGTCATCTAACTACCCCCCTTCCCTGGTCTATACTCCTATTGGGCAGGACTGGGCTGGACTTAGGTTTGCTGGAGTCTATTGGGCTCTGGTAGGCTGTATTGGGCTCTGGTGGGCCGTGTTGTGCTGTGATGGGCTCTGTTGGGCTACACGAGACAGTACAGTACTAAAGCCTGAACATGTTCATGTAAAACTATTGGCTGTGTACACAAAGTCATGTAAAACTATTGCCCGTATACACAGGGGTTAATTATTATAATTGAATTTAAGGACACAACTGTTCAAGTGTGGAGAGCTACAGAGCTGGCGAGAGCCTAGTGCAGTGTTCCAGACGGATCCAGCCTCATATACTCCCCTTATAAGTCAGTGGTTCAACTATGGGACCCCTAGAGGGGTCTCCATACTCCCCTTATAAGTCAGTGGTTCAACTATGGGACCCCTAGAGGGGTCTCCAAATGATCTTGGGTGGTCCCAAATGATTAGCTTAATGTGAAACATTGTTTTTCCACTCAACAGTGTACAGAGGCTATCTGCACATTTCTAAAGAGACAATTTAAGGACTTTTTAATACTTTTAAAATGATAAATTAAATATTAGGGGCAGAAATTGTGAAAATATCAGATCTACATGCTCACGCCGCCCTGCGTTGTGACGTGTTGTGAGCATGTAGATCTGCTATTTTCACAAGGCCGTGTTTTACAAAATGTAACGCCTCAACTCTTTGTCCAAACAGTGAGGCATTGTGAGCTTGAAGATTAGCTATTTTCGCCATCTGTGGAACCAAGTCAAATAAATGCAAGGCCTACAATTCTCTGTCTGTCTGTCTGTCTGTCTGTCTGTCTGTCTGTCTGTCTGTCTGTCTGTCTATCTATCTGGCAATATCCTCAGGGTGTCCAGTCAAAACACCACAAAACTGACATTCAAGGAGTAGTTCACCCCCAAAATGACTTATTTTTTCAATGTATTACTCACGCCATGGAGACTCGAGTTCAATAGAAAAAAGTCACTTTGGGGGTGAACTACTCCTTTAATGAAATGTTTTTCTTCTCTTCACCCACACCAAATGATCACCACTCTGTTTTGTTACACATGTGTGGTTCTAAAGATGAAAGAAAAATGCAGGGCATTCACAATCCGGCTAATTAAACAACAAACAAATTGGAATTATCAGAAATATGTTAGTCGCACGCATACTGTACCAACAAAACACAGTAAGTCCAAATGGAAAACAAATACACTTGCACTGATCTGAAACATATTCTCTCCCAGTGAACTTGACTGACCAGGGAACAAAGACAGACTGGTGCCACTCATCAAGCAGAAGCCACTGATCACAAGAAGGCACTAATTGACCACACCTGGCTTGGTGGCCTGAGTGGTGTAGTATAGTGTGTTGACAGCAAGGCTTATGCAGGCCAACCTAACTCTGTCCCTGGCATGTGCGAGGTGCTTGTAGATCTGTGAGGCGCTTGTAGATCTGCTGTATTGGGTTTTTTAACTAGTTTGAAGTGTTGGTGCCGTGCTGTGACAGCTTGAAGCAGGGATGGCTCCCCACAAACCCAATTGTGATGAAAAATATTTATGAAATAAATAAATGAAATATATATATATATATATATATATGTGTGTGTGTGTGTGTGTGTGTGTGTGTGTGTGTGTGTGTGTGTGTGTGTGTGTGTGAAAGACAACTGACTTTTATGTAAACCATACTATATGGACAGTTTGTTCTGCATGTCACTATGCTGGAAAGTGTCCTAATCGGGAGATAAGCCCTGGGGGTCCCTGGAGCTCCAGGGGTCCCTGGAGGGGTGGAGGTTGTGAATTGGCAGGCAAGGAGTGTGTGTGCAAAGTTTGGCATTGAGTAATATGCTGGCTGTGTACACATTTTCACCTCCAGTAGGTTGGGAAAGTAGCCTGCCACCCTGTGGAAATATGCTTGAACGGCAAGATAGGACCCTAAAACAAATAAAATGGAATAAAAAAGCATCCGTAAGACGGATGGGCGAACAAGTGGTGTCCATACGTAGATGGGGTCCCAGAGGACATGTAGAGCCCACCCCCTTATTTTTCACGCCCCCAGGGAACACACAGTGGGGTTTGGAAATTTGTCATGTACACCAGCCCTAGGACCTCGGCTTCGTGAACCGATTTATCGATAGGGGTAATAATAATAATAACTAGAAGAGAAAATTTCTAAGAAATTTTAAGTGTGCCTGCAGCTCGCTAAGTCTGTGCAACCTTGTGTAGCGGTTGGTGTTAGCATTAGCGTTATTTCATTTGACGCAACCCGCGTGTCTGTATGACAAACGGTTCACGAGATCAAGGGTCACTTCCTGTTTGGTGAGGGGCACTTCCTGTTTGGCGAAATAGGCCCCAATTAAGGTCATGGACGATTAATGAATTAAAGCTGCAAGCAGCGATGACCGGGCCCTCGCAGCTCTACCCACGTCACAAGGCCAACAGCCAATCAGAAACCAAACAGGAAGTCAGCCATTTCGACTAATTAGTGGCGTTTTGGAGCATTTTTGGCCGTTATGACGGGTCGCACTTTAACGACAGTTTTTTGAGAAAAAATTGTTTTGTGAGAAAAAAAAAATTTGAGAAAAAAACTTTTTTGAGAAAAAGAAATTTTGAAAAAAAAAATGTGAGAAAAAAAAATTTTGAGAAAAAAAAATGTGAGAAAAAAAAATTTGAGAAAAAAAAATTTTGAGAAAAAAATTTGAGAAAAAAAAAATTGAGAAAAAAAAATTTTGAGAAAAAAAAATGTGAGGAAAAAAATTTTTTGAGAAAAAATTTTTTTGAGAAAAAAAAAATTTGGAGAAAAAAAAAATTGAGAAAAAAAAATTTGAGAAAAAAAAAATTTTGAGAAAAAAAAATTTGAGAAAAAAAATTTTGAGAAAAAAAAAATTTGAGAAAAAAAAATTTGAGAAAAAAAAATTTGAGAAAAAAAAAAATTTGAGAAAAAAAAATTGAGAAAAAAAGAAAAGGTATGACACCAGCCGCGAGTCTGTACGACAAACGGTTCATGAGTTATAGAGGCACTTCCTGTTTGGTGAAGGGCACTTCCTGTTAAAGAGGGGGCGGGGCTTAATCAATTACAGCTTATCCCTATTGGTCGGAAAAAGACCAAAGTTGTGTGAGCATTTTACATTTTAAATGACGTTGCTAGGCAAAAGTATGGCAGAGTTATGTGGCGCCAAAGTTTCTGGGAAAAAAAAAATTTGAGAAAAAAAAAATTGAGAAAAAAAAATTTGAGAAAAAAAAATTTTGAGAAAAAAAATTTTGAGAAAAAAAAATTTTGAGAAAAAAAATTTGAGAAAAAAAATGTTTTGAGAAAAAAAAATGTGAGAAAAAAATTTTTTTGAGAAAAAAATTTTTTGAGAAAAAAAAATTTGGAGAAAAAAAAATTGAGAAAAAAAAAATTGAGAAAAAAAAATTTTTGAGAAAAAAAATTTTGAGAAAAAAAATTGAGAAAAAAAAAATTTGAGAAAAAAAAAATTTGAGAAAAAAAGAAAAGGTATGACACCAGCCGCGAGTCTGTACGACAAACGGTTCATGAGTTATAGAGGCACTTCCTGTTTGGTGAAGGGCACTTCCTGTTAAAGAGGGGGCGGGGCTTAATCAATTACAGCTCATCCCTATTGGTCGGAAAAAGACCAAAGTTGTGTGAGCATTTTACATTTTAAATGACGTTGCTAGGCAAAAGTATGGCAGAGTTATGTGGCGCCAAAGTTTCTGGGTTTTTTTCGGAGTCCCCCATTCAAAGTCAATGGAGTTTTTGGGCGTTGTTTTTTGCGGATTACATCGCAATCGTAAAGCGGATCGGAAAGAAAAGTAATAGCACACCATTCCCGGCCGAGCCGCACATTTTGATGTATATATTGCGGGGGTGGCGTAAATCGTGCGGCAGTTATTACGTGCCGAAGTTTCCCCCATTCTAAGTCAATGGGGTTTTTTGGCGTCGTTTTTTGCGAATTACGTCGCAATGGTAACGCGGATCGGAAAGAAAAGTAATAGCAACCTATTCCCGGCCGAGCCGCACGTTTTGATGTATATATTGCGGCGGTGGCGTAAATTGTGCGGCAGTTATTACGTGCAGAAATTCGTGGCGAAAGACTTAATTAATGACTTAAGTATGGCGGATTACAATAAGTGTTTTGCTATTGCATAGCAGGCACACTTAATAACTGAAAAGGAAACATGATAGAATGAATGTACTTTTTTTTTTTTTTTTTTTTACTGTTTGATTCATAATAATTTAAAGTGTTTAGGATTTAAGGATACATCAGCCTAATAGCAGGTAAGAGAAAATTAAGAAAAGAAAACAGACTAATAATATGGGTGTAATAGCAGGTAAGAGAAAATGAAGAAAAGAAAAGTAAAGAGAAACAAACAGACTAATAATATGGGTTATAATAGTAATCATAATAATAATAATAAGTGTAATAATAAATGGAGGTAAAGAAACATGATAGAGTGAATGTAGTTTTTTTTTCTAGGTTTGTGTCCATGATTACGCATTGTCCATGATATTTTCCAGGTTAATTCAGTTGTGGCCTCCCTTTTGTTACGCTTCAGTTCAAATATGGTTACAGTACGTGCACATCCACTTTGGCTGGGCAAAGCCCGTGTTTTGCATTCTTTATCTGAGTCAGTTTGACATTTTTTTGTAGTAGAGTTGGCGCAGTGTTTTGGCTACAGGGTTATCAAGCGGCATGTCCTTGAGACAAGGGATTTACTGTCTGTTATACAGAAGCAGCTGTCTTGGGCACACATGGCAGGAAGAATTAAGCACAATTCATTTGTATTTGTCCCGTTCTTTCTTGTCTTGGTAATTCTGCTTCACTAATAAAAATGTCAGAGTTTCAGTGTCTCGTACAGAAGCAGCTATCTTGACGTTTTGCCAGGGTAGTCAAAGCTGCAAGAGTCCTCGAGTTTTACAGTCTCATGCACAGAAACTATGCAGCAATGGCTTTCATTTGTAATCATCCAGTTCCTTCAAATCACGTACCACTGTTACCTTGGCTGTATCTCCATTTGGTTTTATCACCACTTTGCAATTTCTGCTCCAAATACCTTGAATTTTTTTCTGTTTCTTAACACATTCCCCGCCATTTAACAATACCTTCGTACTCTATGGTGCCTCTGGTCTCCATAGACTTCCATGTAATTCATAGTGCACGGATCATGCACACCCATGCCTAGATAATGCACCACGTGTGTCCACATTGCTCACAGCTTTCAAACAAAAAAATCTGAATGGAAATCCGTTCAGGCATTCATGAGATACAAGCCATTATGTTTTCCTAAAATGTAAACAAAGATGGCTGCCATGTTTGATAGATGGGGTTGCTATGGGGGTTAAACATGCAATTTCGCGATTTCTATCATGCCTACTACATTTTTTGGGGTCCAAAAATTTTTTTTGATTTTTTTTTTCTTTTTTTTTTCAAAATGGCGGAAATTCTCGGGACTATCGGGCCTGGCAGGGAAAGACATTGAAATAATCTCGGGACTATCGGGCCTGGCATGCAATGAGTTAAGGATGCGTGCCTCCCTGGCAATTTCAGCATTCTTTTTTGTTAGATGTTCGTTGTAGGGATGTCACCGAATAATCGATTTTCGAATATTCGTTAGATTAATCAATATTCGATTTTAATATTTCATAATCGAAAATCGAAAATCGATTTTTTTTTTTTTTATACTATTTTTTGGCTTAGTTAGTTAGTTTCAACCAAAATATAGAATATAGGCTAACAATAGTATTAATGATAATAGTAAATGGCCATTGATTTATTATTCACACCAGCACCAACTGTAAACTGTGTAGACAGAGTGAAGGAGCACAGCAGAGTGGCAGCTGCCTGCTACACACTCCCCTCCCCCCCTGTATCAGACACAGGTGTGATTGATTCAGGCTTGATTGTTTGGTACTTGGTGGCCATCATCAAAGAAAAGGGAAAACAGCGTCCTCTGTATTGTAAAGCATCACAGAATCTGTTCTTGAGCGATTAGGTGAACAGTACACTGGCACACTAAAAAGAAAGATGAAGAGTAGTAGTTAGGCTACCAATTACCTGAAGAGCCATGTTGTACATATGTAAATGTGCATTGAAATCCAGTAAAAAAAAAAGAAAAGCAGAAGATTTTTTTTTTTTTTTTTATAAAAAAAAAATAATAATAATAATTATCGATTTTCGAATAATATTCGATTATTGCTATAGAATAATCGATTTTGATAAAGGTCCATTTTTGACATCCCTAGTTCGTTGACATAAACATCCGAACCTTTAAGCTTCATTCCTTGTCTCAGGAGTTGATCCTTGTGTTTTCTGTTTACGAATCTCAAGAGTATAACAGGGTTTGCTTTACGATCCTTGCTTGGGAGTGTGTAGCAAGCAGCGATATGATCCTGGTCCACCACAATCTCCTTAGATTTAAAGAAATCAATGACTTGCCTTTCAATGGTTGCTTGTTCTTCTGGCGGGGTGCTGGGGCTATTGGCAGCAGCCCTGGTATAGGAGAATGGTTTAACTTTCAGCCCCGAAATAATTATGTCATCCAACCTTGAATATTGTTCCATTTCATCCAATCTTTTCTCCAATTCTTCAATCTTTTGATCTCTTTCCTTGACCGTCGCCTTCAAAGCCAAGACCTCCTTCATCAGGTCAGACTGATGTTGGGTCATCAAATCCGTTATTTTGGTCATTTCCTCAGCCTGAAGGCTGAGTGAGGTCTTTATTTCTTCAATATCCTTTTTCGTCATTTTGTCCTTTAGTTGTTCGATTTGGCCCTGCAGTGAGTTTTCACCACAAGTGGCCTTGAGCTTGTAGGAGCTATAGTGCTATGCGACCGTCTCTGTCACTGTCTCTGTCTCTGTCCTCCGTCCTGTCCGTCTCCTATGTGAGAGAGGGAGAGAACGGCACACTGATTGGCTGATGCCGGGCCATAAAGTATTATGGGTTGTCATCTCTATGACAATGACGCGCTGATAAGCTGTTCCCACCACCTCTGCTCATTTCACAGACTGCGGACACGACAGTGCGGAGTGCGGAAGCTTTCGAAGTAGGCAGCAGCAGCGGTTAGCTGCAGCCTGTGAACTAGTTATAAATCAGTGGGTTTCATTCGCGCACAAGCACAACATCAACGTGAATACGTTTGCAGGATGAGGATTATAATCTTCTCTCCAGAGAGTTTGTCGCGAGGTGCCACAGCATGGCTGCCTCTCTCTTTCTCCATGGATATGCAGCCAGTGAGCCATGCAGCAAAGCCAGCTGCGAGCCACACGCATTACTCTGTATAGGAGTGAGCCACGAGTCTCCGACGTCTCCGACGCACGACACCTTGTTTTCGGATCGAAATTCACGTTGCGACACAAGCATAAATCATTCGAAGATTATCCCAGTTTGCTAAAAGAAACAAACACTAGCGCAAACAAATATTTTTCGCTAAATAAATCTCTGCTCCACCTTGATTTATTACATTCTGTTATCCCTTCAACGGGTTGTCTTCAGTCAAGTGAGTCAACTTGTTGGTCAAAGAGGTCCCCAATTGATTTTGGAGGAGTCCCCAGGCCAGATGAAAGTGAAGTCATAAATTAAGGACTTAAGACCCTTTTAATAAAGAAAGAAACGGAAAAAGACCATTACTGCATCAACAAACTACTAAAAAAACAAACATTAGCCAATGTAAAATAATATATGAAAGGGATCCCTAATTATGTAAGATATACGATTAAGAGGGCAAGTGGCCTTGACCTGAGGGCAAGTAGAACATGAACTGTACTTGCCAGACGGGCAAGTGCCTTAGTTACTTTCAACCACTGGTTGGTACTTTTTTGACATAATACAAATAAGCGGACCATTGCCTGTTAATATAGCCTATATATATATATATATATATATATATATATATATATATATATATATATATATCATTTATTTATTTTTCCCCGGACCCGGACCTGTTTCAAAAAATATATATATTTGTGGACCTTCAAGATTTGTATTTGAGGACCCCTGCTCTATAGGTTTACCATTGAGATGTAATTCAGTCAGGTAGAAGAACTACGGAATGATGGGGTCACCGTTGGAGTTTAATGGTTCTGCCATTCATTCTTTAAAAAGGTGCAAATGGCAAGAATGTATCCAGTATGCATGAAGCCCCTACACTCTGTTAAATCACAGACACTTATTGAAGACCTTGTACTACATTATGTACTACCTTTTACAGTACAGTAACAGTACCACTAGACAGTAAGTACATGGTAATACATCTAGTAATTACTAGGTATAGTACCTGGTAGTTACCAGGTATTTTCCTGGATACTATTAGGGTTGGGACCCGAAACCGGTTCTTTTTAGGACCCGGTTCCATGATAGCGGGTCCAGAACCGGGTCAATCATTTTTGCCGGTCCGATTCTCTTAACGGGTCTCATCAGCGCGCATTTAATGTGCATTCCATTGCAAGCAGCTGTGGTGACGTCAGGCCACCTCTACAGAAAGAATGCTGGGAATGTCCGTGTCACTGAGCAGCGCGAGTGAGAGCGACGACAACTGAACACACCAACAAGCAGCGTGATAAACAAACAGCATGGTGCAGAAGAGACAGAAGTCTTCCAAGTTTGGCTGTAGGCTACTTCAGCTCACTGGAAGCTCGTTCATTCTGACGTCCATGAGCGGCGCTCGTCGGCTCGTTCGGTCCGCGGTCTTCTGTCCTCGCGTCTTTCTTTTCATTCACATTTCACATTATGCTCCAAATAACACCCGCAGCTGCAGAAGACCTCGCGAAAGTTGATATGTGAGCGGACCGAGGCGCTCCTCTGTGCCGTCTGCCTGGGTGCTTCTCTTCTTCCTTGTTACGTCTTGCAAGTTGCAACGCAAGCCAAGTAAAGCCTGACTACTTCGCTGTGTTGCATGCCGAAAATGGCTGATCTGCAAGCTCACAACGTGTCGCATCCACAAGACAACGTGAGCTTGTAGATCAGCTATTTTAACCAACGCTTAAAGCCTTAAACATACAGATGGGCGCGACGTTTAGAAACCTGACTTCACAATAGCCCCTTTACCACTGCAGCTTTAGTACCACACCACACCACACCACATGAATATATCTACATTTTCAATTACACAAAAGTAGCCCTATTGGTAAGAAACAAATTGACCCTTAACTGTGATTATATTACAATATAAATTTGTATTACAACAACTATACCTAAATTATTATTTATTTGAACGCCCATTAGGCTTATGTAAACAACTACTGTTAAATGGTCTCAATCGTTCATGTTTTATTTTTCTATAGGACATACAGAAGCGTCAGTGTCAGAAAATATGAAAATATATATATATTGGAACCGTTAAGAGAACCGTTAGGAACCGGAATCGTTAAGAGGGAATCGCTAAGGACTCGGAATCGTTAAAATCCTAACGAGTCCCAACCCTAGATACTATGTCATTACCAGGCAGACAATTGGACTCGAGTCATGATGACTCGACTTGACTCGGACTCGAGTCATACTTTTGACGACTTGCGACTTGATCGGACATAAGGACAAAAACTTGAGACTCGACTTGACTTGGAAGACAATGACTCCCGACTCGACTCGACTTGAGACACGCTGACTCGGACGACTTGCCGCTACGCCACTGAACGTCACGCTAGGTTCACACTTTTATTGATTGATTGATTTGATTGATTGGAGACAGGCATGTAAGCAAGAGCACAAGCACGGAAGCAGACAAACACTATGATCAGACTGGGCACCAGACACACACAGCACGAATGGCTACTGCTGCCCCCGAGCCCTCCACTGCAGTTCCAAAAGTAGTGCAGTTTGCATATAAAAACTTCCACTCCGATGGTAAACAGAGTCAAACTTTATCCGCCACTTGAAGACTGCGCATGAAGACAAGTGAAACCAAACATAAGAAGATAACATTAGAACTAAGTGTGTGTGTGTGTGCGCGTGTGCATGTGTGTGTTGGTGATATACTGTCGGTCGATCGTGTTTTGAACATTAATAAGACAACAATGTCACTCACCACTGTCACAAACGTTGATCTGTGACTGCATAAATAATATATCCATTCATGGTAGCATGCCTCCTTCCAACACTTTCTCACTTTTCATAACATACATCCAGTCGTCAGCAGGGTTAAGAACTTCACTAAATAACTCCCACGCAAAAGCTTTATTCCTTTTCATTTAGCCTCCGACAAGTTTTCCACTCCACTGTTATTCTTAATCTTGGGAGCTTTTCGCTGGAGCGTCAGGAGCCTGAAGAGGCATGCATCCGCGCAACATGGCCCGTAATATTACACAGACAAATGTGACCGACCAGAAATGTGTTGCCAGCCTGTGGTGGTTGCGTAGTCATTCTATAGTTTACGACGGGTTACGAAATTTGGTGTAACTTGGGGTTACTTGCGGTCATGAATGGGACCCCATGCCAGCAAAACAAATGATGCACGTGTCGTGGAGTAGGCAGCAACATTTGTGCCTGATGAGAAATGACTTTAAAATACAGTACTAGTAGTACAAAACAAAGCATGCACGTTAAGATTATTGTGTCTTGTTTGTTTTTGTTTTTAAAGCAATAGGCCTGTAGCAGTTTTGTAGTCTATTTTTTTTTCTTTTTTCAGAGGATATACCAGGGGTCTAAATTGACCCTTACAGGTCTGTACTGACAGTGTACAACCAAATCCATTTGGTTCTAGGGGAGAGAGACCTCGGAATTTAAAAGTTTGAGAACCTCTGCCATGATAGAGTATTATGGTCAGAGGGTAGGCTTGGTGTTAGGCTACTGTTTTTTTCCTACTGAATGTTAATTACCTAATAGTTATGGTCACAGAGGTATCATTTACTCAACTTGACAACCTTGTGACTTGACTTGACTTGACAACCTTGTGACTCGACTCGACTCGACTCGACTCGACTTGAAATGACAACCTTGTGACTCGACTCGACTTGACTTGACATAACCTTTGACTCGACTCGACTTGACTTGCCCACAACAGAACAACTTGAGACTTGCTTGAGACTTGGACCAAATGACTTGTGACTCGACTTGGACTCGGATCAGAGGGACTTGTACAATTGTCTGTTACCAGGTAATTTTGACTATTTTGTTATGCAATTACTCTATAATTGCATGGTAACTACCAGGTAATATACCTAATGTATAGGTAATAACTAGCTATTTTCCTAGAAACTTCCAGGTAATTATACACATGTATTATGTAATTAAATGGTAACTAAAATTGTGTTTTACGAATGGATATGACAGGTACTTGCCTGGTAATTACTCAGTATTTGCCAACAAGTATTTACAGGGCAATTACCCAGTAATTAAGGTTGAACCGTACTGGAAAAGAAAGTGTGGGTCAATTCCATAACATTACCTGGTAATTACTAAGTGGTTACCCAGTAACATCAATCACCTTGACAAACACGCAAAAACAGGTGAGCTGGCAAAGATACATGTTTTATTTCCATAACTGGATCTTACAGATACAGCCTAAATTTACATTGCAAATTTTGAAATCCCACCAGGAAAAAAAACAAAACATAAATGCTCTTCAGTAACCAGATGAAATAAACTATCACCTTGTATAAAACCTGCATATACTGTACATTTTCAAACAAAAGGTTGTAACAATGTTCCACAATGCCATTGACAAGTTAAACTCTGTAAAAACAAATACAAATATTAACATTATTCAACAAATGGGAATTCACATAATGTGTTTAAAGTGACATAGGTGCATCAACTGCACTAACAGCCATACCGGTCATGGGAATTCACATCATGCGTTTTCTGCAGACCGATCTGGCCCTAAGCACTAGGTGAGAGTTTTGCAGAAACCAAAAAGTGGAAGAGCCAGGAGGTGTCTGTCAATGACAATACCCTGAATACAGACACCGGTTCTTCCACTTTTGGTTTCTGGAAAACACCCACCTAGAATTGGCACCCACACGGCCAGACCGGTCTGCAGAAGCCACTTTATGAGAATACCTAGGTGCAAGAAAATGTTATCATATAAAACCTGGTTACACTTTGTAACATGCTCTGATATCCTTGAATAAACGTCCAAGAATGTCCTCCCTATGCTTCTTCCCGAGCCAGTAGTTCCACTCAATGAACCTTAAGTTCATCTTCAATGCCTTTTCTGTCAGGTTCCCCCTGTACCTGTATATGTCCTCTTTACAACTCCGCCATGCCCGTTCAATGTGTTGCGTGTGCGCACCAGTCCCAGGGTGGACAAAATATCTCCTATGATTCACCTGGTAGTGAATGTATCCATCTGTCATAGGCACACCAACAATCACTGATCACCTTACTTCCAGGTCTAACATATCTTCTTACTAATGGGTGCAAAATCCTCCTGGATTTTTCACTAGTTTTAACACAGGGAGTCTACAGGACCCCTTCACCTTCATCATCCCAAAGACCCAGGAGCATCGTCGCTAGGTGTTTCCATGTCGTCCACGTCCATACTGAAAATAAAGAAAATGTCATGCTTAACAGTCCACCTAAAATGCTTCATTTGAGAGTGTAATGTCACACAGACACACACACACACACACACACACACACACACACACACACACACACGTATCACTATTTTTGAGCCTTTATCGGCTGGTTTAATTACTATATTTTTATTATTACACAGTTCCTTAATACTACTCTGTTCTAGAGAAGTCAAATTGTCCTGTCTGTCAGGTGGGCAATTGTATTGGTTGAGTGAATGGTTATCCAATTGTATAAGTCGTTTTATTCTTACATCCACTTGGGAAATTTTAGGTTCCCAGTTGGACGGAAGAACAAATGGTGTCTGACCATCAGTTTCCGTATATTGAAAATTAAGTCTTATGTGATATTTATAAGTGTCCCTTGGGAGTTCCTCCCAATCTTGTTTAACAGGACGGGGAACAAAAGTGAGGCCTCTCTCCAGTACCTGAGTCTGCATAGCCGTGAGCCAAAAAAGACAAGAGAGACAAATAAAGAGACAAATTCAATATATTTGACTGAGAAGGAAATTCAATATATTTGACTGAGAAGTAAACATTTCTGAGGAAAGAGGAGATGATGAAAGAACAGGCTGAACCAATTGGGAAGAAACAGTAGGGGCCAAAGATAAAGAAAGAATCTAACAATAAAATGGACTGAGAACCTAGCGGGAGGGGTTCAAAAGAAGGGGAAAGAGAAGGGGCCATGGCTGTGTGCATACGAGATGTAGAGCCCAAGTTATGGTGGTGCTCTACTGAAAATGTAATTGTGCACACCAACTGTCAAAGATGACCTTTGCCGTGTTTTGTGTCCAATGCACTGAATCTGGTGTAGTATGAAAATGATTGGGATGAATATAGGATCAAGATGTTGAAATGCGCTTTAAAGTTATACCATGTAACTTTTTTTATAAAACAAATCTTAAAATTGTCCTAACTCTTAAATCGCTAAAGTTTTAGAACACCCACTCCGTTATTTTCAGCTTCTGAAGCCTTCTCTTTATATATTTTCTTCTAGCAGTGACAGGGGCGGGATTTCCCGGCAAAATGACGTCATCATACACTACCGGCCAATCACAGCGAGGGTTATACACTGCCGGCCAATCACAGCACATCTTGAAGTGGGGTCGCTAGCTATCACAATAGGGCGGCCATATTTGTAGGCACCCGTGTGTCTCTATCTATACTCGGGTGAAACACTCCGTTTCTCCGGAATGCCTGAACGCACAGGAACCAGGGACCCCTCCAAAGATAGATCTCGGCGAGGTGGAGGCAGACGCGGGGGTGATGCGGGGGTGTGAGGTCCGGTCCGCGGCGAAAAACGGCCGAAAGACGCGGACGCTACTGACCACTAGTTGAGCAACTTACCCAGCTAACAATTTTCCCGATATTTCTGACGTGAGAACGTTGTCACGCCGCCTCGCGATCGCCATTAGCGTGTCGTTCGCCAGGCGTGTTACGCTGCGCTGACGTCACGTCCTTGATCAGCGCACGCCAAGCTTTACGCCAAGCCTCCAAACGACGTCACTCCGGCGGAGCCCGGCGTGCGGCGATAGCGAGCAAATAGCGTGACACCGTCGTATAGCAACATCATTATGCCCCCCCCCCCCCCACCCCCCTACCCCCCATATTGTGTACCCTCCTCCCCTCCCTTCCACCCATATTTATACAATCAGTTGAGGCACAGACATTAACTTCGTTTTCTTCTTTTTTTATTAAAATGTACACAAGCAACAAGCAATCACAATTATGTACCAGGCAGGATGATATATCAGTTGTACAGATGTGAATCTCTTATTTCGTTCTTTTTGTTTACAAGTGCTTTACAATTACTGTGCATAGTACTGTGTACTGTCTGTCTTTCAATTTTATGAGTTAAGAGCAGTGGTCCTCAACCTTTTCTGGCCGTGACCCCCAAAATAATCATATTTTAACTGGGGACCCCCTACCCTGACAAGCACTAAGAGTTGAGACATTACATTTTGTAGAACACAGTTCTATTGTGAAAATAGCAGATCTACATGCTCACAATCTGCATGCTCACAAGCATGTAGATCGGCTATTTTCACAATTTCTGCCTCTAATATTTGACAAATTGGCCCATGTTTAATTTGTCATTTTAAATTAAAAAGTCCTTCAATTGTCCCTTTAGAAATGTGCAGATACCCTCTGCAGTGTTGAGTGAGAAAACAATGTTGCACATTAAGGTAACCAGTCAAACCACTGAGTTAGAGAATGATATCATTGAAAATAAGCCCTTACAAAACCTCCAATAAAAACTTCAAGCAATCAATTACACAAAGGTTGCCATCTTTATATCATTGACAACTGGTAAACCTGCCTGAAAAGAATTTAAACAAAGTATGGGTGGGTTAACAGTGAATTTTGATATCCTAAAGGCTCTACTATCTATTATTTTGGGAAAGGTTAATCATTTATCCTGTATGCTAAAAACAGAAATGTGTAAACATAGCCAATATCCAAGCTCAATACACATGTAACTTTTCTATAATAGTTTAAACTGTACTGTGGCACTGAAGAGGTACACCATATAATAACAGTATAACCACATGTATATCGGAGGACATTGTAAACATTAAAAGTATTTAGTCTTTCTATAGACAGATTGTGTGCATGCTGTCAACCCTAAAAATGAATTACAGTACCATCAGAGCTGGCATTGGACAGAATTGGAACCAAATTCCCATCATCAGTTTGTTTCATGAAGGGTATGTAAAATTAATTCAAATAGAAAAGTTAAACTGTTCCACTTATGAAACTAACATGAGCTCATATCTGCAGTACCCAGATATAAGGGTAATGGTGGGGATGAACAATATTTTTTTTTGAACTCTAGAAACAATATTCAAAAGGTTTAAACACAAAACATCCTTTAGGTAGAGAACAGTGGGAAGGTCAATGAACTTTGTGTACGGGTGGTGAGCGTCCCATGGAATGCTTGGCATGGGGACTGAGCGATTATGGTATTCTGGGCTGTGCTGCTTTCGTCTAACGTCGGAGGTCCAACTTGGTGTCGCGTAGCCATGCCAACATCTTGGGTCCTAGGTCGAGAGGCTTTATATGATCAGCAGTTCAGTTGCCGGCGTGGTAGGTGGCGAGACTTGAGTCTGCTTAGAGGCGCTGCTGGTGTGGTGTAGGATGTGCCAATCAGTGCTTTCCTGGCCAGGACGAGGGTGACAGCCTTCCATCTGACGCCGGCCGGGGCTGTGCTGAGTCTTGTCGTCAGTTAACTGTGTCATCGGCTCTGGAATGATAAAGAACAGATCATTTAGTGTGTATTTTAGTTATCACATTATGAGTACAAATTCGCTCCGAGCCAAAAAAGGCTTATCTACAAGCTCACAACGCATCACGCTGTGACGTGTTGTGAGCTTGTAGATAGTATATTTTTGTCTTACTGTGAGCTTACCAGGGAGCTGGATGTAGGACTTCATCCAGGAAGGTCTTCAGCTAGGTGTGGGGACCGGGTCTTCCTGCAGGAGGATGTACAACAGAGAGTGTGTCAATAATTGAATAAATGCAACAAAAAAAAATAAGGTGCCAAAAAGAAATAGAGCAATGATAAAGGGAGGTTTAAAAAAATGTGTCCATAACAGTCACATACTACATAAGCATCTCACCTTGGGCTGCAGTGAAGATGGCATAGTGGTGGTCGATTTAGACTAGGGGCCAGGAGGTGAAGGCATGGAGACCTAAGATAGATAGATAGCTTTATTATCCCACAAGGGAAAACTGACAGTGCACACTGTCTGTCAGGGTCCATTTGGTTCCATGTGTACACTCTCAGAGTTACAGACCTGTTAGGGTCCATTTGATTCCATTTGCACACTGAGAGTTAGGAAGAGTGTTTTCTTCTGGTGTTTCAGTCAGTGTATCAAAGGGTGCGTTCGGAAACGCGCACCGGTTCGGGTTAGGTTTAGGCATAGTTTTACTGAGGTTAGGGTTAGGGTTAGGCATAGTTTTACTGAGGTTAGGGTTAGATTTAGGCATCCACTACACTGAGCACACACCCGGTGCGCATTTCCGAACGCACCCTTTGATACACTCGGACTGAAACACCAGCATAAAACAGAGTTACAGAGCAGTAAGTGTAAGGGTCCATTTGTAGGCTCAGAGATACAGACATAAGGTCAATTTGGATTCATTTGTACACTGTCAGAGTTACAGACATGTAAGGGGTCCATTTGGTTCCATTTGTACACAGTCAGTCTGAGTTACATACCTCTAAGGTCCATTTGGTTCCAAGAGTTACATAAGTAAATTACAGTAAATAAAATAGTTACTAAAACCTACCATGACTTCTCCAAATGGTGGACTGTAAGCTGCAGTGAAATACAGGGAGAAAAAAAAGAAAAAAATAATGATGATGAGTAGAGTTTGGTTGTTTTTGTGGGTGACAAAAACATCACAGTAGTATATAACACATCGTTATCACTACAATAAAATCATTACAGTAGGTGCAGTCAGGAACAGAGATAAAAAAAAAGCTAAGAAAAAAAACATTTTAAAGACGAAATTAAGAAAATAGCCTTTTCTTTCTGCTGACAAAGTCAAGAAAGTTGAAACTGGTGTTGCTGATGTACACACACACACACACACACACACACACACACACACACACACACACACACACACACACACACACACACACACACACACACACACACACACACACACAAGCTAACAAGAGCTAACAAGAAATGCAGAAGACAAAGAACGCGGTCTTTTGATAATACGGGGACAATTATACTAAACAGTACACACGGCAGACATCTCCGCAGATGCAAAAAGCCAAAAACACACTCACCTTTCAAAATTCATTTCCAGGAGAAGGATTTAGTATGTTTATATCAGCATTTTAGCTGATCCGTTGTTGTCTAAGCCGACGGAGTAGAGACGCAGACCGGAAGAGACGACACGACAACAACAGGCCTGCTTCCTCTCCTTTTTCCTGCCTGTGGAATCCATCGAGTTTATTACCCATTACCGCCACCTACTGTGTATATATTATATATATACATTCAAAAATGTTAAATACAATTTGACAATGCAGGCCTAATGAATAAATAAAATAGCAACAGCACAAGAATAAAAAAAAAAAAAACTAAAATAAGGAAAAACATAAATAAATAAAAAATAAAATAACTTTATTCAGTAGAAATTAATCATTGGAATTGAATGAGTATTATTACTGAAGTCATCTTGTTTTGTTTTAAACACTAAATAACGCCAATATAATAATATTGGCATAATAATAGCAATAAATAAATACATTACAAAATTGCTGTACAATGAGGGAGAGAGAGAGAGAGAGAGAGACCAGATGAGAGAATTTCCTCATGCATATAAATGGCTTTAAGGGTGGCGTAGCGTGAGGACGTGAGGAGGTCGTTACACTATAGCTATACGCCACTCAAAATCGCCACGCTAAGGAATTCTAGATAGCGGGATTGATCGGCGTGAGGAGAGCTGAGCGTCGGCGTTTCCCGCTCGGCGTGGACCCGCTCTTAAAATACCAGCGTCACGTCAGACGCGGCGGTGCCTTGCTAGCTGGGTACACAGTATAGCTTTAATGTAGTTATTAATATGGGTCAAATTGGTCTTCTCAGTAACTGTAAGAAATTGTGAATAGTTAATCAGCGGCATAAGATAGATGCATTCGGAAAAGTTACCTGGGCCTCCTCATGCATTGTATTAGTTGTTTGAGTGAGGTCTGAAAAACATCTAAGTTCTTACAGTTTAGACCCACCGAAAGAATGACTATTTCCACACTGGCGTTGGCCTCCGACATCTCCAAAGGTTTGGACAGGACAACTACTCGTTCTTTGATTTGAATTTTCCAATCCACCAGTTTTTTGCCAGGTCTGGCCTTATGATAAGCTGGTGTAAAGAAAAAGAAGGTATTACAGTACAGTAGGTGCTGTAAGATATATTCTTGGATAATAGTAATGATTAACACTTTTGTGCTGGCCGTCCTGAAATCTGGCCTTATTTCCTGTCAGAGAAATGCGGCCACTCACTTCTTCCACTCAAGAGGGGTTATTTTTTACAAGTGTGTAGATATGTGTGGTTCCTATAACATAGAAAAGGACTGTAATCAGTATCGCCTCAAACATAAATCTGTTAATTCTCTAATGTAACAAAGCAGAAATCTCTAAATTGTAACAATACTGTACACTATATGCAAAATACACATTCAAAACATGCCATGTACTGTACAAATGTTAGGAAAATAATACTGCAGTTACATAACACAGTCTACAGATACTGTATCAGTGGATAGCAACATAAATCTAACAGAATTCAGTTACCATACAGTATAAACAAAATCTTCATGCAAGTGTAACAAACATTGTAGTACGACATAAGGCACCTAAACAGTGAAAACTACAGAAATGAAAACTTACATTGGTCAGAGACTCACACTGTCTGCTACACACAGTGAAAATGGCAGAAAGAAACTCACAGGTGAAACATAATTACCATGCTTCCCTAATGGCAAACATTTGGCACCTGGGCCACTCTTAAAGGTACAGTGCACAGCAGGGAATTTTCCACAGGTGCACTGGAGGCTTCCGTGTCAGATTCCGGTGCCGGCAGAGCAGAGTTATTTTGGGAGGGTTAAGAGGATAATTTTTGATCAGGGATCAACCCTTTTGTTAGTGACGTTCTACTCATCATAACCCCACGTCTCCTGTAGGAGAAAGAGAAGTAGATACAACTTAAACACCAACGTTCCAATGATTTGGATTTACGAAAATGGATGGATGGATTAGATTGAGAATGAGTAGGTGTATCGGGGGAGGAAGTTTGAGAAAAACTTAAAGGCCCAGTAGTGGTGCCTTCTACTCGGGTAGCTTCAAATCCTAGTTTCAATTGTTCAGGGAAAAGAGGCGAAGTACCTTTATGACTTAATGTTCCAGTTATTGGTGTCGATGTTGAGGATGGAAGGGGAGGGAAAGAGGTGAGATCATCAATCTCTAGGTCCTGACTAAGGGCCTCTATGGCATTAGCCATCAATTCGGTCAGACGGAACGGAAGGAACCACAGACGGAAGGGAAGGAACCAGAGGAGGAGGGGCCGTTCTAAGTGGCGGTGGTCTCTGTTCCCGAGGGGACAAATTAAATGCATCTGGCCGCTCCCCTAAGTACAGGGAACGAACATTGGGCTTTGACGCCCCTGCATTAGATCGGGGCACAGTATTATTAATAACATGTACTGTTTCAGAAATGGGCAAAACAGGTGAACTAATGCCAACTTGGGTTTGAGGAATTTAATCAGAATCTACAAAATTAGCAGATTATTCTATTGGAAGGAGAGGTGGCATGTTTAGCCCTGGGGCCTGAGGAGCTGTATCTGTACTAATGTCTGGGCCTTTGCCCAGTCGTGTTACTGTGGAGGAATGGGAAGGAGAGGAGAAATAATAGAAGTTGGGACCCGAACAGTAGAACTAGGGTTAAGTTTAGGGTTAGTATCAGAGCCAGGCCTACGGTTAGGGTTAGGGTTAGGATCAGGGCCAGGCCTACAGTTAGGGTTAGAATTAGGCCTAGCAAATGATGCTCTCAAATTTGGAAGAAGAGGTGGAATATAAACTGGAGCCTGGGACACCCCCTGGGAAACAACCTGGTCAATTATAGGCCGCACCGGTGGAATCTGTGGTGTTGGAAGAAGAGGAGGACGGACACTCGTGGCCAAATGCAGCCGTTCCTTATCCCTCTGGGGGCCTACATGAGACTGGGAAGGTTTAGCACTAGGGTGGGCTCTATGTGTGGTTGTTGTTATGTGTATGGGCTCTCAATGTGGGTTGTTGTATGTCTGACTGTATGTGTTGGATGCGTGTGTGTAAATGGAGTATGTTTTCAACCTCTGTTAAAGTTGTTGAAGTAAGTCTATGTGAAAAGCGTTTACGTGCCCACCCTAATGCTATCATGCAGGGGCGGTTTTTATAAACTGGGGGCTCCCCACAAAGGTAGTAAAAGAGGCCCCCCCATGAGCGCGCGTGAAAAATAGGTATGCGTGAAAAAACAGTATGCGCGCGTGCGAAGTGCAGGAATTAAAAATGCCACCCTCCAACTCAATACCTATTCTGAAAAAGTGATGATTTAGCATGACAAGACAATGAACTTGACAAGACAATAAAGAGCAGAGGCAGAGGAAGCCTATTTGTTGTCATTATGGTTGGTTTTAAATACCTAACCACAATCATTTTGGATCTATTTGATTAATTTAAGAAGAGTACAGTAAGATAAAGTAAGGTAATCAAAGGTATACAGAGTAGGCGTATATGTATATTTTTATACAGGACATATTTGATGCAGGACAATAATTATTTTAATAACAATAAGGGAATATCAGTGAATAATAATACTTTAAAATGATATTTTTACAATTCCTTTTTAATTATTATTTTTCAAAATTTAGATAAAATTAAAGCTGCAAGCAGCAATGACCGGGCCCTCGCAGCTCTACCCACGTCACCAGGAGCAACAGCCAATCAGAAGAGGGGATGGGACTAAGTTAAACCAATTAAGGTGAAGGACTCTTAATGAAGTCATATGACACCAGCCACAAGTCTGTACGACAAACGGTTCATGAGATATAGAGGCACTTCCTGTTTGGCGAAGGGAACTTCCTGTTTGGCGAAGGAAGCGCCAATTAAGGTTAAGGACTCTTAATCAAGTCATATGACACCAGCCCCGAGTCTGTACGACAAACGGTTCATGAGATATAGAGGCACTTCCTGTTTGGTGAAGGGCCCTTCCTGTTTGGCGAAGGAAGTTTGATCTGTGTGTGAAACCTATTGACTCCAGTGAGCAGTTGGTCAATTCTTTAAAAAATCATAACTTTTGACAGGAATGGGCTAGAGACTTACTTTTTTTTCCTAAATGCTCAGAATAATGAGCCCAGCAGGGGGCCCCCTCTGGCTAGGGGCTCTACGCAGTTGCGTAGTCTGCGTAGAGCAAATGCCCGCCCCTGCTATCATGTATGCATCCTGGTTATGTGGCTGCAGTGGGTGTGTAGTAATAGTGTGCCTATAATGGCCCTGTAGGATGTCCATATTATTATGCATCCAATGATATGTGTTTTCCACCACTTTACAAGTTAGTTTACAACGTGAGCTTTTCTTCTTGGCGCGTCATTCCTGGAGGGAAGCATCCAGTTTGAAGCCCTATCGGTCACCCCCCTGTGATGCACAGCCTGGATTATTTTAAAGTATAACTTGGCTACTTGCCTAGTGGCATCATCAGGGGGGTGACCGAGAGGGAAAGGACCATTTGAAGCAGGAAGGTGACTAGAAACAGAGGGGGGCCCTTGTGACCTAGTTCTAACGTGTGGGGGTACTGTTGGTGCCTGAAACTGACTACTTCTACGATAATACATAATAGAGTGTTGGTCAAAATCTAAGAGGGGACAAATAATAATAATAATACAAAATCGGCTAATACTAAAAAACCGAGCTAAGTGCGCATAACATTTCTCAACAAAGAAAAAAAAACACACACAAAAACATTGTCTGATGGAGGACCTTACCACACCCCAGGTTCTGCAGGATTTGAACTCTCTTGTTGTGAACTCTCTTGTTGTTGCTGATGGTCACTGCAGCCGACGTCTCAGCCACAGTGTCTGACCTGGTCCTGTTGGAATCTACGGACTTGAGTTCTGGGTGAGAGTTGGAGCTTTTCCTCTCCCGTGAAGGTTAGTAGCAATCAAACAAGGCCGGGATATAATCGATCCCCATGTAGGGCCCTCCATTGTGATATTGGACATTTATTCTTTATTGGATTAAAAGCTCTGTCAACACTTAAAACCAAGAAATCATTAAAAACCTCCTTAGGGTTAGGGTTACGGTTAGGGTTAGGGTTAGGTTTATAGGGTTAGGGTTAGGGTTAGGGTTAGACCCTAACCCCTTAAAACCAAAGACTTTACCCCGTATGAGTCTTCATGTGTGTTTTTAGAGTACTCATTTGAGCAAAGCTTTTACCACAAACTGCACAAGAAAATGGCTTTTCGCCTGTATGCGTCCTCATGTGTCTTTTTAGATCACCCATGTGAGGACAACCTTTACCACATACTGTACAAGAAAAGGGCCTTTCTCCTGTATGAGTGCTTGCGTGTGTTTTTAGATTACCTGCTGAATTAAAGCCTTTATCGCATACTGTACAAGAAAAGGGCTTTTCGCCTGTATGAGTCATCATGTGTGTTTTTAGATTACCCATGTGAAGAAAGCCTTTATCACATACTGTACACGAAAAGGGCTTTTCGCCTGTATGAGTCATCATATGTCTTTTTAGATCACTAGCGGTAGGACAACCTTTACCACAGACGGTACAAGTAAAGGGCCTTTCTCCTGTATGAGTCATCATATGTCTTTTTAGATCACTAGTGGTAGGACAACCTTTACCACAAACAGTACAAGAAAATGGCCTTTCGCCTGTATGAGACCTCATGTGTGTTTTTAGTTTACCTTTGTTAAGACAACCTTTACCACATACGGTACAAGTATAGGGCTTTTCTCCTGTATGAGCCATCATGTGTGTTTTTAGATTACTTGTGTTAACACAGCCTTTACCACAAACAGTACAAGAGAAGGGCCATTCCCCTGTATGGATCATTGTGTGACTCTTCAGATGTGCCCTTTGATTAAACATTTTCCCACACTCTGTACAACTAAAACTTTTCTTCCCTGTGTGACTCCTCGTGGATTGAGTTTGTTTTGATGATTTCAGGTCCTGGGACAGCTTGCAATGTCCTCCCACATGTTGTGTCTTGTGTGATTTCAGTGTGTTTAAAGCTGACTGATCTCCCCTGGTCTCCTCCCACTCATCACTGTCTTCAGTTTCTGATTCAGAAGAGTGTGAAGAGAGAAGATGGTCATCACTAGTTGGTTGTGATGTTCCACAACCGGGGGGTACATCAGCTTGTGTTTTCATGTGTTCAATTGAGGTGCTGGCTACAGGCGCTGTCTCTCTGTTTTCATCATCACCTTCACTTTTCACTGCTAGTAATGTCAATGTTGACCCACCAGCCTCTTCCTCCTGTTCTTCTTTAATCTGTGGAGGTTGTTGTTTATCCTCAGGGGAAACCTCTTTACACACAGGGACATGCAGGAAGTCTAAGAAAAAAAAACATACAATGACCTATGAGACTCCATAGCATTTGAATGTTGTGCCTCCAAAACAGAACCTCAGTATCAACAAAAAGTATCAACAGATTAGATAACCAGTGTTCTATTGGAGAAAGTGAGACAGTAGGGACTATTGGGGCGGAGAGGACTGGACGGAGTCTCTACTTCCTCCCGGTGGAGGCTCCTCACTGACAGGTGAATCAGTAGGATACAACACACACATTTGTGTGGGGAGGAATCATTTGGCATAACAAGTAACAGCAGTATCAGTACCGGCTCACTTTCACCAATACAATACAAAGACAGAGTGCTGGAAACTTACTGAGATCCAGGTGGTCTTCAGGTTCCTGTTTAAGGTGGTCTTCATGTTCCTGTTTAAGGTGGTCTTCAGGTTCCTGTTTAATAGAAACAGTCCTGGCTGGAGAACTGATCTTCACCTGCAGACTGGACTCCACACAATGATCTGGAATGATGGAATAACATGGAAACTTTAATAATAAGGACTTGAATAATAAAGACATTGGTGTAATATGAATATAAACTTGAAAACATGGTTGCAGTGTGTCCATCATGCACAGCGTGCATGCCACAATAAATGTCAGTACAGAAAATATTGCATGCTTTGTAAAGAAGTATAGCATTGTATTCAAATGAGATGGAGGCAGGATCATTTTACATGGGAGCCAATGGAGAATCTGACTAATATGGCTTATTCTGATAAATGTGGACAGACACTGTTCTGCTTCACATATTTCTTGTGATATCATCACAAGAAACGAGATCATATCATTCCTCTGCTTTAGTGGTCTTTTCTTTGTCATTCTGGCTTAGACTGAATGATCATTTATGTGTCTATGTGAACTAACTTAAACCAAGTGCTTTCCCCTGGGTAGTCACCCATTTAAGTTTAAGTTTAACTTTTCACCAACTAGGCTCCAAAGAAAATTAAAGGTGGTGTGTTGTGTCTTGTGTGTTTTTAGAGTACCCATTTGAAGAAAGAAATGGCAACAAATTCGCAAAGTTGGAGTAACAATTTTAACATTTCAACAACATATCCTCTATCCCATTCCCACAACCTGTCTGACATGCTTTCAAAACAGCACACACAAAATGGCCCAGTTTGACTTGTAAACAGAAAACTATTGAAAGGTTGTTGTGCCCAGACCAGAGACCACAGGGGAAGGTTTAATATAAATGAACTAGAACTAACCCCCACAAAACTCCATCATGGATATTAAATCCACAACAGTCTCACAAATTGAACACTTACTTACATGAAAACAAGTGTGTTGTAGTTATTGTACCAACCTGCTCTGTATAATTTGATGTATGGTTTTAAAACCATGTCCAGAAGTCTGCTTTTGTGGTTGATTTCTTGCTTCAAGTTGAAAGCCTCGTCCTCGTACTCTCTTACAATGTGTCCAATGGCCCCAAATATCTCTTCAGCAGCTGCAGATAGTCTCTCATTGACCAAGTACTTCAGTGTTTGTAGTAAAGCCATTTCTCAAAGGTAGCTCTCTGAGTTTCTCTGACAAATACACCAACCAAGAGAAGCAAGTTCAGTCCTTAACAACTTGCAGAGACTAAAGTGTCACCAAACATAAACAGAGCCCTGCTAAATACTCACAGAGAGTCTGATGGTCCAATCAGAGAATGGGTGAGTGGGGCAACAATAGACTGAAACTGGCCAATAGTTGAACCCTTCAAGTCCCTGCACATCTGAACTCCCCCATACAGTACAAAATACACATTTGATGTGACTTCATAATTTAACATTTGATTGCTGTAATGTTTAGCAGTCTTGCACAACGGTCTATAACACCCATTCTTGAACAAAACCTTTGTTTATTTT
This sequence comes from Nannobrachium achirus, assembly GCF_963921795.1. Lineage (NCBI taxonomy): Eukaryota > Metazoa > Chordata > Actinopteri > Myctophiformes > Myctophidae > Nannobrachium > Nannobrachium achirus. Next base: position 87,576,985 of record NC_137810.1, read on the forward strand.
TATTTTATTTATTGTTTCGCTTAGAGCTCTGTTAATACAACTCTACTTACATATTTGTAAAGTGGGTTTGTAATATAAGGCTACTGGTATCTGTTTGGTGCATTTCATGTGTTTGGTAAAAACATTTATAAACTGACAAAAGAAAAAAGTGTGGTGCATTGTGAACTGGAAGATCAGCTTTTTACAACAAATAAAAGGGGACAATGGAAATCATTGCTTTGTTGTATTCTCATTCCAGTAGACTCACCTTTTAATTTGATCTCTTTAGAAACTATTAACATCTCTGGGGTTTCATTCTTTTGCGAAGACAAAACATTCAGTGTGTTGATGAAGACATTGGAACTTGTGTCTATGTAAGGAGGAGGTGGGAGGAGGTGTTACTGTTTATACTCCTACATCAACACACTGGTCCTGCTCAGAGCCTCAGAAGCAGTGTTGCCATGTCCACTTAGTATAAGCCACTTTGGCCTTGTTTTTCTGTAAAGTCGACTAATATTGGTGTCCGAGTTGCAGTAATTATGGTACATATTCTGATAACATTATGTAACGATAAAGCACACACAGAGTACATGTAGTAACCTTTATTAAATCAAACAAACTTTACCAATATCCCACCAAGAGGGTTCTTTGAGTTTACAAAAAAAAAAAGTAATACAACAATTACTATAGGACCCCCAATGGAAATTGAAACAAGCCATAGGCTTTATTGAACACATGATTTTAGCAGACCTTGTATTGTACTTCCAAATTATTGTCTTTCCAAACTGTTAAAAAAAGTATCCAATCAATCAAAACTAAGTGATTTCAACTGACTCTGGCACTAAATATATACTCTGATAATATAACAACGCAAACAACACACATGTCAACACAGTGAACAGTACACTCCATGATTACATGCATATCAATGAACATAATAATTATTGCATTAATATTAATGAATATGACTTGTTAAATTCTGACAAATGTGGACAGACACTGTTCTTCTGTTCTAGATGGTAAATGGGTAACACATCCGTTCACCCGCTTGGTCGTTCGATGGTAAACCCTTCGTCATCACACCGCGTTGCACGCCAAAAGTGGTCGATCTACAAGCTCACAGCAGCTCGCATCCGAGAGTCAAAGCAGTCAGACGTGCAGTGCTCACATCTCGCATTCGGTCTGAAAAAATTTGCCTGATCCTGTGCACGTACATAAAATGAAGCAGTGATTATTCTTGTATTGTTCACAGTAGTTATGGTACATATTCTGATAACATTATGCAATGATAAAGCACACACAGAGGACCTGTAGTGGTGAAACCTTTGTTAAATCAAACACACATTATCAATATGTTTTCCCCAGGTATAAAGAGGGTTTGAGTTTACAAAACAGCTTTAGAAAGACACAAAACACTGTAGAATGTTTACAAGTAATCCAACTAACGGTATAGGAACCCCAATGGAAATGGAAACAAGCCATAGTCTTTCTTGAAAAAAATAATTTAGCACACCTTGTACTGTACTTCCCTGTACATGTATTTGCAAACTGTTAACCCTTAAGTGCTGTTCGGGTCATTTTGACCCGTTTTACATTTTCATTTGGAAAAAAAAGGTAGAAGTTTAAATTGTTTCCACCTGAAACTCACTGGCCTTAAAGATTCTTCTGAGATGAACATGTAAAAAAAATATTTTTGCACTACACCCATGCTACACCCCCCTCATATTTTTTGAACCTTAAGTGCTGTTCGGGTCATTTTGACCCGGAAGCACAGATGCACAGAAATACACAGTATTATGCCAAAACAGAGACACACAGTCACCCCCACTTGTCACCCCCACTTCTAACACCCCCCTTCCGAAGCCCCATTCCGAGCCCCCCTCCCTTTCCGCACCGCACCCCCCCCCCCCCCTCCCCACACTTAGCCCCTGATGCACAGAAATGCAAGGAATCATGTACAAACACAGATACACAATCACCCCCTAACCCCTTCCACCCCTCCAACCCCCCTCACCTCGCCCTTACCCCCTCCCCTCCAAACCCCCCAACCCAACCCCTCCCCACCTCCCTCCCACACCCCCCCCCCCCCCCCGCCACTCCAGATGCACAGAAATAAAAGAAAGCTTGTATACTAACACAGACACACAGTCACCTCCTTCCCCCCCTCCCCCCTCCTGTCACCCTCACCCCCCCACACCCTTCACCCCCTCTCCTCCTCACCCCTCCCCTCCTCTCCCCTCACCCCTCCCCTCCCCTCCTCACCCCTCACCCCTTACTTATCTGAAGTTTTCCTTGTGACTGTACTGTACTATCTTAGGGGAAAATGTTACATTATTTTACATAAACATAAGGTGCTGTAAAGTAACACTGTATTTCAGGGGTGCTGTGGATGAAAATGTTGTTTACAGGGGGGCCCTGAGACCAAAGTGTTTGAAAACCTGTCCAAGTGTATATTCATATGTGACGTTCATGTGTGTTCACATGTGTGTTCAGCTCTATGAGAGAATGATGTCCTGTTGAACCACAAGTATTCAATTAATGGGCATGTTGTTCATAACAATATTGTCTGATTTTCATTTTGTCCTATAAGCATGAGCAATATTGCCCAGTATTAAATAAAGTAGTTTTTTTACATGAATTTCAGCTAAATCATTAAAAACGCCTAGCTCTTTCATTGTTTAATGTGATATAGCAAAGCAAGAATGCAATCATTTACCATATATATCATATGAATTGTTTGGTATTGAGTCAAAGTCAATGTATCATGATGATTTGTTAAGTTAAAATTTATATTAGTGTTGTTTTTTTTTAAACCAAATACCCCCCGGGTCAAAATGACCCGAACAGAACGAAGGTGTAGTGAATCTGAACAGAACTTAAGGGTTAATAAAGTATTCAATCAATCAAAAATAAGTGATGATTTCACCAGACTCATCTACCAAATATATACTCTGGCAATTTCAGAATCCAAATTACACACATTTTAGCAATGAAATAATTATTGCATTAACCTTCATGAATATGAGTTGTTAAACTCTGACAAATGTGGACAAACACTGTTCTGCTGTTGTGGAGCAAGCAAAGCTAAATCCATCAAAAGAAACGATCAATGTTTATTTTATTCAGTCGTGTTGAGATTATATGATTCCTCTGCTTTAGTGTCCTTTTCATTGTCATCCTGGCTTAGACTGAATGATCATTTATGTGTCTGTGTTAAAGGGTTAGGATTAGGGTTAGACCCTAACCCCTTAAAACTAAAGACTTTACCCCGTATGAGTCTTCATGTGTGTTTTTAGAGTACTCATTTGAGCAAAGATTTTACCACAAACTGCACAAGAAAATGGCTTTTCGCCTGTATGCCTCCTCATGTGTCTTTTTAGATCACCCATGTGAGGACAACCTTTACCACATACTGTACAAGAAAAGGGCCTTTCTCCTGTATGAGTGCTTGCGTGTGTTTTTAGATTACCTGCTGAATTAAAGCCTTTATCACATACTGATTGCATTGGCAGCTGCAGTGCACCGTTCTTCCTTACCCGAAGTGGGGCCGCTGTCACAATAGGGGGCATGAATTTGTAGGCGTCCGTGTCTCTATAGTTGAACCCTTCAAGGGTCTGCACATCTGAACTCCCCCATACAGTACAACATACACATTTTGACACGACTTCACAATTTGACATTCGTTTGCTGTAATAATTAACATTAACCTATTCAGTTCTATTAATACTAATAGAAATACACATTTTGAAAATATGATTAATCTTTTTGGGATTTAGAAGGCCTGACCTGAGTTGATTTGTTATGTTTGGGACACACCAATGATTAACAGTATTTGGTGCATTTATAAAATAAAAACATATGGTAACTGATCCGATATACATCACTGACAAGATGGCCAAGAATTGTTGCGACCTCGCCCTAAAGGGTCGCAAGTCGCACTGAGGCGTCTTACTAGTTTATTATAATGTAGCCTACAAAACAACTCCAACCAAACATGGACAATTTGTCTACACTGTGTGAACAGCAAAGTCACTCCCCATAAAGACCACATACAAAGTATGTGTACTGACTGACTCCCATCAGTAGCCTACATATTGAAACTTAATTTATTCACTGAACTTCCCTTCAGACAAATGTTACTGCACACACATATACAGCAAAGAAAATGTCAAAACACTTCATCTGTTGAACAGAACAAGTTTTATCTTAAAGATGGGGTACCATGATTTTTCCACCCTAAAACATGATGATCAGGGTATAGTCTATGGTAAAAGGGGATGATTTTATGATGTCTTTAAATCAGTGTTTTTCGATCAGACCTTTTGACTCAGAGGCTTTCAGCTTTCAGGAAGAAACCACAAATACACAGAGATGGCAAATTCGCACATTATTACCCCACCTGGTGGTCTATTAGATTAATGTTAACTTCATAGACAAACAAAACAGGAAAAGTACACAACTATGGCACCACCTATTTAAAGAAAGACTGTCATCATTCAGTCATATTCAGTCCATTCAGAAACATTACAAAACGTGTCAGGTGTGATAAAGTTTAGCACACTGAATTATGTAATTATCACATGTATGTGTTGGGCCCCTTTTAATATGTATAGCAACAGCCTCTTGTGCTAATGTGTCTCTAATGGGCCTCTCTGAAGGGACACTACTCATTTCGGGTTTGTTTGTTTGTGGTTTCCTATATAAATTAGCATTCACCAGTGTCGGCAGGTTAGCATTTCATATTCTGACAACATTATGTAATGGTAAAGCAAACCTGTAGTGGTGAAACCTTTAGCCTCTTCAATCAAACAAACATTATCCATGTTTTACCCCCAGGTATGAAGAGGGTTCTTTGAGTTTACAAAGCAAATTTATAAAGACACAAAACACTGTAGAATAGAATCCAAATCCAACTACTGTACTTTCCTGTACATGTCTTTGCAAACTGTTAATAAAGTTATAAAGTATTATATCAATCAAAACTAAGTGATGATTTCAACTGACTCTGGCATCTACTCTGATAATCTAACAACCCAAACAACAATTTGCAAATTGTTGTGTCATGCTGGGTGTATGTATACGTATTTGTTCCCCATTTTCACCAGTTTATTATATTTTGACACTTGCTTTGGTAATGTAGTGGACTGAGCATTGATAGATCTACCCGTTGTTCCAACCAGGTTAGCATTCACCAGTGTCGTCAGGTTAGCATTTCATATTCTGACAACATTATGTAATGATAAAGCATGCACACGCAGAGGACCTGTAGTGGTGTAACCTTTATTTAATAAAACAAACATTATCAGTATTGCTTCCCCACAAGTATAAACAGTGTAGAATGTAATCTAACTATAGCACCTCCAATGAAAATGGAAACAAGCCATATGTTTTTTTTTAGCTGACCGTGTATTGTACTGTACTCCCCTCTACATGTCTTAGCAAACTGTTAATAAAGTATTCAATCAATCAAAACTAAGTGATGATTTCAACTGACTGGCATCTACTCTGATAATCTAACAATCCAAACAACATGTATGCCAACACACAGTGAACAGCTACGTCATTGTTACATGCATATCAATGAACATAATACTTATATCATGAATATAATTGAATATGACTTGTTAAATACTGACAAATCACATTAAGAAACTATTAATGTTTATGTTTTTTTTTTTTCATTCACGTTGATATTGTCAGATTATATGATTCCTCTGCTTTAGTTTCCTTTTCAATGTAATTGTGGCTTAGACTGAAATTCAGTCTAAATTAGTTCACACAGACACATAAATGATCATTCAGTCACTGAATGATCATTTATGTGTCTGTGTGAACTAATTTAAACTAAAGGCTTTTATTCTTTATGAGTCTTCATGTGTCTTTTTAGATGTCCAATTTGTTTAAAGCCTTTATCACATACTGTACAAGAAAAGGGCTTTTCCATTGTGTGCGTCCTCATGTGTATTGTTAGATGAGTTGCGGTAATACAACCATTACCACACACAGTACAAGTATAGGGCTTTTCTCCTGTATGAGCTCTAATGTGTATTTTTAGACTACCCATTTGATTAAAGCCTTTACCACAGACTGTACATGAAAAGGGCTTTTCGCCAGTATGTGTCATTGTGTGCTTTTTTAGATTAATTTTGTTAAGAAAGCTTTTACCACATATGGTACAAGTATAGGGCTTTTCTCCTGTATGAGTCATCATGTGTGTTTTAAGATTACTTGTGTTAACACAACCTTTACCACAAACGGTACAAGACAAGGGCCATTCACCTGTATGGATCATTGTGTGACTCTTCAGATGAGTTTTACGATTAAACATTTTTCCACACTCTGTACAACTAAAACTTTTCTTCCCTGTGTGAACCTTTTTGGAGTGAGTTTGTTTCAGGTCCTGGGACAGCTTGCACTGTCCTCCCACATGTTGTGTCTTGTGTGATTGCAATGTGTTTAAAGCAGACTGATCTCCCCTGGTCTCCTCCCACTCATCGCTGTCTTCTGTGTCCAATTCAGAAGATAGGAGCTGGTCATCACTAGTTGGTTGTGATTCTCCACAGTCTTCTAAATCAGCTTGTGTTTTCACGTGTTCAGTTGAGGTGCTGGCTACAGGTGTTATGTCTCTATTTTCATCATCATCTTCACTTTTCACTGCTAGTAAAGTCAACGTTGACAGACCAGCGTCCTCTGGTATTTCAAGTAGCTCCTCCTGTTCCTCCTTCATCTGTGGAGGTTGTGGTTCCTCCTGGACCAGACTGCAACTCCACTCTTCTTCAGGGGAAACCTCCTCTTTACACACAGGGATGTGCAAGAAGTCTAAGAAAAAATATACAATGACTCATCAGACTCCATGACATTTGAATGTTGTGCCTCCAAAGCAGAATCTCAGTTTGTGTCTGGAAAAAGTATCAACAGATTCATATTCTCAATTTTAATTTGCGGTGGAAGCAGGTATCGATTCATATAGATAAACAGTGTCACAAATGTGTGTGGGGAGGAATCATTTGGCATAACAAGTAACAGCAGGTTAGTGAGCACCCTCAGTAGCGGCCCACTTTCACCAATACAATACAATACAAAGACAGACTGCTTGAAACTTACTGAGATGTGGGTGGTCTTCAGGTTCCTGTTTCAGGTGGTCTTCAGGTTCCTGTTTAAGGTGGTCTTCAGGTTCCTGTTTAATAGAAACAGTCCTGGCTGGAGAACTGATCTTCACCTGCAGACTGGACTCCACACACTGATCTGGAATGAAGGAATAACATGCAATATTTAATAATAAGGACTTGAATAATAAGGATGTTGGTGTAATAGGAAAACAAACTTGAACTCATTGATTGCTTTCATAAATAAGTGGTTTCAGTGTGTCCACACTGCGTGCACAGCGTGCATACCATGATAAATGTCCGTACAGAAAATATTGCATGCTTTGTGATGAAGTATAGCATTGTTTTCAAAGGAGATGGCAGGCATGATCAGGAAACAGAAAAAATAGTGTTTCTCACAACATTTTACATGGGAGCCAATGGAAAATCTGACTAATATGACTTGCTAAATTCTGACAAATGTGTACAGACACTATTCTGCTGTTCTGGAGCATGCAAAGCCATCACAAGAAACTAGTCATGTTTATTTTATTCAGTCATGAATCAGATTATATCATTCTTCTGCTTTAGGGGGAAATTGCGCTCTTTCGAACGACCATCATTTCGACCGGAGGGTTAGCGACTCACTCCAAGGAGGTGAGTGTGGGGGTTAGAGTCGGGTGTCGAAAAGATGACATGTAGTAACAGCGACACGCTCCCTGCTTTAGTGGCCTTTTCTTTGTCATTCTGGCTTAGACTGAATGTGTCTGTGTGAACTAACTTAAACCAAATGCTTTCCCGTGTCTGCATGTGTGGTTTTAGACCACCCATTTGATTAAAGCCTTTATCACATACTGTACTCATGTGTGTTTTGGTTAAGCCTTGTGAAAACAGCCTTTACCACATACAGTGCAAGAAATTGGCTTTTCGCTTTACTAAGTAAGTAAAGCTTCCTCCTGTATGAGTCTTGTGCTTCCCCCTGTATGTCCTCCACCCCATTCGCACAACTGGTCTGACGTGCTTTAAAAACAGGACACATAACACAGCACTGTCAGAAGCTCTGAGAGGCTGTTTGACTTTGTAAAACAAAACTATTCAAAGGTTGTTGAGCCCAGACCACCAGGAAATAATTAATATAAATTAATTAGAACTAATCCTGATAAAACTCCATCATGGATATTAAAACCACAATGGTCTCACAAATTGAACACATATTATTGACTCTAAAACACATTTTCTTACTTGAAAAAAAAAGGGTTATGAAGTAGTTATTGTACCAACCTGTTCTGTATAATTTTACGTATGGTTTTAAAACCATGTCCAGTAGTCTGCTTTTGCGGTCAATTTCTTGCTTCAAGCTTAACGCTTCGTCCTCATACTCTGTTACAATTTGTCCAACGGTCCCAAATATCTCTTCAGCAGCTGCAGATAGTCGCTCATTGACCAAGGACTTCAGTGTTTGTAGTAAAGCCATTTCTCAAAGCTAGCTCTCTGAGTTTCTGTGACAAATACACCAAACAAGAGAAGCAAGTTCAGTCCTTAACAACTTGCAGAGACTAAAGTGTCACCAAACTTGAACAGAGCCCTGCTAAATACTCACAGAGAGTCTGATGGCCCAATCAGAGAATGGGTGGGTGGGGCAACAATGGACAGAAACTGGCCAATAGTTGAACCCTTCAAGTTTCTGCACATCTGAACTCCCCCATACAGAACAACATACACATTTTGACACAACTTCACAATTTGACATTTGTTTGCTGTAATAATTAACAATCTGTGTTTCGAGAATTGTGACAAAACCTATTCATTTTGTCAGTTCTATTAATACTGATAGAACACAATACACAATATGATTAATCTTTTTGGGATTTAGAAGGCCTAACAGAGTTGATTTGTTGTGTTTGGGACACACCAATGATTAACAGTATTTGGTGCATTTATAAAATAAAAACATATGGTAACTGATCCGATATACATCACTGGCAAGATGGCCAAGAATTGTTGCGACCTCGCCCTAAAGGGTCGCATGTCGCACTGAGGCGTCTTACTAGTTTATTATACTGTAGCCTACAGCAAACAACTCCAACCAAACATGAACATTTTGTCTACACTGTGTGAACGTCAAAGTCACTCCCCATAAAAACCACATACAAGTAAGTGTACTGACTTAGGCTACTCCCATCAGTAGCCTACATATTGAAACTTAATGTGTTCACTGAACTTCCATATAGAGAAATGTTACTGCACACACATATACAGCAAAGAAAATGTCAAAATCTGTTGAACAGAACAAGCGTTATCTTAAAGATGGGGTACCATGATTTTTGTCCACCCTAAAACATGATGATCAGGGTGTATGGTAAAAGGGGGTGATTTAATGATATAATTAAATCACTTTTTTCGACCAGACCTTTAGACTCAGAGGCTTTCAGCTTTCACGAAGGAACCACAAATACACAGAGATGGAAAATTTGCACATTATTACCCCACCTGGTGGTCTATTAGATTAATGTTAACTTCATAGAAACAAACAAAAAAGGAAAAGTACACAACTATGGCACCACCTCTTTAAAGACTTTCATCATTCAGTCATGTTCAGTCTCAGCCCCTGAGCCATTCAGAAACATTACAAAGCATCTCAGGTGTGATCAAGTTTAGCACACTGAATCTGGATCTCAGGTGTGATCAAGTTTAGCATACTGAATCCTGGTCTCAGGTGTGTTAAAGTTTAGCACACTGAATCTGGGTCTCAGGTGTGATAAAGTTTTGCACACTGAATCTGTAATTATCACATGTATGTGTTGGGCCCCTTTTAATATGTATAGCAAGGGCCTATTGTGCTAATGTGTCTCTCATGGGCCTCTCTAAAGGGACACTACTCATTTTGGGTTTGTGTGTTTGTGGTTTCCTATATAAATTAGCATTCACCAGTGTTGGCAGGTTAGCATTTCATATTCTGACAACATTATGTAATGCTGAAGCAAACCTGTAGTGGTGAAACCTTTAGCCTCTTTAATCAAACAAACATTATCCATATGTTTTACCCCCAGGTATGAAGAGGGTTCTTTGAGTTTACAAATAGCAACACAAAACACTGTAGAATATAATCCAACTAAAGGACTCCCAATGGAATTGCTCTCACAGAATATCTCCATAATACAGTACACAAATCTCCATATGGGAACCAGGGGTCTCCATATATGGGTAACTGGTCTGATATAAATCACTGGCCAGATGGCCAAAAATGTACGCAAGGGCGAGGTTGCATGTCGCCATGAGGCGTCTTAGCCAACTAGTTTATCATACTGTAACCTACGAGAGGCTACAGCAAACAACTCCAACCAAACATGGAAATGTTGTCTACACTGTGTCAACTGTCTACTGACTCCCATCAGTACATATTGAAACTTAATTTATTCACTGAAATTCCATTCAGACAAATGTTACTGCACACACATATACAGCAGAAAATGTAAAAACACCTCATCTGTTGAACAGAACAAGTTTTATCTTAAAGATGGGGTGGTATGATTTCTTTCCATCCTAAAACATGATGATCAGGGTGGTAAAATCTCACTCTTTCGAACGACCATTATTTCGACCGGAGGGTTAGCGACTCACCCCACGAAGGTTACGTTTAGGGTAAGGGTTAGATTTGGGTGTCGAAAAAATGTATGATGTGATTAAATCAGTGTTTTTCGATCCGATCTTTTGACTCTGAGGCTTTATATTTTTTGTTCCCCATTTTCACCAGTTTATTATATTTTGACACTTGCTTTGGTAATGTAGTGGAGTGAGCATTGATAGATCTCCCGTTGTTCCAACCAGATCCCATGCACATACATAAAATGAAGCAGTGATTATTCTTGTATTGTTCACAGTAGTTATGGTACATGTTCTGACAACATTATGTAATGATAAAGCACACACAGAGGACCTGTAGTGGTGAAACCTTTTTGCCAGACCCATGAAATGGGTAGGCCTACATAAGCAAATGTCGGTCTGTCTGTCCGGGTTTTCTATATAAAGGGTATATATGATGATGACATGATGATGACATACCTACAAAAGGCATGATGTCATAAATGATGATGACAGACAGGGGGTCTGGCACAACCAGGTTGACCTGGTCTAGTTTAAATCAAACACACATTATCAATGTTTACCCCAGGTATAAAGAGGGTTCCTTGAGTTTACAAAACAACTTTATAAAGACACAAAACACTGTCAATTATAGGACCCCCAATGGAAATGGAAACAAGCCACAATTAAATAATTATTACATTAACCTTAATGAATATGAGTTGTTAAACAAATGTGGACACACACTGTTCTGTTGGTGTGGAGCAAGCAAAGCTAAAATCCATCAAAATAAACTATCAATGGTTATGTTATGTCATGTTGAGATTATATGATTCCTCTGCTTTAGTGTCCTTTTCATTGTCATCCTGGCTTAGACTGAATGATCATTTATGTGTCTGTGTGAACTAACTTAAACTAAAGGCTGTGTTTTTTTTTTAGAGTAGCCTACCCATTTGATTGAAGCTTTTATCACATACTGTACAAGTAAAAGGCTTTTCACCTGCATGATTCCTCATGTGTTTTTAGATCACCCATGTGAAGACAGCCTTTACCACATACTGTGCAAGAAAAGGGCTTGTATGAGTCCTCGTGTGTGTTATTAGATTACTTGCGCTAACACAGCCTTTACCACAATTAATATGACAAATGTGGACAAACACTGTTCTACTTTTCTGGAGCAAGCAAAACAAAACCCAATCCAAGAAACTATTAATGTTTATTATATTGAGTCATGATGATCCTCTATGTGTCTGTGTGAACTAACTTAAACTAAAGGCTTTCCCATATGAGTCTTCATGTGTGTTTTTAGATGACTCGTTTGAGCAAAGCTTTTACCACAAACTGCACAAGAAAATGGCCTTTCGCCTGTATGAGTCCTCATGTGTGTTTTTAGCTCACCCATGTGAAGACAGCCTTTACCACATACTGTACAAGAAAAGGGCCTTTCGCCTGTATGAATCCTCATGTGTGTTTTTAGATTACCTGCACTAACACAGCCTTTACCACAGACTGTACACAAAAAGGGCTTTTCGCCTGTATGAGTCATCATGTGTGTATTTAGATTACCCATTTGATTAAAGCCTTTACCACAAACTGTACAAGAAAAGGGCTGTTCCCCTGTATGAGTCATCATGTGTCTGTTTAGATTACCTGTGTTAAGAAAACCTTTACCACATACGGTACAATTATAGGGCTTTTCTCCTATATGCGTCATCATGTGTCTTTTTCGATTACTTGTGCTAACACAGCCTCTACCACAAACTGTACAAGAAAGGGGCATTTCACCTGTATGGATCATTGTGTGACTCTTCAGATGAGCCTTACGATTAAACATTTTGCCACACTCTGTACAACTAAAACTTTTCTTCCCTGTGTGACTCCTCATGGATTGAGTTTGTTTTGATGATTTCAGGTCCTGGGACAGCTTGCACTGTCCTCCCACATGTTGAGTCGTGTGTGATTTCAGTGTGTTTAAAGCAGACTGATCTCCTCTGGTCTCCTCCCACTCATAACTGTCTTCAGTTTCTGATTCAGAACAGTGTGAAGAGAGAAGATGGTCATCACTAGGTGGTTGTGATGTTCCATAGTCCTCTACATCAGCTTGTGTTTTCATGTGTTCAGTTGAGGTGCTGGCTAGAGGCTCTGTCTCTCTGTTTTCATCATCATCTTCACTTTTCACTGCTAGTGATGTCAACGTTGACAAACCAGCTTCCTCTGGTATTTCAAGTAGCTCCTCCTGTTCCTCCTTCATCTGTGGAGGTTGTGGTTCCTCCTGGACCAGACTGCAACTCCACTCTTCTTCAGGGGAAACCTCCTCTTTACACACAGGGACGTGTAGGACGTCTAAGAAAAAAAGATAAAATGAGTCTCCGTAATATTTGAATGTTGTGCCTACAAAGCAGAACCTCAGTTCAGAGTTGTGTCTTGAACAAGTATCAACAGATTAATATTCTCAAATATAATATATAAATATTCTCATATAAATAACTAGTGTCACAAATGTGTGTGGGGAGGAATCATTTGACATAACAGCAGGTTAGTGAGTACCCTCAGTACCGGCCCACTTTCACCAATACAATACAAAGAAAGAGTGCTGGAAACTTACTGAGATGCGGGTGGTCTTCAGGTTCCTGTTTAAGGTGGTCTTCAGGTTCCTGTTTAATAGAAACAGTCCTGGCTGGAGAACTGATCTTCACCTGCAGACTGGACTCCACACACTGATCTGGAATGAAGGTATAGCATGACAACTTTAATAATAAGGACTTGAATAATAAGGACGTTGGTGTAATATGAATACAAACTTGTACTCATTGATTTCTTTCATTAAGAAGTGGTTGCATGCCGGAAATAGAAAATATTGCCTGTTGTTGTGATGAAGTATAGCAATGTTTTCAAAAAGAGATGGCAGGCAGGATCAGGAAACAGAGAAATTAGTGTTTCCCTTCAATGTGGACACTATTCTATTGTTCTGGAGTATGCAAAGTCATCACAAGAAACTAGTCATGTTTATTTTATTCAGTCATGTTGAGTCAGATTATATCATTCCTCTGCTTTAGTGGCATTTCTTTGTCATTCTTGCTTAGACTGAATGATCATTTATGTGTCTGAGTGAACTAACTTAAACCAAATGCTTCCCCTGTCTTCATGTGTGTTTTTAGACTACCCATTTAATTAAAGCCTTTATCGCATACTGTCCTTGTGTGTGTTTTAGTTAACCCGTGTGAAAACAGCCTTTACCATAATTATACAGTTCAAGAAATTGGCTTTTTGCTAACTAAAGGCTTGTCCCCTGTATTTGTCTTGTGTGAAGTGGAGTAACAATGTATTTCAACATTTCAACAACACATCCTCTATCCCATTCCCACAACTGGTCTGACATGCTTTCAAAAATAGCACACACAACAAAGCACTGTCAGAAGCTCTGAGGCGCGCCACAGACATATGCGTGAAACAACTTCTCTGTATCGCCTGAGAATGGCCACTGGGGGCGCCGTACTAATGCATTGTCAATGGAAGGTTGTTTGGTGTTTTGTTGTTGCCGTGTCTCTTGGCCAAAAGACAGGCCGCGGTTGAGCTTGAGACACGGCAACGACAAAAAACAACCTTCCATTGACAATGCATTAGTACGGCACCCCCAGTGGCCATTCTCAGACGATACGGAGAAGATGTGTGACATATGTGTGAGTCCAGCCTCAGAGACTGTTTGACTTTGTAAACAGAAAACTATTCAAAGGTGAGCTCAGACCACCAGGAAATCATTAATATAAATTAACTTGAACTAATCCCCACAAAACTCCATCATAGATATTAAAACCACAATGGTCTCACAAATTGAACAATTAAACCACATATTATTGACTCGGAAACTTTTTTATGTGAAAAAGGGTTTATTGAATAAGTAGTTATTGTACCAACCTGTTCTGTATACTTTGATGTAGTGTTTTAAAACCATGTCCAGTAGTCTGCTTTTGTGGTCGATTTCTTGCTTCAAGCTGAAAGTTTCGTCCTCATACTCTGTTACAATTTGTCCAATGGCCCCAAATATCTCTTCAGCAGCTGCAGATAGTCTTTCATTGACCAAAGACTTCAGTGTTTGTAGTAAAGCCATTTCTCAAAGGTAGCTCTCTGAGTTTCTGTGACAAATACACCAACCAAGAGAAGCACGTTCAGTCCTTAACAACTTGCAGTGACTAAAGTGTCACCAATCATGAACAGAGCAGAGGCTTGCTAAATACTCACAGAGAGTCTGATGGCCCAATCAGAGAATGGCTGGGTGGGGCAACAATAGACATGAACTGGCCAATAGTTGAACCCTTCAAGTCCCTGCACATATGAACTCCCCCATACAATACAATATACACATTTTGACATGACTTTACAATTTGACTTTGATTGCTATTATAAATAGTAGTCTGTGTTGCACATGTATAGGCTAGCACCCATTCTTGAGAATTGTTATGCCTGGCAGAGTTTATTTGTTATGGTTGGGGCACACCAGGGATTAACAAAATGTGGTGCAGGTATAAAAGAAAAACATGTGTTTTAAGTTGGGAACAAGGGTGATTTCTGTCAGAATGCATGTTTAGATTCATGAGCATGTTAATAAATGATGATAATTTGAAATGGTTTGGAAGGACATGTTCCAAATTCTCAAGAATGGGTGATTACAGTATAAAGAAACAAAACACAATACATTATAAACTCAACCATGAGTAGGCCGTATCACTGGGTTTGCTGTTATAGTGTTTGCTCAAACAGAGCTAATTGGTGTTTTGTAATCATGTCCACTTCTAATCTTGCAGGTTTAAATTAAGACTGGTGTTTACTGTGTATCATCTTGAGAAAGTAGAGGATCCAAAACATATTGCATGAGATTTGAATTTAATTTTGGGGAAAACTGATAAACTTTAACCCCTAGTATGCCCGTGTTGATTTGTTTGTTCATCACATCACAGATTGATGAAACCTTTATTATCACATCTAAGATTCTTAAACTAAGGAATGGGATCCTGAAATAATTCTGTAGCACTCAGGGGGATTTCACCCCCAAAATGACTTTTTTTCTATTGATTAGTCACGCCATGGAGAGTAGAGTTCAATAATATTTTTTGGTTTTTGTCACATTCCTAAGACAAAAGTTTGATTTGAGTAAATTTACCCCCATTGATTCCGGATGGTGACCCGTTTCGAAACGAACCCTAACAACATAACCCTAGCAAATGGATTCATATTGCTTGTATTTGCAAAAGCAGTCAACAATCATGGTGGAAATTATGTTAAAGCTCTATTTTGGGAATCCACCATCTTGCAAATATGCACAATAAAGGTCCAGACACACCCAATAATGAAATTAATCTCCCATGGTCAGACACCATGAAATAGACACCGAGTTTGCGTTTCTAGCTCATCTGGTTCAGAAGTTAGAGGCAAAACCTATTTTCTGGGTCCTTACAAACTTGCAATACAAAAAATGTTCATATGTATACCATTGATCAACCTGTGAAGTTTCGTGGAAATATCCCTCAGTTTAAAATGTTTCCCTATTCACCCCCCATTAAAACTAATAGGGGCTAATATTGAGGCGGCCATATTGGAACTTTGTCATACAAATTGACCGGGTTGTCCATATAGGTTGTGATCCTACTGGGTCATAGATAATATTTGTGGTGGACAACCTTTTATGTCGGGGCAAATGCAGCACACCTTCCTTTGCCCCCTGGGTATTAGCTTCAATCATCAAAGTCTGCTTTAACATTTAACCCAGTTAGAGTGTAGGGTTAGGGATAATAACCCAGTTAGAGTGTAGGGTTAGGGATGTTATGTTCAACTAGCTTCAGCTACAGTACACTGTCAGACAATACATTATGTTTTATTTGGATTAAAGCTACTATATGTTTATAGAGCAAATACAATTGCAGAGGGTGGTAATGTTCACATTTGAAAATCAGCAATGTCATTTCACCAAGTCTTGTCTACAGCTGTGCCTATTTATGCATTAACATATATTGTCTGCATTGGCCCTCACAGCATGTTTCGAATAGGCCTGTGTAGCTTGGTCACAACAGCCTATAGCATTTGCATTGCAATTGATCTCAGGTGGTGTTTGGGAAGTGGCGCGTGCAGGTGTGATCCGCATTACCATTGATGGAATGTTGATTTACTTGCTATAATAAGGGATATAAAGGACCATATCCCTGCTCCCTGTCTCTTCAATAAAAACATCTATGGATGAGGACTAATGACTGTACCTTTACATGTGTATGTGAGGGCAGAGCACCTCAAATACATGACGCCATAGTGTGTTGGTAGAACAATAGCAGGCTTTGCATAAAGGCCATCACATTAAGTCCTCAACTACATCCTCACATGCAGTATTAAAAACGACAAGGAGAGAGCTGAGCAGAAAGTGTATGTTGGTCCAAAGAAAACTGTACAATGTTTTTGGTATTGTGTTATTCAAAAGCATTCAAAATTCTCCCAATACGAACTGGCATTGTGGGGCTCCTTACACAACTCAACAGCAACAATTTTCTCCAAAAATTAACTGGCATTGTGGTGGCTCCATGCAGTAAAGAAATTAATTGGCACAAAGACATTCAAAGGAATGTTTGTACACAACACAACAGCAACACAAATGTTTGTACACAACACAACAGCAACAGGAATGTTTGTACACAACACAACAGCAACAATTCTCCCAAAACCTGGCATTGTGGTGGCTTCATGCAGTAACGAAGTTTACAAGTAACAGGGTATCAATAAGCAAAATAACATTTAAACTATACAACTCGACAAGAAACATATAAACAAACGTCTAAAGCCTTAAGGGCATGGTCATGCACTTTTTTTCTACCTATGAGGGTGGATCCTGCCAATGCATTTCAATGGGAATCGATAAGTTGCTGCCATTTGCAGATTTCTGCAAATAAAAAAAATGCATTGGCAGAATCCACCCCCATAGGTAGAATCTAAGTGGTATTTTTACTCTGGCACAAGTTCACGCAGGACTGCCATCAGGTCTTCCATGCCGTTCAGGCTGAAGTGATGCTCGCCGAAACCGCCGTGGCGCCGTCTCTGCATTTGGGGAGGTTCGCACCCATTCATCAATGCAGGCGGCACACCCTAGCAGACGCCTGCAGCAAAGAGCCACCACAATCCCAGTCATGGTATCTGTAAGAAACATATCAGAATAGTTTTGTTAACCACATGAAACCTACCATCCCCATTGGGATTATATTACAGGAAAACATTTGTAAACTAGAAAAGAAAATTTCTAAAACATTTTAAGTGTGCCTGCAGCTCGCTAAGTGTGTGCAACCTTCTGTAACGGTTGGTGTTAGCATTAGCGTTAGATTTTTTTTGGTGTTAGCATTAGCGGTAGATTAGCTTTCGATTTTTTAACATTAGCATTCTTTTCATTAGCTTTAGCATTATCGACTGTACGACAAACGGTTCATGAGATATAGAGGCACTTCCTGTTTGGCGAAGGGCACTTACTGTTTGGCGAAGGAAGCACCAATTAAGGTTAAGGACTTTTAATCAAGCCATATGACGCCACCCAAGTGTCTGTACGACAAACGGTTCATGACGAAGGGCACTTCCTGTTACAGAGGGGGCGGGGCTTAATCAATTACAGCTCATCCCTATTGGCCGGAAAAAGACCAAAGTTCTTGGTCTTTGCTATTAAAGAAAAGTAATAGCACACCATTCCCGGCCGGGGTGTCGTAATTACGTGCCGAAATTTGCAAGAACATGACTTACTTACTGACTGACTTACTTAAGTATGGCGGATTACAGTAAGTGTTTTGCCTGTATGGAACAGTAGTTTGTAATGTTGGTGGCTCATTTGCAATGGAGATGCATGCAGTCAGTAAGCACTAGACTGTGGACAAAATGATGGATCACCGTTGCAGTATCAGTCATTCCAATGAATGGAACTCTTGGCTTGACATGATTGGCTGTTGAACTAACAGGTCACCTACATTTGGAAAATAGAAACTTGTGAGACACGGTAACAAGTAATCCAACTATAGGAACCCCAATGGAAATGGATACAAGCCATACGCTTTCTTGAAAAAAATAAATACAAAGTTTTAGCAGACCTTAAATTATTTTTTTCCCCTTTTTTTAAGATTTGTTTTTGGGCTTTTTATGCCTTCATTGATAGGAAAGTAGACTGACAGGAAATGGGAGAGAGATGGGGAATGACATGTGGCAAAGGTCGTCCGGATCGGGAATCGAATCGGCGACGCCAGCAGGCATCATAGCCTAGTATGTGGTATGCGCCTTGACCACCAGGCCAGTGGGCGCCCGAAGGTTTCATTTCTAAGTTGATCCTCTCTGTCGAGAATTACCAGTGCTCCACCTTTATCTGCACTCTGTATGACAATGGAATTGTATTTTTGTAGACTGATAAATTCATCATGTTGTGCTTTTGTGAGATTGTGTTGGATCGTGTATTCTCTCTTTTCACCCAATATGTCTGTAATATCCTTTTCGACCAATCTACAATAGGTGTCGACCGACGAGTTTCTATGTTTTGGAGGAATGAATGTTGATTTACCTCTGAACATCATTCTGGTTTTGGTCGTGAGGAGGTGTGGGGTGTAGTCTCAGGATTTCTCACAGTCTCTGTGGCCTCCTCAGTGGGGGCAGTAGATGGAGTTTCTGACTGAATAGACTGAATATCAAGTCTCTGATTAGGTGAGAGGAATTCTCTGAGGCGTACAGAACGAAAGAACTTTTTGCAGATCAATGAAAACATTAAAGTCTTTACAATGAGTCGTAGGACAAAACGACAAGCCATAATTGAGCGCAGAAAGGCATGCACTGGAGATGGGCTTACTTGATAAATGAATGACGTTCCACTGGCTCCTGCTGCGGGTCCCGTGTGGCTCTCTTGTGTTGTGATCGCCCCTGCCTGGTCTTCTTCCTCGACGGGGTCGGGAGTTTCCGTAGACTGGACGTCGGCCCAGGTCCAAAAAAGGATCTCGTAGGGCTTGGTTGGAGCCGGATGCGTCTGTGTCAATTGAAGAGGAGGAGATAGGACTGGTAGCCCTCTGGTGGGGTCTTCTGTAACCCTGTGGTCTCTGCGTTTGTGGTTGTATGTTCTCTGAGCTGTGGGTTTGTACCCATTTGTAAACAAGCCCTCGTTCATAGTCTCTTGTGTCTCGGTCGTGTGTGTGCTTTATCATTACATAATCGGGATATACAATAATACAATGCAATCACTGCTTCATTTTACAGCCTGCAAATCTTGTGCTTTAATTATTATTACATGATGGAAGCATTTATTGTACAGACTGCATACCTAGTTTGTGTGGTTGCTTACAGGGCTTTGGTATTATTGGGCATGCTCTAATGATTTAGCTAGGGTGCCCGAGTCTGCGACATTCGGGTCGCCACAGCGGCCAAATCAAGTTGGGCTCCCATCGACTTTAGTGATGAAAAGTGATGAGTCATCACTTTTCAGAGTTTTATGGGTGCTGTGGTGACCCCGAAGGTCACCGACTCGGGCGCCCTAGCTAAATCATTAGAGCATGCCCTGAGCTACATCTGTGCAAAATTTTGAACTTTTAGACTGATTAGCACGAGAAAAAAAAAACCCTAAGGCCTCCGACTAACATGAATACTCACCCATACGTGTATTGTTTTCTGAGGCCATTTCTAGCCCACGGAATGTTTTTTGTGCAAAACAAATGCCTGCAATGGATTCAGCATCATGACAAACCCCTAGTTAGACCCCTCAGATCCTCCTTAAGTACCCAGAAAAAAAATCAGGGTATTTTCCTCCTGTATAGAATGGGAGCCCAACTTGATTTGGCCGCTGTGGCGACCCCGAAGGTCGCAAACTCGGGCGCCCTAGCTAAATCATTAGAGCAAGCCCTGGGCTACATCTGTGCAAAATTTCGCGCTTTAAGTCAAAATTGCACGAAAGTAGCATTTGCTCCCCTTAAATCCCCACACTATATAGGGTTATATATATAAATCAAAACGTGTTTCTTAAGACTTTTTTTTACCCTGTATGGTTCACCATGTGTGTTTTAAGCTGCCTGTTAAAATGAAAGTCTTTTTCACAGACTCTACAACTAAAGGGCCGTAACTATGTGTGAATCACCTTGTGTCGTTTCAGATTTCCATTAAGATTAAAGGCTTTGCCACAAATGTTGCAACTATAGGGCTTCTCTCCTGTATGAATCAGAATGTGTCTCTTCAGATCATTCTGTTGAACAAAGCCTTTGCTGCAAACTCTGCAACTATATGGTGTTTCCCCTTCGTGACTCATCATGTGTACCTCCAGATGTGCATTACGAACAAAGGCTTTACCACAAACTTTGCAAATGTATGGCCTGTCCCCTGTATGAATCATCATGTGTTTCTTGAGATCATTCTTTTGAACAAAGCCATTGCTGCAAACTGTGCAGCTATATGGCTTTTCCGCTGCATGAAACATCATGTGACTATTCAACCTACTATTACAATTAAAGTCCTTACCACACACTTTACAACAAAAGGGATCCTCCCCATTTTGAGTCCTTGTGGATGTTGTTTGTTTTGTCCATTTATTTGACGGACCGTGGCTCAAATGTAATCTTTCTTCTTCCACATGTGTTTTGTGTGGATTCAGTGTGTCTAAATCAGACTGGTCTTCCCTATTCTCCTCCCACTCATCACTGTCTTCCGTGTCAGATTCAGAACAATGTGAAGAAAGGACATTTACATCAGTGGATGGCTGGAATTTTCCACTGTTCCCTAAATCAGCTTGTCTTTTCATGTTATCAAATGATGTGCTGGCTAAAGGCTCTGCCTCTCTGGAGATGTTTTCATCATCATCTTCACTTTTTACTGCTAGTAATGTATGGGTTGACCCATCAGTACCCTCTGGTCTTTGATGTACATCCTCCTGTTCCTCTTTAATCTGTGGAGGCTCTGGTTCCTCCTGCACCAGACTGGAGCTCCACTCCTGCTGTTCAGTGGAAACCTCTTGTTTTAGCACCGAGAGATGGAAGGAATCTAGACAAGAGAGGACAAGAGAGTCATTTGTTTGCTCATTTGTACATGATTTTTTTTTGCATCAATAACTGTTTTGTCCAAAGACATTCAGTTAGTTACCAAGTGCAACCATTCCAATTCGTTTTTTCCACTACTATTATATATTTTTGATATAATTCATCCAGTATTGATATACTGGATGAAGCATTGATATAAAAATCAATACTTTTACAACAAGGACATTTAGCTTCAATGTTTTACTAAATCAATGCAAATATTTAACAGTTTGTTGCGGATTACCAACCTGATCTGTGCAATTTGATGTGTGGTTTTAAAACCATATCCAGTAGTCTGCGTTGCCTGTCTATTTCCTGCTTAGAACAGAAAGCTTGGTCCTCGTACTCCGTTATGATTTTTCCAACAATCTCAAATATATCTTCAGCATCAGCTGCAGAGAGACACTTGTTGATACGCTTGTTGACCACAGACTTCAGTGCTTGTAGTGAAGGCATGTCTCAAAGCCAGCTCGATACAGAAGGCGAACCGACCCAACATCTATAGCTGAGTGTGGATAACTCTGACTATAGTCAAGAGGAGAGATGTTTAGCTCGTCACCAGCTCAAACCCAGATCCAAGTGATGGCACCAAACTAAAGAAAGCCTTGCCTTATATTCAAAGAGGTTGCATGTGGGGGGGTGGGGGGGGGGACATCAGTCTTTTTAAAGGTTTCCCCGAAACCAGGCCGTCAGCCTATGAGCCGTCATACTGTGTTTTGTCATTCAAAAACATTGTCTTAATGTAGCAGCCACCCTTGACGGTAACCGGTAAAGTGGCTTTTTATTCTTGTATTTGTTTTACAGAGAATAAGGTTAGAAATAACTTTAGGATTACGCATATCTTTCTGAGGTTAAGATTAGGTATAGGGTTAGGTTTTGGCACCTTTTTACAGAGGTTAAGGTTAGGAATAAGGTCCATAGGTATATAAGGATATTAAGGATCTCAATGTAAAATAGCAAATAAGCCTTGCCTTACCCGAGTTTCCTTTCAGTTGACATTGTATCAGTGAAGTGTACTGTCATGAAACTGTACCCTTTTCTATCCAAAACTTCACCTCTCACACAGACAACTAAACATTATGCATAAACCTACTCAGTCACAGAAACTGAGGTCCACAGACTTGGACTTCCTCTCTGTGCCCAAGTTATGCATAAGGTTGTGGAGCAGTATGCTAATTAGGGACATTATTGTGATTATTGTTATCGACACAACATACCAAGTAATTGCAAATGACCCACCATCATTACACACTGCTGTTCCATAAAGACAAAGCCATGTAAATCACACCTTCAATTACAATGAGTTTGAGCTGATTGTCTGTCATTTGATCCAAGATGGCCGCAGTGTGAATAAGGTCTATGGCATGCTTGTTAATGAAAGGCTAAAACAAATGTTATGGCTATATTGGGATCTGATTAAGACAGGCAACCTATTCAGCTCAGAGCCCTGCACGGGTCCAATTTTGACAACCCGCGCCCGCCCCGCCCGTCATTAATCAGATCCGTGGACCACCCGCTATCTGTCATTTAAAAAAAATCAAAACCAGACCCGCCCCGTCATAAATGTACCCGTCGCCCGCCCCGTTACCCGTGATTACATGCAGTGAAGTAAATAGCCTACAGCCATGCGTGAGTTCTTCCAATGGCATCGCACTCCATTTTCACTCCATAGTTGATCCCCCTGCACCCTGCACAATAACATTTTGTTATTAAGCCTATTATTAAGTCTATTATTATTTTGATAAAGTAGAACAACCTTTAAAACCAATCATAATCATTTAAAATCGTATCATGATCTGTCACGACAGCTTGTTGCTGCTGCTGCTTTCTGCCTCCGCTGTGTTGTGCAGTTGTATTTGTCATACGATGGTGTCGCGCATTGAAAATATCAGAGCTGCAAGCTCACAACATGTCGGAACTTACAGCTTTGTGAGCTTGCATGTCTGCTATGCTCGACACACACCATCATACGGCGAAGCACATATCCAGCATTTCACAGCTGAAGGGAACGCCAATCGCTGTCTGTCTGTCTTGGTTCGCTCATCATTGTTTAGGCTACTGTTATGATGATAAACTCCATACTGAAAACACCCAGAAAGTATATTATGGGCAGAACAAAAAGTACACATCCACATTCTGTGACAACATGCACAGCTGTAGAAGCTATTAGTCCAGTCATTTTAGGCCAAAATTAGGCTAAACCTCAAACAAATTGCAATAGTAGCAAACTCAACTGATTTTGTATCCTCAATATGTCCTTAGTGAGGGAAAAAAAGTCCCAAGGAATCCCACCAGGGCAAAGTTTTGAAAACTACCTACCTACCTTCACTTACTATACACTACAATATAAAGGAAAAAATGACTGAAAAAAAATCTGCTTTAAGTGGGATGTGAGGGGTCAAACTAGGGTTTTTTAATTAATCTGAATCCATTGCAATCATTTGTTTTGCACGAAAAACTTTCCTTGGGCAAGAAATGGCCACTCAAAACGATGTTTTAGTGATGAGTCATCAATTTTCACAGTCTTTTGGGGTCCCAAGGAATGTTTTTCATGCAAAACAAATGCTTGCAATGGATTCAGAATAATTAAAAAACCCTAGTTTGACCCCTCAAATCCCACTTAAAGCAGATTTTTTTCAGTCATTTTTTATATTGTTTCCCTCACTAAGGACATAATGAGGATACAGAATCAGTTGAGTTTGCTACTATTGCAATTTGTTTGAGTTTTTTTCATATAATGACTGGACTATATAGCATTCTACCATTTAAGAATCAGAGGGGTCCAACTCATCACTTTTGGTGGTCTTAACCCATGGGATGACGTAAGCAAAGAGAGATACGGATACAACACAGTACTTTCACGCTACGCAGGTGCAAGTAATAATGTATATGGCAGTAATATAAATGGCAAGATAAAATTCATTTCACATGTTTGTTTGTTTTTCTTCTCCAAAATCTCAATAAAGTTGAACAATTGGTAAAGAGAAAACTACAAGCAAAGATAACTGTGTAAAGCTGAACAAGTTAAAGTTTTAATGGAATTTGTAGCTGAAAAAAGAAGACTAGTTGCAGGTGCCAAAAAATGTGGACAGGACCAGGACGACTAAGTGAGCTCACAATGAACTCAACTAGACTGCAGAGTGTGCAAGAGCTGCGATCAGTGCTGTTCGTGTTCGGTGCTGTCTGTATATGAGATGATATATATAGGCCTATATGATCAGCAGATTTGATTAATTCTAGAGAAGTAGTTCTAAAACTCAACACCTGGTGCACTGCTAATATGCAGGTCTCTGCGTTTGTGGTTGTATGTTCTCGGAGCTGTGGGTTTGTACCCATTTGTAAACAAGCCCTCGTTCATAGTCTCTTGTGTCTCGGTCGTGTGTGTGCTTTATCATTACATAATCGGGATATACAATAATACAATGCAATCACTGCTTCATTTTACAGCCTGCAAATCTTGTGCTTTAATTATTATTACATGATGGAAGCATTTATTGTACAGACTGCATACCTAGTTTGTGTGGTTGCTTACAGGGCTTTGGTATTATTGGGCATGCTCTAATGATTTAGCTAGGGCGCCCGAGTCTGCGACATTCGGGTCGCCACAGCGGCCAAATCAAGTTGGGCTCCCATCGACTTTAGTGATGAAAAGTGATGAGTCATCACTTTTCAGAGTTTTATGGGTGCTGTGGTGACCCCGAAGGTCACCGACTCGGGCGCCCTAGCTAAATCATTAGAGCATGCCCTGAGCTACATCTGTGCAAAATTTTGAACTTTTAGACTGATTAGCACGAGAAAAAAAAACCCTAAGGCCTCCGACTAACATGAATACTCACCCATACGTGTATTGTTTTCTGAGGCCATTTCTAGCCCACGGAATGTTTTTTGTGCAAAACAAATGCCTGCAATGGATTCAGCATCATGACAAACCCCTAGTTAGACCCCTCAGATCCTCCTTAAGTACCCAGAAAAAAAATCAGGGTATTTTCCTCCTGTATAGAATGGGAGCCCAACTTGATTTGGCCGCTGTGGCGACCCCGAAGGTCGCAGACTCGGGCGCCCTAGCTAAATGATTAGAGCAAGCCCTGGGCTACATCTGTGCAAAATTTCGCGCTTTAAGTCAAAATTGCACGAAAGTAGCATTTGCTCCCCTTAAATCCCCACACTATATAGGGTTATATATATAAATCAAAACGTGTTTCTTAAGACTTTTTTTTACCCTGTATGGTTCACCATGTGTGTTTTAAGCTGCCTGTTAAAATGAAAGTCTTTTTCACAGACTCTACAACTAAAGGGCCGTAACTATGTGTGAATCACCTTGTGTCGTTTCAGATTTCCATTAAGATTAAAGGCTTTGCCACAAATGTTGCAACTATAGGGCTTCTCTCCTGTATGAATCAGAATGTGTCTCTTCAGATCATTCTGTTGAACAAAGCCTTTGCTGCAAACTCTGCAACTATATGGTGTTTCCCCTTCGTGACTCATCATGTGTACCTCCAGATGTGCATTACGAACAAAGGCTTTACCACAAACTTTGCAAATGTATGGCCTGTCCCCTGTATGAATCATCATGTGTTTCTTGAGATCATTCTTTTGAACAAAGCCATTGCTGCAAACTGTGCAGCTATATGGCTTTTCCGCTGCATGAAACATCATGTGACTATTCAACCTACTATTACAATTAAAGTCCTTACCACACACTTTACAACAAAAGGGATCCTCCCCATTTTGAGTCCTTGTGGATGTTGTTTGTTTTGTCCATTTATTTGACGGACCGTGGCTCAAATGTAATCTTTCTTCTTCCACATGTGTTTTGTGTGGATTCAGTGTGTCTAAATCAGACTGGTCTTCCCTATTCTCCTCCCACTCATCACTGTCTTCAGTGTCAGATTCAGAACAATGTGAAGAAAGGACATTTACATCAGTGGATGGCTGGAATTTTCCACTGTTCCCTAAATCAGCTTGTCTTTTCATGTTATCAAATGATGTGCTGGCTAAAGGCTCTGCCTCTCTGGAGATGTTTTCATCATCATCTTCACTTTTTACTGCTAGTAATGTATGGGTTGACCCATCAGTACCCTCTGGTCTTTGATGTACATCCTCCTGTTCCTCTTTAATCTGTGGAGGCTCTGGTTCCTCCTGCACCAGACTGGAGCTCCACTCCTGCTGTTCAGTGGAAACCTCTTGTTTTAGCACCGAGAGATGGAAGGAATCTAGACAAGAGAGGACAAGAGAGTCATTTGTTTGCTCATTTGTACATGATTTTTTTTTTTTGCATCAATAACTGTTTTGTCCAAAGACATTCAGTTAGTTACCAAGTGCAACCATTCCAATTTGTTTTTTCCACTACTATTATATATTTTTTATATAATTCATCCAGTATTGATATACTGGATGAAGTATTGATATAAAAATCAATACTTTTACAACAAGGACATTTAGCTTCAATGTTTTACTAAATCAATGCAAATATTTAACAGTTTGTTGCGGATTACCAACCTGATCTGTGCAATTTGATGTGTGGTTTTAAAACCATATCCAGTAGTCTGCGTTGCCTGTCTATTTCCTGCTTAGAACAGAAAGCTTGGTCCTCGTACTCCGTTATGATTTTTCCAACAATCTCAAATATATCTTCAGCATCAGCTGCAGAGAGACACTTGTTGATACGCTTGTTGACCACAGACTTCAGTGCTTGTAGTGAAGGCATGTCTCAAAGCCAGCTCGATACAGAAGGCGAACCGACCCAACATCTATAGCTGAGTGTGGATAACTCTGACTATAGTCAAGAGGAGAGATGTTTAGCTCGTCACCAGCTCAAACCCAGATCCAAGTGATGGCACCAAACTAAAGAAAGCCTTGCCTTATATTCAAAGAGGTTGCATGTGGGGGGGGGGGGGGGGGGGGGGGACATCAGTCTTTTTAAAGGTTTCCCCGAAACCAGGCCGTCAGCCTATGAGCCGTCATACTGTGTTTTGTCATTCAAAAACATTGTCTTAATGTAGCAGCCACCCTTGACGGTAACCGGTAAAGTGGCTTTTTATTCTTGTATTTGTTTTACAGAGAATAAGGTTAGAAATAACTTTAGGATTACGCATATCTTTCTGAGGTTAAGATTAGGTATAGGGTTAGGTTTTGGCACCGTTTTACAGAGGTTAAGGTTAGGAATAAGGTCCATAGGTATATAAGGATATTAAGGATCTCAATGTAAAATAGCAAATAAGCCTTGCCTTACCCGAGTTTCCTTTCAGTTGACATTGTATCAGTGAAGTGTACTGTCATGAAACTGTACCCTTTTCTATCCAAAACTTCACCTCTCACACAGACAACTAAACATTATGCATAAACCTACTCAGTCACAGAAACTGAGGTCCACAGACTTGGACTTCCTTTCTGTGCCCAAGTTATGCATAAGGTTGTGGAGCAGTATGCTAATTAGGGACATTATTGTGATGATTGTTATCGACACAACATACCAAGTAATTGCAAATGACCCACCATCATTACACACCATCATTACACACCATAAAGACAAAGCCATGTAAATCACACCTTCAATTACAATGAGTTTGAGCTGATTGTCTGTCATTTGATCCAAGATGGCCGCGGTGTGAATAAGGTCTATGGCATGCTTGTTAATGAAAGGCTAAAACAAATGTTATGGCTATATTGGGATCTGATTAAGACAGGCAACCTATTCAGCTCAGAGCCCTGCACGGGTCCAATTTTTCCCAAGAGATTAAAAGCATTCTAGATAAAGCTGTGTCTGATCAAATTATGTCAAAGGATGAATATAAATTTTTGCTACGGGAACACCCAGTACGTCCTATTCTATACACCTTGCCGAAAATACATAAGAGTTGTGAACCACCTGTCCCAGGGCGCCCCATAGTGGCGGGTATTGGCTCTCTAACCGAACCCATTTCCCAGTTTATTGATTTTTATATTAAAGATTTAGTGTTCAATTTACCTTCCTATCTAAAAGACACGACAGACTTTTTAAATAAGTTAAAGTCTATTGGAAATATAGCAGACACAGAGTTGATATGCACCATGGATGTAACCAGCCTATATACGAATGTGCCCCATGAAGAAGGTTTAGCAGCCCTTAAATACTATATGGAATCACGAGAAACTCAGTCTCCTCCTACAGACCTGATTATGGACTTAGCCCAAATGGTTCTTACTAAAAACTATTTCAAATTTGAAAATGAATTCTACCTTCAAAAGCAAGGAGTTTCAATGGGTAGCCCTTTCGCCCCTAATTATGCAAATTTGTTTATGGGTAAATTTGAGGAAGACCATGTATATAAAGACAATCCCTATAGTACATATATAAAAGGCTGGTGTAGGTACATTGATGATATCTTTTTTGTGTTTGACGGTACAGAAGAAATGTTGAAAGAATTTATGGTGTATATAAATTCCAGGTTACCCTCTATCAAGTTCACCTTGGAAGCCAGTCTAGAAACTGTTTCTTTTTTGGATGTATGCATTAAAAAGACAACTAGTGGTATCCAGACAACAGTGTTTCGCAAGAAAACTGATCGAAATAATTATTTACATTTTTCCAGCTATCACCCTTCTAGCTTAAAAAGAGGATTACCATATAGCCAACTCTTAAAGTTGTACTATGTAACTTTTTTTATAAAACAAATCTTAAAATTCTCCTAACTATTAAATCACAAAAGTTTTAGAAGATCCGCGCCGTGAATTTCAGCCTGTAAAGCCTTCTCTATATGTAAACTGAGATCCTTGCCGTGGACCGGATCTCGCGCCAAAATTGCGTCATCACACTACCGGCCAATCACAGCGAGGGTTATACAACTGCCGGCCAATCACAGCGCATCTTGAAGTGGGGTCGCTATGGCAGCCATATTTGTTGTCGCCCGTTTGTAC
Source organism: Nannobrachium achirus (assembly GCF_963921795.1). NCBI lineage: Eukaryota > Metazoa > Chordata > Actinopteri > Myctophiformes > Myctophidae > Nannobrachium > Nannobrachium achirus. The sequence goes on from NC_137810.1 coordinate 87,606,575, forward strand.
CATCCCTTCTCTAGGTAATTTCGCCTACCAGGCAGGGTGAAGGAGTCCGTATCTCTGGAATTACTGAACGCACAGGAACAAGGGACCCCTTAAAAGATAGATCTCAGCGAGGTGGAGGCAGACGCGGGGGTCTGAAGGTACGAAAAACGGACGAAAGACGCGGACGTGACCGCGGTTTGCTATAGGGCTAATGACCACTAGTTGGGCAACTTACACAGTATGGCTTTAAGACTCAAAAGAATTTGTAACACTGAATCTGATTTTGAAGATCAGTCTACTGAGATGTGTAAGCGGTTCAGAGATAGAGGTTATAATGAACAAGTGTTAATTCAAAGTAAGTCAAAAGTTAACCCCTTGGATAGAAATAGCCTTTTGGCTCCTAAATCTTCATTTGTTGTCAAAAAGAACCCTATTGTCATGACAACCACATTTTCCCCCATCTCTCAGTCAACTAGGGAGATAGTCAAGAAACACTGGCATATCTTGTCCAGTGATCCAGAGGTGGGAAAAGCATTCACTACGCCCCCAATCTTTGCTAATAAGAGGGCAAAGAATTTAAGTGATAAGCTAATTAAAAACGACATTTCCATTAAACCAAAACATTTTTAAAATACTTTACCTTCAGGTAACTTTTCTTGTAAAAGCTGTATAAATTGTAATGCGATGATTACTGGTAATTCCATTACACACCCTCATACAGGTAAAAAAATTAAAGTTAAGGGTAGGATTACTTGCAAGACAACATATGTGGTTTATCTTTTAAAATGCCCTTGCGGTTTTTGCTATGTAGGAAAAACAAAACGCTGAGAACAAGAATAATAGAACATAAAAGTAACATTCGAAATAATGACGAGAAGTCTCCTGTTGCAAGGCATTTTAATATGGTTAAGCATGATATTTGCACTTTGAGATTTCAAGGTATTGAACTTGTTAACTCCCCAAGAAGAGGTGGAGACAGGGACAAGTTATTACTCCAAAGGGAAGCTTATTGGATCCATGCTCTGAATACAGAGTTTCCTAAGGGAATGAACGAAGAATTATTATTGAATTGTTTTTTGTAAAATGAAAGTTTTTTGTAAAATGAAATATTTGACTGCACTGATTGTGGAAACTATATATGTCATTGTATATTTTTGAAATATGTTTTATTATAGACTCTTTGTATCTATGAATATGTATGAAATGTGGGTAATTAATTCCCCTTGATGAGATGCAGCTGTACAACCTATTGCTTGGCTATATAAGTCAGTTCTGACTGACTCATGATAGTTTGAAACGCTGAGGAAGGCCAGTAGGCCGAAACGCGTCCGTTTCTCTAAATAGACTGCTGCTGCTGTGCATGCTTAAACAAATAAATAATTTTAAAAAGTCATCATTCAAGAGAGTGCGGATATTCCCTTCATTCTGAATTCTACTAGAATCTGCACCCAAAGAAACTACAGACCTCTCCACAAGACTCCAGCAGAGAGCGCGCCTTCTCCTAATGGTACTGAACCAGTTAGGAGTTCTATTGTTCGAAATTCTCAGTTGTCCAGGTAGTGGGAGACAATTTGGGCTTGAATGCTATTCTTGGCTACATCGAGAGTTTCACAGGAAACTATCCGTGTCGGATGTGCACAGTACATAGAGATGTCTTGAGAGTCCAGACAGAGGAAGATCCTATGCTGTTGCGTGATGTTAATACTCACATGGCAGATTTGCAGACAAACAAACCCTCTGAGACAGGCCTTAAAAGAGACAGTGAACTCAACATTTTGTCTTTTTATCATGTGACAGACAATATAACACCTGACATAATGCATGACATCCTGGAAGGTGTAGGTCCGCTTGAAGTTAAACTTGTGTTGAATTCACTCATTGACCAAAAGCATATCTCAATAGATACCCTAAATTACACTCGAGGGTCTGCCTTATCACGGTTATCTGGCACTTCAGTCCTGGAACTTGCCTTCGGCTCGTTCCTGCAGCAAGACTGTCGTGCAGATAACTGTGATAATGCACACGCTCTCGTGTAATATTGCTTAATTGTTCACAGTAGTTGTGGTACAAGTTCTGATAACATTATGTAATGATGAAGCACACACAGACATTATCAATACCCCCCCCCCCCCCCCCCCCCCAGATATAAAGACGGTTCTTTGAGTTCACAAAAAGCAACTTTATAAAGACACAAAGCACTGTAGAATGTAAACAAGAACTCCAACTATGGGACCCCCAATGGAAAAGGGAAATAAAAAACATTGAATGTGTTGGAAATAAAATATGTATTGTTGGAAAAAATTAATTTAGCAGACCTTGTATGGTACTGTACTTCACTGTACATGTCTTTGCAAACTGTTAATAAAGTATTCAATCAATACAAAACTAAGTGATGATTTCATCTGACTCATCTAACAAATATATACTCTAGCAATTTCACAATCCAAACAACACCCATCATAACAACACATTAATTATTGCATTAACATAATGAATATTACAAATGTGGACAAACACTGTTCTGCTGTTCTGGAGCAAGCAAAGCAAAAGAGATTAGATTATGTTGAGATTATGATTCCTCTGCTTTAGTGTCCTTTTCATGGTCATCCTGGCTTAGACTGAATGATCATTTGTGTGTCTGTGTGAACTAACTTACACTAAAGGCTTTACCCTGTGTGATTCTTCATGTGTTTTTTTAGAGTACCCGTTCGATTGAAGCTTTTATCACATACTGTACAAGAAAAAGGCTTTTCCCCTGTATGAGTCCTCATGTGTGTTTTTAGATGACCCATGTGAAGACAGCCTTTACCACATACTATACAAGAAAATGGCTTTTCGCCTGTATGAGTCCTCATGTGTGTTTTTAGATTACTTGCGCTAACACAGCCTTTACCACATACAGTGCAAGAAAATGGTGTTTCCCCTGTATGAGACATCATGTGTATTTTGAGATTACCCATGTGAAGACAACCTTTACCACATACTGTACAAGAAAAAGGCTTTTCGCCTTCATGAGTCCTCATGTGTATTTTTAGATTACCTGTTTTAAGACAACCTTTACCACATACAGTACAAGCATAGGGCTTTTCTCCTGTATGAGTCATCATATGTGTTTTTAGTTTACTTGTGCTAACACAGCCTCTACCACAAATGGCACAAGAAAAGGGCCATTCCCCTGTATGGATCATTGTGTGACACTTCAGATCTTTCTGACGATTAAACATTTTACCACACTCTGTACAACTAAAACTTTTCTTCCCTGTGTGACTCCTCGTGGATTGAGCTTGTTTTGATGATTTCAGGTCCTGGGACAGCTTGCACTGTCCTCCCACATGTTGTGTCTTGTGGAATTTCAGTGTCTTTAAAACAGACTGATCTCCCCTGGTCTCCTCCCACTCATCACTGTCTTCAGTTTCTGATTCAGAACGGTGTGAAGAGAGAAGATGGTCATCACTAGTTGGTTGTGATGTTCCACAGTCCTCTACATCAGCTTGTGTTTTCATGTGTTCAGTTGAGGTGTTGGCTACAGGCGCTGGCTCTCTGTTTTCATCATCACCTTCACTTTTCACTGCTAGTAATGTCAATGTTGACCCACCAGCCTCTTCCTCCTGTTCTTCTTTAATCTGTGGAGGTTGTTGTTCCTCCTGAACCAGACTGGAGCTCCACTCCTCTCTACACACAGGGGCGTGCAGGAAGTCTAGAAAAAAGATTCAATGAGACTTTACTGCAGTGTTCCCTCAGTTCAATAAAACGATGGAGCACACACATCCTTTCAGTGCCCCCCCCCCCCCCCCAAAAAAAAACTTCTAGAAATATGATTAGAATATATATATACATATACATTATATTATAAATGATTGTTTCGATTGAGAGGTGGTCCTTATCATTATTATTTTGAGAGTAATGACATGTAAGCTCAGCAAGTCTTCTGCAGGAGGTTGGTTAATGCAGGGCTCCAGGCATTGAAATCACATTGTTAATGCTAAAATGATGACCCATTCAAATGAGTTCATCAGTCACATCCTGGGTACCGGCCCAGCTTCTCCAATAACAGAAATAAAGACAGAGTGCTTGAAAGAATTCCGACAACTGATCAGACATGCTTTCAAAACAGCACACATAACATGGCACAGTCAGAAGCTCTGAGAGGCTTTGACTTGTAAACAGAAAACTATTCAAAGGTTGTTGAGCCCAGACCACAAGGAATCAATCATGGCTAGCAAAACCACAATGGTCTCACAAATTATTATTGACTCTTAGTCATTTTTTCTTACATGAAGAAAGGTGTGCTTTAAAGTTATTGTACCAACCTGTTCTGTATAATTTGATGTAGGGTTTTAAAACCATGTCCAGTAGTCTGCTTTTGTGGTCGATTTCTTGCTTCAAGCTGAAAGCTTCGTCCTCATACTCTGTTACAATTTGTCCAACGGCCCCAAATATCTCTTCAGCAGCTGCAGATAGTCGCTCATTGACTAAGGACTTCAGTGTTTGTAGTAAAGCCATTTCTCAAAGGTAGCTTTCTGAGTTTCTGTGACAAATACACCAAACCAAGAGAAGCAAGTTCAGCCCTTAACAACTTGCAGAGACTAAAGTGTCACCAAACGTGAACAGAGGCCTGCTAAATACTCACAGAGAGTCTGATGGCCCAATCAGAGAATGGGTGGGTGGGGCAACAATAGACGTGAACTGGCCAATAGTTTAACCTTTCAAGTTCCTGCACATGTATAGCACCCATTGTTGTTGTGACAAAACCTTTATTTATTTTTTACAAATTACACATTTTCAAAATATGTTTTTTGTTTGGATTTAGAAGGCAACAATATTTGGTGCATTTATTAAAGAAAAACATGTGTTTTATGTTGTGAATTCTTGTCTGGGACAAGGGTGATTTCTCTCAGGTTGCATGTTTAGATTGATTAGTGTGTCAATACATGATGATAATTTGAAATGGTTTGGTAGGACATATTTGTCCAAATTCTCAAGAATGGATGATTATAATGACACAAAACACAATACATTACATTAAGTCACAGATTGATGAGAACTTATTCAATAATAAACAGATAGGCCTATAGTGAAGTAGATTTAATTTGACCTAACTAATTGTCTGAGATATTTGGCAAAGTGTGCCAAATTTGACCCATTAAGCAACCAAGACATAGATTACCCCAATTAAATGGAATTCCAATTCAATTCAATTGCATTTGCAAGTCGTATCTCGCCCTGAGGCGTCTTACTAGTTTATTATACTGTAGCCTACGAGAGGCTACAGCAAACAACTCCAAACAAACATGGATATTTTGTCTACACTGTGTCAACATCAAAGTCACTCCCCATAAAGACCATATTGTACATACTAAGTGTAGGCCTACTGACTCCCTATTATAGCCTACATATTGAAACTTAATGTATTCACTGAACTTCCCTTCAGACAAATGTTACTGCACACAAATGTACAGCAGAGAAAATGTCAAAACACTTCATCTGTTGAACAGAATAAGTTGTATCTTAAAGATGGGGTACAATGATTTCTTTCCAGCCTAAAATATGATGAGCAGGGTATATGGTAAAAGGGGATGATTTTGGTGCCATGGCATTGGTCCGAAGGTTCATTAGTCCGTAGGTTCATTAGTCCGAATTTGTTAAGAATACTATGCCTAACTCTAACCCTAACCTAACCTAACCTAACTAAATTTGGGTAATGAACCTTCGGTCGAATGAACCTTATGGGCAGTCCCAGATGATTTTCTGATGTCATTAAATCAGTGTTTTTCGATCAGACCTTTTGACTCAGAGGCTTTCAGCTTTCAGGAAGAAACCCAAAAATATATGGCAAATTTGCACATTATTACACCACCTCGCAGTCTATTAGATTAATGTTAACTCCATAGAAACAAAAAAACAGGAAAAGTACACAGCTACCTATGGCACCACCTCTTTAAAGACTTTCATCATTCAGTAATTTCAGTAAGTCTCAGCCCCTGAACCATTCAGAAACATTACAAAGCATCTCAGGTGTGATCAAGTTTAGCACACTGAATCTGGGTCTCAGGTGTGATAAAGTTTAGCATACTGAATATGTAATTATCACATGTATGTGTTGGGCCCCTTTTAATATGTATAGCAACAGCCTCTTGTGCTAATGGGCCTCTCTGAAGGGACTCTACTCAGTTTGGGTTTGTTTGTTTGTGGTTTCCTATTAGCATTCACCAGTGTCGACAGGTTAGCATTTTATATTCTGACAACATTACATTATGTAATGATAAAGCAAACCTGTAGTGGTGAAACCTTTAGCCTCTTTAATCAGACAAACATTATCCATGTTTTACCCCCAGGTATGAAGAGGGTTCTTTGAGTTTACAAATAGCAACTTTATAAAGACACAAAACACTGTAGAATGTTATCCAACTTTAGGACCCCCAATGGAATTCTTGATGCTTTTTTGAGCTGACCTTGTATTGTACTACTGTACTTCCCTGTACAGGTCTTTGCAAACGGTTAATACAGTTATAAAGTATTCTATCAATCAAAACTAAGTGATGATTTCAACTGACTCTGGCATCTACTCTGATAATCTAACAACCAAAACAACAATTTGCAAATTGTTGTGTCATGCTGGGTGTATGTATACGTATTTGTTCCCCATTTTCAACAGTTTATTATATTTTGACACTTGCTTTGGTAATGTAGTGGACTGAGCATTGATAGACCTCCCGTTGTTCCAACCAGGTTAGCATTCACGAGTGTCGGCAGGTTAGCATTTCATATTCTGACAACATTATGTAATGATAAAGCATGCACACACAGAGGACCTGTAGTGGTGTAACCTTTATTTAATCAAACAAACATTATCAGTATTGCTTGTTTTTTTTAAGCTGACCTTGTATTGGACTGTACTTCCCTCTACATGTCTTAGCAAACTGTTAATAAAGTATTCAATCAATCAAAGCTAAGTGATGATTTCAACTGACTCTGGCATCTACTCTGATAATCTAACAATCCAAACAACATGTATGCCAACACACAGTGAACAGTTACGCCATTGTTACATGCATATCACACAATACTTATATCATGAATGTTATTGAATATGACTTGTTAAATACTGACAAATCACATTAAGAAACTATTAATGTTTATGTTTTTTCATTCATGTTGATATTGTCAGATTATATGATTCCTCTGCTTTAGTGTCCTTTTCAATGTAATTGTGGCTTAGACTGAATGATCATTTATGTGTCTGTGTGAACTAATTTAAACTAAAGGCTTTTATTCGTCATGAGTCTTCGTGTGTCTTTTTAGATTACCCATTTGATTAAAGCCTTTAATGCTGTTGGGACAACGAAAGTTCAGGAGAACAGACCACACCGGATAACCACCTCCTCCCTTCTCTAACGCTCCAATCTAACCTACCTCTCCTCCCTACCTCACCTGCCTCAGATCTCACTGATAACAACTCCTCCCTTATCTCCTCCCACCAAGCCAATCAAGCGCTGTATTTAAACCTGGCCTCGCCAGCAGCATTTCATGCTCAGTTCTCGCATGCCGCAAGACAAAGCACACGTACCTAGTACTTAAACCTTACCTTAAAAACGTCGAAAGACAACGTCCACAACTTCCAAACAATGGAAGAGGAGGTTATGGACATAAATGCCTCGGAGGACGAGATCCCCCCAACAGAAGATCTCCGACTCCTCATCACCAGGGCAAGAGCTTCAGCCGCTGCCACCACCATGCCAACAACCACAGCAACTACCACCGCCACGCTGCCATCATCCCTCGCCCCCACCCCGTCGGAACTTCACCATGGACCGAGAGCCTCCCCTGCCTCAAGCCATCATTCAACGCCATCCACGCCATCCTCTCAGCACTCGACTCACCGTCCCACCGCTGCCACCGCTCTCGGTCCACACGCCCGGACCCGTTCCGCCACCTCAGTTCCACGCTCCAGGTCAGTCTCTCCTTCCCTTTCCATTAAAGACTGGACCGTAGCTGGGTTACAGAAATGCTTGACAAGTTGCAAAGTAGTATTTCCCCGCACCGCAACCAAATCCGTTCTGTTTTCATTGTATCGTACTGCTTTGCATGCTCCCTCCTCGCCTGGTCCGTCGCACATTGATGACGCGAGACCCACAGGCACGTCAGAGGGAAGCCCCAGGGAAACCCCGTCCCGCCCCCCTAGAAAAGCTACTCGTAAAACTCGTCACGTTTCCCCCCCCACCGTAACCCCCACTACTACTCCAACACCAGTTACTACTTCCCCATTCACGCATTCTAACCCACTGCCTCACCTGCTTAATGTGATTCCACAGGGGACTGCACCAACGCAAATCCCCGTTCACTCTCCCACCATTCCCGCCCAAACACAAATCCCCCCCCCCTCCCCCTCACAACCAGCCCACCATTCCCGCCCAAACACAAATCCCACCCCCTCCCCCTCACAACCAGCCCATTCAACCCCAAGCCCAAACTGCCCCTCCTCCCCCCCCCTCCACGGTTAACCAGCCCATAATTCAACCACAGGCTCAAACCGCCCCTCCTCCCCCCCCCCCCCCTCCACGATTAACCAGCCTATAATTCAACCACAGGCTCAAACCGCCCCTCCTCCCCCCCCCTCCACGGTTAACCTGCCCATAATTCAACCACAGGCTCAAACTGCCCCCCCTCACCTCTTAATACAGTATCTGGCTTAAAGTCCTGTTCGCAATTTGGTGTTAGGGGAGTTTCTCACCTGAACTGAGTCAGTGGGTCCCTAGACATTAAGAATCACAGAGGTGCTCGTCCGCCATAGTGCCAGGAATGGCGCAATGGCCAAATCAAATATGGCTGCCATCGGCTATGATGAAAATCCAACTTTTCTGTTTCTGGGTGTATATGCACATGTAATACCTCTATTTGGACTAATTGTGGTGTGGGGAATTCATTTCTGATATTGTTTTGACCATTTTGGGCGATTTGGACCTCAAAAGGTCATGGTCAAGGTCATTTTGCTATTCCGAAGACCGTGGGCCATAACTTGGCCATTGTTAGGAGTAAAAACAGGTGCAGTAGGTCTAAATCAACTAATGCTGACATGTATAATTCATTTATGACATTGTTTTGACCATTAAGGATCATCTTGTCTTTGAAATATCAATGTCAATGCCATTTTTCAAAAACGATTTTGTTCATTACTTGCACTTTTATAGTATTTTGTGTAAGTTTGTTACTATTTTATAGTAAGTTTGTTTTGTTTATAACAAAAGACATACTAGTGAGAAATACAACAAGTAAGCATCCACATTTAACTTTAAATTGGGGTTTAAAATGGGTGTTTAAATGAGCAAATAAGACTATTTACGAATAAAAGTGACAAATAAAATTACACAACAAAATCACACACACAATTAAATAACAATTTCCCTCAAAGTGCACCATATTGGGATTGTGTGCATGCAAGTTAGTATGAGGTGTTTTTACAGGATTGATTTGGCATTGTTCCATGGCAAAATATGATGCACAGAACTCCATCAGTGTCGAGTGTCTTGCTTCAGACATGGCAGGAGTGTACTAAAGTCAAAGTGCTCCTTCCATCCATCAGAGCTTGACATTGACTTTTTGAGGCAGTTGTCCTTTGGACAAGTATATTTCCCATTCACTTGTCCGGAGACAAAAGTCACTTGTCCGGATAAAAATTTCATACATTGAAATAATAACAAAAGGACGGCTAATGACCCCCCTTGCTCCCTCCACTCCATAGTATGGGCACTTGTCCCGGACAACAGGACAAGCCTTTATGTCATGCCCTGTTCCATGTTCCATTGGTTCTAGTCTTTCCTCAGGTTCCTTGGCTGTTCAAGCAGGTGGCAAGAAATGCGCTAGAAAGGTGCCTTGTTGGTCTCAGCAGTTGTACTTCTCTGGTACCAATACTGTGTCTTGTTCTGTCAAGGTCTTTGCCTCTCCAAAGTTTGTTAGACATTGTACTCGGTCAGAAGCCATAACTACATGTTTAATCCTCACCTGGCCCATGCAGTCATCTCCTGTCTCCAAGGCATATGTGCCTTGATCACTGTCTTGGCTAGTGGTGCTCCAAGATGAGACTGCTTGATGCAGTGCAAGTGAGTCTCACCAGTGCCATACTGCTGCCAGATCTCCTTCATCCCCAGTGCTTGGAAATATGGGGTGTAGTATAGCAGTAATGTGAAGGAGACAACAACTCTCTGGGGTCCGCTCATAGTTCCGACATCCCATTATTCTGACCATTAGGTTAGTGAAGGTTAGGGATAGGCTTAGTTATAATGGAGGCTGTACATGCACCAGGTGTCAGCCTCCTTAATCCTATTCAAGATGTCTGGGATCTCTTCTCCACTAGCGACATCATCAACAGAGACAACAGAGCTGATAATGGTAAATGGACTGCATTTACAGTATATAGCGCTCTTCTCCAAAGCGCTGTACAATGTATTTCACATTCACCCATTAACACACACATTCACACATACATTCACACCAAGAAACCATGCAAGGTGCTCATCGGGAGCAGTTAGGGGTTCAGTGTCTTGCTTAAGCACACTTCGACAAATAAGCAGGAGGAGACATAAATCGACCCTGGAACCTTCAGATTCCAAGGCAGCCGTTCTACCTACATCGCCACAAGCTTGAATGGCCACCAGCTGGAGAGCTGTTTGTTCACCTCAGACACCCAGAATGTGTAAAGTTGATGAGGGATGGGTGCGTCTATCGACTCTGTTATCTCTGATGATGATGAGTGGCTCCCTGCAAAAGGGGCTGGAGATGAAGAGATCCCAAAGATTGAACTAGATTGAGGAGGCTGTCACCAAGCTGCTGGTACATGTGGAGTCAACTGGCCCTATTATAACTAAACCTACCCATAACCCTAACCTAATGGAGGGAATAATGGGTCGCCAGGATTATGAGTGGACCCCAGAGAGTTGTCGTAGTGATACTTCCAAGCACTGGGGATTAAGTAGATCTGGTAGCAGTATGGCACTAGGTGTGCAGCGGCACATGCTTCTACAGCATCAAGCAGTCTCTCATCTTGGAGCACCACTAGCCAAGACAGTGATCAGGGGACATATGCCTTGGAAACTGGAGATGACTGCATGGGCCAGGTGGGGACTAAGCATGCAGCTATGGCTTCTGACCAAATACAATATCTAACAAACTTTGGAGAGGCAAAGACCTTGACAGAACAAGACAGCATTGGTAGCAGAGAAGTACAACTGCTGCCTGAGACCAACAAGGCACCTTTCTAGTGCATGTCTTGCCACCTGCTTGCAACAGCCAAGGAACCTGAGGAAAGACTAGAACCAATGGAACATGGACGGATGCAAGGAACACTTCGACTCTCGAGGATATGGCTGCCTTGCTGAATACATCCTGTAAAAACACATCATACTAACTTGGATGCACACAATCCCAATATGGTGCACTTTGGAAATTGTTATTTAATTTTGTGTGTGCTTTTGTTGTGTGATTTTATTTGTCACTTTTATTCGTAAATAGTCTTATTTGCTCATTTAAACACCCATTTAAAACCCCCCTTTAAAGTTAAATGTGGATGTTTACTTGTTGTATTTCCCACTAGTATGTCTTTTGTTATAAACAAAACAAACTTACTATAAAATAGTAACAAACTTACAAAAAATACTATAAAAGTGCAAGTAATGAACAAAATCGTTTTTAGAAAATGGCATTGACATTGATATTTCAAAGACAAGATGATCCTTAATGGTCAAAACAATGTCAGAAATGAATTATACATGTCAGCATTAGTTGATTTAGACCTACTGCACCTGTTTTTACTCCTAACAATGGCCAAGTTATGGCCCACGGTCTTCGGAATAGCAAAATGACCTTGACCATGACCTTTTGAGGTCCAAATCGCCCAAAATGGTCAAAACAATATCAGAAATGAATTCCCCACACCACAATTAGTCCAAATAGAGTTATTACATGTGCATATACACCCAGAAACAGAAAAGTTGGATTTTCATCATAGCCGATGGCAGCCATATTTGATTTGGCCATTGCGCCATTCCTGGCACTATGGCGGACGAGCACCTCTGTGATTTTTCATGTCTAGGGACCCACTGACTCAGTTCAGGTGAGAAACTCCCCTAACACCAAATTGCGAACAGGACTTTAAGCCAGATACTGGATTATCTCTCTGGTTAACCAGCCCCTATTTCCACAGCACTGGGCTCAAACTGCCCTCCCTCCCTCCTCCCTGGTTAACCAGCCCCTATTTCCACAGCACTGGGCTCAAACTGCCCTCCCTCCCCCTTCCATGGCTAATCAGTCCTCTTTGCTTCAACCCTGGGCCCAAACCGCCCCCCTCCCCCCCTCCATGGTGAACCAGTTCACACTGGCTCAAGCCCAGGCCCCACTACCCTTCCTCCATCCCCTCGCCACGACCAATCAGGCCGCTTACTTCGACCCGCAGTTCCAAACGCCCCCCCCCCTCCCCACCAACCCTTAGCCCAGGCCCAGGCCAACCCTTAGCCCAGGCCCACACCCCCATACCTCATTACTCTTTTTCCCTCTCCACAGCCCTGCCTGTACCCGTACCTCCGTCGTCCATCACCGCCAACCCGCTGCCGGTGTCAAACGCACTCCGCCACCAGATCCTCCAGGGTATGGACGTGGACCTAGCTGCATTAATCAAACCCTCTGCTTTTTCCCATCAGGCCAGGACCGTAGACTGCGGAGGGGTGTCCTTCACCCTCCGCGATCTCAATTCCTCCACTAACCCCACCATTCTCTCCCCCACAGAGTTTGTCCTGGCCTTCTCCATCTACCGGAATGTCATTTGTTCTGTTTTCCCCTACCGCAGGCAGGAGCTGGATGATTATTTGCAAATAATCATGGACCTAGCCATACGTTTTTCCGGGCCCCTTTTCTACCACTATCACAGGCAGTTCGCAGCGACGGCGGCAGCTCGACTCCAGCAGTCAAACCAGCTGACCTACTGGGGGGCACTGGACTCCGAGCTGTACTGCCGGCTCTTTGCCGGCAAAACCGCCATCGCTTGCGATCTGTGCAGCTGCCCGGCCCACCCCACCTCAGCTTGCGTCCTCGCACTGCACCCCAAAGCCCCCACTTCCTTCACCTCCCGCCCCACAGCCTCCACTTCTTCCACTCGGCCAGCGCCCTATCAGGTACCACAGACCCACACACAAATCCCACAGCTCATGGCCCGCTCAGCTAGGCCCGCAACCCAACGCCACGCCACCCTCCCAGCCTCCTCCCAGGACAGGGACCGTCGAGGCCGCCCCATACTCTTCGTCGGGTCAAAAATGCTGTGCAACAATTTCAATGAAAAGGGCTGTAACTCGTCCACATGTAAATTGTTGCACGTGTGCTCTTTTTGCGGTGGTGCCCATTCCCGTGTCGCATGCCCCCACAACCCCACCAAACCCTCAAGCAGCTGACTATCGAAGCACCTAGCCACCCCAATCAACATCCCAGCCCTAGCATCAGAGCTAACTGCACACCCAGACCCCGATTTTGTCCGATTTTTCCTAGACGGCCTCAACTACGGCTTCTCCCCAGGCCTCGTCACACTCCCAGACACAAACCACACCTGCAATAACCTCCAATCCGCCCTGACAGACCCAGACACCGTCGATACCCTGATCACCAAGGAAGTCCAGCAAGGTTTCATGATAGGCCCATTTCCCTCCCCCCCTTTAACCAATTTTCGCATCAGCCCTGTCGGAGTAGCCACCCGCAAATACTCCGGCAAAAAACGCCTTATCATAGACCTATCTTCCCCCCACGGCTCCTCAATTCCCAGCATTAACAGTCTCATCCCCAGCTCTGATTTTTCCCTCCATTACTCCACAGTTAACCACGCCATATCCCTCATTCGCCTAGCCGGCCGTGGTGCCTGGCTGGCCAAAGCCGACATCACGTCGGCTTTCAAGGTCCTCCCCCTCCACCCAGACTCCTGGCCCTTGTTCGGGGTCTGCTGGAAAGGCCAATATTATTTTGCAGTCCGCCTAACTTTCGGATGCAAAAGCAGCCCCAAGCTGTTCGACAACCTGTCAGAACTGTTATGCTGGATTTTGTTAAACAACTACCGCATCCCCTCCCTCGTCCACCTGCTAGACGACTTCCTCACCATTGACCCCCCATCATCTCCCCCCGCACACAGCCTGTCTTGTCTGAAAGCAGCCTTCACAGCTCTCGGTGTTCCTCTCGCCGAAGACAAGACAGAAGGCCCCGCCACTAGCGTTGAATTCCTAGGAATTAAACTAGACACCCTCGCCTTCCAGGCCTCCCTCCCCCAGGAAAAATTGGACAGAATCACCCTAATCGTGGCAAACTTCTCAGACACCACCTCCTGCACAAAACAGCAACTACTCCAACTCCTAGGCCACCTCAATTTCGCAACCCGCATTATCCCCCAAGGCCGTTCGTTCATCTCCCACCTCCTCTCACTAGCCTCCTCCGTCCCATCCCTCCACCACCAGGTCTCACTCTCACAAGAGTGCAGAATGGAGCTCAGGCTCTGGCGAGTCCTCCTCCAAAACTGGAACGGCATTAGTTTTTTCTATGACAACTTTCACTCCTCACCAGAGGACCTCCAGTTATTCACTGATGCCGCACCCTCCGTAGGTTACGGAGGCTATTACCGTGGCCGCTGGTTCGCGGACGAATGGCCAAAGGAGATGCTAGATCCCCAGTGCGACCCCCACCATTCCTCCGCCATGTACGAGCTCTATCCCATCGTCGTAGTGGCTTCCCTTTGGGGTTCAGAATGGACCAGCCGCTCCGTTCTCATCCACTCAGACAACCAAGCCACCGTAGATATTATTAACAAAGGCCGTTCCTCCTCACTCCCCATCATGTCCCTCCTCAGACGGCTCACCTGGATCACGGTCACACACAACTTTATTATCCGTGCTGCCCATATTCCCGGTCACCTCAATGCCATTGCTGACTCACTTTCTCGTTTTCTCTTCCAGAAATTCAGGCTACTGGCTCCAGACGCGGACATCCACCCCACTCCGGTACCTCCGTTTTCTCACATGACCTTCCCATAGACCACCCTCTCCGCCACCTCATACTCCACGCCCAACAAACCATTCTCCTGTCACTCGCTCCGTCCACCCTGTCCTCCTACTGGACCGCCTGGAAAAATTTCCAATTATTCCACTCCACCTATGCGCTACCTTTCCCGTCCCTAGACCTAGCCACCCTCACCTCCTACATCAGCCACTGCCACACTTCCCGCTCCATGCCCTCGTCCACTATCCGTGCTTACCTCGCCGGTATTAACTTCGTATCAAAACTCCTCACCGGCGCTCCTCACCCCTTCCATTCACATCCCCACGTCTCTTTGCTTCTTAAAGGCATTAGACGGTACGAGCCACGCCATCCTCCTAGCCGCCAACCCCTCACCTCACCAATTCTCGCCGATTGTATCACGGTACTCCGTTCCGGCTACGCCAATCCATCCACCGACTCCACACTCGAATCGGTCTTCCTCCTGGCCTTTTACGGGTTCCTCAGGTGCTCTGAGTTCACCGCTCCCAATACCAGATTCGATCCGGCTCGCCACCCTTGCCTCGCCGACCTCACAATCCTAGACCATTCCACCCTGATCTACACGCTTAGGCACAGTAAAACAGACCAATTCGGAGCATCGACTCCCATTTACCTTTTCAAGCTAAATTCACCCCTCAGTCCCTACGAGCCTCTCGTGCGCCACCTTCACATCCGCCGGTCCCAAAACGCTTCACCTTCCGACCCACTATTCATTTCCGAAACCGGCACCGTGATCACCCGGTTCTGGTTCCATCGCCACCTTCGCCAAATTCTAGCCAAGGCCGGCTACGCAGCCGAGCACTTTTCCGGCCACTCTTTCCGTATAGGCGCAGCGTCCTCAGCATCCCGGCAAGGTATCCCCGAGCACATCATACAGATTCTCGGTCGTTGGTCGTCGTCCGCTTACCACACATACATCCGCTCCAACGCCCACGACCTCCGCCAAGCCCACTCTGCGCTCATCCGTTAACCTGGCTCCTTTTGGGGTCTCGTTCCAGGCCCAGCAGAACGAGGGCCAGAGCCCCATAGCCACACCACCCAGGGCTCTCCTAATGCATTTCATGTCACAACGTTTTTCTCTGCCACTATGTTCAATAAATGCAACTAAACTGGTTCTCTGTTTGATGGTGTGGTCTTTACTAGTGAAATGCTGTTGGGACAACGAAAGTTCAGGAGAACAGACCACACCGGATAACCACCTCCTCCCTTCTCTAACGCTCCAATCTAACCTACCTCTCCTCCCTACCTCACCTGCCTCAGATCTCACTGATAACAACTCCTCCCTTATCTCCTCCTACCAAGCCAATCAAGCGCTGTATTTAAACATGGCCTCGCCAGCAGCATTTCATGCTCAGTTCTCGCATCCCGCCTCCACCCCTTTCTCCTCCCAATCTACAGTAACTAACCTTCTTTTGCTTTTTCCTTCAGATATCATTTCCAGAGGGGGGACTCTGCCCAGGCGGGGGTCTCGTTCCAGGCCCAGCAGAACGAGGGCCAGAGCCCCATAGCCACACCACCCAGGGCTCATGCCTCGAGCACCCTGCCTCCCCCCCCTCCTCCCCGCTCCGTGCCGCACTGCCCTCCCAGACCCTCCAGGGTCCGTGCGCCGAGCACTCCACTCCCCCTCCCCCCCCGCTCCATTCACTGCCGCCCCCCTACACCCCGCCATATACCACCTCTCATGTCCCTCCGGTTCCCTCACCCTCCCTCCATACCACGCCCTCCCACGCCACACCGCCGCCGCCGCCGTGGCTCACACCGTCCCCACCCATACCGGCCACCCCGCCCGTCGTCCATCATCATCCCCTGTACAGCCTCCATCTTGCTACATCTCCCACCCAACGTCCGTCCCCGTCGTCCCCGTTAACCTCCTCCATCACTAACCTTTTCTCCCCCCGCTAACCAGTCATTTACTATTCACCCCAGCATTCACTCCCGTATTCATTCCATCATTCACTCCAGTATTCGTTCATTCCAGCATTCACCCCAGTATTCACCCCCGCATTCACTCCAGCATTCATTTCAGTCCTCACTCCATCATTCATTTCACCATCCAACATCCGCCTTCTAAGGCGCAGCCTTCAGTCACCAAGGCACTGCCCCCTCTCCTAATGCATTTCATGTCACAACGTTTTTCTCTGCCACTATGTTCAATAAATGCAACTAAACTGGTTCTCTGTTTGATGGTGTGGTCTTTACTAATGAATCACATATTGTACAAGAAAAGGGCTTTTCCCCTGTATGAATCCTCATGTGTATTTTTAGATGCCCCTTATGAAGACAACCTTTACCACAAACTGCACAAGAAAAGGGCTTTTCTCCCGTATGAGTCATCATGTGTGTTTTTAGAGTACCCATCTCATTAAAGCCTTTATCACATACTGTACAAGAAAATGGCCTTTCCCCTGAATGAGTCCGCATGTGTGTTTTAAGATGACCCTTGTGAAGACAGCCTTTACCACAAACTGCACAAGAAAGGGGCTTTTCTCCCGTATGAGTCATCATGTGTCTTTTTAGATGACCCATGTGAAGACAACGTTTACCACACACTGTACAAGAAAGGGGCTTTTCTCCTGTATGGATCATTGTGTGAGTCTTCAGATTTCCCTTATAATTAAACATTTTGCCACACTCTGTACAACTAAAACTTTTCTTCCCTCTGTGACTCCTCATGGATTGAGTTTGTTTTGACGATTTCAGGTCCTGGGACAGCTTGCACTGTCCTCCCACATGTTGTTTCTTGTGTGATTTCAGTGTGTTTAAAGCTGACTGATCTCCCCTGGTCTCCTCCCACTCATCGCTGTCTTCCGTGTCCAATTCAGAAGATAGGAGCTGGTCATCACTAGTTGGTTGTGATTCTCCACAGTCTTCTAAATCAGCTTGTGTTTTCATGTGTTCAGTTGAGGTGCTGGCTACAGGTGCTGTCTCTCTGTTTTCATCATCTTCACTTTTCACTGCTAGTAAAGTCAACATTGACAAACCAGCTTCCTCTGGTATTTCAAGTAGCTCCTCCTGTTCCTCCTTCATCTGTGGAGGTTGTGGTTCCTCCTGGACCAGACTGCAACTCCACTCTTCTTCAGGGGAAACCTCCTCTTTACACACAGGGACGTGCAGGAAGTCTAAGAAAAAATATATGATGACTCATCAGACTCCATAACATTTGAATGTTGTGCCTCCAAAGCAGAACCTCAGTTCATAGTTGTGTCTGGAAAAAGTATCAAGAGATTAATATCCTCAATTTTAAACTGTGGTGGAAGCAGGTATCGATTCATATAGATAACCAGTGTCACACATGTGTGTGGGGAGGAATCATTTGGCATCAAGAAACAGCAGGTTAGCGAGCACCCTCAGTACCGGCCCACTTTCACCAATACAATACAAAGATAGAGTGCTGGAAACTTACTGAGGTGCGGGTGGTCTTCATGTTCCTGTTTAATGTGGTCTTCATGTTCCTGTTTAAGGTGGTCTTCAGGTTCCTGTTTAAGGTGGTCTTCAGGTTCCTGTTTAAGGTGGTCTTCAGGTTCCTGTTTAATAGAAACAGTCCTGGTTGGAGAACTGATCTTCACCTGCAGACTGGACTCCACACACTGATCTGGAATGATGGAAGAGCATGAAAACTTTAATAATAAGGACTTGAATTATAAGGACGTTGGTGTAATATGAATACAAACTTGAACTCATTGATTGCTTTCATAAAGAAGTGGTTGATATTGCCTGTTTTTGTGATGAAGTATAGCAATGTTTTCAAAGGAGATGGCAGGCATGATCAGGAAACAGAGAAATTAGTGTTTCCCTTTAATGTGGACACTATTCTACCGTTCTGGAGCACACAAAGCCATCACAAGAAACTAGTCATGTTTATTTTATTCAGTCATGTTGAGTCAGATTATATGTGTGCGAGTGAACTAACTTAAACCAAATGCTTTCCCCTGTCTTCACGTGTGTTTTTAGACTACCCATTTAATTAAAGCCTTTATCGCATACTGGCCTTGTGTGTGTTTTAGTTAACCCTTGTGAAAAACAGCTTTTACCACATAGGCTACAGTGCAAGAAATTGGCTTTTTGCTAACTAAACTAATGGCTTGCCCCTGTATTAGTCTTGTGTGTCACAAAAAAGTGGAGTAACAATGTATTAACATTTCAACAACACATCCTCTATCCCATTCCCACAACTGGTCTGACATGATTTCAAAATAGCACACACAAAGCACTGTCAGAAGCTCTGAGAGGCTGTTTGACTTTGTAAACAGAAAACTATTCAAAGGTGAGCCCAGAACACCAGGAAATAATTAATATAACTTCTAGAACTAATCCCCACAGTTTACAGTTTACAGTTTACAGTTTAGGCATTTAGCAGACGCTATTAATCCAAAGCGACTTACAATAAGCAAAACTACATCATAGATATTAAAACCACAATGGTCTCACAACACAGTTGAACACACATATTGACTCTGAAACATATTTTCTTACATGAAAAAGGGGTTATTGAATAAGTATTTATTGTACCAACCTGTTCTGTATACTTTGATGTAGGGTTTCCAGTAGTCTGCTTTTGTGGTCGATTTCTTGCTTCAAGCTGAAAGCTTCATCTTCGTACTCCATTACAATTTGTCCAACGGCCCCACATATCTCTTCAGCAGCTGCAGATAGTCGCTCATTGACCAAGGACTTCAGTGTTTGTAGTAAAGCCATTTCTCAAAGGTAGCTCTCTGAGTTTCTCTGACAAATACACCAACCAAGAGAAGCAAGTTCAGCCCTTAGCAACTTGTAGAGACTAAAGTGTCACCAGACATAAACAGAGGCCTGCTAAATACTCACAGAGAGTCTGATGGTCCAATCAGAGAATGGTTGGGTGGGGCAACAATAGACAGAAACTAGCCAATAGTTGAACCCTTCAAGTCCCTGCACATCTGAACTCCCCCATACAGTACAACATACATATTTTCACACAACTTCTCAATTTGACATTCGTTTGCTGTAATGATTAACAATCTGTGATATAATAGCACCTATTTTTGAGAATTGTGACAAAACCTATTCATTTTGTCACCTCGCCCTAAAGGGTCGCATGTCGCACTGAGGCGTCTTACTAGTTTGTTATACTGTAGCCTACAACACGTGTTACTGCACACACATATACAGCAAAGACAATATCAAAACACTTCTGTTGAACAGAACAAGTGTTATCTTAAAGATGGGGTACCATGATTTTTGTCCACCCTAAAACATGATGTACAGGTTATAGTCTATGGTAAAAGGGGATGATTTTATGATGTCTTTAAATCAGTGTTTTTCGATCAGACCTTTTGACTCAGAGGCGATCAGCTTTCAGGAAGAAACCACAAATTACAATTGGCAAATTCACACATTATTACCCCACCTGGTGGTCTATTAGATTAATGTTAACTTCATAGACACAAACAAAACAGGAAAAGTACACAACTATGGCACCACCTCTTAAAAGACTTTCATCATTCAGTAATTTTCAGTCCCAGCCCCTGAACCATTCAGAAACATTACAAAGCGTCTCAGGTGTGATCAAGTTTAGCACACTGAATCTGGGTCTCTGGTGTGATAAAGTTTAGCATACTGAATCTGTAATTATCACATGTATGTGTTGAGCCCCTTTTAATATGTATAGTAACAGCCTCTTGTGCTAATGTGTCTCTAATGGGCCTCTCTGAAGGAACACTACTCATTTTGGGTTTGTTTGTTTGTGGTTTCCTATATAAATTAGCATTCACCAGTGTCGGCAGGTTAGCATTTCATATTCTGACAACATTATGTAATGATGAAGCAAACCTGTAGTGGTGAAACCTTTAACCTCTTTAATAAAACAAACATTATCCATACACCCCAGGTATACCCAAGAGGGTTCTTTGAGTTTACAAATAGCAACTTTATAAAGACACAACACACTGTAGAATAAAATCCAACTATAGGACCCCCAATGGAATTGCTCTCACAGAATATCTCCATATACAGTACATGAATCTCCATACATGGGAACCAGGGGTCTCCATATATGGGTAACTGGTCTGATATACATCACTGGCCAGATGGCCAACAATTGTCGAAGGGCAAGGTTGCATGTCGCCCTGAGGCGTCTTAGCCTACTAGTTTATCATACTGTAACCTACGAGAGGCTATAAATCAAACAACTCCAACCAAACATGGACATTTTGTCCACACTGTGTGAACTGTGTACTGACTCCCATCAGTAGATATTGAAACTTAATTTATTCACTGAACTTCCATTCAGACAAATGTTACTGCACACACATATACAGCAGAGAAAATGTAAAAACACCTAATCTATTGAACAGAACTGAAGAAGTTTTATCTTAAAGATGGGGTGGCATGATTCCTTTCCACCCTAAAACATGATGATCGGGGTGGTAAAATCTCGCTCTTTCGAACGACCATCAATTCGACCAGCGGGTTAGCGACTCAACCCACGAAGGTTAGGTTTAGGGTAAGGGTTAGAGTTGGATGTCGAAAAAATGACATGTAGTAACAGCAAAGCTATCCCTATCAGGGTGTATGGTAAAAGGGGAGGGGGTGATTTTATGATGTGATTAAATCAGTGTTTTTCGATCAGATCTTTTGACTCTGAGGCTTTATATTTGTTCTCCATTTTCACCCGTTTTCACCAGTTTATTATATTTTGACACTTGCTTTGGTAATGTAGTGGACTGAGCATTTATAGACCTCCCGTTGTTCCAACCACCAGTGTCGGCAGGTTAGCATTTCATATTCTGACAACATTATGTAATGATAAAGCACACAGAGGACCTGTAGTGGTGAACCCTTTATTAAATCAAACAAACATTATCGGTATGTTTTCCCCACAGGTATGAAGAGGGTTCTTTGAGTTTACAAAGCAACTTTATAAAGAAACAAAACAGTGTAGAATGTAATCTAACTATAGCACCTCCAATGGAAATGGAAACAAGCCATATGTTCTTTTTTTTAGCTGAGCTTGTATTGTACTGTACTCCCCGCCTCTACATGTCTTAGCAAACTGTTAATAAAGTATTCAATCAATCAAAACTAAGTGATGATTTCAACTGACTCTGGCATCTACTCTGATCATCTAACAATCCAAACACATGCCAACACACAGTGAACAGCTACGCCATTGTTACATGCATATCAATGAACATAATACTTATATCATGAGTGTTATTGAATATGACTTAGTTAAATACTGACAAATCACATGAAGAAACTATTAATGTGTATTTTCTTTCAGTCATGTTGATATTGTCAGATTATATGATTCCTCTGCTTTAGTGTCCTTTTCAATGTAATTGTGGCTTAGACTGAAATTCAGTCTAAATTAGTTCACACAGACACATAAATGATCATTCAGTCACTGAATGATCATTTATGTGTCTGTGTGAACTAATTTAAACTAAAGGCTTTTATTCTTTATGAGTCTTCATGTGTCTTTTTAGATGGCCCATTTCTTTAAAGCGTTTATCACATACTGTACAAGAAAAGGGCTTTTCCCTTGTGTGCGTCCTCATGTGTATTGTTAGATGAGCTGCGCTAATAAAACCATTACCACAAACAGTACAAGTATAGGGCTTTTCTCCTGTATGAGTCATCATGTGTATTTTTAGACTACCCATTTGATTAAAGCCTTTACCACAGACTGTACATGAAAAGGGCTTTTCGCCAGTATGTGTCATTGTGTGCGTTTTTAGATTAGTTTTGTTAAGAAAGCTTTTACCACATATGGTACAAGTATAGGGCTTTTCTCCTGTGTGCGTCCTCATGTGTGTTTTTAGATTACTTGTGCTAACCCAGCTTTTACCACAAACAGTACAAATATAGGGCTTTTCTCCTGTATGAGCCCTCATGTGTATTTTTAGATGACCCATTTGATTAAAGTCTTTACCACATACTGTACAAGAAAATGGCCTTTCTCCTGTATGAGCCATCATGTGTCTTTTTAGACTACCCATTTGATTAAAGCCTTTACCACATACCGTACAAGAAAATGGCTTTTCGCCTGTATGAGTCCTCATGTGTGTTTTTAGATTGCATGCACTAACACAGCCTATACCACAGACTGTACATGAAAAAGGCTTTCCGACAGTATGAGTCGTTGTGTGTGTTTTTAGATTACTTTTGTTAAGAAAGCTTTTACCACATAAGGTACAAGTATAGGGCTTTTCTCCTGTATGAGTCATCATGTGTGTTTTTAGATTACCTGCGGTAACCCAACCTTTACCACAAATGGTACAAGAAAAGGGCATTTCCCCTGTATGGGTCATTGTGTGACTCTTCAGATGAGCTTTACGATTAAACATTTTTCCACACTCTGTACAACTAAAACTTTTCTTCCCTGTGTGAACCTTTTTGGAGTGAGTTTGTTTCAGGTCCTGGGACAGCTTGCACTGTCCTCCCACATGTTGTGTCTTGTGTGATTGCAATGTGTTTAAAGCAGACTGATCTCCCCTGGTCTCCTCCCACTCATCACTGTCTTCGGTTTCTGATTCAGAACGGTGTGAAGAGAGAAGATGGTCATCACTTGTTGGTTGTGATTCTCTACAGTCTTCTAAATCAGCTTGTGTTTTCACGTGTTCAGTTGAGGTGCTGGCTACAGGTGCCATGTCTCTGTTTTCATCATCATCTTCACTTTTCACTGCTAGTAAAGTCAACGTTGACAGACCAGCGTCCTCTGGTCTTTCCAGTAGCTCCTCCTGTTCCTCCTTCATCTGTGGAGGTTGTGGTTCGTCCTGGACCAGACTGCAACTCCACTCTTCTTCAGGGGAAACCTCCTCTTTACACACATGGACATGCAGGAAGTCTAAGAAAAATATATATAATAACTCATTAGACTCCATGACATTTGAATGTTGTGCCTCCAAAGCAGAACCTCAGTTCATGTCTGGAAAAAGTATCAACAGATTCATATTCTCAATTTTAAATTGCCGTGGAAGCAGGTATTGATTCATATAGATAACCAGTGTCACAAATGTGGGGAGGAATCTTTTGGCATAACAAGTAACAGCAGGTTAGTGAGCACTAGTGATGCGCGGGTCAACCCGGTGCCCCCACCCACCCGCCAACCCGCCCGTAAGCGGGTGGGTGGGTGGGTGAAGGTTTCAGACCTTTTCAGGCGGGCGGCGGGCGGGTTATCACCAATCTCACGTGCAAAAAACAAATAAGAATAATCACCTGTTCTTATTTGCCTTTTATTCTTAATAAGAGTAGGCCTATAAGAATAAGAATACAACGTTTGAATACGAGCACGAGCGAGCAAGTTTTAAAATGCACCAGAGAGGAGTGAGGTTTCTCCTCCGCTCCTTGGTGCGAAGACCGTCCCAATTCCGCTCCTATTGGGGCCGCGAACCACATCTTGCCAACATTTGACACAACGTGAGCACAGCAGAGAAGATGCACAAACAATTCAGCGTGTG
Source organism: Nannobrachium achirus (assembly GCF_963921795.1). NCBI lineage: Eukaryota > Metazoa > Chordata > Actinopteri > Myctophiformes > Myctophidae > Nannobrachium > Nannobrachium achirus. Next base: position 87,631,045 of record NC_137810.1, read on the forward strand.
TCGCTGATCAGGATTTCACTTAAATGTCTCTGTCATCCACACAAGTGCGTTTATAGCTAAATACTTTGTGTCGGTTAAGCCAGTCAACGGATACGATTTGAAACACAACTTTCGCAAGTGAGACGGATCTTTTGACTGAATGAACCAACCACGCTTACCTCGAGTCGTCCCATCTCTCCAATCTGGTGATTAATCAATAACCAACAGGATTTAATATTGTCCGTCTTTTGCTGTCTGTTTAAAGTGCGAGGCGCTGTATAAATATGATTGACATAAAACCGGCATTCTTACCCCGAGATGCCCGGCGATTTAGAGAGAATGAACGTCTTTGAATGAATGTCTTTTAGGCTAAAACCCAATTTGAACAACACGTTTGTTTGTTTAGCCCATGACAATATTGTGCTACTGTAAACGTTTCTGTAAAGCGACTTTGGGTAGCCTACTTAGAAGAGCCGTACATAAAGATGAGCTATTGTGGAGATTATATAGCATCTTTCTTTTTTAAATGCGGGTTGCGGGGCGGGCGGATTTGTTGATCTGTATATTGTTCTGCGGCGCGGGCGGGTTACGTTCCGTGCGGGCTGTGGGTCGTGCGGGTTATGAAAAAAACCTGACCCGCGCATCACTAGTGAGCACCCTCAGTACCGGCCCACTTTCACCGATACAATACAAAGACAGAGTGCTTGAAACTCACTGAGATGTGGTTGGTCTTCATGTTCCTGTTTAAGGTGGTCTTCAGGTTCCTGTTTAAGGTAGTCTTCAGGTTCCTGTTTAAGGTGGTCTTCAGGTTCCTGTTTAAGGTGGTCTTCAGGTTCCTGTTTAAGGTGGTCTTCAGGTTCCTGTTTAAGGTGGTCTTCAGGTTCCTGTTTAAGGTGGTCTTCAGGTTCCTGTTTAAGGTGGTCTTCAGGTTCCTGTTTAAGGTGGTCTTCATGTTCCTGTTTAAGGTGGTCTTCAGGTTCCTGTTTAAGGTGGTCTTCAGGTTCCAGTTTAATAGAAACAGTCCTGGCTGGAGAACTGATCTTCACCTGCAGACTGGACTCCACACACTGATCTGGAATGAAGGAATAGCATGAAAGCTTTAATAATAAGGACTTGAATAATAAGGACGTTGGTGTAATAGGAAAACAAACTTGAACTCATTGATTGCTTTCATTAAGAAGTGGTTTCAGTGTGTCCATCATGCATGTGATGAAGTATTGTTTTCAAAGGAGATGGCAGGATCGGAAAACAGAAAAAAATAGTGTTTCCAAGAACATTTTACATGGGAGCCAATGAAAAATCTGACTAATATGACTTGTTAAATTCTGACAAATGTGGACAGACACTGTTCTGCTGTTCTGGAGCATGCAAAGCCATCACAAGAAACTTGACATGTTTATTTTATTCAGTCATGTTGAATCAGATTATATCATTCCTCTGCTTTAGTGGCCTTTTCTTTGCATTCTGGCTTAGACTGAATGTGTCTGTGTGAACTAACTTAAAACAAATGCTTTCCCGTCTTCATGTGTGGTTTTAGACCACCCATTTGATTAAAGCCGTTATCACATACTGTACTCGTGTGTTTTAGTTAAGCCTTGTGAAAACAGCTTTTACCACATACAGTGAAGAAATTGGCTTTTCGCTAACTAAGTAAAGTAAAGGATTCCCCCGTATGAGTCTTGTGTGTCTCACAAAATTGGAGTAACAATGTATTTTAACATTTCAACAATATATCCTCCACCCCATTCCCACAACTGGTCTGACGTGCTTTCAAAACAGGACACATAATACAGCACCGTCAGAAGCTCTGAGTGGCTGTTTGACTTTGTAAACAGAATTCAAAGGTTGTTGAGCCCAGACCACCAGGAAATAATTAATATAAATTAATTATAACTAATCCTGACAAAACTCCATCATGGATATTAAAACCACAATGGTCTCTCAAATTGAACACAGTTAAACCACATATTATTGACTCTAAAACACATTTTCTTACATGAGAAAGGGTTATTAAATAGTTATTGTACCAACCTGTTCTGTATAATTTGATGTATGGTTCTAAAACCATGTCCAGTAGTCTGCTTTTGTGGTCGATTTCTTGCTTCAAGCTTAACGCTTCGTCCTCATACTCTGTTACAATTTGTCCAACAGCCCCAAATATCTCTTCAGCAGCTGCAGATAGTAGCTCGTTGACCAAGGACTTCAGTGTTTGTAGTAAAGCCATTTCTCAAAGGTAGCTTTCTGAGTTTCTGTGACAAATACACCAACCAAGAGAAGCAAGTTCAGCCCTTAACAACTTGCAGTGACTAAAGTGTCACCAAACTTGAACAGAGGCCTGCTAAATACTCACAGAGAGTCTGATGGTCCAATCAGAGAAGGGTGGGTGGGGCAACAATAGACATGAACTGGCCAATAGTTGAACCCTTCAAGTCCCTGCACATCTGAACTCCCCCATACAGTACAACATACACATTTTGACATGACTTTACAATTTGACATTAGATTGCTCTAATAATTAGCAGTCTGTGTTGCGCAAGTATAGCACCCATTAAGAATTGTGACAAAACCTTTATTTATTAATTTTTTACACATTTTTTAAATATGTTTAATTTTGTTTGGATTTAGAATGCCTGGCAGAGTTGATTTGTTATGGTTGGGGCACACCAGGGATTAACAAAATGTGGTGCATTTATAAAAGAAAAACATGTATTTTAAGTTGGGAATCCTTGTCTGGGACAAGGGGGATTTCTGTCAGATTGCATGTTTAGATTAACTAGAGTGTTAATAATTGATGATAATTTGAAATTATCATCATACTAGTACATATGGTAGTACATATTTTCCAAATTCTCAAGAATGGGTGATTACAGTATAATGAAACAAAACACGATACATTATAAACTCAACCATGAGTAGGCAGTATGACGGGGTTTGCTGTTATAGTGTTTGCTCAAACAGAGCTAATTGTTGTGTTGTAATTCTGTCCACTTCTAATCTTGCAGGTTTAAATTAAGAATTGTATCATCTTGAGAAAGTAGAGGGTCCAACACATATTGCATGGCATTTTATTTTAAATTTGGGGAAAACTGATACACTTTAACCACTAGTATGCCTGTGTCGATGTGTTTGTTCATCACATCACAGATTGAAGAAACCTATATTATCACATCTAAGATTCTTAAACTAAGGGATGGGATCCTGAAATAATTGTGTAGTAAACTTTAGGCATTTAGCAGACACTCAGGGTGATTTACATACACCAAATAATCAATGTTAATACATCAAATGCATAGAAATAGTAATCCAAAAAATAAGTTGGCCAAGAACCTATTCAATACATTTAAAAATGTAAGAATGAATTAATACGTGTTGTGTTTTAATAAGTGTCTATCCCAGTCAGAGCAGTAGACTAAATATACGATTTGCTTTACATGATTACATGTTTCATGAATCTCTGGCCTGATATTGGACAGTTAGCTTCAATCATCAAAGTCTGCTTTAACATTTAACCAAGTTAGAGTGTAGGGATAGGGATAATAACCCAGTTAGAGTGTAGGGTTAGAGATAATGTTATGCTCAACTAACTTCAGTTACAGTACACTGTCAGACAATGAATTATGTTTTATTTGTATTTCATGTTTTTGGTAGAAACATTTAAAAACTGAAACAAGGGTTAGGGCATGTCATAATAATAGGCAAACATTCAAAGAAAGTGAATGTGATGCAAATCAACACTTTTGTTAGCTTTTACATCAGCTAATTTGGTCGTTTGGTGTAGAGGAAAGGGGGGACAGTCAACAAAGTGGTTCATGTAGCATCACAAAGTTAACCTATTATTAGAGTATTTGAAATTCTATGAAAATAGTGTTGTGAATTAATTGTAGCTAGAAGATCAGCTTTGTACAACAAACAACATGGGAAATGGAAATCATCACTTTGTTGTATTCTCATTCCAGTAGACTCACTTTTATCATCTAAACTGTTCATCTCTTGGTTTGCTTTCTTTTGCCAAGACAAAACAGTCTGTGTGTTGATGAAGACATTGGAACATGTGTCTATGTAAATGTTTCTCTGATGATGGCCCATCATCATCATTATCAAGGTGTTACGAGCCTTTCACATTGAAATGACACCTGACTGCAGTTAACTGGAGGAGAGCTGGGAGGAGGTGTTTCTCCACTCCAAGACAAAAGGGAGGTGTTGTTTATACTGGAGGAGAGCTGTGAGGAGGTGGGAGGAGGTGTTACTGTTTATACTCCTACATCAACACACTGCTCCTGCTCAGAGCCAATACAATACAAAACTAAAACAATGATTTATTTTTACACTCACAAGGACACATGAACAAACAGGGAGAAAGATGTCTTTGCCATGCCTTCAGCCTGGTGGAGACAACAACAAGAAAAGTGCAATTCCGGGAATTGCAAGTGTGGTTTCCTATATTGTGCAATATGTTCCAAAAGCTTTATACCCTGTAATTTATATATATATATATATATATATATATATATATATATATATATATATATGAATGTTTTACACCCTCCAACTTTATTTGTTCCCCGTTTTCAACAGTTCATTATATTTTGATGCTTGCTTTGGGAATGTAGGGGACTGAGCATTGGTTAGACCTCCTGTTGGTCCGTCCGACCAGGTTAACATTCACCAGGTTAGCATTCACCAGCGTTGGCAGGTTAGCATTTCATATTAAAGCACACACATAGGACCTGTAACGGTGAAACCATATTTTATCAATATGTTTTCTGTTATAAAGTATTCAATCAATCAAAACTAAGTGCCTCTACTCTGATAATGTAACAATCCAAACAACAATTTGCTAATTGTTGTCATGCTCAATACAGTGTATGTATACACATAGGCCTATACATTTGTTTTCCCTGTAGTCCTATTTGATTGTATTCGTATTATGAAAATCTGACATTAACTGGCTGGCGTACTGTTCTGGGAGGTCCCAAAATAGATAACCCCCAGAAAGGGGGCAGGGGGTCCGGAACATTTTACACCCATCATTTACTCATTTGATTCCTCTGCCCAGAAAACATAGGATTTGCATGTTTAATTCAGTTTCTAGGTTGTCTAGAATCCAAGATAGAAGCAGTGATTATTATTGTATTGTTCACAGTAGTTCTGGTACATGCTCTGATAACATTATGTAATGATAAAGCACAGAGAGAGGACATGTAGTGGTGAAAACTTTATTAAATCAAACAAACATTATCAATATCCACCCTCCCCCAGGTATGAAGAGGGTTCTTTGAGTTTACAAAGCAACTTTATAAAGACACAAAACACTGTAGTAGAATGTTAACAAGTAATCCAACAATAGGACCCCCAATGGAAATGGAAACAAGCCATATTGTGCTTTCTTGAAATGTACACCTTGTATTGTACTGTACTTCCCTGTACATGTCTTTGCAAACTGATAAAGTATTCAATCAATCAATGTGTTGATTTCACCAAATATATACTCTGGCAAATTCACAATCCAAACAACACCCACCATAACTACACAATAATTATTGCATTAACCTCAATGAATATGACTTGTTAAGTTCTGACAAATGTGGACAAACACTCAATGGAAATGGAAACAATTCATATGCTTTCTAGGAAAAGTAATTTTAGGCTTGTATAGTTGTGCAGAATCTGGCATCTACCAAATATAATCTGATAATGTAACAATGCAAAAACACACATAACAATATGATTTATTCAATTCTGACAAATAATGACAGACACCGTTCTGGAGCAAGCAAAGCAAAAACCACCACAAGAAACTATCATTGTTTATTTTATTCAGTCATGTTGATATTGTCAGATAGTGTCCTTTCATTGTCATCCTGGCTTAGACTGAGAGATCATTTATGTGTCTGTGTGAACTAACTTAAACTAAAGGCTTTCCCTTGAATGAGTCTTCATGTGTGTTTTTAGATTACCAATTTGAGTAAAGCCTTTATCACATACTGTACAAGAAAATGGCTTTTCCTCATGTGCCTTTTTAGATCACCCACACTTCCAATTTTCTTGATTTTCTTGAGGTCGGGGATTCCCTATACTGGGGGTGACACTTCCAATTTTTTAGGTCGTGATTTCCTAGACTGGGGTCGACACTTCCCGAGTGACTTTTCTGCGATTAAAGTCGACTTGAGAAGAGGTCGTCTTATCTGGCTACCACTTTATACTGGTATACTGTATGTTTGGTGCATTTCTTGTGGTAGTTGAAGAAACATTAAAAAACTGAAACGATGTCATTCATTTGTAAATATGGTACATATTCTGACAGAGGACCTGTCGTGTTGAAACCTTTATTAAATCAAGCAAACAAAGACACAAAACACGGCAGAATGTAAACAGTAATTGTATTGCACTGTAGGCCTAATTCCCTGTACACGTCTTTGCAAAATGTTAATAAAGTATTCAGTCAGTCAAAACTAAGTTATTGGTTTCAACTGACTTACCAAATATTTACTCTGATACTTTAAGAATCCAAACAACACACATGTCAACACAGTGAACAGCTACACAAACCCAGCAGCTTGTCAGCACTTTACTACACCATTATTATTACATGCATATCAATTAACATATGTGTTGCATGAATATTAATATGTCTTGTTAAATTCTGACAAATGTGGACAGACACTATTCCACTGTCCTGGAGCAAGCAAAGCAAACCCCATTAAGAAACTATAACATGTTTATATGTAAGATTATATGATTCCTCTGCTTTGGTGTCCTTTTTGTTGTCTTACTGGCTTACACTGAATGATCATGTATGTGTCTGTGTGAACTAACTTAAACTAAAGTCTTTCCCCTGTATGAGTCATCATGTGTGTTTTTAGAGTACCCGTTTGAGCAAAGCTTTTACCACAAACTGCACAAGAAAATGGCTTTTCGCCTGTATGCGTCCTCATGTGTGTTTTTAGATTACCTTTGTGAAGACAGCTTTTACCACATACTGTACAAGAAAATGGCTTTTCGCCTGTATGCGTCCTCATGTGTGTTTTTAGATTACCTGCGCTAACACAGCCTTTACCACAGACTGTACAAGTATAGGGCTTTTCCCCTGTATGAGTCATCATGTGTGTTTTTAGAGTACCCATTTGATTAAAGCCTTTACCACAAACTATACAAGAAAAGGGCATTTCGCCTGTATGAGTCATCATGTGTGTTTTTTGATGAGCAATTTGAGTAAAGCTTTTACCACAAACTGCACAAGAAAATGGCTTTTCGCCTGTATGCAGCCTCATGTGTGTTTTTAGATTACCTGCGCTAACACAGCCTTTACCACAGACTGTACAAGTATAGGGCTTTTCCCCTGTATGAGTCCTTGCGTGTATTTTTAGATTGCCTGCGCTAAAACAGCCTTTACCACATACTGTACACGAAAAGGGCTTTTCCCCTGTATGGATCATTGTGTGACTCTTCAGATTAGCCTTACGATTAAACATTTTGCCACACTCTGTACAACTAAAACTTTTCTTCCCTGTGTGACTCCTCATGGATTGAGTTTGTTTTGATGATTTCAGGTCCTGGGACAGCTTGCACTGTCCTCCCACATGTTGTGTCTTGTGAGATTTCAGTGTGTTTAAAGCTGACTGATCTCCCCTGGTCTCCTCCCACTCATCGCTGTCTTCAGTTTCTGATTCAGAACAGTGTGAAGAGAGAAGATGGTCATCACTAGGTGGTTGTGATGTTCCACAGTCCTCTACATCAGCTTGTGTTTTCATGTGTTCAGTTGAGATGATGGCTACAGGCGCTGTCTCTCTGTTTTCATCATCACCTTCACTTTTCACTGCTAGTAATGTCAATGTTGACCCGCCAGCCTCTTCCTCTTCCTTTTCAAGTAGCTCCTCCTGTTCCTCCTTCATCTGTGGAGGTTGTGGTTCCTCCTGGACCAGACTGCAACTCCACTCTTCTTCAGGGGAAACCTCCGCTTTACACACAGGGACATGCAGGAAGTCTAAGAAAAAAATATATAATGACTCATCAGAATCCATGACATTTGAATGTTGTGCCTCCGAAGCAGAACCTCAGTTCATGTCTGGAAAAAGTATCAACAGATTCATATTCTCAATTTTAAATTGTGGTGGAAGCAGTTATCGATTCATATAGATAACCAGTGTCACAAATGTGGGGAGAAATCATTTTCCATAACAAGTAAAAGCAGGTTAGTGAGCACCCTCAGTACCGGCCCACTTTGACCGATACAATACAAAGACAGAGTGCTTGAAACTTACTGAGATGTGGGTGGTCTTCATGTTCCTGTTTAAGGTGGTCTACAGGTTCCTGTTTAAGGCTGTCTTCATGTTCCTGTTTAAGGTGGTCTTCATGTTCCTGTTTAAGGTGGTCTTCAGGTTCCTGTTTAAGGTGGTCTTCAGGTTCCTGTTTAAGGTGGTCTTCAGGTTCCTGTTTAATAGAAACAGTCCTGGCTGGAGAACTGATCTTCACCTGCAGACTGGACTCCACACACTGGTCTGGAATGAAGGAATAGCATGAAAGCTTTAATAATAAGGACTTGAATAATAAGGACGTTGGTGTAATAGGAAAACAAACTTGAACTCATTGATTGCTTTCATAAAGAAGATTGGTTGCAGTGTGTCCATCATGCATGGCGTGCACAGCGTGCATGCCACAATAAATGTCTGTACAGAAAATATTGCATGCATTGTGATGAAGTATAGCATTGTTTTCAAAGCAGATGGCAGGCAGGATAAGGAAAAATAAAAATATAGTGTTTCTCACGACATTTTACATGGGAGCCAATGGAAAATCTGACTAATATGGCGTGTTAAATTCTGACAAATGTGGACAGACACTGTTCTGCTGTTCTGGAGCATGCAAAGCCATCACAAGAAACTTGTCATGTTTATTTTATTCAGCCATGTTGAATCAGATTATATCATTCCTCTGCTTTAGTGGCCTTTTCTTTGTCATTCTGGCTTAGACTGAATGTGTCTGTGTGAACTAACTTAAAACAAATGCTTTCCCCTGTCTTCATGTGTGGTTTTAGACCACCCATTTGATTAAAGCCTTTATCACATACTGTACTTGTGTGTTTTAGTTAAGCCTTGTGAAACAGCTTTTACCACATACAGTGCAAGAAATTGGCTTTTCGCTAACTAAGTAAAGTAAAGGATTCCCCTGTATGAGTCTTGTGTGTCTCACAAAATTGGAGTAACAATGTATTTTAACATTTCAACAATATATCCTTATTGACTCTAAAACACATTTCCTACATTCTTCTTACATTACATACAAAGGGTTATTAAGTAGTTATTGTACCAACCAACCTGTTCTGTATAATTTGATGTATGGTTTTAAAACCATGTCCAGTAGTCTGCTTTTGCAGTCGATTTCTTGCTTCAAGCTGAAAGCTTTGTCCTCATACTCTGTTACCATTTGTCCAACGGCCCCAAATATCTCTTCAGCAGCTGCAGATAGTCGCTCATTGACCAAGGACTTCAGTGTTTGTAGTAAAGCCATTTCTCAAAGGTAGCTTTCTGAGTTTCTGTGACAAATACACCAACCAAGAGAAGCAAGTTCAGTCAACTTGCAGAGACAGAGCCCTGTTAAATACTCACAGAGAGTCTGATGGCCCAATCAGAGAATGGGTGGGTGGGGCAACAATAGACAGAAACTGGCGAATAGTTGAACCCTTCAAGTCCCTGCACATCTGAACTCCCCATACAGTAACATACACATTTTGATACGACTTCACAATTTGACATTTGTTTGCTGTAACAATTACCAATCTGTGTTGCCTATAATAGCACCTATTTTTGAGAATTGCGACTATTCATTTTGTCAGTTCTATTAATACTAATAGAATTACCAATTTTGAAAATACGATTAATCTTTTTGAGATTTAGAAGGCCTGACAGAGTTGATTTGTTATGTTTGGGACACACCAAGGATTAACAGTATTTGTGCATTTATAAAAGAAAAACATATGGTAACTGGTCCGATATACATCACTGGCAAGATGGCCAAGAATTGTTGCGACCTCGCCCTAAAGGGTTGCATGTCGCACTGAGGCGTCTTACTAGTTTATTATAATGTATTGTAGCCTACAGCAAATGACTACAACCAAACATGGACATTTTGTCTACACTGTGTCAACGTTAAAGTCACTCTAAAGACCACATACAAAGTATGTGTACTGACTGACTCCCATCAGTAGCCTACATATTGAAACTTAATTTATTCACTTCATCTGTTGAACAGAACAAGTTTTATCTTAAAGATGGGTACCATGACTTTTGTCCACCCTAAAACATGATGATGGTAAAAGGGGGTGATTTTATGATGTCATTAAATCAGTGTTTTTTGATCAGACCTTTTGACTCAGAGGCTTTCAGCTTTCATGAAGAAACCACAAATACACAGAGATGGCAAATTCGCACATTATTACCCCACCTGGTGGTCTATCTATTAGATTAATGTTGACTTCATAGACACAAACAAAACAGGAAAAGTACACAACTATGGCACCACCCCTTTAAAGACTTTCATCATTCAGTCATTTTCAGTCCCAGCCCCTGAGCCATTCAGAAACATTACAAAGCATCTCAGGTGTGATCAAGTTTAGCACACTGAATCTGTAATTATCACATGTATGTGTTGGGCCCCTTTTAATATGTATAGCAACAGCCTCTTGTGCTAATGTGTCACTAATGGGCCTCTCTGAAGGGACACTACTCATTTTGGGTTTGTTTGTTTGTTTGTGGTCTCCTATATATTAGCATTCACCAGTGTCGGTAGGTTAGCATTTCATATTCTGACAACATTATGTAATGATAAAGCACGCCTGTAGTGGTGAAACCTTTAGCCTCTTTAATCAAACAAACATTATCCATGTTTTACCCCCAGGTATGAAGAGAGTTCTTTGAGTTTACAAATAGCAACTTTATAAAGACACAAAACACTGTAGAATAGAATCCAACTTTAGGACCCCCAATGGAATTCTTGATATGCTTTTTTTGAGCTGACCTTGTATTGTACTACTGTACTTCCCTGTACATGTCTTTGCAAACGGTTAATAAAGTTATAAAGTATTCTATCAATCAAAACTAAGTGATGATTTCAACTGACTCTGGCATCTACTCTGATAATCTAACAACCCAAACAACAATTTGCAAATTGTTGTGTCATGCTGGGTGTATGTATACGTATTTGTTCCCATTTTCACCAGTTAATTCTATTTTGACACTTGCTTTGGTAATGTAGTGGACTGAGCATTGATAGACCTCCTGTTGTTCCAACCAGGTTAGCATTCACCAGTGTCGGCAGGTTAGCATTTCATATTCTGACAACATTATGTAATGATAAAGCTTGCACACACAGAGGACCTGTAGTGGTGTACCCTTTATTTAATCAAACAAACATTATCAGTATTGCTTCCCCACAGGTATAAAGAGGGTTCTTTGAGTTTGCAAAGCAACTTTATAAAGAAACAAAACGCTGTAGAATGTTATCTAACTATAGAATCTCCAATGAAAATGGAAACAAGCCATGTATATATTTTTAAGCTGACCTTGTATTGGACTGTACTTCCCTACATGTCTTAGCAAACTGTTAATAAAGTATTCAATCAAAACTAAGTGATGATTTCAACTGACTCTGGCATCTACTCTGATAATCTAACAATCCAAACAACATGTATGCCAACACACAGTGAACAGCTACGTCATTGTATGCATAGCAATGAACATAATACTTATATCATGAATATAATTGAATATGACTTGTTAAATACTGAACAAATCACATTAAGAAACTATTAATGTGTATTTTCTTTCAGTCATGTTGATATTGTCAGATTATATGATTCCTCTGCTTTAGTGTCATTTTCAATGTAATTGTGGCTTAGACTGAATGATCATTTATGTGTCTGTGTGAACTAATTTAAACTAAAGGCTTTTATTCGTCATGAGTCTTCATGTGTCTTTTTAGATTACCCATTTGATTAAAGCCTTTGTCACATATTGTACAAGAAAAGGGCTTTTCGCCTGTATGAGACATCATGTGTTTTTTTAGATCACCAGTGGTAGGCCAACCTTTACCACAAGAAAAGGGCTTTTCTCCTGTATGTGTCCTCGTGTGTTTTTTTAGATCACCCTTGTGACTAAATTGTTTACCACAAAATGTACAAGAAAAGGGCTTTTCTCCTGTATGTGTCCTCATGTGTTTTTTTAGATTACCCTTGTGACTAAATTGTTTACCACAAAATGTACAAGAAAAGGGCTTTTCTCCTGTATGAGTCATCATGTGTGATTTTAGATCATTAGTGGTAAGACAACCTTTACCACATACAGTACAAGTATAGGGCTTTCTCCTGTATCCTGTATCTGAGTCATCATGTGTGTTTTTAGATTACCTGCGGTAACACAGCCTCTACCACAAATGGTACAAGAAAAAGGCTTTTCTCCTGTATGGATCATTGTGTGAGTCTTCAGATGAGCCTTTTGATTAAACATTTTTCCACACTCTGTACAACTAAAACGTTTCTTCCCTGTGTGACTCCTAATGGGTTGAGTTTGTTTTGATGATTTCAGGTCCCGGGACAGCTTGCACTGTCCTCCCACATGTTGTGTCTTGTGTGATTTCAGTTTGGTTATAGACGACTGAACTCCCCTGGTCTCCTCCCACTCATCACTGTCTTCAGTTTCTGATTCAGAACGGTGTGAAGAGAGAAAATGGTCATCACTAGGTGGTTGTGATGTTCCACAGTCCTCTACATCAGCTTGTGTTTTCATGTGTTCAGTTGAGGTGCTGGCTACAGGCGCTGTCTCTCTGTTTTCATCATCATCTTCACTTTTCACTGCTAGTAATGTCAATGTTGACCCACCAGCCTCTTCCTCCTGTTCTTCTTTAATCTGTGGAGGTTGTAGTTCCTCCTGAACCAGACTGGAGCTCCACTCCTCTCTACACACAGGAATGTGCAGGAAGTCTAGGAAAAAGATACAATGAGACTTTAGTGAACTCAATGCAGTGAAACATTGGAGCATCATGCAGTGCTCGGGTGCAGGACACACAAACAACAGAATATAATAAAGTTTGCACTCACTTAAAAAAAATTGGTTCATCTTTACACCCTCAGTAGCGGGCCACCTTCTCCAATAACAGAAATGAAGACTTGAAACTTACTGATATCCAGGTGGTCTTCATGTTCCTGTTTAAGGTGGTCTGCAGGTTCCTGTTTAATGTGGTCTTCAGATTCCTGTTTAATAGAAACAGTCCTGGCTGGAGAACTGATCTTCACCTGCAGACTGGACTCCACACACTGGTCTGGAATGAAGAAATTAAAGCATGAAAACTTGAATAAGGACTTTGAGACATGAATAATAAGGACTATTGTGTAATATACACATTTGAACACATTGATTGCTTTCATAAAAAAATACCCTGTGGTAGCAGCGTGTACATCCTGCACGATCGGCGTGCATGCTGGGATGTCCGTAAAAAAATATTGCATGTTTGAGTGATGAAGCGTCCCAAACCTACTAGCGAACTAGCTTGCATTGTTTTCAAAGGAGATGGTGGGCAGGATCAGGACAGAGAAATGAAACGTTTCGCACACAAGTTTACATGGGAGCCAATGGAGAATCTGAGAGGCTTTGACTTTCTAAACAGAAAACTATTCAAAGGTTGTTGAGCCTAGACCACAAGGGAAGAAGTATTATAAATCAACTAGAACTAATCCCCACAAAACTCCATCACATATATTAAAACTACAATGGTCTAACTAATTAAACACAGTTAAACCACAAATTATTGACTCTTATAACATAATATTTCTTACGTGAAACAAATGTGTTTTAAAGTTATTTTACCAACCTGCTCTGTACGATTTGATGTAGGGTTTTAAAACCAGGTCCAGTAGTCTGCTTTTGCGGTCGATTTCTTGCTTCAAGCTCAAACCAGCAAGAGCCGCTGATACAAACGACCTACGGCCTGGTCGCGACTTAGGCCACGACTTGGAGGTCGTAGGTCCCGGTTCTGGAGGTTTTGCGCGATCTCGGTCGTAATTCAGCGACCTGGGAAGTCCGCGATCGAAACTCTACGCTTGCTAAGGGAAGGGACGCGAGTTTAGAAACTCTACGCTTGCTAAGGGAAGGAGCGCCGCGATCGAAACTCTACGCTTGCTAAGGGAAGGGACGCGAGTTTAGAAACTCTACGCTTGCTAAGGGAAGGAGCGCTCGTTTTCAACAGCGTCGGCAGGTTAGCTACTCAGTGTCGGCAGGTTAGGGTTAGGGTTAGGGTTAGGGTTAGGGTTAGGGTTAGGGTTAGGGTTAGAGTTGGGGTTAGGGTTAAGGTTAGGGTTAGAGTTAGAGTTGGGGTTAGGGTTAAGGATAGGTTTTGGTGCACCTCGCGCGGTCCAAGTGACTACAATGGAGCGCTTCCTACCTCCGGTTCAGCCAATCACAAGCTTCAAAAGGTTGAATAGCGCTGCTGCTCTAGAATATTCTGCAAAAAGACCTTTTAAATACGACCGCGGACTTCCCAGGTCGCTGAACAACGGCCCGATCGCGCAACAACGGCCCGGGGACGACCGAGGTGGCGCAACCACGGCCGGGGGTCGCGAAACTAGACCGGCCGCGACCTAACAAGTATGTACCGCGAACTACGACCTCCAGAACCGGGACCTACGACCTCCAGGTCGTGGCCTAGGTCGCGACCAGGCCGTAGGTCGTTCGTATCAGCGGCTGTCTCTCGCTCAAAGCTTCGACCTCATACTCTGTTAACATTTGTCCGACGGCCCCAAATATCTCTTCAGCAGCTGCAGATAGTCGCTCATTGACCAAGGACTTCAGTGTTTGTAGTAAAGCCATTTCTCAAAGTTAGCTCTCTGAGTTTCTATGAGAAATACACCAACCAAGAGAAGCAAGTTCAGTCCTTAACAACTTGCAGTGACTAAAGTGTCAACAATCATGAACAGAGCCCTGCTAAATACTCACAGAGAGTCTGATGGCCCAATCAGAGAATGGGTGGGTGGGGCAACAATAGACATGAACTGGCCAATAGTTGAACCCTTCAAGTCCCTGCACATCTGAACTCCCCCCATACAGTACAAAATACACATTTTGACATGACTTTACAATTTGACATTCGATTGCTGTAATAATTAGCAGTCTGTGTTGCACAAGTAGTATAGCACCCATTAAGAATTGTGACAAAACCTTTATTTTTTTTTACACATTTTTAAAATATGTTTAATTTTGTTTGGATTTAGAATGCCTGGCAGAGTTGATTTGTTATGGTTGGGGCACACCAGGGATTAACAAAATGTGGTGCATTAATAAATGTGGTGCATTTATTATACATGTATTTTAAGTTGGGAATCCTTGTCTGGGACAAGGGTGATTTCTGTCAGATTGCATGTTTAGATTAATTAGAGTGTTAATAAATGATGATAATTTGAAATTATCATCATACTAGTACATATGGTAGTACATATGTTCCAACTTCTCAAGAATGGGTGATTACAGTATAATGAAACAAAACACGATACATTATAAACTCAACCATGAGTAGGCAGTATGACGGGGTTTGCTGTTATAGTGTTTGCTCAAACAGAGCTAATTGGTGTGTTGTAATTCTGTGCACTTCTAATCTTGCAGGTTTAAATTAAGACTTGTATCATCTTGAGAAAGTAGAGGGTCCAACACACATTGCATGGCATTTTAATTTAAATTTGGGGAAAACTGATACACATTAACCACTAGTATGCCTGTGTTGATGTGTTTGTTCATCACATCATAGATTGAAGAAACCTATGTTATCACATCTAAGATTCTTAAACTAAGGGATGGGATCCTGAAATAATTGTGTAGTAAACTTTAATCATTTAGCAGACACTCAGGGCGATTTACAACCAAGGGCAGCACACAGTAATGCATACACCAACTAATCAATGTTAATACATCAAATGCATAAAAATAGAAATCCAAAAAATAAGTTGGCCAAGAACATATTCAATACATTTAAAAATGTATGAATGAATTAATACATGTTGTGTTTTAATAAGTGTCTATCCCAGTCAGAGCAGTAGACTAAATATACAATTTGCTTTACAGGATTACATGTTTCATGAATCTCTGGCCTGATATTGGACAGTTAGCTTCAATCATCAAAGTCTGCTTTAACATTTAACCAAGTTAGAGTGTAGGGTTGGGGATAACAACCCAGTTAGAGTGTAGGGTTAGAGATAATGTTATGCTCAACTAACTTCTGTTACAGTACACTGTCAGACAATAAATTATGTTTTATTTGTATTAAAGCTACTTAACAGCTGTGCCTATTTATGCAACATACATTGTCTGCATTGGCCCTCACAGCATGTTTCGAATAGGCCTGTGTAGCTTGGTCACAACAGCCTGTAGCATTTGCATTGCAATTGATCTCAGGCAGTGTTTGGGAAGTGGCGTGTGCAGGTGTGATCTGCATTACCATTGATGGAATGTGGGCCTTAATTCTGACATAATTACTATAGTTGATTTACTTACTATAATAAGGGATATAAAGGAGTCGGACCATATCCCTACTCCCTGTCTCTTCAATAAAACCATCTATGGATGAGTACTAAAGACTGGACCTTTACTTGTGTATGCGAGGGCAGAGCACCTCAAATACATGACAACACCATAGTGTGTTGGTATAACAATAGCAGGCTTTGCATAAAGGCCATCACATTAAGTCCTCAACTACATCCTCACATGCAGTATTAAAAACGACAAGGAGAGAGCGGAGCAGAAAGTGCATGTTGGTCCAAAGAATACTGTACAATGTATACATACTGTATGTGGTATTGTGTTATTCCTATCATCACCTCAACCTTCATTGAGTCACCTGGACCACCTGTTGAATAACTTGGGCACAGTTTCTGTGACTGAGTGTTTGTGAAGAAGGTTTAGTTGTCTGTGGATGAGGTGAATATTGTAAATTGCAGGAAAACATGCACAATTCAGTTTTATCTGCATTGTGTGTGTGTGTGTGTGTGTGTGTGTGTGTGTGTGTGTGTGTGTGTTTGTGTGTGTGTGTGTGTGTGTGTGTGTGTGTGTGTGTGTGTGTGTGTGTGTGTGTGTGTGTGTGTGTGTGTGTGTGTGTGAGGGGGGGGGGGGGGGTTATAATGTTTTTTCCACTGAATAGGTACGTGGTCTACCTACTGTATGTTTTGTTCTCCTGTATTCGTGTTGATGTATTACCTTGGTATTGATGTTGATGGATTTATGTTATACCATTGCTCATTGTAAGCTCTTGACACTGGATTAAGAGTGTCAAGGGGAATACCAGAAGAGTTGCTGGAAAGAAACTCACCTGGGCTGGTGGTTTATGCCTTTTGATTGATTGATTGATTGATTGATTGAAGTATTTATTAGACGTTTTGGATAGGAAAATGTACAGTTTCATGACAGTACAATGTCAACTACAAGGAAACTCGGGTAAGGCAAGGCTTATTTGTTATTTTCTCAGTAAAACAGTGCCAAAGCCTAACCTCAGAAAGATATGCGTAATCCTAAAGTTATTTCTTAAATAAAGGGAACACCCAAAAAACCCAACATAGACCTGCCAGTCCATGTGTTCTCTGGCAAATGTCAATCGGGCTGCACAGTGTTGGGCTGTGAGCACAGGCCCCACTTGTGGACGTCGGGCCCTCATACCACCATCATGGAGTCTGTTTCTCACAGTTTGAGCAGAAACATTCACATTAGTGGCCTGCTGAAGGTAGTTTTGTAGGGCTCTGGCAGTGTTCCTCCTGTTCCTCCTTGCAGAAAGGACCAGATAGCGGTCCTGCGGCTGGGTTGTTGTCCTCCTACGGCCCCCTTCACGTCTCCTGGTGTACTGGCCTGTCTCCTGGTATCGCCTCCATGCTCTGGACACTGTGCTGGGAGACACAGCAAACCTTCTTGCCACAGTGCACATTGATGTGCCATCCTGGATGAGCAGCACTACCTAAGCAACTTCTGTGGGTTGCAGATACCGCCTCATGCTACCTCTAGTGGTCAGGGCACTGGCAAAATCCAAAACTAACCAAAAATCTGCCAGAAAGGATGAGGACAGGCAAATGGTCTGTGGCACACCACCTGCAAAACCATTCCTTTTTTAGGGGTTGTCTTGCAAATTGCCTCATTTTCACCTGTTGTCTTTTCCACTTGCACAAGAGCAGATGAAACTGATTCATAATCAGTGTTGCTTCCTAACTGGCCAGGTTGATATCCCAAAAGTGTGATTGACTTGGAGTTACATTGCAATGATTATGCGTTCCCTTTATTTTTTTTGAGCAGTGTATATGTCACGGTTTGTTAGAGAAACAGTACGGTTGAGAAACGGAGCACTCGCCGTGCAGCACGGGGCGGAACAAGCGGTCGCCACAACAACGTCCTCCAGGCGGAGCCGCTCGATTGTCCACGACATTGCAAGCGGCGCGAAGGCCAGCGGACCATGGTCCTGCTCTTCGCCCCCGAGCGCCGCAGGCGCGAGTGGCCGCGAAGAGCGGTCCAGGGCCGGCCGCGCGAGTTACGAAGCCGTGGTGAATGCAATCGTTCTATTTATCCGTAAGGCCTGGGCAAGCCCACGATAAACGCCCTGTCCAAGTGACTACAATGGAGCTAATGGCTAAGCTAGGCTAGGCTAGGCTAGGCTAGGCTAGTAAATAAAGAAAGAGAGTTGCAAACGAGTGACGTCAGCGCCTTCACTAGTGAATGGCTGTCGTCGCCATCTGGTGGTGATTAGTGTGTGGTGAACGACAAAACAAGCGCTCTTACAATGAACGTCCTGAGTTACCCAAACATACTGTAACATATATATATATATATATATATATGTTCCCCATTTTCAACAGTTTATTATATTTTGACACTTGCTTTGGGAATGTAGGGGACTGAGCATCGTTAGACCTCCTGTTGGTCCGACCAGGTTAACATTCATCAGGTTATCTTCTGACAATTATGTCATCATAATCATAAAGCACACAGAGGCCCACGATAAACGCCCTGTCCAAGTGACTACAATGGAGCTAATGGCTAAGCTAGGCTAGGCTAGGCTAGGCTAGGCTAGTAAATAAAGAAAGAGAGTTGCAAACGAGTGACGTCCGCGCCTTCACTAGTGAATGGCTGTCGTCGCCATCTGGTGGTGATTAGTGTGTGGTGAACGACAAAACAAGCGCTCTTACAATGAACGTCCTGAGTTACCCAAACATACTGTAACATATATATATATATATATATGTTCCCCATTTTCAACAGTTTATTATATTTTGAAACTTGCTTTGGGAATTGTGGTAGAAATATTTATAGTGTAACAAATAAGTGTACTGTATGTGGTCTAAAGAATCTCACAAGGCTACTTACTCTTTTAGATGTACCTGCAGCTGTCAATCTAACAGCTGAGTTCTCTCCCCCACCTATGCTTGCTCTCTCACTCTGTCAGCAAATCTGTACCCTGTGTATCTATTTGTATGTTGTCTTTATCTTTAGTACACCTCCTTATAAGAACATGTTTATAATAGCATCTCTGTCAGAATGGACTATAAGAACTGTATGAGAATGGTACAGGGGAGGCTTGTGCCCAGAGGGGCTGACAGGAGAGGCCAGGAGGCCTTCTCCCCTGATCCTGTGAATGCTGACACTATGTTCAACTTTCTGCCTCTTTGAATAAGCCTTTGTCAATTCTTCAAATCCTTCATCCTTGTGGAACATTAATATTTTCTATCATATTTGGCACCCCAGATGGGATCAATATTTCATCTTTACCATAGGTGGATACTTGGTCAAAAGAACCTGGGATGAAGGAATTTTTTGGAAAGGAGATTTTTGAAAGCAGACCTAAAGCAGGTCCACCACCATGGAGAACAAAGAGGAGACCACTACAGAAGCAACTTGCAAGCTATGCAAATTCAACAAGAACTGACTTTCAGCAGATCTACAAGGATGAAACCTCACGGATCAATCTGGTCTGTGAAGACCGCTCCGACATCATGGACAGAGGGAAGCTTGCTAACAAGGAAAGCAAACCTACCACCAAATCACACAGATTGACAGCGGAGGTGACGAAATCGACACCACGTCGAACACCAACAGACTTTTGCCACAGTAGGAGGATACCAAGCCAAGGAGACACACATGCGGTGTGAGAGCCACTGGACGCTGGACCCCACCAGCCCAGTGGAGATCGCTGAAGCAAAAGACATTAACCGCCACATGCCATAAGCCAAATGAAGATGGGAGGAACGGAGAGACGCCATGAAGACTACAACAACTATGTGTTTGATATTAAGCTGAGTAATTTATATAGGAATGATATTAGCTAAAAGTTGATATCTAAAATATGAGTCAACAAGGCATTTGCCACTAATGTGAGAATATTGGGTTTTATGGTCTACATTCTGATATTCCAACATAAGAGTTGTCGCAGCTCTGCATGGTGACTAAGGGTCAAGGAATGACTGAGTCAGATGAGAGTGGACATGCGGGCTCTTGATTTTGGAAAACAGAATTTCAAAGTACAAACAAATATGGATTCACATTTACTAAATTCTAGCATGAAAAAGTCGTAAAGTGATTATTGCGTAGCCAGACGATCTTAATCCACGTAAAAGTAATGCACAAGTATTAACTATTAACAAAGTTGGGAATAGTGAATTAATTAATTAATTAATTATTTAAATTGCTATATCAACATGTAATTGTCTGAAAGGTCTATTGATTTGGCACTCTATAAATATCCTGTTGTATGTAAATGAATAGTTTATTCATTCACAAAAAAAAAGTGTGGAATGTGGTAGAAATATTTATAGTGTAACAAATAAGTGTACTGTATGTGGTCTAAAGAATCTCACAAGGCTACTTACTCTTTTAGATGTACCTGCAGCTGTCAATCTAACAGCTGAGTTCTCGCCCCCACCTATGCGTGCTCTCTCACTCTGTCAGCAAATCTGTACCCTGTGTATCTATTTGTATGTTGTCTTTATCTTTAGTACACCTCCTTATAAGAACATGTTTATAATAGCATCTCTGTCAGAATGGCCTATAAGAACTGTATGAGAATGGTACAGGGGAGCTAGGCTTGTGCCCAGAGGGGCTGACAGGAGAGGCCAGGAGGCCTTCTCCCCTGATCCTGTGAATGCTGACACTATGTTCAACTTTCTGCCTCTTTGAATAAACCTTTGTCAATTCTTCAAATCCTTCATCCTTGTGGAACATTAATATTTTCTATCATAGAATGTAGGGGACTGAGCATCGTTAGACCTCCTGTTGGTCCGACCAGGTTAACATTCATCAGGTTATCTTCTGACAACATTATGTCATCATAATCATAAAGCACACAGAGGACATGTAGTGGTGAAACCTTTATTTAATCAAACAAACATTATCAGTGTGTTTCCCCCACAGTTATAAAGAGGGTTCTTTGACTTTACAAAGCAACTTTATACAGACACAAAACACTGTATAATGTTATCCAACTCTAGGACCTCCAATGGACATGGAAAGGTTTTCTTGATATACTTTTTTTTAGCTGACCGTGTACGTGTATTGTACTGTACTTCCCTGTACATGTCTTTGCAAACTGTTAATAAAGTTATAAAGTATTCAATCAATCAAAACTAAGTGATGATTTCAATTGACTCTGGCATCTACTCTGATAATCAAACAAAAAAGGTTAGCAATAGGGGTCCATCCGTGGAACAAACTATTTTGAGATGGGGGTCCACGGCCAAAAATACATTTTGGGGGTCCTTAACCACTGATAGGCACATTCTACAAATGCATTCCTCTGTCTCCTCTCCTCTACACGGTGCCGACATGATGGCTGCACTGCCACGGACTAGGCATAGCCGAGACTGTTTGTTGGCAACATGTGACGCGCGGCCCCAACAGGATCGGCTAGGAGCGGAGGAGGTCGGCGCTCCAAGGAGCGGAGGAAAATCCTCGCTCCGAAGCCGCTCAGACCCATTTGAAAAGTCGCTCGCTCACGCTCACGTCAAAACCGGCCCGCTCCGCTCCCCGCGCCGCTCGCGCTCCACTCCGCTCGTATGCTCTGGTCAATACACAGTGAACAGCTACACCATTGTTACATGTGTAGTGATACGCAGAAGCGGGGATTGAACCCGGGACTCCCACTCGCCAGTCCAACGCACAACCAGTCGTGCTAATAGGGCTGAGCCCGATTAGCAGGGTTGTTGTCGCTGGTTCATGGCTTGTACTAACTGTGGGGGCTACACATGCATATCAACGAACATAATAATTATTGCATGAATATTATTGAATATGACTTGTTAAATTCAGACAAATTTGGACAGAAACTGTTCAACTGTTCTGGAGCAAGCAAAGCAAAATCCATCACAAGAAACTATTGATGTTTATTGTCATGTTGATATTGTCAGATTATATGATTCCTCTGCTTTAGTGTCCTTTTCATTGTCGTCCTCGCTTAGACTGTGTGTCTGTGTGAACTAACTTTTGTGTGTCTGTGTGAACTAACTTAGGCTAAAGGCTTTTCTGTATGAGTCTTCATGTGTCTTTTTAGACTACCCGTTTGATTAAAGCCTTTACCACATACTGTACAAGGAAAAGGCGTTTCGCCTGTATGAGTCATCATGTGTCTTTTTAGATGACCCATGTGAAGACAACGTTTACCACATACCATACAAGGGTAAGGCTTTTCACCGGTATGAGTCCTCATGTGTCTTTTTAGATCACTAGCGGTAGGCCAACCTTTACCACATATGGTACAAGTAAAGGGCTTTTCTCCTGTATGAATCATCATGTGTGTTTTTAGGTTACCTGCTGTACTAAAGCCTTTCCCACATAATGTGCAAGAAACTGGCTTTTTGCCTGTGTGAGTCATCATGTGTGTTTTTAGATCACACTTGTGACTACATCGTTTACCACACACAGTACAAGAAAAGGGCCTTTCACCTGTATGAGTCATTATGTGTGTTTTTAGATTACTTGTGTTAACACAGCCTTTACCACAAATGGTACAAGAAAAGGGCTTTTCTCCTGTATGGATCATTGTATGAGTCTTCAGATTTCCCTTATGATTAAACATTTTGCCACACTCTGTACAACTAAAACTTTTCTTCCCTGTGTGACTCCTCATGGATTGAGTTTGTTTTGATGATTTCAGGTCCTGGGACAGCTTGCACAGTCCTCCCACATGTTGTGTCTTGTGTGGTTTCAGTGTGTTTAAAGCTGACTGATCTCCCCTGGTCTCCTCCCACTCATCACTGTCTTCAGTGTCAGATTCAGAACAGTGTGAAGAGAGAAGATGGTCATCACTAGTTGGTTGTGATGTTCCACAGTCCTCTACATCAGCTTGTGTTTTCATGTCTTCAGTTGATATGCTGGCTACAGGCGCTGTCTCTCTGTTTTCATCATCATCTTCACTTTTCACTGCTAGTGATGTCAATGTTGACCCACCAGCCTCTTCCTCCTGTTCTTCTTTAATCTGTAGAGGTTGTTGTTCCTCCTGAACCAGACTGGAGCTCCACTCTTCTTCAGGGGAAACCTCCTCTTTACACACAGGGATGTGTAGGAAGTCTAAGAGAAAAAATATTTATAATGACTCATGAGACTCCATAGCATTTGAATGCCTCCCAAACAGAACCTCAGTATCAACAAAAAGTATCAACAGATTACGCTTTACTCTTTAATATTCTCATTTATAAATTGCGGTGGAAGAGCATGTTTCGATAGATAACCAGTGTTCTATTGGAGAAAGTGAGACAGTAGAGACTGTTGGGGCGGAGAGGACTGGACAGAGTCTCTACTTCCTCCTGGTGGAGACTCCTCACTGACAGGTGAATCAGTAGGATACAACACACAAATGTGTGTGGGGAGGAATCATTTGGCATAACAAGTAACAGCAGGTTAGTGAGCACCCTCAGTACCGGCCCACTTTCACCAATACAATACAAAGACAGAGTGCTGGAAACTTACTGAGATCCAGGTGGTCTTCATGTTCCTGTTTAAGGTGGTCTTCAGGTTCCTGTTTAATAGATACAGTCCTGGCTGGAGAACTGATCTTCACCTGCAGACTGGACTCCACACACTGATCTGGAATGAAGGAATAACATGGACTTAATAATAATAAGTAACTTTAACAATAAGGACTTGAATAATAAAGACATTGGTGTAATATGAATATAAACTTGAAAAAAATGGTTGCAGTGTGTCCATCATGCACGGCGTGCACAGTGTGCATGCCACGATAAATGTCTGTACAGAAAATATTGCATGCATTGTGATGAAGTATAGCATTGTTTTCAAAGGAGATGGAGGCAGGATCATTTTACATGGGAGCCAATGGAGAATCTGACTAATATGACTTTAATATGACGTTAAATTCTGATAAATGTGGACAGACACTGTTCTGCTGTTCTGCAGCATGCAAAGCCATCACAAGAAACGAGATGATATCATTCCTCTGCTTTAGTGGCCTTTTCTTTGTCATTCTGGCTTAGACTGAATGATCATTTATGTGTCTATGTGAACTAACTTAAACCAAATGCTTTCCCCTGGGTAGTCACCCATTTAAATAAAGCTTTTATCACATGTTTTTTTTAGATTACTCATGTGGGTGTTTTTAGTTGACCCTTGTGAAAACAGCATATACAGTGCAAGAAATTGGCTTTTCACTAACTAGGCTTCAAAGACAACTAAAGGTTGTGTGTTGTGTCTTGTGTGTTTTTAGAGTACGAATTTGATTAAAGAAATGGCAACCAATTCACACAAAGTTGGAGTAACAATGTATTTAAACATGTCAACAACATATCCTCTATCCCATTCCCACAACTGGTCTGACATGCTTTCAAAACAGCACACACAACATGGCCCTGTTTGACTTGTAAACAGAAAAACTATTGAAAGGTTGTTGTGCCCAGACCAGAGACCACAGGGGAAGGTTTAATTTAAATGAACTAGAACTAACCCCCACAAAACTCCATCATGGATATTAAATCCACAACAGTCTCACACATTGAACACTTACTTACATGAAAACAAGTGTGTTGTAGTTATTGTACCAACCTGCTCTGTATAATTTGATGTATGGTTTTAAAACCATGTCCAGAAGTCTGCTTTTGTGGTTGATTTCTTGTTTCGAACTGAAAGCCTCGTCCTCGTACTCTCTTACAATTTGTCCAACGGCCCCAAATATCTCTTCAGCAGCTGCAGATAGTCTCTCATTGACCAAGGACTTCAGTGTTTGTAGTAAAGCCATTTCTCAAAGGTAGCTCTCTGAGTTTCTGTGACAAATACACCAACCAAGAGAAGCAAGTTCAGCCCTTAACAACTTGCAGAGACTAAAGTGTCACCAAACCTAAACTGAGCCCTGCTAAATACTCACAGAGAGTCTGATGGCCCAATCAGAGAGTGGGTGGGTGGGGCAACAATAGACTGAAACTGGCCAATAGTTGAACCCTTCAAGTCCCTTCACATCTGAACTCTCATACAGTACAAAATACACATGTTGATGTGACTTCATAATGTGACATTTGATTGATGTAATGTTTAGCATTCTGTGTTGCACAAAGGCCTATAGCACCCATTCTTGAACACAATCTTTATTTTATTTTGTTTAGCTTAGAGCTATTAATACAAATATATGTACACATTTGTAAAGTAGGTTTAATTGATATTGGCCTACTGGTATCTGTTTGGTGCATTTCATGTGTTTGGTAAAAAAACATTTTAAAACAACAAAAAAAAACAAGTCAAATCCCAGAAGTAAGTAAGAATTGGGGGTGGATTATGTGTTTCTCTGTGTATCTCTGGGTTTTCTTTCTTCTGCGAAGACAAAACAGTCAGTGTGTTGATGGAGACATTGGAACTTGTGTCTATGTAAATGTTTCTCTGATGATGGCCCATCATCATCATCAAGGTGTCATGAGGCTTTCACATTGAAATGACACCTGACTGCATTGAACTGGAGGAGAGCTGGGAGGAGGTGTTTCTCCACTCCAAGACAAAAGGGAGGTGTTGTTTATACTGGAGGATATGTCAATCAATCAAAACTAAGTGCATCTACTCATGTAACAATCCAAACAACAATTTGCTAATTGTTGTCATGCTCAATATAGTGTATGTATACGCATAGGTCTATACATTTCTTTTCTTCCTGTAGTCCTATATGATTGTATTCATAATTGCTCTGCATAATTGAAATAAGAAAACAATTATCTAATGAAATGTGGTCATTCAAGTAGCTTTAACCCAACAATAATGTATTGACTGACAGTGTACTGTAGCTGAAGTTAGTTGAACAACAGTTGATAACTCTCCCTAACCCTACACTCTAAATCGCCTTTCAGACGGAGCACAGTTCAGGGGCGGCGAGCGGGCGAGGTCCTGTGAAATTCCCGCGAGCGTGCTCGTTTGTGCATGCGCTCGCGGGCGGCAAGAGCTGGATTGTTGTCAGCTTTTCTTTCTGCGGCTGGCGTGCAGGAGGGCGAGAACAAAGGCTTCTAAGTGTAATTTCGCCCGGCGAGATCACAGAGTGATTGTGTTTCTGTCTCCAATAGCAAACACAGTCATACTGGGTCAAAATGTGCAACATGAACTGCTAAACATTACAGCATCAAATGTCAAATTGTGTAGTCAAATCATGTGTGTTTTGTACTAATGCATTGTCATCACTCTAATGTTGCAGCTGGTGAGGCTTATTTTATGCGCTGCTGGGTAGCTAACTTGAGTGTAACAACTAATAATGCATAATCATGTATCAATTAATGTGTGTGTTGTTTATTGATTATCTCAAATACAGAACAAATATGTAGTCTACAACATGTAGTCTACAACATTTAAGGTTGCATAGTGGGAATGTGCATGCAGAGTGTGTTTGGGGGGGGGGGGGCTTCAGCTCTGAGCAGAGCACGCAAGTTGAGGACACATCACATATGCATGCACCGTCGTGCCCTATACAGACTAGAGTGCATGCTGTGTGTATGCCTATAGCGGTGGCACTGTTACATTCAGCAGTGACACAAAAATATATCATATAGCATATAGATTATCATCTGAAATAAAGCATAGCACTCCAATTCTTGTGTTAATTTGATACTGCAGAGCAGAATAGCTATCTAAACTGGATTGACTTGTTGTAGAAATCCCATTTGTGAACGTCCTTCTCATTTGCCAAAAAAAGAAGATCTGACAACATCTCCTCTTTCCGAAGGCTGGGCAGTTTGGTTTTCACCAGCTTTAGTTTGTAGAAAGTGCCATACAGTATATCTTAACCAGCCTAGACATGTTAGGGACCGAAGATATGATGGCCAATGCTCTAGATCTTTGACCATCGAAAGCATGGATGTCCTGTTCTGTCAATTTGTCTTCCTCTTAAATGTCGTAGAATGTGCAGACCTTCACAGCTTGTAGTGCCTCTGTTGAGATTCTAGGTGTTTTCAGTTCTTTGAGACTGTTGGCAATGCAAGGCATTCCCAATGTCCCATGTGGAATCATTCCTCCAATCCAAAACCCCATCACTGTCGGCGACTGTCATCACACCAGTCACACACACATCTAATCATTTCTGCTTTCCACTATAGTGAAAGGGTGGGTGCATGGGACTATGTCAAAATCAGATACAATATTTTAAGACCTTTATTTGTTGCTCAAATTGCGGACGAAGTGATTGTCACAGCTGTCTTCTGTTCCCTGCACATTTTCTGTGGAATGTGGCTCAACAACTTTCACCTCTTTTTCTCTCTCTACCTCCTTCAGACTTGATGTCCCCTGTATTTGTTCTGTTGGCTGTGTCTCCTCATCAGACGGTCACTTTGCTCTGGCAATGGTTCAGTCGGGAACAAGGACACGCATGTGCTACTCAATAATCTAAAATATTCAATAACCATAATTAATAACTGAACCCAAGTAATCTGTCTACCGAGCAATCTTCGTTCCTACTCTCACCTATGGTCATGAAGTGTGGGTCATGACCGAAAGTATAAGGTCGCGGGTACAAGTGGCCATGAGTTTTCTGCGGG